>NC_071988.2:192597500-193222500 GCF_028885655.2 Pongo abelii
TGAAGCTTGATTTCCAAACAGTATTAAGAGATGAAGCCTTTAGAAAGTGATTAGGCCATGAGCGCTCATGGATGGGGTTAGGACCTTATGAAAGGGCTAGAGGGGACACGTTTGCCCCTCCCATCTCTTTCACCTAGCCACTCTTCCACCACGGGAAGACACAGCATTTGTTCTGAGCAACAAGTCACCATCTTGGAAGCAGGCAGGGCCCTTACTAGATATGGTATCTGCCAGTGGCTTGATCTCAGACTTCCTAACCTCCAGAACTGTGAGAAATACAATGAGAAATACTGTACAGAAATACATTTCTGCTGTTATAAATTCCTCAGTCTGTGGTATTTTGTTACAGCAGCAGAAGTGGACTGAGACAGAAACCTATTGGCTTTCCATAAGCTGTATTGTTATAAGGATTTCTCTTCAGTAAGCAGTGAAGCAAGTACCAAAATAGGAAACTCTGCTTTAAGACTTCCACAAAGAGAATTTTTATTGGATGAAGCTGCAATATCTTACACCAGGGTTCCTGAACCTCAGCATTATTGACAGTTTGGGTTGGATAATGCTGTGCTGTCAGGAGCTATTCTGTGCATTGTTCTGAGAACAACATATCATTTAGTTTGGATATTTATCAGCATCCCTGGCTTTTACCAACTAAGCCCTTCCTCCTTACCCCCAACCAGGTGGGACAACAACAAATGTCCCCAGACGTTGAGTATAGAATTTGTATTCTTGTTGCAGAGGTCACCCATCCATTGCAAACACATGCCCTGTGGCTTCTCTTTCTGAAACTTATATTGAATGCCCTGAAACAAAGTGTTCAGAAAGCAAATGAGTTACACAAATGAGAAGATGGTGCATTACCTAAGATATTTTTCTTTTGATGAAACAGAAGACACACATCATAAATAAGTGCAATGACACGCAGGAAGAAGATGAATTGGCTGTTTTGTCATAAATTTACCACCAAATCATAGAATTGAAGCAGGAGTTTCTTTGAGTTATACAGATTTATCCATGAGAGCTACAGTACAGGTACTATCTTAAATTGCATAACATGTCAATACACAAAAACCTAATTAATCTGACATCATTGTATTCAAAAGAATATGGAAGTCACAGCAACTATTGTTTACCAGAGGACAAGATGCCCCCAAATTGTACTCTTACAAAATACTAAGAAATATCAATTGAAAATCTATTTTCCCTTGGTTTTAACAGGTTTATGTATCAATTTTGTAAGCTTCAGCATTATTTATTAGAATTTTATATTAGTTCATTTTGGGTTTTTAATATGATAGCCACTTCAGATCCCACTGAGCTGTAGTTTATGATGTATATTTCAAATGTTTTATTCACTAATTTGCCTCCTGAGAAGGCATTTCATTTTCAGCTGGCTTTGGAGATGAGAGGTAGGGGCAGAGAAGCTAACTGTTCCCAGCTGTCCATGGCTCCACAAAATCCTTTAGCATCCAACAACTAGAAAGTCTAGAAAGACTAGAAAGTCTTTTCACAGTATATATATATATATATATATATAAAAGAAGCAAAATTGGTCATTCATAACATAATTCCTTAACTCTCACAAGAATTCATGTGAAAACACATATATTAGTTCTTTTATTTTAGATGGTATAGGCACTGCTTTTAATAGCATATATATCTCATCCTGGTTTATTATCATTGTAATCTCAAAAGACCCATCTCTGGTAATTAACTTTGTTAATAAAGACTTGTTCAATGAAATAATTAATAAATAATCTATGTTTGTTCCTGAGGACCCAATCTATGCATTTCAATCTAGTCTTTCAAATCTTAAAATTAAATTTGTATAGTAGATAACTTGGATTTTCGTTTATCCTTTTCAATATAATTTTAAATTCAACTATAGGTAAAAGGTGAACTTCCTCAAATTCCAAAATTCTTACCAGATACTGTGTCTGGGAGCTGATTTATTATTTACAGTATCTCAACTGAGAGATTTGATCTATCCTATTTTGTATGACCAATCTTCATGGCTATGAAAATAACAGTGGAGGCCATACAGCAGGTCCTCAGACAACATCATTTCTTATGACATTGATAAGAAAAAATATTGAATTGTACCTGGGGCCACTGTCTTGTGGAGTCTGCACAGTCACTCCATGTCAGTGTGGATTTTCTTTGGGTATTTCCGTTTCCTCCCACATCCCAAAGCTGTGCACGTTAAACCAATTGGAGTGTCTGATGTGCCTGAGTGATGTGGGTGTGTCTGACTGAGCCCTGCAATGGAATGGTGTCCTGTCCAGAGCTGGTGTCCACACTGTGCCCTGAGCAGCCAGGATAGGATCTGGCCACTCAGAACCCTGAACTGGAATAAGAAGATAAATAATTATCTTAGCTGTTTGGATTAATCATTCTTAAGTGTATATATAGCCTACACTTAGTTAATATTCAATATTAGAAGTGTTTTGTCTTTATTTAGAAGTGTCAACAGCTCCAGCTGGCTTACACAGACTGCGCACAAAATGTCTAAATGTCTTGGTGCTCAGTAGTTCACCTTTTGATATAAAGAACCAAATTCCACGTCATTTTAATGTCAAAACTCTGTCCCAAAGTGAATGGGATGTGCCACATATGCGTTAACTCATTGTGCAAGCACTGGACTTTGTCCATGAATATTCATATAACATTGTCCAAGTCTGAGGAACGTACATGTAAGAGAGACCCTGAAAGGCTTAACTGCTGCTACCTCCTTCCCTTCTATGGAGTATATGCCTTCCTTCCCAGGAGGCTACAGTCCCCAATCTGCAGATTGTTACTCTGAAAAGAAAGTTCTTCCCTTTCTTATTCCTCTGTAGATTTCATGGTCATTTTGTTAGCAGAAGTTTGGTGATGTTTTGTGACCAGAATTATGCTGGGAACTTAACTCTTGTTTATAACAATTAGCCTATGGTAAAATTAGTTATGTCATATGTTGTTTCACTTAAAGTCACAGTTTCCAAGGAGCTATCCACGATAAGTGAAGACTTACTGTAGTTATTAGACTGGTTATTGACTGTTTCAGTCTTTAAAAGTAAAATAATCATCCCACAAGACCTCTGAAAAATCCTATTCGGCCTATGATATATTTTTGAAAAATGTGGGAGATCTTAGATTTCCAATTCAATTTTAGTTGTCACTGAAATTTAAGTACCCATATTTTAAATGCCCATAATTAACTTTTTATATTTTTTAATCTATTATTCCTAGGATTTTTAGGAACTTCACTTACCGATATTTGAAATAGTAAAGTCATGATGCTGTTATTCCCTGAAGCTACCTTATTTTTAGTAGTTTCTCTTGACATCTTTTAAATAGGACTTCGTGTTCAAAATTGAATGCATCATTGTGCTCTTTTCAAAGTCACTTTTTTCTCATACATTTTGTCTCCAATGACACTAGTTTGAAACCTCTGAAAACTTAGATCTTTTAATTATCTTTGAGGCTTGTCTTCCTTCATTACCCATACTCAATGTCACTGATCCTGACAATATCTACATTCGACTACTTCTCAAATAATTAAAATAACAACAAATACTACTCCTCCTGCAGGTCTGGTTTTAATACAGGCACTCTTTCTACTGTGACAGCCAATCAATTAATCTCCTCACTTACATTCTTTCCCCAATTAGGCTGATGTTACATACTGTTACCAGTTCTATTTCTTGAAATATCTGCTTTCATGTTACCTTTATGCTTCTGAAACCTCTAGTCATTCCCTACTGCATACAAGATAAAATCTAAACCCTGACGTCTAACATTCAAAGCCTATCATAATCTGTCATTTGCTACCATTTCACACATAGTTCTCAAAATATTGAAGGGAACTAACAATTCCATTCCCAGTAGGTGAACATTTTTACTGTCCATAGAATACATTGCACCATCTACTTTTCATACAAGTTGACCTCCCATCTCACATCTCAAACCTTGCTTCATTCTTTTGAAAAATTAACAAATATCACTGTTTGATCTCTTAACTATTTTATATCAATAAATTTCCTACAAATATATTATGTAGTGGGGCTGTGGGAATTTCAAAATAATTTATTATATTCTTTCTTCAAGGGGCTTTTAGATAGTTGAGGTAGCAAGGAAATGTGGAATTAAGTGCTACATTGTTTGGTTTAGTCTGTAAATTTTGCAGTAGTTGAAAGCATAAGTATCTAGTATTTGTTTAGGTATGGCATGTGTTTTCTTTTTTAATAAATTTTTTTTTTAGCTTCTGAAAGAATAGGCACTGTCTTCTATTTGTGTGAATATGCCTGCTTGCATCTTCTTCACAGGGTTACTGGAAGATTGAGAAAAACTTTATTCAATGAACTTGCAGAGTTGAGAAGGAGGGTGCTTTTTCTTAGCAAAACTGTAGGTGAATTAGAAATCTTTACTCCTCACAAGCAAGGCCTGAGAGCATGATTAGCAAGTGCAGATGCCTATGGGAAGCCGGCAGGTAAGGCAGATGCCTATGGGAAGCCGGCAGGTAAGGCCAGTGAGTGAGCTGGGCTGATTGTAGAGGTGAAGAATGGATCTCTATGGAGAGCTGTTGCCTTTTCTGAAGGGGGCAGCTGCTGCTCAGATATCACTAGTCCTGCCACATGAGATTTCTTTTTTTTTTTTAATATTTTTTTTTGTTATACTTTAAGTATTAGGGTACATGTGCACAACATGCAGGTTAGTTACATATGTATACATGTGCCATGTTGGTGTGCTGCACCCATCAACTTGTCATTTAACATTAGGTATATCTCCTAATGCTATCCCCCCCGCCCACCCCACAACAGGCCCCGGTGAGTGATGTTCCCCTTCCTGTGTCCATGTGTTCTCATTTTTCAACTCCCACCTATGAGTCAGAACATGCGGTGTTTGGTTTTTTGTCCTTGTGATAGTTTGCTGAGAATGATGGTTTCCAGCTTCATCCATGCCCCTACAAAGGACATGAACTCATCCTTTTTTATGGCTGCATAGTATTCCATGATGTACATGTGCCACATTTTCTTAATCCAGTCTATCATTGTTGGACATTTGGGTTGGTTCCAAGTCTTTGCTATTGTGAATAGTGCTGCAATAAACATACGTGTGCATGTGTCTTTATAGCAGCATGATTTATAATCCTTTGGGTATATACCCAGTAATGGGATGGCTGGGTCAAATGGTATTTCTAGTTCAAAATTCCTGAGGAATCGCCACACTGACTTCCACAATGGTTGAACTAGTTTACAGTCCCACCAACAGTGTAAAAGTGTCCCTATTTATCCACATCCTCTCTAGCACCTGCTGTTTCCTGACTTTTTAATTATTGCCATTCTAACGGTGTGAGATGTTATCTCATTGTGGTTTTGATTTGCATTTCTCTGATGGCCAGTGATGATGAACATTTTTTCATGTGTCTTTTGGCTGAATAAATGTCTTCTTTTGAGAAGTGTCTGTTCATATCCTTTGCCCACTTTTTGATGGAGCTGTTTGTTTTTTTCTTGTAGATTTGTTTGAGTTCATTGTAGATTCTGGATATTAGCCCTTTGTCAGATGAGTAGATTGCAAAAATTTTCTCCCATTCTGTAGGTTGCCTGTTCACTCTGATGGTAGTTTCTTTTGCTCTGCAGAAGCTCTTTAGTTTAATTAGATCCCATTTGTCAATTTTGGCTTTTGTTGCCATTGCTTTTGGTGTTTTAGACATGAAGTCCTTGCCCATGCCTATGTCCTGAATGGTAATGCCTAGGTTTTCTTCTAGGGTTTTTATGGTTTTAGGTCTAACATGTAAGTCTTTAATCCATGTTGAATTAACTTTTGTATAAGGTGTAAGGAAGGGATCCACTTTCTTTCTACATATGGCTAGCCTGTTTTCCCAGTACCATTTATTAAATAGGCAATCCTTTCCCCATTTCTTGTTTTTGTCAGGTTTGTCAAAGATCAGATGGTTGTAGATATGCGGCATTATTTCTGAGGGCTCTGTTCTGTTCCATTGGTCTATATCTCTGTTTTGGTACCAGTACCATGCTGTTTTGGTTACTGTAGCCTTGTAGTATAGTTTGAAGTCAGGTAGCGTGATGCCTCCAGCTTTGTTCTTTTGGCTTAGGATTGACTTGGCAATGCAGGCTCTTTTTTGGTTCCATATGAACTTTAAAGTAGTTTTTTCCAATTCTGGGAAGAAAGTCATTGGTAGTTTGATGGGGATGGCATTGAATCTATAAATTACCTTGGGCAGTATGGCCATTTTCACAATATTGATTCTTTCTACCCATGAGCATGGAATGTTCTTCCATTTGTTTGTATCCTCTTTTATTTCATTGAGCAGTGGTTTGTAGTTCTCCTTGAAGAGATCCTTCATTTCCCTTGTAAGTTGGATTCCTAGGTATTTTATTCTCTTTGAAGCAATTGTGAATGGGAGTTCACTCATGATTTGGCTGTTTGTCTGTTATTGGTGTATAAGAATGCTTGTAATTTTTGCACATTGATTTTGTATCCTGAGACTTTGCTGAAGCTGCTTATCAGCTTAAGGAGGTTTTGGGCTGAGACGATGGGGTTTTCTAGATATACAATCCTGTCATCTGCAAACAGGGACAATTTGACTTCCTCATTTCCTAATTGAATACCATTTCTTTCTTTCTCCTGCCTGATTGCCCTGGCCAGAACTTCCAACACTATGTTGGAGTGGTGAGAGAGGGCATCCCTGTCTTGTGCCAGTTTTCAAAGGGAATGCTTCCAGTTTTTGCCCATTCAGTATGATATTGGCTGTGGGTTTGTCATAGATAGCTCTTATTATTTTGAGATACGTCCCATCAATACCTAATTTATTGAGAGTTTTTAGCATGAAAGTTGTTGAATTTTGTTGAAGGCCTTTTCTGCATCTATTGAGATAATCATATAGTTTTTGTTGTTGGTTCTGTTTATATGCTGGATTACGTTTATTGATTTGTGTATGTTGAACCAGCCTTGCATCCCAGGGATGAAGCCCACTTGATCATAGTGAATAAGCTTCTTGATGTGCTGCTGGATTTGGTTTGCCAGTATTTTATTGAGGATTTTTGCATCAACGTTCATCAGGGATATCGGCCTGAAATTCTCTTTTTTTGTTGTGCCTCTGCCAGGCTTTGGTATCAGGATGATGCTGGCCTCATAAAATGAGTTAGGGAGGATTCCCTCTTTTTCTATTGATTGGAATAGTTTCAGAAGGAATGTTACCAGCTCCTCCTTATACCTCTGGTAGAATTTGGCTGTGAATCCATCTGGTCCTGGACTTTTTTTGGTTGGTAAGCTATTAATTATTGCCTCAATTTCAGAGCCTGTTATCCGTCTATTCAGAGATTCAACTTCTTCATGGTTTAGTCTTGGGAGGGTGTATGTGTCCAGGAATGTATCCATTTCTTCTAGATTTTCTAGTTTATTTGCGTAGAGGTGTTTATAGTATTCTCTGATGGTAGTTTGTATTTCTGTGGGATCGGTGGTGATATCCCCTTTATCATTTTTTATTGCATGTTTTTGATTTTTCTCTCTTTTCTTCTTTATTAATTTTGCTAGTGGTCTGTCAATTTTTGAAAAGATCAACAAAATTGATAGGCCACATGAGATTTCAAGTCCAGGGTTGCCTGATCTAATTTCTCAAGAGAAGATGGAGACTTAAATTTTTTTTTTCTTTTTTATTATACTTTAAGTTTTAGGGTACATGTGTACAACATGCAAGTTAGTTACATATGTATACATGTGCCATGTTGGTGTGCTGCACCCAGCAACTCGTCATTTAACATTAGGTATATCTCCAAATGCTATCCCTCCCCCTTCCCCCCACCCCACAACACTTGGATCCAACCCAAATGTCCAACAATGATAGACTGGATTAAGAAAATGTGGCACATATACACCATGGAATACTATGCAGCCATAAAAAATGATGAGTTCATGTCCTTTGTGGGGACGTGGATGAAGCTGGAAACCATCATTCTCAGCAAACTATCCCAAGGACAGAAAACCAAACACCACATGTTCTGACTCATAGGTGGGAATTGAACAATGAGAACACATGGACACAGGAAGGGGAACATCACACACCAGAGACTTAAATTTTTATGAGAAATATCCAATTGTTTTTTGTTTTAGAATTTGACAGGCCAAATTCTATACCTCTCTTGGCTGAATTTGTCCTGCAGACTGCTAGCTTGCAACCTCATCTCTAGAGAGGTTTTTATTGTTATTGATGTTGTAATTATAGTACAACTACAACTCTCTCATCTGACATAATTAGCATTGGTAGCTGGTCAGTTAGTTTAGTTCAAAACATCAGTTAAAGATGTTTATCATAAAGAAATGATTGGCCTGTATTATGAAATTTTCAGAATACATGACAATGCATATCCCAAGTTTATGTTAACTTAGAACATAAATTACATATACATTATGTTACATATACATTAAGTTCTTTTAGCAATCTTTTTTATAATTTTTAAATTAAAAAATATGTATTTTTCATGTTGAGACAGGGTCTCGCTATAGTGCCCAGACCAGGCTCAAACTCCTGGGCTCCAGTCATTCTCCTGCCTTAGTCTCCCAAAATGATGGGATTACAGGCATGAGCCACCATGCCCTGCCTTATAATTTCTAAAAGTTTTAAAATTTATTTTATTTTTAAAATATATATGTATTTCCTAGGGTACTTTTTCAAAGGTCACTGCTCTTTTTATGCTGGAGTAAATCCTTTTCTCTGAGGATGAGGTCACTGGCTGGACTGCCGAATTGTCTTCCTTGTGTAGACCACACTCACTGTCCTTCATTCCCAGTTTTCATTTCCTTAAAGTGGGGGGAGAACATTTGCCAGGTGGGCTCAGTGTAGAATGCTTCTCAATTTCTATGACTTTCTTACAACTTTTATGTTGCCTTGTCCCCACATGAGCTTGTGATATTTTTAGTGACTCACCTTTAGTAAAAGCATTTAACCAAAGTATTTAAATTACTATACTTAGAATAAATTCTCTTTTCATACTCCTATTTCATCAGTTTACATAATAGTTAATTAATCTAGATAATTACAATGTAAAATAAAACCAGCAAAAACAAATTTGGGAATAAATAAAACTGATTTCTGGCAAGCATTCAACTCAACAGATGGGAGCAGAAGTGCACAGGAATATAAAGATTAGGCTTCCAGCCACGAGATCCAGCACGCTGTGGGTGGCAATCAGTAAGTCTGAAGGGAAGACTAGAGAGCTTGGGTTAATCCAGCCAGTTGAAGGTCAGTTAAGTAAGTAACATGTTATAGCGTTATGTTTCATAGTATCAGTCTATAGTATTGGCCTAATATTATAAAACTTTTTTTTTCTTTTATTATTATTATTATTATTATTATACTTTAGGTTTTATTAGGAAAGTACTGTATCAGTTACTTTCAATGACTCCCACGGAGATGCTCCAAAGTTGGAAAACATAAGCCTTTGATATGCTTTTGGTAAATTTTGGGGTTGGGGGGAGGATGTCAATTCTAATCCTGTGCACAGGACATATGCTTCCAAAGCAGGCTGTCTTGAGTAGAAATAATTTCTATACTAGGAGTAGTAAAATACTTTAGTGAAATTTTGCTTTGTGCAAGCATACAGAGCTGCACTTGGAAAGAGATATTGTGTGAACTATTACAAGCGCAAGAGAAGAGAATGTTCCAAAGTTTAAGTTGCTTCTCTAGAAAAAAGAAAATCTGTTTTCTCACCCAGACATTCGATTCTATTCTTTTCTCAGTTCCTCCATAGAGTAATTATATATACCCATAAAAATGGTTCACACTTAGATTAGAATTCAGATTTTATTTGTTCATGTTCTTCGAAGGAATCTAAAAATATTGTATGCACTTCTTCCCTCCATGTTCATTATTTTTAACTTATTGTTGATTGTTGTTCTACACATATTGATCTGACTACGTTAGATCTTAGAGGCATTGTTTAGGCTCATGGACATTACCTGCACTTACTTTTAAAATAAAGGATATATTTGAATTTCAGAATTACAAAAAATATAATGTTTAGCTAAACACTCAGTTGTTTTTAAAAATACTTGTGGCAAACTGACCTTTCCTAGTAGTTTCATAATTGCCAATAACAGTAAGTAAAGTGGATATTTTAATACTTGCTCATCAACAGATGTTTACAAAGCATCCATTAAGTAAGTTATCTGTCCTCCAGGAGTGTCTAGCATTTCTCAAAATGGTCTACAAATATCCTACAGGAGTTCAGCTTGCAGTTTCCTGGACTCTGATTCTGATCTATGGAGTTGAGTCATCAATTAGGGAGTATGGGATCTGCATGTTTATCAAGCCCTGATAATGATTTTTTCATAGAGTGACATTGAGGACCAGTACTCCTGGCATTTGCAATTCATAGAGAAATTAGAAATTATCACCTTCCAAGAATAAACTCAAAGTGGTGATTAAAATTTGGCAGAAGGCAAATAATCTTTTCCTAAGATTCGAGCTCACACTACAGTTTTTGCTGCCCTGGCCATTCTGCCTTTTTGAACTATGGAAATTTATTCCAGTCAAAGTCATAAATGACTAATAATTAAGTAGAATAGACCTAGAATGCTGCTAACAGGGTGGCGATACATGGTGTTTTGAAACAAGGAGGATTCAATTCAGGATGTCAACCATAATCAGGAGAAACAGGCAGGATTCCTTGATGCAGAAAAATAATAAGGCAGAATCCATAGGTAATTATTTCTCAGCTATACCTCTTATGGAGCATGGAGGGTTGTAGACTCACTGACACTGTTTATAGCCAGTAAGAGATCAGACACCTGCAAATAAATTCTATTTCTGTCAAACTAGCAACCTAAGATCTAGGATTACACAGCTCGCCTTGATTCTCAAGATCTGATCAATTTTTTCGGGACCCATAGCTCAGCATCCATTGTCATGCTGAAGCCATCTAGAAACTGAACTTTATTGAGAGCTCATTGTGAAAAGTTTGTGGGCTGTGTAAAAGCTATCAAAGAAACAGCAGCATAAAGGAAGCTTTTTGTTCTGTTGATTGTATTTTGCTTCAAAAGCAGACTCGTTATCTTTTTCACAGATAAGTGCCATTTCGAAACTGATTAAAGTCTATTAAATCATTCCAGGTGTCTGATATTTAAATATAAGAACATTTTTTTCAGTTTCTTATTTGATGAATGTGTAATAGGCAGAGACTTGTGACTCCTTTAAAGTTTTATTTGCTCTGAGTGTCATGAAATGCTAGAAGACATAATATTCTAATTATACCTATGCTCACTTCGAAGGATACATATAATTCTCTTTTTAGTAAGTCACATTTTGCTCCATTTCACCTTTCGAAAATGTCATGTGTAACCTTTTAAAATTAAAGACCACACGACTGATAGGCAGCCTCACATAATATAGTAGAGGTGAAGGTTTTGGGGTGTGTGCTAGCTACTGAGAGAGCTTATATGGAGTCACACTCTGGAGATCTTAAAGAAAAGGGTGGATGCTGTTTTCCTGAACTGCTTTCATGGCAGTTCTCTCAGAAAGAAGAGCAAAGAACGGACTAGCTGTTTAAGTCTGTTCAGGGGTCAAGTTGGTTCACACGTGGACAACTGTCTTCACTGAACAGCTAATAGGAGTGTCCAGCTAGTTCCCATTAACTTCAGCCTTGTCCTGGGACTCCTGGCCACATCTCCATCTTTTCTGCTCTTCTCCGTTTAGCTGCACAAACAATAATGTATTATACATTTTACATTTTTGAGAAGTAGTGTCTCAATTTTTTCCAAGACTGGATAAGTATAATTTGCATCTTTATTTCATTTAATCCAGAGGTTTTTGAATTGCCAGGAATTTGTTAACCGTTTACTGACTTCTTTGGCCTAGATGAAAACTAACATGGCATGAGTTTTAGGTCTGTGATCAAATTTATGATGTCATATGACAATTGTGTTTGTGTGTCAGGAAAGGAGGCTTTAGTTATTTGCTTGATACATTTGAAACATTTATAGATTTTGAAAATGCACTATGGTACTTTTGAGTCTGAAAGTTAGACCTGAACCCAGACCATTTTACTTTACCCTACATATTTCAATTTTTTTTTCCTATTTTTTAGTTAAAACATGTGCTTGTTCCTTTTAAACAGACTTGAAAGGAAAGAATCTTCCTACTGATAAAATTAAGTTGCTTCTAGCTTAATACAAAGTACTGCCAGTCTTGCTCATGTAGGCAGCTAATACTTGCACAACTTGAATATGTGGTACACCATAGAAAATCAGGAGTGTTAATTTCTCAAGGAAGGGGTTTCTGAAGAAAAGATGGCTACTGTTTTTAGAATCTAGTCTCATGCTTTATAAAACCAACAGATTTCTGGTTTCTAAAATTGCATTTGTACCTAGAAATTAATTTGTTACTCATATTTTTGTTGATAGTCCAGGATTTTATTACTTCTCAAACTATTACAAGGGCATGCTCTGAACCAAGAAAAGGTAGCTTTGTTTTATGTGGTAAGTGATTATTTTGGCTGTAAGTTTTAGTTTTTAAGTGACCTCTTTAAGAAATATTTAATTGACAAATGGGATCAATTAAACTAAAGAGCTTCTGCACAGCAAAAGAAACTACCATCAGAGTGAACAGGCAACCTATAGAATGGAAGAAAATTTTTGCAATCTACTCATCTGACAAAGGGCTAATATCCAGAATCTACAATGAACTCCAACAAATTTACAGGAATAAAACAAACAGCCCCATCAAAAAGTGGGCAAAGGATATGAACAGACACTTCTCAAAAGAAGACATTTATGCAGCCAAAAGACACATGAAAAAATGCTCATCATCACTGGCCATCAGAGAAATGCAAATCAAAACCACAATGAGATACCATCTCACATGTGTTAGAATGGCGATCATTAAAAAGTCAGGAAACAACAGGTGCTGGAGAGGATGTGGAGAAATAGGAACACTTTTACACTGTTGGTGGGACTGTGAACTAGTTCAACCGTTGTGGAAGTCAGTGTGGTGATTCCTCAAGGATCTAGAACTAGAAATACCATTTGACCCAGCCATCCCATTACTGGGTATATACCCAAAGGATTATAAATCATGCTGCTATAAAGACACATGCACACGTATGTTTATTGCAGCACTATTCACAATAGCAAAGACTTGGAACCAACCCAAATGTCCAACAATGATAGACTGGATTAAGAAAATGTGGCACATGTACACCATGGAATACTATGCAGCCATCAAAAAGGATGAGTTCATGTTCTTTGTAGGGACATGGATGAAGCTGGAAACCATCATTCTCAGCAAACTATCACAAGGACAAAAAACCAAACACTGCTTGTTCTCACTCATAGGTGGGAATTGAATAATGAGAACACATGGACACAGGAAGGGGAACATCACACATGGGGGCCTGTTGTGGGGTGGGGGGAGGGGGGAGGGATAGCTTTGGAGATATACCTAATGTTAAATGACAAGTTACTGGGTGCAACATACCAACATGGCACATGCATACATATGTAACTAACCTGCAAGTTGTGCACATGTACCCTAAAACTTAAGGTATAATAAAAAAATAGAAAAAAGAGAAACATTTAAGTAAAAATAGTTATTTTAGCAATAAAAAAGAAATAGTAGCGGCTTATTTTTTCTTACTGGAAAGTTGTCCAGAGAAAACAGTTTAAATGTATTTTGAAAGTACTTTGCTTACTATATAAACCATATACTATATGTGCTATAGTGTCTAAATAAACATTATTGTGAACAAAAGACAATATTCAAAATATACTTTCACAATAATGTTTATTTAGACACTATTGTGAACAAAAGACAATATTCAAAATATACTTTCACAATAATGTTTATTTAAGAGCTTGACATTGGGGGAACTTCCTGAACCTGAACAAAGAACACCTACAGAAGCCTTACCAGTATTATCATACATATCCATGAGAAATTGGACCCTTTTCTCCTAAGATCAGCAGTAAAACAAAGATTCCTCTTGTTATCACTCCTATTCAACATTGTACTGGAAGTCCTAGCAATGCAATAAGACAAGACAAAAAAATAAAATATATACAAATTTGAAATGAAGAAATTAAACTTTGTTTTCAGTTGAAATGAAGACATAAAACTATATTTTCAGATGATATTACAGTTTATATAGCAAATCCCAAGAATCAACAAAAAAGTTCCTCGAACTAATACATTATTATATTAACTAATGTTAATATACTGTAATAAGTAACTAATTTACTAATTAACTAATAAGTGATTATTTTAACAGGATGCAAGTTAATATATAAAATCAATTGTTTTCCTATATATTATCAATGAACAATTGGAATTTGACACAAAAACAGTATACTGTTTACAATAACACCAATAAATATAAATACTTCGGTATATTTCTAACAAAATATGTACAGGATCTGTATGTGGAAAACTACATTTAAAAAAAATCTGAAAAACGAAGGGATAGTCTATGTTAATAAATTGGAAGGCTCAATATTGTCAGGTTTACATGGGGAGACAAAAGACCCCAAATTGTCAACACAATATGTAAGAAAAAGAACAAAGTTGGAGTAACACTACCTGACTTGGAGACTTTTTATAAAGCCACAATAATCAAGACAGCCCAATATTTGTGAAAGAATGGAAATGTAGATCAATGGAACAAAATGGAGAGCCCAGAAATAGATTCATACAAATATAGTCAATAGTTAATTCTTGATAGAGGAACAAAGGAAGTTCAATGGACAAAGGATAGTCTTTTCAAGAAGTGATGTTGAAACAATTGTGTTGCTGCATGTAAAAAAAAATAAATATAGATATAGGCATTACATATTTTACCAAAATCAAGTTAAGATAGGATATAGTCTCAGGTCTAAATGGAAAAGTATAAAGCTCTGGAAAAAAAACACAGGAGAAAATCTAGGTCACTTGGGTTTGGTGAAGAATTTTTAGATACAACACCAAAAGCACAACCTATGAGAGAAAAAATTAATATTTTTACTAAAATTAAAAACTTCTGAGAGTGACATTGTTAAGAGAATGAAAAGAAAAGCTATAGACTGGGAGAAAATATTTGTAAGACACATATTTGATAAAGGACTTGTATCCAAAATATACACACACACAAAACTTTTAAAACTGAGCAATAAAAAACAAACAACTCAATTAGAATGTAGGAAAAATATCTTAATGGACACCTCAACATATAAACACAGATGACAAATAATTATATAGAAAGATTCAGTCATTAGAAAATCAGAACTTAAAAAAAACAATGAAATATCTCTACACAATACCAAAAATTAGACACAACACAGAAGAACAAGAACTCTCATTCCTTGTCAGGAGAAATGCAAAACAACGCAGCCACTTTGGAGGCAATTTGACAGTTTCTTACAAAGCAAACAGCCTTATCATATGACTCAGTAATTATGCTTCTAGGTATTTACCTAATTGAGTTAAAACTCATGTCACACAGAAACCGGCATGCAAATGTTTAGAGAAGTGAAAGGAGTTAGCCAGCTTACTTTAGGCAGACAGTAAGGGAAGGATCCCTGGAGAATCTCCCACGCAACCCACAAGTGTTTACACCAGATGTTTTGTGCAGATGAAGGAACTTGCATGGGGGCGGTGGAGGGGGGGGCTGCGTAAACATGCCCACAGTGGAAAATTCTGTTCCTTAACACATGCTCAGTAAAGGAAATAAATCAGTAGGGAGTGGCTCAGACTAAGGGCCTGCATGCCCACCGGAAGGATGGGGTGGAGCCACCAGGAATTCGCACCTTATACAGATAGGGAACCCAGCCCGTTTGGCTTGTACATGTAGAAGCCCTTGTATTCAACTGTGAAGGGGGCAACTGGGAGCCTGTTTTCAGGACCCCTCTCTTTGCTGAGAGCTTTCCTTTCGCTTAATGAATTCTACTCCACTCACTCTTCGAGTGTCTGTGTGCCTGCTTCTTCCTGGTTGTGAGACAAGAACCCAGACCTAGCTGAGCTAAGGAGTAAAAAATCCTGTATCAGAAGTTTTATTCATAATTGCCTAAAACCAGAGATACCTATTGTCTCTCAATATGTATCTTAATAGGTGAATTGATAAAGAAACTGTGGTACATCCATGCAATGAAATATTATTCAGCAATGATCTATCAAAGAAATGATCTAGCAAACCATGAAAAGGCAGGGAGGAAACTTAAATGTATATTATTAAGTGAAAAAAAGTCAATCTCCAAAGGCTGCATACTGTATGATTGTAGCCATAGATGTTTTAGAAAAGGCAAAATGATGGAGACAGTAAAAGGATCTGTGGTTGCCAAGGGTTAGTGGGGAGAGAGGGATGAATAGGCAAAGCACAGAGGATTTTTAAGTCAATGAGACTACTCTATGTGACACCATAATGGTAGGTACATGCCATATTAATTGCCCAGATCCACAGAATGTATAACACCCAGAGTAAACTTCAATATAAACTATGGACTCCAGGTGGTAATGATGTGTCAATGCAGGTTCAACAGTGTAATAAATCTAACACTCCAGTGGTGGATGTTGATAATGGGGGAGGCTATGCATGTGTAGGGTCAGTGTATACGGGAGAAATCTCTGTACCTTCTTCTCAATATTTCTGTGAACATAAAATTGCTCTAAAAATAAAGACTATTAAAAAAAGGCTATATACTGTATAATTTCAATCATATCACATTCTGGAAACGGAAAAATTATAGGGACAGTAAAAAGAAATTCAGCAGTTGCAAGGGATTTTGAGTCGGGGAGAGGCGTGAACAGTGAAGCACAGGGGATTTTTTAAGGCGGCAGAGCCATTCTGTATTATACTGTAATGGTGGATATGTGACAAGTATGCATTTGTTGAAATTGCACAAAACAGAGTGAGTCCCAACATAAATTAAGGACTTTAGTTAACAGTAATGTATCAATTTTAGCCTTTCAATGGTAACAATTATACTACCTTAATGCAAGAAGTTAATAATAGTAGAAACTGTGGGATGAAAAGGCAGGATAGATAGAGGGAGTATATGGGAACTATCTATACTTTTTGCACAAGTTTTCTGCAAACCTAAAATTGCTCTAAAAGTAGTCTATTAAGAAAGAAGTAACTTTACGCATCACTTATCCAGCTTCAGCAAGTTTCACCATTTTCTATATCCTTTTATCCATTCAACTTCACTCAGTAAAAGGTTGGAGGGTTTTTCAGGGTGGGTGAGCTAGCGGAAAAGTACTGTTGGGGGAAGTTAGAGGCAAGGTTGACCAATGGGATATGTTTAGCACATTGTTATTCTTGAGTTTGCAAATGTTTTTTTCTGTGTTTGCGGATTGGCACCCATGGAGGTGCCACAGAGACTAGAAGATAAGGGCACTCTCTTTCTTGACGATTATATTTCAAAGAGATAGCTCCTAGATCTTTGAGAAAGATGGTCTCAGGTTGTAAAACTGGCAAGAGGCTTGTGAAAAGATTTATATCGTGAAAGGACAGGAAAAAATTAATGATTATAAATTTTCTAACATAAATGCTGTAAACAAAGGGAGTTCAGTGTTTAGAGTCAAGAAGAAGCCTGTCTAAAATGTAGTCAAGCCAAGAATGTTAAAGTTGTCTTCATCACTTTCATCACTTACTCCTCTTGTTCCAGAAATGTGACTTATTGGGAACTGAAGTCCTACTTGGGAATCCCACTCTTTTATTGGCTAAGGTTCTAACGCTAATTTATGGATGCTCTTTTTGGCTAGAAAATGTTTCAACTTCAAGACAAGGAATGCAGAAGGGTAAAAATAGTAGGGCTGGGTTAAGACCTGCAGAGTTCTTAATAAGCACTAAAAATATTATGTTACCTCTAATGTGTAATTCAAAACAAAATCAAAACTAATCTATAAAAATTATAAGAAATCCCAACAAAGTTCTGATTTTTTTTCTTTCTTTTCTTTTCTTGAGACAGAGTCTCGCTCTGTCACTTAGGATGGAGTGCAGTGGCGTGATCTTGGCTCACTGCAACTTCCGCCTCTCAGGTTCCAGAGATTCTCGTGACTCAGTCTCCCAAGTAGCTGGGACCACAGGTGCATGCCACCACACTCGGCTAATTTTTTGTGTTTTTAGTAGAGACAAGGTTTCACCATGTTAGCCAGGATGGTCTTGATCTCCTGACCTCGTGATCCTCCTGCCTTGGCCTCCCAAAGTCTTGGGATTATGGGAGTGAGCCACCGCGCCCTGTCTCTATTTATTAAAAGATAATTTTAGTGTGTATATTTAATGTATACAACATGATGCTTTTATATACAACGTCGACTTTAAATAATAAGATTCAGAAAATATGATTAATCGTAGAGGTGATTCAAGCGCAAAGCTTGAGTATAGTCATCTGGTAAACAGACTCCAAAGGAAGGGAAACAGATGCCAAAGGAACAAAGTCAGTGCTCTCAAGTGGTAAAGCTAAGGTTTTACTTATATGGACAGAAACAATTTTAGCAGGGTTGCAACATTTTTCATACAAGGACAGTACACACATTATAGCAATTTGATTAGTACAGCTTGCTACATTCCAAGGAAATTTGCTTTAACATTTCTTGAGGAGAAATAATGTTCTGAGGAAGTCTTATTTCTGGCACCACTTGGTCATTCCTAATTATTTACAGAAAAAAGCAGAAGTTGCAACTGCATGCTACATGTCTCAAGCTACACAGCCACATTCCTCCCAGGGCTCAGGGAAATTTAAAGTTCGAACAGCTGTAAGTGAATTATTTAATTTCACAACATATACACAGTGAAATGATTATCACAGTTGAACAAAATAACATATACCTGGCCTTCAACAGTAGCTTTTTTTTGGGTGATAATAGCTACTTTAGCAAGATTTCAGTATACAATATTATTAACTTTAGTCCTCATGCTGTACGTTAGATCTTTTAGATTTACTACTCATTGTACCTAACCTAACTGCAAATGTGTACTCTCTGACCCACTTCGCTCCATTTACTTCCCTTCTCTGCCTTTGGTACATTCTAGTTGTTTCTGTTTGACTTTCTTTTTTTTTTTTTTTTTTTTAGATTTCACAATAATTGAGGTCATACCATAATTTTCTTTTGGTGTCTGGCTTATTTATTTTTATTTTTTATTTTTTTATTTTTTTGATACGAAGTCTCCCTCTATTGCCCAGGATGGAGTGCAGTGGCACAATCTCGGCTCACTGCGACCTCCGCCTCCTGGGTTCAAGCGATTATCCTGACTCAGCCTCCCGAGTAGCTGGGACTACAGGCGTGTACCACCAAGCCCTGCTAGTTTTTATGTATTTTTAGTAGAGACGAGGTTTCACCATATTGACTGGTCTCAAACTCCTGACCTCATGATCCGCC
Source organism: Pongo abelii (assembly GCF_028885655.2). Taxonomy (NCBI): domain Eukaryota; kingdom Metazoa; phylum Chordata; class Mammalia; order Primates; family Hominidae; genus Pongo; species Pongo abelii. The sequence goes on from NC_071988.2 coordinate 192,616,837, forward strand.
TGCCTCTGCCTCCCAAAATGCTGGGATTACAGGTGTGAGCCACCGCGCCCGGCCCTGTGTCTGGCTTATTTCACTTAGCATAATATCCTCAGGGTTCATCTATGTTGTGACAAATGGCAGGATTTCCTTTTTCTTTAAAAGCCTGAATAGTATTCCATTATTTATATATGCTACATTTTCTTTATTCATTCATTTGTTGATGGACATTTGGGTTGATTTAAATCTTGGCTATTGTGAATAGTGCTGCAATGGGAGCGCAGATACGTCTTCAGCATACTGATCTCATTTCCTTTGGATATATATCCAGAGTCCTGAATCATATGGTAGTTCTATTTGTAATGTTCTGAGCAACTTTCATACTGTTTTCCATAATGGCTATGCCAACTTACATTACTACCAACAGTGTAGGATTTTCTTTTCTCTACATTCTGGCCAACACTTGTTATCTGTTGTTTTATTTTATTTTTAAACAATAGCCATCCTAACAGGTGTGAGGTGATATCTCATGTGGTTTTGATTGGCATTACCTTATTTCTAAAATGCTAAATTTCAAATTATTACAAAAAATTGATGTAGGTTCCTCAGATTTGCTGGCACTGAAAGCTTTGCTGCCTGCTTGGGCAGCCTGCACTGAACAGTGTGCTGTGTTGAGCCAGTGGCCTAGATATTTAAGATTGACCTCTTATTTTGGTAACAGAGGATCATTCACATTAAATCATGTGTTTTTTGTGTGTTTTTAATCTCCTGCTCTTTGGATCAAAATCATTGGTATCATGTTACCTCTTTTTCCCGACACAAAATTTATAATTTGCATAATGGGTATATTTCTTCCCTACTCTCTGGTCTCTTTCTTGGGTTGCACTCAAGGAAAGCATTGTCATTCAAATGTTCTTTTAATCATCCAGTTCATAACATTATTTGCAATCAGAACAGGTTCATAATTTGTGAACCATGTGCAAAGAAGAGATATCTTGCTTCGCTGAGAAAATAGACAATTTTGTGAAATATTGGCCATTTATCTGCCAAAGCAGGCCATTATACATTGCACCACAGTAAGAAGCCACCATGCACCTCCATCCTTTTCATTTATGCTTTAATGGAGTTTTTTTTCTTTTTCTATCTCATATAAGGCTGATCCAAATTCTACCATATTTAAATTTACTTTTGACAAAAATAAGTATATGAAAATATCAATCAGGAGATTACAATTAGAATAAAATTAAAATGCCTAGTCAGGCCAAATACATTTTTTTTCAATTAAAGAACTATAAATCATTAAGAAAATGATGAGGAAGATGGGAATGGAAAATAGCATGGGTTTTCTTTTCTCTCCACTGCCTTGTCTTCTTATGCTTGGTGGCATCTAATGCAGTAGACATAAACACTATGCTATGAACTGCACTTAGGATCCATTATTCTGTATAGAACATTCAAAATGCTGAAGATGGTTTGTAGTTGGAATAAGTATGGAACTAATTATCAGAAGGCTTGCCTTTTAATTCTTGTGTTTTATAGTCTACAACATATAAATTATGTGATCCTAGATGAGTCATTAAATGTTTCTGAGTCCTGACTGCCTTATCTAAAAAATGAGAATAATAAAAATATTCTTGTTTTCTCTGTTACAAAGTTGTAATAAGCAGCAAACGATTTTATGTATGGGAAAGCAGACTACAAACTGAAAAGCACCATAAAGGATTATTATTTATGCTTCAATGCATGCATTGAACATGGTCTGTGTAATCTGTATTTTCAGAAACTAACCCTCCATCATGTTGACGTTTGCTAATTTTAAATCATGCTGCAAATGAATGGTTCAGATTGGAACACCTGCTATCATTTTTTAAGAAAATGACTATCATTTGATTTACAAGAACATTTTATCTTAATAAGTTCAGTTCGGCATTTATTAGCATGTATTAGTCTGAAATTCCCTTCACAGAAAATCATATTTGATTTTTTTTCTCAGATGTCAGAGTAGAAACCATATTATTCTCAAATGCTATACTCAGTAGGATTGTGAAACTCAGTGATTTCCATTATTTTCTCAGGAGTATTGCAAAAACTGTAAGATTTAAAAATAAGTAAAAGACTATAATTTCACTCAAGCAAATGCAAACCTTATTACATCATATTTCTGTATTATATAATATGTTCTATATTATGTAAATATGATAACTTCATTTTCCAGGCAATAAGCGTATGTTAAACCACATGTCCTATTTCATATATTTTTAAAAACCATATAACATGAAATATTATAGGAGAGTTTCCAAAAATGGACGTGAATACCATAGCACAAACATAAAATAATTTTTATTTTTAAAAAAGTTATATTTGGTGCATTAGACATTGAACAAAAGCTTATGAAAACTTCACATGCATCACAATCATCCAGTGAGCATTTATGAAACACGCCACTATAACAGATTTTTAAAGGGATAGAAAAGAAGGGAGTATTTGGCCACTGCTCTTACTATGTAGTTTGATGGCAAGGTATAGGCACAGGAGAAAGTGTTCAGTACTGTGCTATTCTTGGAGAAAATTAGTAATTGAATCTGAAATTCTGTATTTATTTAGGGAAATTAAACATTATTTTCTTTGAGGAAGACACCTGAATAAAAGTGGTAGTTGAGTTGAAGATGTGCATGATTTGAATAGAAGGAAGGTTGCAGAGTGGACGAACTACATAAGCAAACTTGGCATCAGAAATGAAAAGATGTATGAAGTTCTATTCTTTGAAAATTATACTGTTACTTGCTATCTACCCAGATTTTCTGGTTTTATATCTCTGAAAATAAAATTGTGTTAAATAGAGAAAAATTATCACTGTTGCCCTTAAATTGAACTAAATGTAACCTACTGATATTTTCCTTCTTTAAACCTCTTTGAAAGAAGACCATCCAACAATTCATTTTATGGCATTCATACTTCATAATGAATATCATTGTTTCCATATCATCATTTATTTTGACACAGCTTGAAATGTCCTAAGCTATGTGTTTTGAAGTTGTATATTTTCCGAGCTGGAAATCTCAGAAATTATGAATGGCTTCTAATGTATGGTATAAATAACGCTATGATTTTTAGGTTCTTTTGTGTCTCCTAAATATGTTTCTCTTCACAGTGGTTCTAGAAAGCTGTGCTATATAAGAAAATTTCACAAAGTAAAACAGTTGCCTCCTCTTTTCAATATTCTCCTTTAAAGGAACTGATTTTTTTCCTCATTGTTTAGCGTTTTCAATAGTAGCATTGTTTGCAGTATAGCATAATCTTAAAATTGGTTGCCCTTTAAGTGGTATCAACAAATAAGTACTCTAAACTTTGTTTCATTTTATAAAGAATTTTAATGGGTCTTTCACAATATGCATCTAACTCTGAGTCAATCCACATATTCTCTAAACAGCATGACGGCAGGGAGTATAAGAATGCATGTATGTTATCTTTGCAGGGGTCTTTGACATATATTGGAATTTTACAAGTGGTCCAGGTATAGAGAGGGAACCTTTAGAAATCATGTTTCTACTCTAAACTTTTAAGAGCATCCTAAAATATAGTGCTTTGTGGGTACAAGTAGTTCAAGGATAAATAGAGGAGTAATTTGCCATTTGTACCAAATTAAATCAGACTTTCAGTTCAATCAAAACAGCTTGCAGCTGGATGCAATAATCTGATTTCCTGACACTCAGAGAAAAATTGAAGCCCTCCAAAAGGCCCCTGCTGATCTTCAACATGAAATACAGTTTGCTGGCAATTTTACTCAACCTCTGAATGCCTTCACATTTAATAAGCTAAAAAAATGCAAATAAAGCATAAGGTTAGTTGGCGATGGCTCTCAGGTAGTGTTTTATTACAACTAAATGAAACACACAGCACAATGCCTCCAAAGGATCATGCTCTTGTTCTTTCTCAAAGCAGCTATTTTGTTAAATATGTCATTAGATGAATCTCTGTATTAGTGTCCTGGGAGTGCTGTTTTGACGTTGGATGTGTGTTGAAAACATAATAAAAGGCTTCAGAGAATAAATGCTAGAATTTTGTATGTATAACTTGCTATTTTCTTGGGAAGGTAATGAGACAGATAAAAAATAAATCCTTGAGTATCTATTAACTGTTGATTATTTGAGATAGTGAGGATCCAAACCTACAGATATATTCAGTTCTGGAAAATTAGATCAATTTATGACATTTTGCATTTATCTCTAGTTTTTACCATACAAACTGATACATGCAGGTCTTTCAGCATGTTGAATGGACTTTCCAGAATTGAAAATTGCTGAATTAAGGACAAAGAAGCAGAAAGTGATCATTTTCTCAGGAAAGCACCTTGCATTTGAAAGCTGACGCTCTCTTGTGGCCTCATTACGAGGCATTAAATCTGACCCTGCTTCCTTTATCACAAATCTTATCCCTTTCTTAATAAACATACAATTTAGGGGAGCAGAGATAGTCAAAAGAAGGACATTGTCTACATTATAAATCCTCAGCATCGGATGACTTTCCCTCCTTTCCTGTGGGGCAGGAAAAGAGGTGCTCAGCCCATTTCCAGTCATGATCCTACAGTGAACAGAGGACACACTCATGTAGTGGAACCGAGGAGGGATTTGTGAAGGGATTATTTACAAAGGTGTGAACAGAGTTAAGGAAAGCCAAAAGGCACAGAGAAGCATCCAGCTATAGCCACAGTGGGAAGCTGCAACCACCATTAGCAAGGGGAGGAAATGGTTACTAGACCCAGTGAGAGTTGTAGCTGCAGAGGAGGGCAGCCTGGCAGGACCTTTTTCTGAATAAGAATGCAGTCCCCGGCAGTCCATGGCCCAGTATGACTCAAGGAAACAGATACTGCAACATCTTTCTCCAAACTCTGGTCTCCCACCAGTGCCTCCCAGCCAGAAGCCAGGGAGCAAAAGAGTTCCTTGGAGCAGCATATAGAGGTCAGCATTCTGGGGACCCAGAGCAGAGAGAGGAGCTGGGAATGGATCTGGAGGGGCAAGCAGAGACTATCTAGAGCTCTAGAATGGTGAGGGGGCACTCCACTAGAGGGATCTTGAAGACGGGCCTTGGGATCTCATTCCCTGAATGGAATCTTACTGAGCTGCTGTGCTGGTGGAAAAGCAGTGCAAAAGGTGACCCAATCCTGATTCTCCTCCAAATCCTTTGGTCTAAACACAGGGAAATGCTGGGGAGGGGAAGAAGATGAGCATTAAATTGAATATGGTGTTTGATATACTATTGAAGTGTTAAACTGTATCGAATTGGATTGGAATTTTTATTAACTAAAAGTAAATGGGGAGCTTTAGGACCTATTTAGGTTGCCATTAAGGGGATAAGATATGGTGATTCAAGAGAGCATAGTGTTAGTCATTGGGAGTAAAGAGGAAAATCATTACCTGTTTGTACTTTACTGAGTTAATACTCTTCAATAAACTAATTACCTAGGAAAACTTGGGAATAATAGCACAAGTGTGCAATTTATGTGACAAATGACAATTTATATGCTTCTGATCTAATTGTGGCAGCACTCCAAAGATGTAACCTGCATATCCTTGACTCTGAATTGTTAGATGAAACACTAGGACCGATATTGCTTTTCTTAAAATCCTATTGTGACATTTTTATTCTTAAGGAATACTTCCTCTTTTCTCAAGAAGTCCTGGGTCAAATTGCCCTTGAGTATAGAAAATCTTATTAAAATCTATAGCTTTTAAAATCTTGACTATCAAAGAATTTTACATTGCTTTAAATATATCTATTTTGCCATGCACCTCATCACTATATCTTATTTATTTTCAATCAATAACAAACTGGTGACCCTCTAGTGGAAGAATCAAGAGGCTCTGAATTCCCCTTCAGAGACTTCTTAGCACCCTGAAAATTATCTTCCTAATCCAAGGTGAGCTCTTTGGGGTTAACTGGGATCATTCATTGGGCACCATAGTCAATAGTTTTGCTCATGTGACTCCTATCTTCTTCCAGGCACTGGGAAAATGGAACTTCGTGCCCTCTGTGGTTGAGTAGGGCCATGCAACTAGTTTAGGCCAATAAGTTGTGATTTAGCTAGTACTTGTAATTTTCAGGACCAAGTATCTCCCCTTGAGAGTCTGGAGTTGTTACTGTTGCATACTTTACCCTTTCTGACTAATATACTGGGCAAGATGAAGTGTACAGGTCTTGAGAGTTCAGACCTGAGTATGTAATCAAGTGATATACAGATATCTGAAGCCACATAATATCTTAAGATCACCTGAGCCCTCAGCCTGACTGGGAGGCATGTTCATGGATGAATTTACAGTGCAATAATAACACTTTGCCACTTTCAGAGAAAAGATAGTCATGGAATTCGCTATTAGTCTACCTGGGCTACCAGAAAGCTAGCTGTAAGACATATAACACATCTTTAGTAAAATAGTACAGTCTTCTATACAGTTTCCTGCCTCTCAGATATGAAACAATTGACCCAGCTTCCCTGTGGTAGGGTTCTATTAAATTCCTTTTATTCTTGTACTCTTTTCATTTTCTTTTCAATATAAAAGCAATGGTGAAGCCGTCTGGTGTCAGGATTGTTCTCAGAGGTCTCTTTAGGCATCTCTTCCTCTTCTCCCGTTCCCCAAAATCTACACTGACCTACAAAAAACTTAAACAAATTTTCAAGAAAAAAAAAGCATCAAAAAGTGGGCAAAGGATATGAACAGACACTTCTCAAAAGAAGACATTTATGCGGCCAAGAAACATATCAAAAAAAGCTCATCATCTTTGGTCATTAGAGAAACGCAAATCAAAACCACAGTGAGATACCATCTCATGCCAGTTAGAATGGGGATCATTAAAAAGTCAGGAAACAACAGATGCTGGAGGGGATGTGGAGAAATAGGAATGCTTTTACACTGTTGGTGGGAGTGTAACCATTGTGGAAGACAGTTCAACTATTGTGGAAGACAGTGTGGCAATTCCTCAAGGATCTAAAACCAGAAATAGCATTTGACCAAGCAATCCCATTACTGGGTGTATACCCAAAGGATTATAAATCATTCTGCTACAAAGACACATGCACACGTATGTTTATTGCAGCACTATTCACAATAGCAAATGCCCATCAATGATAGACTGGATAAATAAAATGTGGCACATATACATCATGGAATACTATGCAGCCATAAAAAAGGATGAGTTCATGTCCTTTGCAGGGACATAGATGAAGCTGGAAACCATCATTCTCAGCAAACTAACACAGGAACAGAAACCCATACACCACATGTTCTCACTCATAAGTGGGAGTTGAACTGTGAGAACACATGGATACAGGGAGGGGAACATCACACACTGGGGCCTGTCAGGGGGTGGGGGGCTGGGGGGAGGGATAGCATTAGGAGAAATACCTAATGTAGATGACGGGTTGATGGGTGCAGCAAACCACCATGGCACGTGTATACTAATGTAACAAACCTGCAAGTTCTGCACATGTATCCCAAAATTTAAAGTATAATAAAAACAAAACAAAACAACAGCAACAACCAAAAATTTACACTGACAACCAAATGAGTAGTCTTGAAAGCTTAAAGACCCTTAGGGAAAACTGCAGAGCTTACTGAAAATATTACAAATTTTTTGAAAAAATATCAGTGAATTATTCTGTAAAACTGCTAAGGACAAACAGGCTATTTTGTATAGCCTTGAACTACTTCAAAGCAATTTTGAAACATCCTTTAACTAGGTCTTTAAACACTATTTTTTTAATTTTGATTTTACCAGTTACACATATGCACAGATATATTCTCCTTTAAAAAATAGGTCAAGATTATATTAACATTCCTCTTAACCACCACTCATCTGATTCCCCTCATGGCCTTTTACAGAGGCAGCACTGTTAGGAATCTTTTGAGCACAGAAGCTAAAACTTAACATAGATTCTCCTCACACAGACCCTTCTAGAACAATTTTGCTGTCACTCAGCATTCCCAGTTTATCTGCCCCTTTGTTCGGTTCTCTGAGCACTTCTGCAACTGAGAATTTTGTTTCTTCTATGGAGTATGACCTGTTGGTACTCTTGTCACTTGTTAACATTAATCATCTTCCTCTTTGGGATAATTATCCCTCACATTTCTTGTTACCTGATAAATCCCATCTCCAGTCTTCCTCTCATATAATCTCAGTCTTAGACTATAATCATTACTAGTCTAAAAAAGCTCCTTTAAAATCCGCTTCCCTTGGTGTGGGGGGAACGAAATACAAAGCTCATTCACCCCCCATCCCATCTACAATGCACTGACCCCTTATGCGATGGCTTAGCTAGGAGAGCTGATCCTTTCTCATACCAATAGTGAGAGTGACATGGTGACATGGAAAACACAAAATCCCATGTTCCAAAAAGAAAATAAATACATAGTCTCTGAGTCTGATTATGACCTTGATCACATTTCACAATGACAAAATACCAAATTCAGAAATGTGGTGGGATAGAGAAGAACACGTAAAGATTCTTATTGTCTAACCGTCCTGTCTGGCTTTTGCTTCATCTGTCTACAAGACATGTGGCTTTTAGGAAATGAATTTCACCATATCTGAGGTTGCTGCCATTTAATCTCCTCAAATATTATCTTTTCTAGTAGGGTGAGCTGCCACTCTGGAGTCAGTTGAAGGCAGAGAGTTTGCTTTCAGACACCTGAATCAGAATCAATGACACATCCTTCCACACTGGGTGACAATTATTAATTCTTAAATCACACTGCTGATTGGGGCTTCAGATGTCTGAAGCCAGTGCCACAGGATTCCAGATAATGTTATGGAATTTCACATTTGTGAAGATTATCTCCAATTTTTATTATGAAATTGCTCTGTAGAGATGTCCTGACACCTGAACAGAAAATATTTGTTCCTCTAAAGGAGGAAAAGGCAAAAGCTCACTGTAATATTGTGACTAATATTGTTCTAATAAATAAGAACTCAGAATTTATTTAAAAAAAAATATTTTCTGGAGCACTTTGGGAGGCCCAGGTGGGCAGATCACCTGAGGTCAGGAGTTTGAGACCAGCCTGGCCAACATGGTGAAACTCCATCTCTACTAAAAATACAAAAATTAGCCAGGCGTGATGGTGGACACCTGTAATCCCAGCTACTCAGGAGGCTGAGGCAGGAGAATCACTTGAACCTAGGAGGCAGAGGTTGCAGTGAGCCGAGATTGTGCCATTGCAGTCCAGACTGGATGACAGAGTAAGAGTCCGTCTCAAAAACACACACACACACACACACACACACATATATATATATATATAATATATATATACGTATTTTTTTTTTCTGGCTGTCGTGAACTTCACTCTTCCTTGAATTTCTCCACCCCATTTAGGTGGGACTACATTAGAAACAGCCTCACCTGGGAGCCTCTGTCTCAGCGGCACTTGGGTAGAGGTCTCAGGGAAGAATGGGATACAGATGATTATTAACACAATTCTGTACAATTCCAGTCACTAATTCCAATACCTCACACCTCAGCTCTCTTCGGCTTTAGATTTCAGTTCCTTTGAATCTGAATTTCCAATTCTACTTTCCCATTGTTTCTTGATCTCTGAGCTCATCATTTGGACTCCCTCTTTGCTTATGTCTCTGTCTGTCTCAGCTTGCCAGCCTCCTTGTCTAAAGTACCAGCCCATGATTATTTATCACCGAACAAACCCTACACTCTTATCTGGCCTCTGTTCCCCAATCTCTATTACTTGTCCCATCCCTTTTGTTTGTGCCTATGTGCACTCCATGAAGTCTTTGTCCCTGACTGAAGGCTGTTTCCTCACTTGGACTTCAAGTTTTCATGATCTTAATTCTATTTGTAACTAACTTCCTAGCTGTGACTCTTCCAATCCAGTCCCAGCATCCAGTAGTTTGACAGTCCTGTTCCTTCTTGGTCTGCTTGTAGTCCTGGTTTAGCCACCGATACCGCAAAAACACTGGGACCATAGGAAGGAAAGACCAACTCCAAGGGAACTTTTCCCTTCTCACTTCATAAATAATCAGGATATTTTTACTCCAGGAAAAGAACTAAACAAAGGGAGAAGCTAAGCCCTTAGCCCTTCAGCTCTCCCGTGGCATTTTATTCCCTTGTACTTGGGTACACTGTTTGCAGTATTGAATAAGATTACTTCAGCTTTGCAAGAAAATATTAAGGCTTAACAGTATAAAAATTCGATTAGTCATGCTGTGAGACAGCTATAAATATTTGTATTTAAAAATCTGTCATTTAAACAGGGATTTAAGATGTGTTAAAAAAAAAAGAGTATCTCTTTTTAAGCACTAGATTTTCAGCAAACTGGGTATCTCCTGAGGGTGGTTGATATCACAAAATATTACAGAGACTCTTTCTTTGTCAGGTTTGCTTAAAGCCTCCAAAAGATGGAGAAGAAAACAGTAGGTAATCTCCATGTAATGCTTATGTTGAAGAGCAAAAATCGACGGAGTGCAATTGTAAGGCAATTTAACTATGTTCCTTTATGGTGTCTTCAAACCTGCACTATATAGCAACTTTTTCTCCTTTTCCCTTAAATAGTGTTTAAGGTTCCTCATGAATTGTCAAGCTTATCACCTTTGAGATTATCTATCTTTCCTTGTGTCTGTTTGCCACAGGAAGCTTGTGCATTTTTGCCACGCTAGGGAGAAAAACAATTGAACCCACAGTTGACTTCACTTTTTGCATCACCGTCATGGGGAGATTGGTCTCAAGCTGCATCTACCTGAATCTTTTCTGGCAAAAAGAGGAAACTCCAGTCTTGGTCATTTCTGACGAATCTCTCTGAAGCCCTTCTCCTGAGCAAATCTAACTTTATTATTTTTCTGTTTCTACGGACACAGGGGGAGTATATTGTGCAGCCTTCCTTGCAACTAGATTGAAACCATGAGGCTGGTGGTTCTAAGCTTGGAGTGTCAGTTGAAATAATTTTGAATACTTCCAAGCCTGCTGCCTAAAAGCTCCATTATCCTTTTATCTCTCCTTCCTCGTGGTGGTGACCTGAAGGGTTGTGTTAAGATGCTAATTGCCTATTTTTTCCTACTTTTAGAGATTTCCTCAACTTTTTATTGTATCTATTGCTTTATTTTTAAATTTCAGCAACGATAACTAAAATAGACAATAAGATGGAAAATGCAAGAGAAAATTTGAGAAAATTATAGAATCAAGCCAAGAGGTCCAAGAAAATAGAAAAGAAAAAAACAGGAGGTTAAAAAAAATCATCACAGAGAATGGGATGGGGGCATGAGATAAAAAACTACATACAAGGTACAATATATACTACCCTGGTGATGTGTGCACTAAAATCTCACCACTTTATCGTTCATCTATGTAACCCAAAACCACTTGTACCCCAAAAGCTATTGAAATTTTTTTAATCTGTAATAAAAAAAAAAAAAGATGCTAATTGCCCAAGATGGGAGAAACCTGAATCTAAGAGTCTTTGGGTGGAAGGGAAGCTTCACCAACACACACTGGATTTCTTTGTGTGAAGTGACTAAAATTTAGGTTTCATCTTTTGTAGTAGCAAGGCTAACACAGTGAACTTTTTCAGCCCCAGTCTTTTCATACTTTTTAGGGAGATACTGGGCAAGAGGTTGCAAAATTGTTTTTGACTTCCTCCTCTTAAAGTTCTGCAGTCTGTTTAGGTCCTTCCTCAGAATTGTAGAAATCGGTGCCGTAAACTGCTGTTCTCAGGCTGTTGTGGCCTCATCCATTTACACTTACTCCTTTCTGTGTCTAAAATTTTAATGATAAACAATTTTAATAGTCTTTGTAAAGCCGGGCATAGTGGTTCACGCCTGTCATCCCAGCACTTTGGGAGGCCGAGGCAGGCATTATTATGAGCTTATATAATACGTAATATATAATGATGCAAATTATATATGCATTATTATGATTAAATGTGTTATCGATTACACTATTGGTTGCAAAGAAATAGAATAATCAATTAAAAACATTTAAGCATAACAATGTATTACACAGGTAAATACTGTATGTGCATACTGAATTCTGTATATATACACAAAATAATTCACATAGGTTTATAAGCATATATGTTCTACTTATATATCTTGTACATATATATTGTTTGTATATACTATATATGTATATATACACATTCCAACTTTTTAATGTGTATGTTTATTAGATTTTAGATAATAAAGGTTCTTATATCATAATTACTTATTTACATAATTGATCAAAGCAACATAAATATATTAAAAAGTTTAATAATTATTAAATATAAAAATAAAATTTTATCATAAATGCTTTTTTACATGTAAACACAGATATATACACATGGAGTAGGTATGTACATTATTCTGTTTAAATTGTTTAAATTTTTTTGCTACTTTATTTATTTGCAACCAATACAGGGTAATCAAAAATTCTTGTTTGTAATCTATTAGTTGGCAACTTGTTTAAGGCCCCTTTCATTACTCTTGAAGGAAAATAGTTAGAAGCCACTTGACTTGTAAAAGGATGTATTATTTAGGTCGTTGTCAACATTTAGTTTCTCAGTTTCTGGATAGGACAACAAAACTTTACCAGGATATAGCAAATGAGCAAAAATAATGTCTTTTCTTATTTTGTTTAAAGGAACCAGGTTCAACCTGTTGTATTCAGAAAAGATCAGAGAAAATTAAATGTTAATTTAAATTTAAATACACTTAAATACATTTTGTTGAAAAAATTTGAATCAAAATGCTTTTGCCTTACCACATTTTAAATGTTTGCCCTGACATTATTTCTTACCATTGTTCTCTTGCCTTTACTCTCATAGAATGCTCCCTAAGAAGCAATATACTCTTTCATAATAGTTGGGAAATGGAAGAGGTGGGGTTATTAAATGAAAACTGCTATCATTTCCATCCTGCTCTTGAATACAGCCATGTACTGTATGACATTTCGATCAACAACAGACATCATATGCACACCTCATATGCGACAGTAATCCCATAATATTACACTACCATATTTTTACTCTATCTTTTCCAGGTTTAGATATGTTTAGATGTACAAACACTTGCTATTATGTTACAATTGCCTACAATATTGAGCACAGAGACATGCTGTACAGGATGGTAACCTAGGTGTGTAGCAGGCTATACCATCTAGGTTTGTGTAGTTACACTCTGTGATGTTTGCACAAAGATGAACTGCCTAACAACACATTTCTCAGAATGTATCCCAGTTGTTAAGTGATGCTTGACTCTATAAACTCAAAACATTGCTACTTAAACAAAAATACCAAGTTTCTAAGGCCAGGGTCTTCTCTTAAGACAGTAAGTATACGTCTAAGTATAAAAGACATTTAGCTTGTTTTTGCTTTCTTCTTATTGAATTTCTGAATTTTCTAATTTTTCAAAAATGAACATATATTATATCTATTATGAAGAACCAAGAAATCACAGAGAGTGATTTTAGAAATTTGAAAATGGCACACCAATATTGGAAAAAAATCTGTTATATAGCATTGTCTAGAAACAAATATTATTGACATTTTCTGGTTGAAATCCTCAGGTTTCTGGCCAACTACAGTGTAAAACCCATTAGATTAGAGCAGTTAAATGCAAATGTGAAATCATGGTGGAGTTAGTCTAGGTTTGCAGAAGGTTGTTTTTATAAATGGTCTTCCAATTAAAATGCATGATTCACCTGTGCCTTTGCAAAGAGTTATGATTTACATGTGTCAGTACTGCCCATTCTTTGCCTTTTTTATATTAGTGGGGTAGTGAGTGAGCAAATGACAATTTAGGGAGCTTCTGGAGTTATCAAAATTAGCCTTATTAGATAGTTTTTCTTAAAATGGAGTTTTTGCAATGCAGTGGAACGTAAAGTGGACATGGTACAATGAAATTGAGAATACCTTGGGCTTAAAATAAGGATAAGAACTATTTTGGTACCTCAGATAATGCCATATGTGTTATAATGAAACCACTGAAAAGTGTGTTAGTGGTAACTTGATGAAAATGAAACGAGAGGGGGAAGAAAAGAAGAAAATAAATGAAATAAAATTTGAATAAAACATCTCTTTACTTTCAGGTACACTATTGCACATTTTACAAATGTATTCTCATCAATTCCCCACAGCAATGCTAGAAAGTACTTATTGCAACCTTATAGATGAAGAAACTGAAATTTAGGGAAGTTGACTTTGTAAAAAATTGGTTTAAATTCAATCAGGTAGAAAGTAATAGAGACAGACTTCACATTCCAGGTGAGTCTTACTTCAATGCCCATGTTTTACCCAATTGTGACTCATTTGTTTGTGAATGCACATCTGATTTGGGTTGATGATTATTGATAAAAGAATAAAGCTTATCTGAAATATTAATGTCCTTTTAATACAGGTACTATATAATGTAGAATGACCAAGAAGCTATCATATTTCAATGATATATAATCTGAGGGATAAAAATGATTGATAGATGCACAGTGTCAAAGCAGAAAAAATGAGAAAATGTTGTTTCAAATAAGAAAGTATTAGAATCAACAGGAGATGACACTTATGAAAATATATACAGAAAACTTAGAAATGATAAAATTACCAATCAGTCTTCAGTAAACTCAGCAGGCAGTAAGTTCCAAAGAACTTCTAATGAATTATTAAACCCAGACATGGAGCTGGATTAGGATAAAAAGAAGCTAGAAAATGACATCTTCTAAATGATATTAAACAAATGTGACAATCAGCAACTTTGAAAATATTTTGAGGATGTTAAAGGGGTGCTATCTACTTTACATGTTTCTACATCAATTATGCATTTTAAAGTAAACTTAAAAACGTTCCTAATTAAGCTCCTTGTGCAGCTGTCAGAGGACTTTTTTCTTTATTTAGTACCGAGCTTAAAGCCTGTGATAAAAACATCCATGACTGTAAATACCAAGCGAATGAGCAAATGAACTAAAGGTGTGCCCAAGATTCTGAACACAACCCAGGTAGCTTCTGAGTAGAGTCGTCTACCATATCTCAAACGACTCATTTTGGAATTTTTCACAATCTTATTCTCCTTCCTTTATTTCCATGTAGATGTGCTTCTGTAGATGTATGATTCAATTATAAATGAATCTAACAGTGTGATATTACTAAACCACCAAGAAGGCATATTAAGTCCCAGGGAAGGCGAGGACAGACATCACTTAGAAAAGGAGATTATCCATCAACTCAATCTCAGCAATGATGTAGGGAGACAGCAGTCTTGAGAGCCTGACTGTAAAGAGAGGAAAAAGTTGTATTTCAATTACAATTTCTCCCTGAATATAGCAAGAGCCATAGTGCTGGCATCAGACTCCAGAGCTTTACTTTACACTCTGAGCATGAGAAAGGGATAACCAGGAAATCACAGAAACACTTCTGAGAGAGAGTGTTTGAGGGAATGAGGGAAAGACAGAATGAGGGAATGAGGGAAAGACAGAAGAACAGGTCAGAGGAATTTGCTGATACCTAGGTGGCAGGAAGGTGTGATTTGGAAAAGTGTGATTGAGCTTCGGTCAGTAGAAACCCCCAGAACATTGGGGGAGAGTCAGATTGTCTGGGATGGTTCTCTGCTTACTCCTTTACATTTGACAATTTGTCACCAGCCAGAACAGTATCAGAGGGGAAAAGACGTATATCAATAAATGAATGTTGATACATGTCAATTCTTATTTCCCACAGCCTAAGGAGAGTGTTCAAGAAATCCAGGAAGCCTCCCAAGGGGCAGAAGCAGTCACAGTCCTGGTGGAATGGTGGAGGCCTGGGGCCAGGACCAGGATAACACAGAGGTGCAATGGCAGTGTCCACACCCAACTAGTAGTGGTGGCAGATAGACACCTCAAGCCTGAAGGAGATCAGCAGTGTGGACTCTGAACACAGAAGCTGATGTCTACAGAGCAGCATAATGAGAAACCTTAATCAATGGACAGCAAAGACCCAGAGAGCAGCACATAGAATGGAAGACCCTTTCACCACTGCTCTCAGAAAAACTGCTTGCTTTTGGGGAATAAGATGACATCTTGGGAAAGTGAGGGAGTGGGGAAGGAGCCGTGAAAGACTGATCATCTGCCTTAAAGAGAATGAGTTACTCTAAAGACGACAGACTTATTTCCAGCTGACTGGCAATACCTAGTGGCTCCTTGAGTCTCCCTGCCAGAACCTCCACTACCTAGCAGAATGAGCTGATAGAGGATTAAGTGTGTTTTGTTTTAGTTTAACCAAGAATGAACTTTCTCTTTCCTGTAAAAGTTCGGAAGTATCTGAAGAAGGCCACAAATACCACACTCCTTCTAGATCTATTGTTCCACCATTTCTAGGATGTCACAATTTTCCTTATGGTCCAAGATAGTGGTATTTATATTTCAAAAAGAAGGTTGAAAAAAGGAAGGGGGAAGAACAGAAAGGACATGCACCAGATGTCCTTCAAAAAGGGCTCTTACAAGTTGTCAAATCTAATCCACTTAAGTCCCACTAGCCAGATATTAGCTTCGTGGCCACATATAGCTTCCAAAAATACTGGGTAATGTAGAATTTTGGGGGTCACTGCATTAGTGTGTTCTCATGCTGCTAATAAAGACATACCTGAGACTGAGTAATTTATAAAGGAAAGAGGTTTAATTGACTCACAGTTCCACATGGCAGGAGAGGCCTCACAATCATGGCAGAAGGTGAATGAGGAGCAAAGTCACGTCTTAGATGGTGGCAGGCAAGAGGGTTTGTGCAGGGGAACTCTAATTTATAAAACCATCAGATCTTGTGAGTCTTATTCACTGCCGTGAGAACAGTATGGGAGAAACAGCCTCCGTTATTCAATTATCTCTACCTGGCTCCACCCTTGACACATGGGGATTATTAATTACAATTAGAGGTGAGATTTGGGTGGGGACACACAGCCAAACCGTATGAGTCACCATGACTATCTAAAAGTTCTACTATTTCAGAAAAAAGACACAGAGATGTTGGGAGAAAATGAGGAACTCTGTCATAGGGTCATAGATGTAAGACACTATAGAGGGAAGTGATGACCGAGATATAGTCTGGTGATGATTCATTAGTCTTTTAGAGTTTATCACACATTTGACCATAGCAGGACTGCAAGTGCTAGCTTTTAACACAGTGATGTTCATGTTATTGCTTGTTGCCATAGGTATTTCAAAAAGGGATTAGGAGAGGTATGTCCAGTTCTGCTGGCCCAACACTCCTCAAAATCTATCTTTGAGGTCTTAATTATTTAAGAATTACACAGAGAAAAGAGGCTGTTTAGTGTCACAAACCGTATCTTTGGCTTATTTTGTGATTTTCCTTTGTTTTTAATACTACTTTTTAGGCTATTATTCCTTTCAGCCTTACAGCAATCAAACATAATTTTTCCTCAATTCATTTCCCACCAGACTACTCACTAATTTTCCATTCCTTCTTACCACAAATTCTCACACAAAGTGGTGTTTATTTTTGTTCCCTGCAACCTGTCAGCCTCTCTTTTCATTCTAGTGATACTACCTAAAAAAAACTATATTGAGGCATAATTTCATAACTTTTAAATAACTTTAATGAGTTGTTTTCTAACTTTATTGGTGACAAAGAAAAGGCATCGCACACTTCAAGTGCATAAGTCAGTGATATTTTAAGTAAAATGACCAAGTTGTACAGCCATCACCATAAACAAGTTTTAGAATATTTCCATTATCCCAATAAGATTGTGTTTGCTCCTTCTCCTCACCCCAGGTAGCCACTAATTTGCATTCTGCCTCTGTAGATTTTCCTTTTCTGGACATTTCATAGAAACCGAACCATATAATATATGGTCTCTGTGTCTGGCTTCTCTTACTGAGTGTGAAAGTTTTTGGGTTTCATTAATGTCAAAGCATATTTTGCTACTTCATTCTTATCTACTGCCAAATAATATTTCATTGTATATGTATAGCGCATATTTCTATTCATTCATTAGTTGATGAATGTTTAGATTGTTTCCAATTTTTGGTTGTTATTAATAATACTGTTAAGAACATTTGTGTATGAGTCTTTTTGTGGACATATGTTTTCAATTCCCCTGAGTGGATACCTGAGGAGAGAATTCCAGGTAATATGATAAATTTATATTTAACATTTTGAAGAGCTTCTAAACTGTTTTTCAGAGTGGCTGTATTAGTTTGCTCAGCTGCATTAACACAGTACTATAGACTGGGTGGCTGAAACAACAGAAATTTATTTTCTCATGGTTCTGGCACCTGGAAGTCCAAGATCAAGATGTTGGTTAGTTTGGTTTCTTCTGAGGCCTCCCTCCTTGGCTTGCAGATGGCCACCTTCTCTCTATGTCCTCACATAGCCATTTCTCTGTGTGTTTGTGCTCCTGGTATCTCTCAGTGTGTTCAAATTTCTACTTCTTATAAAGACAGGACACTGCATTAGGGTCCACCCTAACAGCCTCATTTTAGCTCAGTCACCTCTTTGAAGGACCTACCTACAAATATAGTCACATTCTGAGGTACTAGGGGTTAGAGCTTCAACATGTCAGTTTCGGGAGGAACACAATTTGATCATAACAGTGGCTGTAACATCTTTAATTTTACTAGAAAATTGTTTCTAGTAAATTTCTTCACATTCTTGGCAATATTTGTTCTTGTCCCTAAAAAATATAGCCATTTAGAGGGTGTAAAATGATGTCTTGTGGTTTTAAGTTTCATTTCCCTGATGGCTAATGATGTTGATAATCTTTTCGTATGCTTATTAACTATTAGTATATCTTCTTTGATAAAATGTCTATTCAAATACTTTGTCCATTTTAAATTGGTGTTTGGCCAGCAAAACTGAATACAACCTCTTCTAGTCTATCTTGGAAATACCTATAATGACAAAGGAACAACAACAACAACAAAACACCATTAACAGTAAAGAAAATACACCACTAGAATATGCAAAGAAATCTTACACTTCAAAGACAGAAAAATCATGTTAGAAGGTTTCTCAAATAGAGATGCTCCTGGACTTATGATGGGATTAAGTTGTGATAAGACTATTGTAAGTTGAAAATATCATGAGTTGAATATGCATTTAATACAACTAACTTACTAAACATCATAGCTTGGTCCAGCCTACCTTAAACATGCTCAGAACACTTACATTAGCCTACCATTGGGCAAAATCATGGAACACAAAGCCTATTTTAAAATAAATTATTGGACATCTCCTGTAATTTATTTAATACTGTACCTAAAGGGAAAAACAGAATGGTTGTATGGGTACTTGAAATAGGGTTTCTACTGAATACATATCACTTAGCAGCATGGTAAATTTGAAGAATTATTAAGTCAAACCATCTTAAGTCGGGGACTGTCTGTACAGTTATAACAACTAAATTAATCAGCATTTTCTCCTATCTCCAAACATTAGTTCATGAGTCACTTAATGGGGGCTAAGTCTCAGTGATGTTCTGAAGCATTTTCTCAACATGAATATGTTTTGCTAGATAATGACATGCTATTGTTTCTCTTATTTTCCTTCGCCATCATATATGATGATTCCCACTCATGTAACACTGGAAAAAGCTGACTTCAGAATCTCTAGGCAGACCTTGGAAACTAGGATATCCACATGCCTACTGTTGGCTAGTCAATATTTTTTCAGTTTGTACAACGTTGGACCATACCTTGTTTTCAAAATGTTAGCTATTAATTGGTTGCCGACATTAAGAAATTTAATTAAGAGATTACACATAAGTATATGGATTTATGGCTTTAAAAAATATAGACCTACATGCTCATATATATAAATTGGCTGAATGTGAGTAATTTTCAATGGTCCCTACCCGTCTCCATTGGTCCCTGGCATTGAGTCTGACTGTAACTACCATTTATCTTTATGCTAGTCCTGTTGTTTTACTTACAATGCAGTTAAGATAAAAATGACTTCTTTATCTCCATTAAGCTTCTAAATTTGCAATCTATAGGCATCTAAATTTGTCTCCCACAGTCTAGAAATCCTGAAACTGGAGCAAAGCCAATTGTACTCCTAGGTTCACTGAACTTTCTCTCAAATAATTCCTTGAATACTACCACGTTTAACAAAACATGCTGTTGTATGTTTCATGGTGTCAGGGGAAGTTTGTTTTTTATTACTGTTATATCCTTAGCTCCTAGAGTAATGCTCAAAATGTAGTAAGTATTTAAAAATTGCATGATGGATGGCAAACTAGGATATGATGCCATTATTTACTATGGTCCCTATTTTCAATCTTTCATAAGTACAATCAAGTTTAGTTCTTAAACGTTTCTCAGTCCAGCCACTTCTTTCTGGTCTGTACATCTACCTTAATCCAAATTTCTACCTGTCTTAATAGGACTGTGAAATAACCTCTTAAAGATCTTTCTGCTTCAAGACTGGCCCTTCTCCATACTGTTCTCCACAGGACATCCAGGATACACAAATATGCTCACTCCTACCCCGCTGCCACTCTGCCTCCCATTACTCCTGGACATGAGTACCAATAGAGTTGGTACAAGGCATAGTATATAATCTATAGCATTATTCGATGGACAGAAAAAAAAACTCACTGATTCTTGATGGAGAAACCCTCTTAGAATTCTACTGACGTTTGAAATTCTCATTTGATGCTGACATCTTCACCTGTGGACCCGCTGGTCTTGGAGAAAAGACAAAAGCTACTGGAGGCTCATTTCTGGGAATAGGCCCAGATTGGCTGAATAAGATTAAGTCAGTGCTTACAGGGGCCTATTGTTTCTACCCTGAAATATCAAAGACTATGTCCAGATCATCAAGCTTCTTGGTGGATTCCCATGGGTTCATCTCATCTTGCTGTTGAATAATTAAGTTTGGGAGGTGGTGGAACTAGGGAAAAGGTGCCTCTTACCAACTGGGGTTATAAACCACTTAAATCTGCCTTGAGCCTAGGAAGTGACGCCACTCCCAAAAGTCCAGGATTGAGGGTTAGTGAGACCATGTATGGGTTTGGGGACAAATCTTAAGGTGTAATAGTGAATTCCTTAGCCTAATAGTATTTCTCTCTCTTCTTCTCCCTCCCTTTCTTTCTCTCAACTAGCATTGGGAAGGCAGGCATTGAGAAATTCATATTATAAATCAAAATCTGTTGAAAAAGAATACTTCTATGGACTCTTGGAAACAATTTTCTTATCTGAAAGAAATTATAGTTAAAATTAATCATCCTTCCTGGCTGGCATCTGGGGGAACCCTATGGGACTCTGAAGAATATGAATCTACTGCTCTGTAAGAATATTCATGATCATGAAAACAGCTGTCATTGGAATATACAAAGTTAATTTGTGTGCTCAAAATAGGAGGTACTAAGAACCTAGATTTTTATAGTCTCCATGTATATTTGAGTCTCACTATATCATTTCACTTGCTCCTTTTATCCCATTAATTGTCTTCTTTCTGCTTGTGATTGTTAATACTGTCAACTTGATTGGATTGAAGGATGCAAAGTATTGATCCTGGGTGTGTCTGTGAGGGTGCTGCCAAAGGAGATTAACATTTGAGTCAGTAGGCTGGGAAAGGCAGACCCACTCTTAATTTGGGAGGGTGCCATCTAATCAGCTGCCAGCATGAACAGAATATAAAGCTGGCAGAAAAACATGAAAAGGCTATACTGGCTTAGCCTCCCAGCCTACGTCTTTCTCTCATGCTGGATGCTTCCTGCTGTCAAACATTGGACTCCAAGTTCTTCAGCTTTGGGACTCGGACTGGCTTCCTTGCTCCTCAGCTTGTAGATGGCCTATTGTGGGACCTTGTGATCTTCTCAGTTAATACTACTTAATAAATTCCTCTCTCCCTCTCCCTCTCTCTCTCTCTCTCTCTCTCTCTCTCTCTATATATATATATATATATAAAGCAGTTGCAGAAAAGGAAAAATTGACAAGTGGGACATAATTAAACTAAAGAGCTTCTGCAGAGCAAAATAAACCATCAACATAGTAAACAGAAAACCTACAGAATGGGAGAAAATATTTACAAATGATGCATTTGACGGAGATCTAATACCCAGAATCTACAGGAAACTTAAACAATTGAACAAGCAAAAACCAAATAGCTCCATTAAAAATAGGGCAAAAGACATGAATAGACACTTCTCAAGGGAAAACATGCAAGAAGCCAACAAACCTGTGAAAAAATGCTCCACATCACTTATCATCAGAGCAATGCAAATCAAAACCACAGTGAGATACCAACTGACACCAGTCAGAATGGCTATTATTAAAAAGTCAAAAAGCAACAGATGTCGGCGAGGCTGCAGAGAAAAGGGAACACTTATACACTGTTGGTGGGAATGTAAATTAGTTCAGCCACTGTGCAAAGTAGTCTGGAGATATCTCTAAGAACTTAGAACTACCATTTGACCCAGCAATCCCATTACTGGGTATATATCCAAAAGAAAACAAATCGTTCTACCAAAACAAAACAAAAAACAAGAACAACAACAAAAACAACCTACAGTCACTCACATGTTCATTGCAGCACTATTCATAATAGCAAAGACATGGGATCAACCTAGTTGCCCATCAATGGTGAATTGGATACAGAAAATGTGATACATATACACCGTGGAATACCACATAGCCAAACCAAGAATGAAATCATGCCTTTTGCAGCAATGTGGATGCAACTGGAGGCCATTATCCTAAGAGAATTAAACAGAAACAGAAAACCAAAGATTGCATGTTCTAAGTGGCAGCTAAACATTGAGGACTCATGGACAGAAAGATGACAATAGACACCAGGGATTACTAGATGGGGGAAGATGGGAGGGCCAAAGGTTGGAAAACTGTTGGGTACTATGCTCAGGACCTGGGTGATACAATCATTCGTACCCCAAATCTCAGCATCATGCAATATATCCAGGTAAGAATCCTGCATATGTGCTCCCTGAATCTAAAATGTTGAAAAAAATAGTCTTTTTGGGGTCTTGCTTTAATTTTATTATTTATATTATAAAGTTTCTTTATTTAATTTTAGTTTTTCTATTAGCTCAAAGTAAGTTTGTGCTTTTTAAGTCCTGTATAAGAAATCTTTGCCTACCTCAAGATTACAAAGATTTTCTTCTATGTATTTTTTGGGGAAATTTTAGCTTTTACAATTAGTACTATAATTCTTCTCATGTTAAATTTTATGTGCAGTGTTAGGTAAAGTTCATGTTTATTTTTTTCCCATATGCACATAAAGTTCTTCAAACACTATTTGTTGAAAACATTTTACTTCCTCTTTGAATTATCTTGGTACCTTTGTTAAAATTCAGTTGACTATATATATAAATTTATATATAAATATATAAATATAAACATATATAAAATATATTTATATAAAGAAAATATGGAAGAAAAATAGGGTCCTATATATACATATATATGAAGAATTTTTATTTTAACAATTACTTTGTAAGTTAGTTTTTATTTTATCAAAATTTTACATGTGCTTATTTTTAAAAGTCAAATAGTTATACAAGAATTGTAATAATAATGCTGCACTCTGTGTAAAACCTCTCACTCCTAATCTTCTCTTCAGAAGCGATAACTTTACATTAGTTTCATAGCTAATTCTTTTGCTATTTGCCTCTATATATCATTCAGTAATTTGTCAAAGACATAAAAATTAGAATTATAAAAATAAAAATTAAGTAGATATTTAAATGTAAAAATTCAATGGTACGGTCGAAAGATAGAGTTGAGGAAATCTTCAGTAAATCCTGAATGGCATAGTAATGTAAAATTACAAAGAAGTAAAAAATAAAAGAAATTCTAATATATGAAGAATAAAAGTCCCAGGAAGAGAAGAGAGAGAAAACAGAAGACAGTAAGTCATCAAATAATAGTTCTAGAAAAATTTGCAGAAGTGCATATGAGTTTCCAGGTTAAAAGGACTCACCAAAAGTCTAAGACAACAGATGAAAATATATCCATACCAGGGCACTTAGTAATAATATTTTAGAAAACTAGAAAAGATATAATCCTTAAGTTTCCAAAAAGAACAAAAGTTTTTATATAAGTGAGCATAAGAATAGCATTAAATTTCGACTTTAGGGCAAGGTTTGGGAAACTAAGTAGTATACTGTGTGTGGCGACTTTTGTGCTAAAATGGAAGAGTTGAGGAGTTTTGACAGAGAACATACAGCCCTCAACACCTGAAGTATTTACTGTCCCATCCTTTACTGAAAAAATTTGCCAACACTTGCCTTAGAAATACTAGTGTTACAAGCAATAGATTAATTACTTCAAAATCCTGAAAGAGCAATATATCCAACTTAGAATTCTGCAGTAAAATATTCAATGAAATATGAGAGTGAATATAAAGACATATTCAGATACATAATCTCTCGGAAATTTACTTCTCAGCATACATAATTCAGTTTAATTTGTTCTCCCTTAATTGCTTTTCTGAACTTTCTCTGTTCCATTTAACTTGTACAAATTTGTTAATTTTCTTAATAGTCAAGTTACAAATAAAGAATTTGGGATATCTGAGCAGTGATTTTCTCATTGAAGGCACTATTCCTTCATTAGAATCAATTAACATCTGGAGTTAATGTGGTCAACTCCAGAGGTGGAATGGGCCACCCCATCGAAAATTTGGTTTGAATGCTGAGATTAGTGACATCACACACACACCAAAAAGTTATGAAAAGGTTTATTACTCACATAATGTGGTTTTCTGGGGAGAACAGGGAATGTTTCCAGACAGGTCCAAGTTGATTAGAAACAGCAGGTATCAGAAACAATTAGAAAGCTGGCTTGGGTTTTTAGGATGTTTAAAGGGTGGCACTGGAGTGAAGGCTGTTGTGCAGAGGCTGGGAACTTGTGTGGTTTGAAGTTTTCACCAGTGCTAAAGGAGAGAGCAGACAGGCTATCCTGTCAGCTTCCCCGAAATGGGACAGAAAGGCAAAGGGGTGGCATGGAGCTTGAAAGCTGTCAGCAGTCAAACAGCAAAATGGAGGCAGACCCTTTTTGACAGAAATCATTACATTAATATAATAATTACACAAAACATATTATTTGAAGGTGGAAACTTCTTTTTCCATTTTTAGGCTACTTCCCTCTGATAGCGCAAAATATTTAATTAATTAATTTATTTTTATACATTTTTACATAAATATTATACATATTTTATTATATATTTTTATTTATGTCAGGGTACTCAACAGGAAAAGTATAGATACTTGGTACCTATAGGTAATTGGTATAATAATCTGCTGTTATTATTTGATAGACATCAAATTTAATCTGAGGGAAGTTACTTAGAAAATATTTCATAAGTTTTTAAAAAGTTATAGTTTATAAGTTTAAATTTGTTTGCAAGGCAGACAGTTCCAGCTTCTTTTGTGAGAGCTAGTATTAACACGACTCTTTACAAGGTAAATTTTTTATTTGCAGAACATACCCAGCAACCTGTTTTCTAGAATGGAATTTTTGGAAGCAAGTATTAAGAGCTCTGCCATGTTTAGGGCTGATGTCTTTTCATAGTGGAAAGCAGATATTCAAGGCTGGGGACTCTGACACCTTATCACTGTGGTAGCACTGAGCAGGGCCTCTTATGTAGTTATAATTTTTCTGATGAATTTTTAGATGGATATAATCTCTAGGCAATAGATAACTGAATCATTCATTTGGGTCAAGAGGTAAGGCATTTTACCTCTGTGACAATAATATCTCAATAACTTAGATTCATACTTTGAACTATTATAGTACATCTATACCTAGTACTCAAATATCCCTTTTAACTCTCATAGGTAGTTGCCTGTGGGGTGTAATAAAAAGCCTTATGGTGTTCCCACTAGTGTTTTAAATTTTTATTTTATTTATTTATTTTTACATAACACATTTAAAAGTAGTATGAGTAGAATATTTGGACATTTAAGTAATGTTTCTGTACAAAGTTTGGCATAATTTATTTCCCAAAATTTCTTTGTTGTGTATTGGTAGACATTCTCTACAATTTCATGTATAAAATAGTTATTTTCATTGCTATAGACAGCTAATGGTATCCTAAGTATTTTTCTTATAGTCATTATGTTAGGCTTTATATATGGATAGATTTTATCAATTCTGAAAATAAACCTATAACTAAACATGACCAGAAGATTTTTCAGCTAACTAAAACAACCTGAATATACTAACAATTGTTTTTTTCAATTTTTTAATTTTATTTTATTTTTAGTAGAGATAAGGTTTCACTATGTTGGCCAGGCTGGTCTCAAACTCCTGACCTCAAGTAATCTGCCTACCTCAGCCTCCCAAAGTAAGCGCTGGGATTACAGGCATGAGCCACCATGCCTGGCCTATATTAACAATTCTTAAGGAAAAATATATAAAGAATATCAGTTTGTATTCAAAGCTCTTTAGAAAATACAATTAATTACAACTGTTATCTTTCATGGATGCTTAAATTGTTGCAGTTTGGATATTAGATACCCTTCTAAGTTGGTGTTATTTAGAATCAACACAGAACTCCTGAAACATGTGTATAACAATATCTACTAGACTTGCCCCGGAACCCTGTTCCAACCCTCTAAGAAATTCTGATTTCTTTTAGTAGAGGAAAAAAATGTGGAAGATAAAATTCTGTGCACCAAGGCCCATGTCAGACACACAGAGCTGAGGCAACACTATTCTTAGGTTATACCAATAAGCGAAGCTAGAAATTATATATTTTAAAAAATTACAATACTGACATTTTCATTTTAACACTAACATTATTTTGACTACTAAAAATGTGTTAACTCTAACAAATTATAATTAAATCTTTTTCTCTGATAATTTAGTTCCCTGTACAATTAAATTTTTTGTTGAAAATATCTAACAAACCTGAAATAATTAATTTATAAGTTAACAAAATAATGTTAAAGTAATAATAAAATAAAAAGCAATACTATTCTTACTTAAACTAAAGGTTTTAGTTTTTGTTGCAATGTCTTTGAGAACTTAGTCATAAATTATTTGTCAAGGCCAATATTGAGAAAGGTATTTTTCCTAGCTTTTCTTCTACAATTTTTGTAGTTTGAAGTCCTACATTTAAGTGTCTGTCTTGAGTTAATTTTTGTATATGGTGAGAGTAGAGGTCCAGCTTTGTACTTTTGCATATGGCTAGTCAGCAAACCCAGCAGCATTGATTGAATAGGGAGTCATTTCTCCGTTGCTTATTTGTTGACTCTGTTGAAGATCAGATGGCTGTAGGTGTGTGGCTTTATTTCTGGGTTTTCTAGTTTGTTCCATTGATCTGTGTGTCTGTTTTTGTACCAGTACCATGCTGTTTTGGATACCATAGCCTTGTAGTATAGTTTGAAACAGTAATGTGATGCCTCCTGTTTTGCTCTTCTTGCTTGGTATTGCTTAGCTACTCAGGCTTTTATTGTGGTTCCATATGAATTTTAGAATTAATTTTTCTTATTCTATGAAAAATGACATTGGCATTTTGATAGTAATATCACTGAATCTGTAGATCATTTTGGACAGTATGGCCATTTTAATGGTGTTGATGCTTCCAATCCATGAGCATGGAATGTTTTTCCATTTATTTGTGTCATCTCTGATGTCTTTCAGTAGTGTTTTGTAGTTCTCCTTGTAGAGACATTTCACCTCCTTGGTTAGCTGCATTTCTATGTATTTTATTCTTTTTGTGGCTACTGTACATGAGATCACATTCTTGATTTGGCACTCGGCTTGATCATTATTGGTATACTGAAATGGTACTAAATTTTGTACAACAATTTTGTGTCCTGAAACCTTACTGAGATTGTTTATCAGCTTTAGGAGCCACTTGGCAGAGTCTTTAGGGTTTTCTACGTATAGAATCATATCATCAACAAAGAGAGATAGCTTGACTTCCCTTCATATTTGGATGCCTTTTATTTCTTTCTCTTGACTGATTGCTCTGGCTAGGACTTCCAGTACTATGTTTAATAGGAGTGGTGAGAGCAAGCCTCCTTGTCTTGTTCCAGTTCTCAAGAGGAATGGTTCAAGCTTTTTCCCATTCAATATAATATTGGCAGTGGGTTTGTCATTGATGGCTGTTACTATTTCGAAGTATGTTCCTTTGACATCTAGTCTGTTGAAGGTTTATATCATGAAGGGATGTTGGATATCAAAAGCTTTTTCTGTGTTTATTGAGATGATCATATGATTTTTGTTTCTAATTCTGTTTATGTGGTAACTTACATTTACTGATTTGCATATGTTGAATTGACCTTGCATCCCAGGAATAAAGCCTACTTGATCATGGAGGATTATCTTTCTTAGGTGCTGTTAGATTCACTTTGTTATCATTTGTTAAGGATTTTTTGTGTCTATATTCATCAGCGATACTGGCCTGAGTTTTTTTTGTTGTTGTTTCATTGTGTCTCTGCCAGCTTTTGGTCTCAGGATGATGCTGGCTTTGTAGAATGAGTTAGGGAGGAATCC
Source organism: Pongo abelii (assembly GCF_028885655.2). Classification (NCBI taxonomy): domain Eukaryota; kingdom Metazoa; phylum Chordata; class Mammalia; order Primates; family Hominidae; genus Pongo; species Pongo abelii. Next base: position 192,645,230 of record NC_071988.2, read on the forward strand.
CTCCTGCTCAATTTTTTTTTTTTTTTTTGAATACTTTCAGTAGAATTGGCATCAGCTCCTCTTTGTACATCTGGTACAATCTGGTTGTGAATTCTTCTGGTGTGGGGCTTCTTTTGGTTGGTAGGTTGTTTATTACTAATTCAGTTTTGGAACTCATTATTGGTCTTTTTCGGGTTTTCAATTTCTTCCTGATTCAATCTTGGCATTATGTCTCCAGGAATTTATCCATTTCCTCTAGATTTCCTAATTTGTGTGCATAGAGGTGTTCATAATAGTCTATGAGGATCTTTTGTATTTCTGTGGGATCAGTTGTAATGTCATCTTTGTCATTTTGGAATGTGCTTATTTGGATCTTCTCTCTTTTTTTCTTAAGCTAGCTAGTGGTCTATAAATTTTGTTTATCCTTTTAAAAAACCAGCTTTTTGGTTTCATGGATTTTTGGGTGTGGATTTTTGCATCTCAATTCCATTCAGTTCTGCTTTGATTTTGGTTATTTTCTTCTTCTAGCTTTGGGATTGGTTTGTTGTTTTTTGTCTAGTTCCTCCAGTTGCAATATTGTAAATTTGTGATCTTTCTAACTTCTAGATGTAGGTGTTTAGCATTATAAAATTTCCTCTTCACGCTGCTTGAGTTGCTTTCCCAAGATTTTGGTGTGCTGTGTCTCTGTTTTCATTAATTTCAAAGAATTTTTTGATGTCTACCTTAATTTTGTTGTTCACCCAAAAGTCATTCAGGAACAAATTATTTAATTTCAATGTCATTGTGTAGTTTTGAAAGATCTTCTTGGTATTGATTTCTATTTTTATTGCACTGTGTTCTGAGAATGTGCTTGGCATGAGTTCAGTTTTTAAAAAATATATTAAGACTTGCTGTATGTCCAAGAATGCAGTTGATCAGTTTGGTTCTTTTAAAAAATGGTTATTTCATCTTTCAACTCTTGGATCATTTTACTGGTTTCCTTGTATTGGGTTTCAGCTTCCTTCTGCATCTTACTGAGTTTCCTTGTCATCCAGACTCTGAATTCTATGTCTATCATTTCAGCCTTTTCAATCTGGTTAAAAACCGTGGCTGGGGAGCCAGTGTGATCGTTTGGAGGTAAGGAGACAATCTGACTTTTTGAATTGCTACAATTCTTTCACTAATTCTCTCTCATCTGATAGAGCTGATGGTCCTTTATCTTTTAGAATTTGCTGTCATTTTGATGGGGCACTATGTTTTTATATTCTTTATTTCTCTTGAGGGTTTGACTCTAGGGTAAGTTGAGTACAGTCAATTGACTGATTCTGGGTACTTACTGAGGGCCAAGGCTCTATACAGGATACTTATTTGTGGCTAGATTCCTGCATTGGGTTTCACAGGTTGTGTATGCCTGCAATTTTTTTTTTTTTTGGTGTAATTCAGGTTACAATCCAGTAGATAGCACTTAAGAGTAAAGAGTAAAGGCAGGCAGCTAGGCTACTCACCTGCATGCCTCTTTTGTATTTCAGTGTGTTCACAGCAGTGCATCGTGGCAAGGGAGACAGGAAGGGAGTAGAGATGACCCCTTTGTCAGATCCATTCCTGGGCCTTAAGGGAGGCCGATCACTGGCACTGCACCTGCATTTCCTTAGCCCCAAGGGTGGGGTGGCCTGAATTGATGGTTAGGTTGCCAGGAGACCTGCAGCTCCCCAGTGGCCCACTGGTCCTCTGTGTTTGGCAGAGTCAGAATGGGCTGTGGGAAATGTCCGTGGGTGGTCTGTTGATGCAGTAGGTCAAGGAAAGTGTATCTTGAGGTAGGATGGTGTTGCTGTAGGTGTGGAGCTGATGCGGCACCTGTGGCTTGGGTTTTTTTTGCCCAACACACAGCTGTGGGGACCACCCAGCTCACTTTCCCTCAAATGGGTCTCCTTCTGGTGTCTGTCCCAGTATCTGACCCAATTTGCTAGTTTTGTTCCAAGCCTTCTACACCCAGATCACTGGGTTATTAGATGCTCTAGGCCATGGGGGTTCCCTCAGGCTGAGTCTGTGGCTTGCAGACAGGCCACACCCTTCGCAGCCATGAGGAGGGAGGCACACCCAGCTCCTGCACCAGCCTAAGAACCTGCACCCGCTCTTGCCAGTGTACTGAGAGTGAGGGTTCTTCCCATGCTGAAACTCCTGCCACAGATCTCAGCTCTGCACTCCTGAGCTGTGTGCTGTAACCGTAGGGGTTGGGACTGGACCTTCAGCTTTGTTCTCTGGCCCCTTGAGTCTAGCACCAATTATCCTGGGCATGCTGAGCTGCTCCCAGGCTGCCAACAAAGCATTCCAGCAAGGTTCACTGACAGAGCACTCAAGTGAAGCAGTGGAGGCGGTGAGGCAGTGGAGGCGGTGAGGCACTGGAGGTGGTGAGGCACTGGAGGTGGTGCTGCCTGCCTGCTCCTGGGAGAGGGCCAGGCAGGGATCCCTGGAAGGGCCGGTAGAATCAGAGGCTGCAGATCTGATGTGTGCTGGTCTCTGGGAACGACAGCCGTGTTCTCTCCCAGTCTGGCAGTCAGCAAGGCTAGAGCCACTCAGAGGAATATGGGGAGCCATGGGGGATGGGCGCTTATGGCCATGTTTTCTTCATTTGTCCAAACCCCCTGGGCTCCACACAGGGTCAAGCTCTGTCTCTGGTTACTCCCAGGGCAGTTCCCCATGCCAGTTCCACTGTCCATGCAGGTAGTGAGTGGGATCTCTTGCAGCTAGGATCCTAGAAGCCCATGGTGAGAGTGGATTGCCTCACAGTTACTGTACTCACTACTTCCTTAGGAGCCATTCAGGCCCAGAAACAAGTCCTGGCAATCAGCAATCCCATGCAGGGTCCCAACTTCCTCCCTCTTTCACCTCCTTGTGTCTGTTTCACTTCTTTACCAACTCTCAGTGTTTTCCTCGAAAGACCTGTTTAAAATGTGCTGCTTTACTCAGTATTTTGGTCTCGCTTGGTGGAACAGGCTCTTCCTAGTTGGCCATCCTGTACCTCTCCCTCAATATAATTATTGTTGATATGGTTCGTTTTGCCTATTTTATTATTTAGTTTCTGTTGTTGTATTTACTCTCTTATTTTTCATTTCCCCGTTTCCAACTGTCTTTTGAAATTTTAGCATTTCATTTTAAATTACATATTGGCTTTTGGCTATCTTTCTTTACATATGTAAATAATTCTTATTTCTATATACATAATATTTCATTTTAAAATAAATTAATGTTAATTTTTAAAGTTTAAATTTAAACACATTTAATTTTAACCACATATACACATTTGAGTAAGATAATGACCTCAGTAAATTATTTCACCACTTATTTTTCTTTTTATGAGATCTTAAATCATTTTACAAGCAGATAAGACATAGAAATAAAGCACAAATGTAAATTGTATATTTGAAATTATGTATTCATGTTTATTTTAATTTTTATCCAAGAACTTATAATAAGGTTCATGGTCTATAAATTTAGATAAACCTTGTTAGTCTGATTTTAAGGCAAATCCTTAAATTTCCAGAAACTTTCATTTTCACATTGTGTTTAGATAGCACACTATATGATTATTAAATAGAGAAATTATGGATATAAACAGGTTTTGAGGTTTCTCTAAATTTTTTTTAACTCCTTGTACCAACCAGAACTACAGATGTAATTTCCATATATATACATTTTAGTGTCTGGCTTTAAACTTTTAAATATTTAAATGTCTAGAGAAATATATAATTTTTTTAGTTCAAAGTGTTCAAAATAAAAGTGCCACAAATATTATTTGAGATTTTAAAGGAACTACTTTGTATAACCTATTAATTATTGAGATTATTTTATTTAGTTGCAGATCCATATTTAGGTGATATTACATGTCTTTATCATTCAGTTATGATAAATACTTTGACAACAAAGCAAATATAAGAAATTTAGAAAACTTTCTTTCATTTACTCTTTTTTACAAATATCTAAATGCTTATACAAATTAAAATGCCATACTTTCTATTTAATCTTATGAAAATTCCCATTAGAGATTTAGGACCTTATTTAGGGTCTGAGGAATTTGGCCATGGTGAGATTGATCCTGCCAATTCTCTGTTGAAATCTAAATCACAGCAAAAGATTGTGGGGAGTATAAATGAAATTTTGCATTATAACTATTGCTGGAAAGTGTCAGAAACTCTTTAATTTATCATTTTCTTAGTCTTTGCAAAAATGAGATAGATAATGGAAGACAGGCAACACAAAAAAATTCTTGTGGCTTTCTCTGACTTTTTGGGGAACAAAGAATGTAAAGAGAAAACTTACATACATAATGTCATTCTCACAGTGAAATTATGGTCATGTACTTGATTAACTAACACTATTTCCTAAAATAAGAATTGGGCTCTCCCCAAGAAATTCTCTTAATAATGGAGGTTAGAGGCTACATTGAAGATATAGCTGTTGTAGTAAAATTTGACACAAATGTCCTTGGAAAGATATTACAAATGATAAAAGCCTGCTTCATGAAATACAGAGCAGGGTATGGTTAAATTTAGTCTTATTAGGACCTTAGCTTTAGCCTGATAAATCAACAAGCCAAGTTTTAATTTCATGTCAGTGCCCTTATCAAGGAAAGAAGGTCTTTCCAGCATACAATTTGTGTGAATACAGTATCTTTTGGTGTAGAGAGATTGTTTCCTATTTGGGAAATAGTTGTTGTCTTTGTTGAAATACTGGAGACCTATATAGGCATGCAAATACATATTTTTATGTTTTTATGACTTTTACTCTTTACAATATTATAAAATATTTTGACATACCAAAAAAGTCAGAGCAGTGTTGATGGGGTTCAGGATGTGCTACCCTAAAATACGGCACCATGGCATTTGAGAAAACAGCAGAAGCAGGAAGGTCACACTGACTTTCCCCTTTTCTCCCAGAAAGCAGGTCATAAAACCTATGAAGGTCACTGTTTGCCCTTCTACTGCCCAACTCCCCCTAAGTGGGTCATAAGATCCTCAACTAAAAGGTGCTACCTCTATACCTAGAGGAAAGGAGCAAAAGACACAGAGATGCCAAGGAGAAACTGAACAAATAGGCCTTGCTGAGTTTTCCTGGAGTTTATTATCATTAGATCATATTCATTTTTCCTCCAATTGTATTTCTCCATGACTGTCTACTTTTCACTAAACTAAGCATAAAACACACAAGTTTACAAGTTTCTCTGAGTCTTGATTTTCTTAAATTTTAATATTTAATTTTTGTGAGTACATAGTAGGTATATATATATATATTTATGGGGTACATGATATATTTTGATACAGGCATGCAATGTGTAGTAGTGTAAATGAGATATCCATCACCTCAAGCGTTTATCATTTGTGTTATAAAAATCCAGCTATACTCTTATTTTTAAATGCATAATTAAATTATTGACTACTATGCTATCAAATACTAGATCTTATTAATTCTATTTTTTGTGTGTGTGTGTAGAGTCTTTATTTTCTTGTGAAGACTTCTGTATCATGTAAAACTTCTATTAAAAATTATATGGTCCTTTTCTTTTGTTAATATGTCTTTTGTTATAGGTGTCTTAGTCATGAACGTAGAGATTTATGTAGAGATAAATCCTTTTTTCCCAACACCATACTAACAGAACAAAGAACCCCCATGTGCCCTCCACCCAGCTGAAGGTCTAAAATATTACCAAAATAGTAAAGATATTTTGTAATTCTCTTATCCCATCTATCTTCCTCCTCCACAGAAGTGACTACTATTTTATATTCATCATTCCCCAAAATGTCTTTATACTATTTTTAGAGATGAATGCATGAATAGCTCCAATTAAAACTTCATGTTGAAGTCTTTCTCTTTGTTGTATACATTTCTGTCATGTTTGCCTGGGTTCCCCCTACCTCTGGAGTTTTTTTCATTTTTTTCTTTAAAATCTTTAGTCGGTAAAGAAATATATATCTTCTTGCCATAACTCAACTCTAATATCCTTCAATTTTCTTCTATCTTTTACTGGAATTATTTAATTTTGCTGCTTAAATTCCATTGTCTTTCTCTTCCTATTTGGACCAGTTACTTCATATTTGGACAATTATTTTCTCACATAAATTTTGTTTAGTTATAGTTTTTCAAAAGGGATTTTGACATTTGCCAGGTATGCATTAAAATTCAACTGAGTTATTTGGTATTCTTTGTGCCCCACAAGGTGTATCTGTAACTCATAGTTAGGAATTTCCTTTCTTTCTCCCTCCCTGTCTTTGTCCCTCCCTCCCATTCTCCTTCCTCCTTCCCTCCCTATTTCCTTCCTCCTTCCCTCCTGCCCTCCCTCTCCTTCCCTCTCTCTCTCCTTCCCTTCCTTCCTCCCTCCCTCCCTTCTTTTCTTCCTTCTCTGTATTTTACAGGTAGATCAAGAGGAGGAAATAAAAGCATACGCTCATTTGCAATCTTGATCCGGAGGCGTCTTTAAGGTTTTCTGAAATAATTTCAGACTTACAGAAAAGATGTGAAAATAGTACAAAGAATTCTCAAATATCCTCCATCCAGATTCTCCAAATTAACTTCAATATTTTTACATTTATATTACTTTTTTCTGAAATGTTTGAAAGTTGTAGACAAGATATTCCTTTTTCTCTAAAGACTTCAGTCTACACTGCCTATAAATAAAGGCATTTTTAAAATTAACACAGAACAATTATTAAAATCAGGAAATTAATTTTGATACAGTGCTTTAAACTATAGGTAGTTAAAATTGATCAATTGTCCAACCAATGTCTTTCTATTACAGAGGAAATCTTGTTTTCTTGTTTGAGGTCTAATTTATGATTGTATATTGCATTTGGTTGGTTGTCATGTCTCTGGTTTACTTTGAAATGCTCCTTAGATTTTTTTTATAATCTTGATATATTGTTAATATAAGAGGTCAATTATTTGTAAAATACCCCTCAGTTTGGGTTTGTGAAGTCTTTTTTCATTATTAGATTCAGGTTACCCATTTTTGGCAGGGATACATCAGAAATTCTGTTGTGGTCATATCAGGGCAACATATTAAAATTCACATGGTGTCATTTGTCTCCTTACTGGTGCTAACTTTGATCACATGGTTAAGATGAGGTCGCGGTCTCTTAAAATTTATAAGGGGTTTTACAGAAAGGATAATGAGTAGAGAAGTGACAGTTAGGGATGCAGAGCTGTAGCAAGTGCTATGGGAATAAGGAGCTGAGGAAGTGAAGTCTGGAAAGATGGAGTCACAGGTTTAGACAGAGAGCTCTCGTCAACGCTCCTGAAGCACAGGCATGGGTGGAAAGTTCGATGGACCTATCAAGAAGTTCCAGATGCCAAGCATATCCAGTCACCAAAGGAGGAACATGAGGAAGGAACTTGGGATGAGCTCTATAAGATCTTGTATCTATAGCTTATTGTCTGTGGATCCATAGGAAGATTCTTGTAGTAGGTCTGAGGTTGCTACTGCTCAGCAGAATGGGAACTATGTGGAAATAGGGAAAACTTTTTTTTTTTTGGTTTTAGTCTTCCTTTAAACATTAATTGACAACTATACTACTTATAATTGTATTAAAAGATGACATTCCTAGGGATAAGTAAAACAAAATGTGTGCAAAAATTATATACTGACAACTATAATTTATTGCTATGATATATTAAAGGAGACCTAAATAAACAGAGGGATATACCATAGTAATAAACTGAGAGACTCCATATTGCTGAGATGTCAATTATTTCAAAATTGATCTATAGTCAAATGCAATTCAAATAAGAATCCTAGAAGTCTTTTTTTCCGTAAAAATTGACAAGCTCTTTCAAGTTCACAGAATAACCAAATAATTTTCAAAAAAGAAAGCAAACTTATAGGAGTCAACTGTCACATTCCAAGACTTTATTTACTGTTGTTAATGCTACATTAATTAATACAGGATGGGTTTTCTGTAAGCAGTGTAAGGAAGAAAAGTAGTATTTTTTCCTCATCTGTCACAAGGTTCATGGCTGATACCTCTATAGCAAATGACAGATAAACATGAGAAAAGCATAACAAATTTATTTCAATAAGGTTTTACAGGACATGAAGGTCTTCAGAAATGAAGACTCAAAGAAATGGGGAAAACTATGTATTTTGAATATGAATCGATGATACATATCTATGTATCCGAGTATGAGAAAAATCAACAGTCTTTTAGTATTTTGGAAAAGTTCAATTAATCTAATTGAATATCTATAAATGATATCTTTTGCTTTCAACAATGGGTTCTTAAGGTCAGCTAATTTATTGAGTGGTAATAGATGCTTAGGTTTGATAAAGAGTGGATAGTCATGTAAAAGTGTGATTCGACAAAAGGGGGTATGGTCTAATGATAATTATCTGGGGAGAATTTAGCAAGACCTCTCTGTTCAGATTTTTCTTGGTGTTTTTGTGTTTTCATTCCTTTTCCCCAGTATAGGGTAAGATCTGTCACACAGGGTTTCTGACCTACTTTCAAGGGAGGTAGATCAGATAATTTTTTAGGACCAGGTCTCACACAGAAAGGTGGGAGAAAGAGAGTGACTTTTCTGCTTCTGCTACTTTCTAAATTTCCAAGGTGCCATATTTTGGAGTAGTGATTCCTGTACCCTCTCAACATAGACATAGAGATCAGTGCAAGAAAACAGAAATTCCAAATATATATATATATATATGTGTGTGTGTGTGTATATATATACATATATATACACACACACACACATATACATATAGATACATATATATATAGCGCCAATTGCCTTCAGCAAAGGTGTCCAGGCAAGTCAATGAGGAAACAAAATCAATTTCTTTCTACACAAGATGCTGGAACAATTAAATATATTTATGCAACAATTTAAACCCTACTGTTACTTTACATCATATATACAAGTTAACTGAAAATGAATCAAAGTCCTAATTGTGACAGCAAAAATTACGAAATTTCTAGAAAAAACCATAGAAGAAAATCTTGATGGACTCGCAATAGGTAAAAACTTTAAAGTAGGATGTAAAAAACATAAATTTTTAAAATGATGAATTTATTTAACCAAAAGGGGATGATAATTCTATAGCACATTGTTTTTATACCCCAAAAGTTTGACGATTGTTCTATGAATTTCTGTCACCCAATTAATTCCAAGAAGGAAAAAGTGAATCAATCCCATAAATTTTCCCTTATTTGGTGTATAAATGCTAAATTATTTATAATAGAGTAAGTATTCTTAGTAGAGAATTATTTTGTTAGCATTACCATATTTGAGAAAAATAGTAATATCTCATATAATTTGGAAAGCTGGGATACAAGATTCCACCTTACCCTTAAAATTTATTTTTCCCCAATATGTGACAAAGATTATAGTATTCAATCAGTTTGTTGCATAATTGAATTAATAACTTAAAAAATTAGGAGAACTTATGGGGGCAAATAATTAAAAAAATAGAATATATGTTATTTAAGTGAATACTACACAGGGAAGTACATTTAAAAAAATCTGTTAACAGATAATAAGAAAAATTATTTTTGCATATTTATAAAAGCTGCATGTTATCTTTCTTTATGGTAAATGTGCCCATTGGAAACATTTTTTAAATTATGAACTATAAAATATATTATAATTTATATTTCTCATTAGGTTTAATTTATATTTCTCATTAGGTTTAATTAGAATACAATAATTATGAAATAAAGTGAATAGAAGTATAGGCATACCTAAAATATAAAGAAGCGAATTTAATAAAGATATTTAAAAATAACATAATGTCATGTGTTTAAAACTATGCCAAATTACTTTCTGGGATTTTAATCACATAACAGATTGATATAAAGATAGCGCTTGTCCTTCAAGAATTATAAATAGCATATGTTTTTGTACTATTTTAAATTTTTTACATTTGGCATTTACTTTAGTCTGACATTTAAGAAATCTGAATATGAGAGAAACAACAGTCTTTTAGTACTTTGGAAAAGGTCAATTAATCTAATTTAATATCTATAAATGGCATCTTTTGCTTTCAAAAATGGGTCTTTAAAGTCAGCTAGTTTATTGAGTGGTAAACGATGAACCTATTCTAAAAAATACCATCTTTATAGAAAATTGTATGATTGTTTTAATTCTCTTTGAATGAACAAAATAAGAAGTAGATAATATCCATGAGCCTGTTAAGTCCCACTTTTGTTGTGACATGTTAGGCTCAATTTTAGAGGAAAATATACAAAAGGTTAGATTAATTGTTTTACAGTGGCCTTCTTAAAATGAGAGCCCAAGGAGAGCTATGCATATTACTCCATTGACCAAGTGTAAAAGATTGGGTGGAAAGACTGTATTTACAAAAATTACCTAGACTCGGTGGCATGGGCCCGTAATCCCAGCTACTTGGGAGGCTGAGGCTGGAGAATTGCTTGAACCCAGGAGGTGGAGGTTGCAGTGAGCTGAGATCGTGCCAGTGCACCCCAGCCTGGGTGACAGAGCAAGACTCTGTCTCAAAAAAACAAACAAACAAACAAAAAAGGACTGTATTTAGTAGGTTAAATTAAAAAAAAAAATCTGTACAGGACCCCCACTTAGTTCTAGAATACATTACCTAAAGCTTTGTGCTCAGCTAGCTTATAATCTAGCAGAATGACAGACATATTAATTTAATTATAATTTAATATGACAAAGAATATAATAAATTTAGCCAGATAGTTGCTTGAGATGCAAAAGCTAGTAGTCACCAAGTTTTAGAACCAAAATGCAAGTGAGATTGCTCTACGTCTATAAATTACTTTCTTTCAGACATGGCCTTTATGTAAACAGAATTATAGGCAAAGTAAAACATAGCCAAAAGAAATCTTTTACCCACTTCCTCTCAATCAATGATTTCTCCTGCTACTTCCAATTCAAAGTTATTGCCATGTCTACTTCCAATTCAAAGTTATGTTGAGGCAAACATAATCTGGCCCTGGCTATGGGCCCAGCTTCCCCTTCCTCCACTCTCGTTATGCTGTGTTCTGGCCACACTGGCCTCCGGCTGTTTCTCAGATACTCCGACACTTTGTTATGACAGGTATTTTCAGGTGCTGCTCCCCCTGCCTAGAATATTCCTCACCCAGCTGTGCGCATCACTTATTTCTTCACTGCAGCAGCTTCTTGCTCAAAGTTACCTCCTCAGAATGCCTTCCAGAAGCATCCTAAAGAATAGCAAGCTTCCCTTGCATTTCTCATTACTCGTCTTCCCATGCTACACTTTTCTTTACACTTATAATTTGTTTTCGATTAAAAAAATTCTATTTATTATTACATCATTAGTGCAGAAATGTTAATAGAAAAATGGAAAAAATTATCAAATGTACACTTACATACACTTGATATATTATCTGTTTATATGCCTGTTTATTAATGATCTCCTCACTAAAATGCCAGTTCCTGTGTGCAAGAGCTTTTCACATTTTATTAAGTGTTTATTAATTAATATGGTTGCATTTAATATTTTATTTAAAATAGGGTCTGGACTTTAGTAGAAATGTAATAAATATATAATTAAGTAAAGATTGAGATGCATCACCTTGTCATCTTTCCTCATGGTAAATCATTAGGGGTTATCTTAGACTAGTGCCTCAAAAGACAAGAGTCAGAAAGACTTGTGTATATATCCCTCTTCTATGTCCCAGATATCTATTATAATTTAATGCTTCCACTGGGATACTGATTCGTTGTCAGCAGCCTTAGATATGTGAAGTTCTAAGTCTTGGTAGCACTGACGTCATCTGGAATTACCAACTAATTTGGCTTTGTTTTGACATCATTTCTGGTAACGTATTCCATTTCCTTCTCATATAAAGTATTCTTCACTGTCTTCATGTCAAATCTTCCTACAAATTTAGGCCAAAAAAAGAAACTCTTAAATGCTAATTAAGAGATAAATTGACATAGTGCAGCAACATGTGGAAAATGTGAATGCTCAAGCCCAAGAATGTAACTTATGACAGTTAAGGACAAAAAGGAGGGAAAAAAAGGAGCACCTGAAGAGAACTGCCCAGTTCAGGATTAACTAGAAATGAACAGTGCACAAATCAACAATGTATAATTTTCCCTGTACTGAGAAAAGAAGTTAAATTACATCCACAGTAATAGGTTGAAGCAAAGATCTGGAACTGACCCTTAAAAGCAGACTACAAAATATTTCAATTAGTTTCTAATGTCACCAAAGCAATAAACATTTTGCACTGAATTATGCAAGATGACAACTCATTAACAGTTGACTGCTTGAATCATTGGCAATAATTTCCACTCTATTTTTGTATAAAATAATTGTGAGTGATTATAAAATCTATAATGAGTTTGAGAGTGAGGTTGGCTAAAACTTATTTCTCATTATGTTTAAAGTGATGGGGGAGAGTTGATCAACAAAGCTGGTTCCATTATATAGGGGATGTTTGTAAACTCACATTTATTAATCCTAATAGGCTGATCATAATATTTTTTAAATCATTCAGCTTCAAAATTAGGAATCTGCTTAGAGCACAGCATATATATATAGATATATATATATTATATTTGTGTCATATATATAAATACGTCTATAAATCTCTCATATATATACGAGATATATATATATATATGTAGGCTGTGCTCTAAGCAGATATCTAAGCAGAGATATATATATATGAGATATATATGTAGGAAATATATATATAGGAGATATATATATCTATAGATATATATATAGGAGATATATATACCTATAGATATATATATAGGAGATATATATAGGATATATCTATAGATATATATAGGATATATCTATAGATATATATAGGATACATATATAGATATATATAGGATACATATATAGATATATATAGGATATATATATATCTTCTACCTTTATAGATTTAGTACAATGATTCTATCAAGTCAAATTGAAAAGTTGATGAAGAAAAATAAACTCAAAATTATCGACAAGTTGTGTAACATCTAAAAAACTGAAAAGTTTTTTTTTACAGTAATATAAAACTAAATATTTACAAAGAGTTTCAATTGTCAGTGTACTAGGCCATGACATATGTTAACACCATAGAAGCAGTGTGGTGTAACAAATATAATTTACATTTGATCTGGGATCAAATTAAGAAATCTTCTCTCTGGCATTTACTGTCTCTGGCAAGTTCAAATGCTTTTGGAAACTTAGTTTGCTTATATGTAAAACAGGGGTGTGTATATGTGTGTGTGTGTGTATGTGTATATATATATGATATACATATATCATATTTTTGCATATATATGGATATCAATCTACTATGATATATTTTTCGAGAATAGGATGTGGAAGTACCTGGCAATGAGTAGAACCTGAATTAAAGAAAGCTAATATCACCACAGTACTAATAGTTCAAGTATTCTAAATGAAAGCAAAAAGATACTGGAGTATCCATCGAACTAGCTAGTTCCTGTGTTTCCCTTTTTTTTTTTTTTTTTTAAAGAAACAAAAGTGTAAATCTTTCTCCTTAAAAGAGATATCTTCATTATTTTCAAGGTATTTTTAAAAATAAAATGTACTGAGATATAATTACATCCAAAATATGCATTCATTTTGAATGTACTTTTTGATGTGTTTTAACAAATTTATATACATTTATGTAGACAACCACCACAATCAAAATACAGAATATATGCATGACATAAAAAAGTTCTCTTGTACCCTCTCCAATCAATCTTTCTTCTATTTCCCCATCTCCCAGAACAGCTAACCACTGATCTACTATATCTACTATACATTAAATTCTTATTTTCTAGAATTTCATATAAATGAAATCATATAATATATACTCTTATGACTGGCTTCTTTCACTTAACATATTTTTGAGATTACTCAGAGTTCTTTTTCTTACCTTATCCCACTGGTTACAACCTCCAGCGAGGTGCTTAATTGAAGTGGCAAGAACCTGCCTTCCCTTATTTGCAATATTAGGAGTAAAGAATCCTGTCTTTAATCATTAAGTGATATTAAATGTAGGTTTTTGATAGATAGCTGTTTTCAAGTTGAGGAAGTTCCCTTCCTTTTCTCATTTATGGGCAGAATTTATTATAAGTGTGTTTTGAATTTTGTCAAGTTTTTTTTCAGCATCTATTAAGATAGTGAAATTGATTTTCCTTTTAGTTTGTTAATATGATGTAACACTGATTCTAATTCTTGGGAAGCTCACAAGCAATGAATTAATGTTCTATCTTTAATTTATCAGTTTTTAGAAAAATCACTTTAGCTATTTGTGTGTGTGTGTGTATCTATGTACATAGTGTGTTTGTGTGTTTAGAGGTATCTCACTGTGATTTTAATTTACTTGTTTCTCGTTTGCTTAAAAAATAAGCAATTTTTTTGAGGAGTATACTGGCCATTCCTATATCTTCCTTTACGAGGTGACTGTTGAGTCTTTACCTTTTAAAAAATTGGGTTGCCTTTTTACTGCAGTTGTAGGAGTTAATTATATATCCCGAATGCTAGTCCACTGTTGAATACATAAGTTACAATATATTCTTCCAGTTCATGGCTTTTCTGTTAATGTTCTTTTTCTTTTTTCTTTTAAAGAGGTTTATTCTGAGTGACCATGGGCTGGGGAACAGTCTCAGGAGGTCCTGAGTAAGTAGTCCTGAAGTAGTCGGGTTAGTTTGGTTTTATACATTTTAGGGAGACAAGAGTTAAAGCAAAGACATAAATCAATACATTGAAGGTGTACATTGGTTCAGCCCAAAAAGGTGGGGCATCTCAAAGTGAAGGTGAGTTATAAGTCATAGGTGGATTTCAGGGATTCTTTACTTGATAATTGGTTGAGAAAGTTTGTTTAAAGATGTGAAGTCAAAAAAGCAGAAACGCTTGAGTCAAGATAAGGGGGCTGTGGGGGCCAAGGCCCTTATTACCTGTGGATGAAGCCTCATCTGCAGATGAGCAGGCAGCAGCCCTCAGAGGGAATGAATGGCAAATCTCTTTTCAGATCTTAAAGGTGTCAGACTCTCAGTTAAGCTCTCATAGATCTGGGTAAGGCCTAGAAAAGAAAAGCTCAGCTGCATTAATAGAGGTTCTCTACAGATGCAAATTTCCCCCACAAAAGACAGTTTTGCAGGGCCATTTCAAAATATGTCAAAGAAATACATGAGTATTTTGGGGTAAAATATGTTGGTTTCCTTCAGGGTCTACTATCTGTCATGTGATGCTATACCAGAGTCAGGTCAGAAAGTAGACCTTATTATACTGCATTTATTAAAAAACCCATTTCAGGAGATTTTACGGTTTGCAGGGAATGACTTAACCCTTTCCTTGCATGGCCTTGGGTCTTGTATATAATTTGATATCCGATAGCACAAAGTCTGTTTTGTCAGTCTTAGGATCTCTATTTTAACCTAATGCTGGTCAGTGATGCCTACACTCCAAAACGGAGAGGGTATAAATAGGCATATCTTCTTCCCTTCTGTCCTGGAGAGGAACTCAGTTTTTCAGGTTTCTCTAGGTTCCCTGTGGGGCCAAGAGGGGGTCTGTTCACTCAGCTGGGGAGGTTAGGTTTAGGATTTTATTTTTGGTTTGCAACAGCCAGAACTTCAGAAATAGTTTAGAACATTTACACTATCTTCAGCATTTTACTTTTACTATATGCCAAGGAAAAACATAACTTCAGATTTAATTTACCAAAAAGAGTGGTCCAGGTGGTAGACTAGGTATTACAGACAGTTTTGCAGCAAAATCTTTTATAGGATTGTCAACTTCAAAATACAGAGCTTCAGACGAGTCAATAAACAGGAGAGGAAGTCATTGAGAGAATTATAATAGGGGAAACTGGAGACCACCACACTGCAAAGGGCACAATGCAGCCAGCGCGCTCAGGGACGGTTGGGATGACTCCCAGTGTGCTTTGCCATTGTAGAAACCGTACTTGTGCAGGGGTCCATAGTACTGCGCCACCATGTGGTAGGACCTGGTCCCACAGACATCGGTCAGCGCCAGGGAATGGACATAATCCTTCAGGTCAGAGGCTGTGCACATGCCCCCAGGGAAGAACAGCTAGGGCAAAGCAAGGAGTTCCATGCCTCCTGGGACAGTGACATCTTCAGGATCTAGCACTCTGGGGACCCTGGGAAGGGCTTCTTCTGCTCTGGTTTTGGGCTTCTCTTTTTTCTTTCTGAAGGAGTGGTTTCTTGATTTTACCAAGAGTGGTGCCATTTGCACTGGCATTTGACTATGTGTGTGTCTTTATTTCTTCAGTTTTTGAGACAGGGTCTTTCTCTGTTCCCCAGACTGGAGTGCAGTGGCACAATCTCAGTTCACTGCTGCAGCCTCCACCTCCTGGGGTCAAGCAATCCTCCCGTCTCAGACGCTCAGCTAATTTTTAAATTTTTTGTAGAAACAGGGTCTTGCCAGATTACCGAGGCTCGTTTCAAACTCCTCAGTTCAAGCAATCCTTTCGCCTTGGCATCTCAAAATGTTGGGATCACCGGTGTGAGCCACAGCACCTGATCCTGTCCACTTTACTGATAAAAGGGGCCACAAAAACAGACAGGACCTCTGGATCAAGGGGAGAAATAGTTTTGACTCTCTTTTTCTGAGAAACCTGCTGGAGGCCGTGGAGGCTGTTCCCAGGGTGTCCAGCAGCACCCAGGGCTCCAGCAGCCCCCAGGATAGCAATAGGTGCTGGGGTACAGTCTCTTCCTCAACTGCCCCATGGCCTACTGGGGTACCGCCCTTGGGTGCCTCGGGCCATGGCTCCAACTATTATTATTTTTTTGAGATGGAGTCTCACTCTGTCACCCAAGCTGGAGTGCAGTGGCGTGATCTTGGCTCACTGCAACCTCCTCCTCCCTGGTTCAAGCAATTCTCCTGCCTCAGCCTCCCTAAGTAGTTGGGAGTACAGGCGTGGGCATCACAACTGGCTAATTTTTGTATTTTTAGTAGAAATGGGGTTTCACCATGTTGGCTAGGTTGGTCTTGAACTCCTGACCTCAAGTGATCCACCCACCTTGGCCTCCCAAAGTGCTGGGATTACAGATGTGAGCCACTGCGCCTGGCCACATTATAGTAAGTCTTTGAATCAGGTAAGTCCTCCGATTTCGTTATTTTTCAAGATTGTTTTATCTATTGTAGCTCCTTTCATTTTCATATACAATTTAGAATCATCTTGTTAGTTTCTAAAAAAAGGCTTGTTCAAATTGTGATTGAGATTACATTCAATCCCAAATTTGGAGAGAATTCATATCTTAATATTTTGACTCTTTCAATCCTTGCACATTATTCCCATTTTAAAAGTTTCATTTCCGTTATTTCAATAATGTTTGTAATTTTCAGTGTAAAGACCATATACGTTTATTCCTACGAATTATTTGTGTCCAATTGCAAACTTCTAAAATTGTATTTTATTGTGAATTGATGGTACATTGGAATATAATTAATTTTATTTATTAACTTTGAATCTTACAACATTGGGATTATTGACATGATTTCTATATTTGTTTTGTAGATTCCTTAAGGGTTTTGCACATACAAATTATGTCATCTGCAAATATTGTTTTATTTCTTTGTCTAATCTTTATGTCCATATTTTTTTTCTTGCTCAGTCACCTGGGCTAGATTTTCTAATGCACAGATGAATAGAAATGATGATGACTGAAATCCTTGCCTTGCTCTTGATTGTAGTAGGAAAGTGTTTATTATTTCATTATTGGGTGTACTGTTAGGTACTGTGGGGCATTGGGATTTGTTAACCTGCAGGATACAAGTAAGTTGTAGAAAATGTTTTAAAAATAACAATGCTGAATTAAAGTTACTTAGAGATTTTATTATCATAATACAAAAGAGATTCTAAACCAGGACAGTGTGATGGGCTGAACTGTGTCCCTCTGAAAAAAATATGTTGAATCTCTAACTTCAACTTCCGTGGAATATGACCATATTTGGATATAGGGCCTTTAAAGAAATGATTAGAGTAGACGCTAACCCAATGTGCCTGGTGTTCCTATAAAGGACGAAATTTGGACGCAAACAGAGACATCGGGGGTGCACATGCACCTAGAAAAGGCCGTTGTGGGCACAAGCCAAGAATATGGCCTCAGAAGAAATCAAACCTGCCTACACATTGATCTTGAACTTTAGCTTCCAGAGCTGTGAGAAAATAAATTCCTGTTGTTTAAGCTATCTAGTCTGTGGTTGTTTGTAAAGGCAGCCCTTGCAAACATATACAGCCTGTGATAAAATTCTCTTTTTAGAATGAAAGTTTTTTGCTTGTTTAGTTGCTAAAGAATTTCTGTGGTTAAACAGTCAAATTAGCACATTTTTATTACTTATCCTTTAATAAACAGTCTAGCAAACTGTTAATTTAACGAACTCCTAGTTATAGAGGACGTCCCTAACGAACTAGACTCAGCTACACAGATTCACTTCAGTAATGAGCTTTAATGTTCAAGATTGTTTGAATTCACTTCAGCTATAATTAGTGTTTCCAAAGCCTGTGAGGTTACATATTTCTGGACTTCAACAGGGATTCAAAACAATGACAGCACAATTGTCGCAAAGTCAAACAAAATTTGAGTCACTTAAATGCCCTTATGTGAACTTTTATTTTATTTTGTCATGTTTAACCTTTTATTAGGACATTGAAAAAAAATTATTCATTCTCTATAGTCTCACCTTATCATGGAAAATGCTGCAGAATTATGTTTATATAAAAGTGAAAAGATTTTCCAGGTAAGATAGGGTGATCATTATATCATTATAGAGTAACTCCCTCATGAACATTAATATAACCATGCTTTAAATTAATAGTTTTTATTTTTATTTTGAAAGGACTTTTTTTGGTTATACAATTCTAGGTTGACGGTTTCACCCTTCAGTACTACAAAGAAATTGTCCATTTTTTTCGGGCCTCCATAATTTCTATTGACTTCAATAATCATTTTTATCTGTTTTATGACATGCAAAATTTTTTGTTCTCTGATTTTGAGATTTAATCTTTATTCTTGGATATCAGCAGTTTGACTACAATGTTTCTGACTGATTTGTTTATTCTGCTTAGTGTTTTACTGAATTTTAATATGTGGTTTGATATATTTTATCAATCTTGAAAACTTATTGGCCATTATCTCCTTGTGTATTTCCTTTGCCTCATTTTCTATCTCCTCTCTTTCTGAGTCCAATTATACATAAGGTAGTTTATTTGATATTGTTCCACAGATACAGCATGTTTTATTGTTTTTCTACCGTTTTTTCTCCTTGTATTTCAGTTTAGATAATTTCCATTGACCCAATAACAATTATCTGCTTTTTTTCTGTAATGCGCCAGACTACTGATAAGCCTCTTGAAAGATTTTCTCATCTCTAAAATCCCATTTTCATTTCTATCATTTCCAGTGGATTCTATTATACAGTTTCCATTTCTCTACTGAAATTCTCCATGTATTCATGCATATTGTCCACATTCACAATATATCCTTTAACATATTTATCATAACTCTAAAGACTGAGTCTGGTTCTATAATTTATTTCATCTCCTTTTGATTGGCCATATTGTTTTGATTCTTTTCATGACTTATTTTTAATTGTATAATGCATTATGCATTAAAAATCAGAAAAGACTTAAGTAAATGATTATGCCCAGAAATATACATAAATGAGCCCTTTTTGTTGGAGTGCTTGTGTGGAAAGTGGAATCCATCTAATTTGTAGCTAAGATGGGTTTAAATTTTCTTGGTGTTTCAGGTAGAGTTGTACACCATTGTCTTTAAATAATATGAAGACATGCTGAAGACCTCTTCAGCAGAGTTTGAGATGAGAATGCCTGGTGGTTCTATGCCAGTCTTATTTCCCTACCCTCAAAACTTCTACAGATGTAGTGTCTATGCCTTGGAAGGGGTCTCTTAGTTCTCCTGCCAGACACATGTATCCTCTATTATTCAATGGAGTTGCTTCTAAGCTTTTCCATCATATTTTCTCTGTCTTCCATCTTTAGTAAATATATTTTAGAAATGTGTTTGTATTCTGAGCAATTCAATGAGTTTAAAATATGATCTTATAGGCCAGACACGGTGACTCACACCCGTAATGCCTGCACTATGGGAGGCCAAGGTGGGCGGATCACCAGGTCAGGAGCTCAAGACCAGCTTGGCTAACATGGTGAAACTCCACAGCTGGGCATGATGGCAGACGCCTGTACTCCCAGCTCCTCAGGAGGCTGAAGCTGGAGAATTGCTTGAACCCGGGAGGCGGAAGTTGCAGTGAGCTGAGATCACACCATTGCACTCTAGCCTGGCTGACAAAGTGAGACTCTGTCTCAAAAAAAAAAAAAATATATATATATATGTATGTGTGTTACTTGCTAGATTTGGCTCTCTCTCTCTCTCTCTCTCTATATATATATATATATATGAATTTACAGTTATCAAGCCTGATCTTAATGTTAGGCTAGGGACAAGTTTCTCTTGTGGCTTTCTGTGTTCTAAGTGGATATGAAAGTCTCAGTATAATTTTTTTTCATGAAAAGAAATCCTTGATTTTAAAAGGATTCATTTATCCTCATTTATCTTTTTAAATAACTACTTTATGATTAGTGTTTTGTGTTATGTTTAATAAATCTTTGTTTTGAGTACACAAAAATATTCATGTCTCTTTTTTTCTAAGAGCTTATTTACTAACAACGACTTTACTCAAATCTGAATTGCAGATGACCCTTGAACAATGTGGGGGTTAGGGGAGCTGACTCCCCCACGCAGTAAAAATTGGTGTAATTTTTGACTCCTCAAAAACTTAACTACTAATAGCTTACTGTTGACTAGAAGGCTTCTCAATAACATGAACAGTTGATTAACACATAATTTATATGTTACATGTATTATATGCTGTATTCTTGAACTAGAGAAAATATAATTAAAAATCATAAAAAATATATTTGCTACTTATTAAGTGGAAGTGGATCATCACAAATGTTTTATTTTCATTGTCTTCATGTTGAGTAGGCTGAGGAGGAGGGAGCAAAGGAGACAGCATTGAGGAGGGAGTAAAGGGAACAAAGGAGACAGCATTGTTTTGCTGTCTCAGGGATGGCAAAGGCAGAAGAAAACATGCATATAAGTGGATCCATGCAGTTGAAACCCATGTTGCTCAAGGGTCAACTATATACTTAAAATTTGAGAAGAAATGTGTCAGTTTGATGGTTTAGATATTTTGTGTTTAATGGAGGATGGAGCATCTTCCCCATGTATGTATTTGTTGCTTTCATTGGATTTGTGGAAAGGAACAAGCAATGCTTTTACTTTCCTTCTTTTAATCAGGATCTCTCTTATTGCTAAATATTTTTAAATTGTAATAATTCTTTAATCACTTTAGAATTACATACAATCATCAGTATTAATGAAGATATTAGCATCACTATTCCATTTTTCAGCAGCAAAAGAATTTAAAATAGAATATTGAATCCCAGTATAAATGTAGTCAGAAAGGAATAAAGTTTGAAAACTTAATACAACTATACGGCTCAAGGGACTTTATTGATTTTCCCTCTTGAATCAGTCAAATTCCAATTACAGAGCTCAGTCTGAAGTCATATAAAGCAATCCATCTAACTTTGGTGTTACTTGCCAGATCTGGCTATTAAAAGAAAAAATAAGTCATTAGGCTATTCAGAATATTAGTCCCAGTTAAAGACCAATTTCTCTTGGTGTATAGGCCTATGTAAAGCTATGTTTATAGGAGATTAATATTTTAGAGGGAAAATCTCTGTGGTAATTCATTTTAATCTTTTCCAGCATTTGGGAGATATAGTAAGTGGCATACACTAGATGTGATTTTTTATGCTGTTTAAAGGTGATTGGTTTAAATATTGTTTTCAGTAAATACACACACGGGAGTGAAGAAAAAATGTAAAGAACTAAATCCTTATAATCATAAAATAACTTAAAAATTTTTAGAAGTAATTTCTCCTTTGCTTCCTTGTTCTTATAATTAAAATACAGTGACTTTCAGCTAAAGTCACATAATCTTTTAATAGAAAACATTATATTGTGTCAGAAAGGAAGAGAATATAGGGCAGTTTGTTTCTGTACTAATAAAATTAAATGTAGCATTTTTATACACAAAGAAATGTTTTTCTCTTTGAGATTTGAATATCTGTCATGAGAGTATATTAAAATTCTATCATCTAAATTGTTTATCTGTGAGAAATAATATTTACTCTTTCAACCAGCATTTATATAATGTGCCATCAGTACTAAGCTTTCCCAGAGAGATAGAACACATGGCAAGGTATAATATAGTTGAAAATAACACACACATGCAAACACACACACACACAATTTTATATTGTATCAAAAACTTTAAATCAAGCTACTAATGCTTTCAGAATTCTAAGAGTACAAGACTAGTCAAAATTGAAAATTAGAAATTAATCTTTAATTTTCAAACTATTATCATAGAGGTTTATAGCAACTGAGTAGTCAGAGTGGTTTGAAAGTGACATGTTATGGTAGGCAGCTTCCAAAAATGATCCTCAATGGTCACCTCTGTTATTCCCATCCCCTTTTCTTGAGAGTGAGTTGGACCCACTGCTTTGCTTTTAAGAAGCAAAATAAGATAAAAAATGATAAAATGTCACTACCATAATTAGTTTACAAAGAACTGATTTGATCTGGTTGGCATTCTCTATTTCTTCTCAGTCTGCACACTTTGATTAAAAAAAAGAAGCATGCTCATGGTACCAAGGCACTGACAGTGGCATCTGGCCAAAAGCCAGTGTGCAATTAATGCTTTCACATCAACAGTTCATGAGGGACTGAATCCTATGAACAACCATGTGAGTGAGCCTGGAAGTAGAATCTTCTTCATTTGAGCCTTCAGCTAAAACTACAACCCTGGCAACATCTTGATTGTAGCACTATGAGAGACCCTGAGGCAGAGTATTCACTTAAACCATGCCCAAATTCTGGACCAACAGAAACTGAGATAATAAGTGTTTGTTTTTCAAAGTCTTGGGTTATTAATTCATTGTGTAACACTGGATCAGTAATACAGATTAAAAGAGCTGGGATTTAGACAAATGAGATAATGGGAATGGGCAGGATGAAGAAGAACATTTTAATCATGGAACAGTATGAACAAAGGCAAGGAAGTAGAATAATCATTAGGCTAAAATGAGAGAGTGTGCCATGGAATACTGAGGAAGACAAACACAGATATAACAGAATTTTGCAAGCCAAGACTATGAGGACATATTAGGAATAATATAAATAGCAATAATAGCTGACTTAGCTGATTGATATTATGTACTATATAATTTGTTAAGCATTTCATGAGCATTTCCTTATTTGCTCCTTACATTACCTCTATGAGAAAAAGATATTTATTATTTTACTTATAGATGAGCAAACGGGGGCTCAGTTCATTTATTATGAGCAGTTTTCATCTGGAAAGATCATGAACATGGTGCTATTTCTAGTACTGGTACAAATATCTTGGTTTTAATATCTGTTCAACTGTTTGAAAAACATTTTAATTATCTTAATACAGTTTTGTGATCATGTAAATATCTCTTCTGTAAAATACTAGCTACTTATAATTATTAATGCTTTAGTAATTAAGACACGAGCATTTTAGAGATTTTAAACTGACTCAGTTAGGTGGAATCAATAGGAATTAAGTAGTTGCTCACATTAATTTTCCATTAAGTTGCTCTTTCTACTTCTATATATTTATCTCTAGGAAGCATACATAATTTTTAAAAAGATAATATGTGGGGGGCGTCTTATCAATTGGTTGTTTATCCTTGAGTTTTCATCTTTCATTTGTCATAGTGACTCACTGACTGCCAAACAAAATTAATATTTTTTAATATGATAGAAACAAATGTTAAGAAGCAAATGTGTATGAAGTTTTATAAGAAAGCAGAGAGGAAAAGTGTCTCTAGGCTTCCAATTTAGGAATTCCATGTCACGCTGAGGGCAAAATTAAGGTTTTGAATTGTGGGAGAATTACAGACAGAAGAAACTTTTCTTTGCAAAATGTAAATTCAGAGTTTTGAGATTAGGGAAATAGAACTCTTCTAAGTGATAGAGTAAACAAATTGAGTTTATGGGTAGCTTAAATATAGGTAGATAAAAATAACTACTTGATTTGAATTGTAAATTTAGGAATTAAGGTGTTTAAAAATTTTATTTTTACTTTTTAAAAGCTGATAATAAAGTTGCTTTAAATTATGGCTAAACATGGATGTAGAGGAAGATTTTTTGAAAACTCAAATTCCAACAAGGGCATTCTCTGTTGAATTTATAAAACAAATCCTTGCTATCATCTTCTTATCAATGCATATATAATGGTAACTTGACTCAAGAGAGTTGCTCAGAGTTTCAGAAATATAGAATACATCTTATTACTGTAGAATCTAGTTAGGATTAGCTTATGCATTATTCATGAAATGATAGGGACATTAAAAGGTAAGTAAGTTGGATTATTTATCTTAGAGGTATTGGAAGGTAATCTTTTAAGACTATGAAATACTCAGCAATATCTTATCATTTTACTATAAACTGTTGCAAATACATTTTGTCTTTGTTACGGAGATAGACTTGCATGAGAAAAAAGAAGCTATGGAAAAAAAGAATGTTAAGTTTTCAAAGTAAAATGTCAACATTTTATTCAATCTTTTCATCCTGAATATTGCACTTGTTTCCCAACGGTCACTCATTACTTTTCCATTCATGTAACTAATCAGTCAGTGTGAGAAATTGAAGAGATACATTTAAACCTTTCTTCACATGTGAAGAGAGCTGAAAGCAGCAGGAATATTAAATAAAATCATAGGATTTAGAATAAATATGTTTCATTGCTTTAAAAACGGCAGAGAGGTCCTGATTGTGCTCTGCCAAGTGAAAAATGCAAGTAAAATTTCTACTCTTGAGAGCAGATTTATCTTGTGCAAGGCCTATACCAATCTGTAGGAATGTTATTTTTGCCTATTTCTGATAAGCTCAGTGCTGCAGTTTTGAAATTTGATGACTAAGTTTTATTAGTGAAGATGTGTTGCATTGGCATTCTGTGAGAATTTTCTGTATACATACATATGCAGCACAGCATGATAAGGTTTGTCCTGTACACAGGAGATGGCTCTTTTAGATTGGGACACTGGGTGTATCCTCCCAATGACTACAATCTTTCTCTGGTAGTCAGCATTTAATACCAGGTGGTTTCCTAAGACACCTTCGGAAGAATCTCTAACACTTTGCAAAATGGGGAGTGAGAATTGCTGAGTTGAGATTGTTTTCTCCAGGAACCTAAACTCCTGTCTACCATGCCTAGCCCCTTAGGCAGGATAAAGCTTGTATTATAAAATAACTTTTTGTAAACTACAAGTTGGACACTATACAGTCCCAAGGTAGCATTTGGGGATTCCTTTCCCTATAGCCTTCTTAAGGGGTGTCTGTTTTCCCACTGACAATCCTCCCTGAACTGTTCCTAAAGGTAGGACAGGTGCCATACTGCGTTTCCTTGCCACTTCCAGGGCATTCTTTCCCTCCTCTCCCAAACTCCCAGCACTGAGTATCTTGTCATTAGATTTTGCAATCTAGTGTCCTAATTATGATTACCATCTACTGATCCCAGGTTATTTTGCATTATTTTCTTACACTTTTAATTTCTGGATCATTGTCATTCTTTCCAGTACAACTTCAGGCTTAATTCTGGGTGACTTTGAAATACATGTAGAAGATTTTTCCAACAACCTTGCTGGTCAGTCTTTTCAATGCCTCTTCTCCAACTGTCCTTGTCTTGTCTTCTTCAGTCCTGCATTCCTATGATCATATAGCAGACCTATGTCATTACTAATAACTGCAATCCATTCACGGTCTAAATTTTATCCCTCCTCCTAAGTTTTCAATTTGTTCCCTCTATTATTCTGATCTTGATAATATTTTGACTCCACGAAGACCTCTAATTCATTGCTTCTACAAGCTTTCTATTGTTCTTCAGCCCCTTCATGTTCTCTCTTCTTACTGATCATACATCCCATGGGTAATCAATCTAACCACTCCCTTGCATTCTCCCACAAGCCCATTGTCTTATCATACTCAATTGGCAAAACCACAGTCCTTGGCTACTCTGTGGCATCACTCACGTTGCTGATGGTGGCTGAAGAAAAACATGCAGATATGTTGGGTATTCCCACTGTGAGACTCAAACAGGCTATGAATGCTGCCTGGCAGTCATAAGCCATTTCCCTAGGCTGTTTGTTTTCTTTCCTAGATTGATATTTTCTACCTTCCACCCCGACTTCAGACTCGAGTTCTCCTTCCTTTTATTTTCTCTCAACTGATTACTTTCTTCACATTTTCACTGAGAAAATTAAAGCAATGAGAAAAGAACTTACACAGATTGCCACCATCACATCTATTACTTCATAGCACCTGCAACCAGATGCTCTGCTTCCACACCTGGGATTGAAATGAATGGTTCCTATTGCCATCTAACAGGACTTTTCCAACTGTGGCAGTTTTTCTTTCTCTCTTTACTCGCTTCTGTTGTGCAACTATCACCTTTGAAATAATAACTACAGAAATGGTGCTCTTTAAAATTCTAAATTGCCTCCCCATGCTGGCAACTGATCTTATTTGCTCTATTTTCATAGTATTTGTCACCTTCTAACACACTATGTAACTCACTCATTTATTATAATTATTTTTATAAAATATGTTCTCCTGCTAGAAAGCAAGCTCTCTTGAAGGCAGGGAATTTTATGTTTTATTCGTTATTGCATCTCAAATGTCTCGAACTGTGCCTGTAGGAAGTAGGCAGTAAATACTTTCCACTGAGTCAATAAAGTATGGTTCCAAATGATGTAAGCCATTCAAGATGGGAATTATTGTAATATAAGAACATATCGGTCATGTTGCTGATTTTTTAAAAAATCCTTCCTATCTTGCAGTTTTTCACCTAGTTTGGAAAATTTTTTAAAGTTAGATTTTTATCTTTTACGGGGTTGTAAACAGGGTCTTGCTATATTTCTGGCTGTATATATTCTATGCAGTAGGCCTGCCTTGATCTCCTGGCCTCAAGTGATACTCCTGCTGTTGCCTCCCAAAGTGCTGAGATTCCAAGTGTAAACCAAGACTATTTCCAGCCAAAATTAGATTTCTTATGCATCCACTTTATATATAAAATACATAATTTACACTTATAAAAATTATTTGATCAGAGGCCTCTCCTATGACACACTTAAAGCATCCTTCAACAACCACCTAAGAGCAAACCACTTAAGAGCGCCTGCATCCTTTGCTCCTGTACTTGACTCCCTCCATATTTTTTCTTTTAGAATGTATTGTGTTTTAGAACAGTCTCACTTTGTACTGGTCAGCATCTTATCCTTATCTATATTATTCTAGGTTATTTGATTCAGAAATTGATGAGATATTCTAGGCTGATATGAGATTGTGTTTTACATACACCTAGATGATAAACTAGACTGCTTACTCCAGTACTCCAGTACTTGGACACTAGAAAAACTGCTAGACTTCCCAAAGGTGTGATGTCCCCTTCACTCATTCAAAATTTATGATTCAACATCATTGAGGCTAGTGATGCTTTTTTCTTCTTGAACTAATGTGACTAAATTTAGGGGAAATTTTATCCTTCTCACCATTTCCTTGAGTTTATAAAAACCAAAAATATAAAAAAAACACATCATTATCTTGACTGACACAGAAAAGACCTTTGGTAAAATTTAACAATGCTTCATGTTAAAAACTCTCGATAAACTAGGTAATGATGGAACATACCTCAGTATAATAAGAGCAATTTATGACAAACCCACAGCCAATATCATACTGAATGGGCAAAAGCTGGAAGAATTCCTTGTGAAAACCAGCACAAGACAAGGATTCCCTCTCTCACCACTCCTATTCAACACACTATTGGAAGTTCTGGCCAGAGCAATAGGCAAGAGAAAGATATAAAGAGTATTCAAATAGGAAGAGAGGAAGTCAAGTTGTCTCTGTTTGCCAATGACATGATTCTATATCTAGAAAACCCCACTATATCAGCCGAAAAGCTTCTTAAGGTGATAAGCAACTTCAGCAAAGTCTCAGGATACAAAACCAATGTGAAAAAAATCAAAAGCATTCCTATTGACCAACAATAGACAAGCAGAGAGCTAAATCATGAATGAACTCCCATTCACAATTGCTACAAAGAAAATAAAATACCTAGGAATACAGCTAAGAAGAGAAGTGAAGGACCTCTTTAAGGAGAATTACAAACCACATCTCAAGGAAATCAGAGGACACAAACAAATGGAGAAACATTCCATGCTCATGGATAGGAAGAATCAACATTGTGAAAATGGCCATACTGCCCAAAGTAATTAATGGATTCAATGGTATTCCCATTAAACTACCATTGACATCCTTCACAGAATTAGAAAAAAAAAAAACTACTTTAAAATTCATATGGAAGCAAGAAAGAGCCCGTAAAGCCAAGACAATCCTAAGCAAAAAAGAACAAAGCTGGAGGTATCATGCTACCTGACTTTAAACTATACTACAAAGCTACAATAGGCAAAATAGCATGGTACTGGTACAAAAACAGACACATAGACCAATGGAGGAGAACAGAGACCTCAGAAAAAAGACCACACATCTACAACCATCTGATCTTCAACAAATCTGACAAAAGCAAGCAATGGGGAAAGGATTATCTATTTAATAAATGGTGCTGGGAGAACTGGCTGGCCATATTCAGAAAATTGAAACTAGACCCTTTCTTTACACCTTGTACAAAAATTACATCAAGATGAATTAAAGACTTAAATGTAAAATCCAAAACTATAGAAAGCCTAGAAGAAAATCTAGGCAATGCCATTCAGGACATAGTCACGGGGCAAAGATTTCATGACAAAAACATTAAAAACAATTGCAAAAAAAGCAAAAATTGACAAATAGGATCTAATTAAAATAAAGTTTCTGCACAGCGAAAGAAACTGTCATCAGAGTGAACAAACCACAGAATGTGAGAAAATTTTTTTTTGGAATCTAGACATCTGATAAAGGTCTAATATCCACAATCTACAAGGAACTTCAACAAATTTACAAGAAAAAAAAACAAGAACCCCATTAAAAAGTGGGCAAAGGACATGAACAGACACTTTTCAAAAGAAGACATTTATGTGGCCAACAAACATGAAAAAAAGCTCAACATCACTGATCACTAGATAAATGCAAATCAAAACCATAATGAGATACCATCTAATGCCAGTCAGAATGATTATTAAAAAGTTAAGAAACAACAGATGCTGGTGAGGCTGTGGAGAAATAGGAACATTTTTACACTGTTGGTGAGAGTGTAAATTAGTTCAACGATTGTGGAAGACAGTGAGGCAATTCCTCAAAGACCTAGAATCAGAAATGACATTTGACCCAGCAATCCCATCACTGGGTACATATCCAAAGGAATATAAATCATTCTTTTATAAAGATACCTGCATGTGTATGTTCATTGCAGCACTATTGAGCAAAGACTTGGAATTAACCCAAATGCCCATCAATGATAGACTGAATAAAGAAAATATGGTACATATACACCATGGAATACTATGCATCCATAAAGGGGAATGAGATCATATCTTTTGCAGGGACATGGATGGAGCTGGAAGCTATTATCCTTGGCAAACTAATGCAGAAACAGAAAACCAAACACTGCATGTTCTCACTTATAAGTGGGAGCTGAACAATGAGAACACATGGACACAGGGAGGGGAACAACACACACCGGAGCCTGTCAGAGGGTAGGGTTGGGGGAGGGAGAGCATCAGGAAGAATAGCTAATGGATGCTGGGCTTAATACCTAGGTGATGTGTTGGTAGGTACAGCAAAGTGCCATGGCACATGTTTACCTATGTAACAAAACCATCCTTCATTATCCCAGAACTTAAAAATATGTGTCTTAATAGAATAGAATAGGTCTGATTATTAAAAATATTTTTAAGTGTTGCCATCACTATCTTTTTAACTTTTAAGATTCAGGAAGTACATTTGCAGGTTTGTTACATGAATATATAGCATGACACTCAGATTTGGGGTATGATTGAACTCATCACCTAGGAAGTGGTCATAGCACCCAATAGGTAACTTCAACACTTGTCCCCCTCCCTTTCTCCTCTTGTATTATCCAGGGTCTGTTGTTCCATCATTATGTCCACGTGTGCCCAGTGTTTAGCTCCCACTTATAAGTAAAACATGTGGTACTTGGGTCTCCATTTCTGTTAGTTTGCTTAGGATAATGGCCTCAAACTGATTCCACGTTGCTGCAGATGACATGATTTCATTCTTTTTAATGGCTGCATAGTATTCCATGGTGTCTACATACCACATTTTTTTTTTTAGTCTATCCACCATTGATGGGCATTTGGGTTGATTCCATCTTTTTGTTATTGTGAATAGTCCCTTCACATTTTCTTTTAGGAGAAAAGAGTTGATCCTAAAAGGCGGATTTATTCTTTCATAGATAAAAATTGTGTGCTGTTAGCCATATTCTTTAGATGAACAATAACTTGTAGAATATATATCTTAAAATGTGTAGATGTTCTTGTTTTTAAACAAAGATTTGTTGATATACTTTAATTTCAGTCACTAAGTCCACGTTTTAGTTTAACCATAATTTTAAAAGAGCTATTTTATACTGCCATTTACAACACTTGCATATCACTTCTCTTATTCTTTCCTCATTCTCAGCTATGTAAAATGTTTTGCAAACAGTTTTTAAAAAAGTCTTTAATAATAACCAATATTACCTAATAAACACTTTATTATAATAATCAGAAAGATCATCTCTTAAAAAAATATTCCTTAAGTCTATCATTTCATTCACTCAAATCAGTTCAAAATGTTGCCCCCCCCCCATGGGTACATTTACTACTTAATAGTGTTTTCCAAAGTACTATTAATATTTTCTGATTATGCAGCAGAAATCTACAATGTCCCTGGAGTCACCAAACCTGCCTTAATTGATGAGGGTGCAAGGTAAGCTAAAATCAGACATGCATTTATCACAGCTGAAGTATTTTCTTCTATTTTAGGCTGAAGTGTGCGGGAGAGGACAAGTGCCGCTCCAACTCCCTCACATTTGCAGGCAGTCTGCATGCGTGGGAGTCTCCATCACTCACAAGGTCACGGCATCAGGAGAAAAAGGGACCAGAGCTGTGTGTGCCCGCTCCAGCCTCCCTACCCTTGCTTCTCGTCAGTGTTCTTTCCTCTCTTCTGGTCACAGAGTGCCCCCAACTGTCCTCCTGATGGCTTCCTGGATTTCTGTGAACTGATCTAAGCCTCACTTTCACTTTGTTCTACGGAGGGCTTTTTCAGTCGATCTCCTCTGATTCTTCCCTGCTCACCTCCTCACCAGAAAAAAACATAAGTGACGGGTGAGAGAATGGTAACACAATATTATTTTCTGTCTTTTTCAAAGGCAAGGTAGTAGATTCACAAGGTCAGAGTTCTACATTTTTTTCCTAAAGGACTTCAATTCCAAGTTCCTTGAGGTGTCTGCAGTGAAATAAGTAACAGCTGAAAGCTTTGTTGTTTTTGAAACTTTACATTACTTTTTCTCCTACAGCAGCTTCATTAAGCCTGCTTGCTATTTACCTCTGACTTGCCACCCTATAGGGCTGTGGAAAGGAATTAAATTAGACCTAATTAGATACTGGAAGCTGCTTCATATTCCATTAATAAAAGGCTTCCTACTTGGAGAAAATGGGATTTAAAATGTGTGAAATAAGCATATTATAGAGCTGTTCACTCACTGGCTCAATGCCACATCAGCTTTTTAGTGCTACTGTTTCTAGATAGGAAATAGGGAACTGCACAAAAGTACAGGCAACTGCCTATATTGGTATAATATGAAACATGTTCCAAACTTCTTTGTCAATAAATCTCTTTCCCAAGGACTCTAAAATTCTCTCCTTTCTTAATTTGCATGATTGAGACAGTGAAGTCAACTCTTACTACAGTGATATTATTTGGGCACATTTAAAGTACATATGATCAGTCATTTAGCTTAAATGTGCTGATGAGAATAACCGGTCTTGAGGGAAAAAGACAAAATACCATAAATTTTATGAGATTAGACCAAGCATGGAATCAGAAAGTGTTAGTTTTGAAAAGACTCTGGAAAAGGGTAGCCTGGTAACAAAGAAGCTGACGACCTTGAATGTTTTTGAGAAGAGAATACTCAAAATGAGTTGGAGAGGAAGCAGCTGCTACCTCTACATATTCCACTGGGCAGTTATTCAATCTAGTTATTTTCATGTGCATTTAAAAAGTATCTTTATGGTCAATTTTGTCTGAGTTTTTTTTTTTTTGTTACCAATAATGGGGGTGAATTTGACACTGCTTCCAAAATTTGGGAAGTTACCCAGGAGAGGAACCTGGAAGTTGTTTGAGTTCAGAAAAAGATCAAGAAGGAAGAACAAAAACATTGCTTAGCATCAGGCATTCAATGAATGCTTGTTGAGGAAAAGACAGAAGAAAGGCAGAAAAAGGAAAGAAGGGAAGAAGGAAGGAAGAGAGGAAGGAAGGAAGGAAAGGAAGAAACAAGGAAGGAAAGAAAGGAGAGAAGAGAAAAGAGGAGAAGAAAAGAGAAGAGAAGAGAGAAGAGGGAAGAGAAGGGAAACAATTCAAACTCCAAGGGCAGTGTTAGTGGCCACAGCAGAAATGAAGGTGAATTCAGCGAGAGTTAGAGGCCAGATCATGTAAACCTAGTATAAAAAAGGCAAAGTAAGCCTTTTCTTTCCCAAATGAAATCTAGCAGTAAACCGTCCAAAGAGAGGCTCAGCTGGTGGAGGCTGAGGGGCTGTGTGGGGGACCTGGAACTATGACTTACTGCGTTCTCCTTGACAGCTCCCTGAGGCAGAACCCAGAAATCCCAGAGCTCTGTGAAACTCCATTAAAATTCATTGAATAAGTTTTTTTTCCCTAAGATTATTTGAGACTAGTCTTGCTTTCCTTTAGGATTCAGTAAACACTTGTTTCTATGGCAAAGAGTGCTGTGTCTCAAGTTCATAAACATATTTCTATCATTATTTGAAAGGGTTAGATCCCTAAAAGAGGGATTGTGATGGCATATAATTAACATTAGTTTATCCCTAATTGTTAGCTTATATTTAGACAACTAAAATCCCAAAGCCTTTTTATATACTGTACTGCCAAATCAGCTCTCCCTCAGTTGGTGTTTGCATAATGAATACTTTGATCATAAATGGAAGTTTTGCGACTAATGGAGCTACTGGACAATGTGGCTTGAGTATTTGAAAACAATAACCCTTCTAATAGTTTCCTCCCAAATCAGGCATAGTGTTACCCCAGATCAGGTAATGTGGAAAACTACATGACTTTCTGGTTAGGGTGGCCCCACATCACTCCCTGCAGAGAGCAGAGCTGTATACGTGTTCTCTGCAGGCACAGAAATCCTGAAGAGCAACAGGATAAGAAGGGTCAGGGCTATAGATGCCTCATTCTTCCTTCAGTTCCACCCGTCAGGTAAATCACTTCCTTTCCTTTCAGAACTGACTTAAGTGGAAAAGAGAGGCTGGAGTAGAATTCTGATGGGGTCTTTCCACACATAGAGACATAATGCCATGATAAAGGAAGTTCTCCCTGATAGATTGATCTTGAATAGGAGCTCAGACATGAGACTGGTGGTGGGGAGCGGAAGTGGAGTCAGCCCAGAGAAGGAGGCATTTTATTACCTAGGGGGAGGAGAGACAGTACACTGACAAATATGAGGGTCTTTATTTAGGATTGTGTCACTCATGTACATCTCCAGAATAATATTCTACTAGCTGTAGTCTCACGTTGAGGTCCCCATAGTTGCCCAACTGTGTCCTTATCTGGGCCTGGCTTTCTAGGTATTGCCAGTCCTGTAGTTATCCAATCTTGAGTATAATGGATCTATTTCTTTTGAAATACCCCCAAGGTTACATACAATAACATATTCCTGAGTGCTTCTAGGGATGCAGACTTCACAAATCTTTATTTTTGGAAATTATCATATATGTTTTTTCCCTTGGATTTTTGACATTTCTGTTTTCCACTGTTGTTTTTTAGAGGCTGCTAAAGTATCACTTTCTTACTCCATTGCCTAAATGAATTTGATATAGAATGGAACACTTAAATGCTTTTAAGGCTGAACTTCCATAACGTTAATTGACTTTATATGGGCAATATTTACATGTTATTACTTTAAATCAAAATAATGTGAGCACTTGACAAAATATCCACTACTACAGCATGAATGGCTTTTGATAAAAGGACCACTCTCCTGCTTTATACCTCCTAATCTCCTTCCCACTCCCCAGAGGCAAGAACTTTTTATCATTTATGTTTTCAGCTTCTTTGTGGCTGCCTCCATAACTCTAGATAGTGTTTACACCACTGTTTCTGAACTTAATCTCTTTAAACAGAATCCCATGCCTTAATGCCTTCCTACTTTGAAAGATGAAAATTTAGCTCATCTCTTCTTGGCCCACATTCTTCTCCATGTTCTTGCTACTTTTACTGTTACTTTCGTTTCTGGTTTACTTACGTAACTGCAACTAGCTGTATTTCTTGTTCCCATCATTTTAATCAACAAATGATGCCATTTTATAGGAGATGATGATGACTTCCTTCCCTATTGCCTATTTCCTATTACTTTTTACATTGTCAGGGATGTTAACACTTTCTATAAATCTGTAATTCTTTGTATTATGTTTATGAGTTGACTATGAATGTTAAAAATCAATAGCTTTTATATGATTTTTGCTTACACAAGATAATGTAGTTCATATTTTCAATATCTTTGGTTTTAGTTTTATAATCATAGGTTTTTGTAAAGTTTTTCATCTAGTTCATTTCATAAGCATATTTTTAACCTTTTAGTGTTTGTTCCCTGTTCTCTGCCTATTCCTTTTGATAGTATTTGATTCTTATTTTATGAATTAAATACATTCTTACATCTCTTGTGTACACTGATTAGATTTTTAAACTTTTCTCTTTCTTGAATTATCTCTACTTTCTCATAAATTTTTTAAAAATGATTACTTATCTAGTTATTTCTTCTTCATGGTTTTTGTTCCATTTGTGTTCATCTTTGGTTATTCACGCATTTTGAAAAATGAAGGCTTGCATAAACCACATACATTTGTTTACGTATCTCCTTGAGTATAATCCTTTATTAGCTAGGTCATTTGGCTGTAAGAATTAATAGGTTGCTGGCTTCTAAAATGTAAGGATCGGTAGGATTTTGTCCCGTTATTCCACCCTCCTCACAAGAAATCCTAGGTCTTCTCAGCTTATTTGTTCCTTTCCTTAGAGATGAGTCCTCGATGTCTTGCTTGTAGTTAAACCTCGTTGCTTGCATTTGAATTGGGAATAAGAAAGAGCAATGAAGTATTCACATTCAAATCTTCTATTACGCCCCCTGTTTTAAGCTTTCCCTTTCCCTCCCAGCCTCCGGCATGCTCACTGAGTCTCAGCCCAGAGTTTCTCTGTAATCAAGGAGTGGGCTGCTCCTGCCTGGTCTGCTGCTCTCTCAACCTATGTGCTGGTCTATGACTTCCTCAGGCCTGTTTCTTTTGGTCAGAGCTATCCCACCACCTTCCTAGCTCTCAGCAGTTTGTGAAACAGGCTTAACACTGATGGGGGGCCTTTGCCTCTCTTCCCTCTTTCATTCTTATTCCAAATTTATATTTTTTCCATCATCTCAATCACATTTGGGAAGGGGAAGAAGGGGGAAAATATGTGCTCATTCTGCCATCTTGAAATGACTGTTAATTTGTTCTAAATGTTATCAGAAGCTTGGAAGCACAATCATTTTAAATGCGTGTGTGTGTGTTTAAATTCTCATTTTATTGTGGGTAAGTCTAGACATGTCTATTTCTGATATGGACAGTGGGAATTATTATTTATAGCTTGTTTTACTGACAACTTGTGCATTTGGAAGGTGGGAGGCAGGAGAAGTGTTTTTTTTTTAATCACAAATTACACTGTGGTTAAGCTTCTCTTATGGGGAGAACTTGCTTAAACCTCTTGGTTTACCAACTTGTCTGTATATCTCGTTCTCTAACCAGA
Source organism: Pongo abelii (assembly GCF_028885655.2). NCBI lineage: Eukaryota > Metazoa > Chordata > Mammalia > Primates > Hominidae > Pongo > Pongo abelii. The sequence continues at coordinate 192,681,290 of NC_071988.2, forward strand.
GATGTTAGAAATATTATTTTCCCAGAGGTTATTCACACCAGGCCAAATTGAATCCTGGTTTAAATTAAACACAAGAAATATCACCATTTTTATATTAAATCCAATAAAGATCACCATTTTAAAAAACCTGGAACCCGTAACAAATTGCTCTCAGTTGTAGCAAGCTATTAATGTGAGTTTGAGGGGTGCAAGGTACATGCCTATATCCGTGTGGGTATATTTCATATATATTCATATTTCAGCCTGCCTGAAAGGGTACAGCTGATCTTCAAACATGAGGAGGTTCTAGTAGTGTTTATATTCCTGGTTCTAGTGGTTCTAGTTGTCTGTGAGGTTGATCTTCACCCACAATATTCTCTCTATACTTTAGCTTCCTAGCCAAGAACATCTCACTAGAGATATGTTTCTGTCACATGTATCCAAAAGTTTTCTAATTTTAACTCACAGCCCCAACCACCATCTCAGCCTCTCAGAAACATGCAAACTGACTCAGATTATTTATTTATAAAGAATTTCAACTCTGCCTTCCATATCCATTCGTTTAAGTCCTGGGTATAGAGGAAATTTCACGAAATCACTGAGTGGTTGTAGTCTTATGAGTGACATACAGGCATGGGAATATATGGTTCTTCTTTATTTATTTATTTATTTTTTTTGGAGACAGAGTCTCACCCTGTTATCCAGGCTGAAGTGCAGTGGGGCTATCTTGGCTCACTACAATCTCCACCTCCCAGGTTCAAGCGATTCTTCTGCCTCAGCCTCCTGAGTAGCTGAGATTACAGCCATGTGCCACCATGCCTGGATAATTTTTGTATTTTTAGTAGAGACAGGGTTTTGCCATGTTGGCCAGGCTAGTCTTGAACACCTGACTTCAGGTGATACGCCTGCCTTGGCCTCCCAAAGTGCTGGGATTACAGGCATGAGTCTCTGCTCCCAGCTGGTTCTTCTCTTAAATTATCTTTTTATTAAGGTGATAACAATTTTCAAGTTATTCAGAATAGTTGGGATGTAGTTACTAAAGATGGTATATTGGTCTGTTCTCATGCTGCTAATAATGACATACCTGAGACTGGGTAATTTATAAAGAGAAAGAGGTTTAATGGACTCACAGTTCCACATGGCTGAGGAGGCCTCACAATCATGGCAGAAGACAAATGAGGAACAAAGAGACTTCTTAAACGGCAGCAGGGAAAAGAGAGAAGACTTATGCAGGGGAACTCCTCTTTATAAACCTATCAGATCTCGTGAGACTTTTTCACTATCACAAGAACAGCACCAGAAAGACCTGCCCCCTTGATCCAATTACCTCCCACCAGGTTTCTCCCACAACAGGTGAGAATTGTGGGAGCTACAATTGAAGGTGAGATTTGGGTGAGGATACAGCCAAATCATATCAGATGGTAAATAGATAATAATTACCAAAAAAAACCCTATTCTTGCACATAGTTAATAGACTAGTATTTTCTGTGATTTTTCTGGACTTTTAATGGAGAAGGTGGTTGCAATTGTTTGCACTTTTCTTCAAAACTGAGCTACTCTGTTAAATCTCCTCTAAAATAATGGAATCAATTAGCTGGGTTGTCGCGTAGGTGTTAAGCCTGTATTCTCTAAAAATAAATTATGTCAGGCTAATCTAAATTTTTTGATGAAGTAACTAAGTTAATTTGTGAAAAGGCATAATTTATCTTGATTTTTGCAATGCTTTTGATAAAGCATCTTTCAAAAAGCTTGTGAATAAGTCCCAATATATTGGCATTAGCATAGGATTGCTAAAATAGATGAGTAACTGGCAAACTAGAGAAGGTAATAATACACAGACAATAATTCTTTAGGGCAGAGTTGACAAGCAGGGTTCCCAGCGGCTCAGAATTCGGGAATACTTTAAATAAGATTTATATCACTAATTTAGCAATAGGCTTACAGTTCGCCAGCAATGCAATCGGCTGATGACTTGTAGATAGTAGTCTGAGATTCAGAGGAAGATGGGGCAACAGGCATGAGTAAACAAGAAGGTCCTCAAAACAAAATCATAATCTGAATTTGGAGTTTCAGGCTAAAGGAGCAGCTCAGTGGTAATGATAGAACTGAGTCAGAGGCAGGTGGACTTTATGTAGTGTTTGATTAGCATTTATGTCTCTGTTATTTAATGGGTTGTGCTCTGCAAGTGAAAACCCAAAGGCTGGGGATTTTTTCAGATTTTCTAATATTGGTTTGAGTACTCCTCACCCCATGACAAATTTTTGGACTTCCAACCCTATCAGGCATTTGCTAGAAAATTCTGATCTCCTCTTATTAAGCCCTCTAATAAAAAACTAGCATTCCCCGGTCTACTTTGAGATACACAGAAATAAACTCTTTGTGCTTGAAGGTAAGATAATATATGATAGGAAGAAGTCAATATTTCTGATAAATTAGGCCTCCTCAAACAATACCCTATGTGCTCTTCCTAGCAACTGATCTTTTTGGTGGCTTCCCATATATGATTCCCCAAAGCTTCCCCTATCAAGGGATATTCTCAGTAGCAGTGACAGCTTTTCTGTTGGCAGTGGTTTGAAGATTATTTTTCTTTTCATTTTATTTTATTTATTTTATTTTATTATATGTTAAGTTCTAGGGTACATGTGCACAACGTACAGGTTTGTTACATATGTATACATGTGCCATGTTGTTGTGCTGCACCCGTTAACTAGTCATTTACATTAGGTATATCTCCTAAAGCTATCCCTCCCCCCTTCTCCCACCCCACGACAGGCCCCCGTGTGTGATGTTCCCCACCCTGTGTCCAAGTGTTCTCATTGTTCAATTCCCACCTATGAGTGAGAACATGCGGTGTTTGGTTTTCTGTCCCTGTGATAGTTTGCTCAGAATGATGGTTTCCAGCTTCATCTATGTCCCTACAAAGGACATGAACTCATCCTTTTTTATGGCTGCATAGTATTCCATGGTGTATATGTGCCACATTTTCTTAATCCAGTCTATCATTGATGGACATTTGGGTTGGTTCCAAGTCTTTGCTATTGTGAATAGTGCCGCAATAAATATACGTTTGCATGTGTCTTTATAGTAGTACGATTTATATTCCTTTGGGTGTATACCCAGTAGTGGGATGGCTGGGTCAAATGGTAATTCTAGTTCTAGATCCCTGAAGAATTGCCACACTGTCTTCCACAATGGTTGAACTAGTTTACAGTCCCACCAACAGTGTAAAATGTTCCTATTTCTCCACATCCTCTCCAGCACCTGTTGTTTCCTGATTTTTTAATGATCACCATTCTACCTGGTGTGAGATGGTATCTCATTGTGGTTTTGATTTGCATTTCTCTGATGGCCAGTGATGATGAGCATTTTTTCATGTGTCTGTTGGTCGAATAAATGTCTTCTTTTGGGAAGTGTCTGTTCATATACTTTGTCCACTTTTTGATGGGGTTGTTTGATTTTTTCTTGTAAATTTGCTTAAGTTCTTTGTAGACTCTGGATATTAGCCCTTTGTCAGATGGGTAGATTGTAAAAATTTTCTCCCAATCTGTACGTTGCCTATTCGTTCTGATGGTAGTTTCTTTTGCTGTGCAGAAGCTCTTGAGTTTAATTAGATCCCATTTGCCAATTTTGGCTTTTGTTGCCATTGCTTTTGGTGTTTTAGACATGAAGTCCTTGCCCATGCCTATGTCCTGAATGGTATTGCCTAGGTTTTCTTCTAGGGTTTTTATGGTTTTAGGTCTAACGTGTAAGTCTTTAATCCATCTTGAATTAATTTTTGTATAAGGTGTAAGGAAGGGATCCAGTTTCAGCATTCTACATATGGCTAGCCAGTTTTTCCAGCACCATTTATGAAATAGGGAATCCTTTCCCCATTTCTTGTTTTTGTCATGTTTGTCAAAGATCAGATGGTTGTAGATGTGTGGTATTATTTCTGAGGACTCTGTTCTGTTCCCTTGGTCTATATCTCTGTTTTGGTACCAGTGCCATGCTGTTTTGATTACTGTAGCCTTGTAGTATAATTTGAAGTCAGGTAGCGTGATGCCTCCAGCTTTGTTCTTTTGGCTTAGGATTGTCTTGTGTGATGAGGGCTCTTTTTTGGTTCCATGTGAACTTTAAAGTAGTTTTTTCCAATTCTGTGAAGAAAGTCATTGGTAGCTTGATGGGGATGGCATTGAATCTATAAATTACCTGGCAGTATGGCCATTTTCATGATATTGATTCTTCCTATCCATGAGCATGGAATGTTCTTCCATTTGTTTGTGTCTTCTTTTATTTCATTGAGCAGTGGTTCGTAGTTGTCCTTGAAGAGGTCCTTCACATCCCTTGCAAGTTGGATTCCTAGGTATTTTATTCTCTTTGAAGCAATTGTGAATGGGAGTTCACTCATGATTTGACTCTCCATTTGTCTGTTATTCGTGTATAAGAATGCTTGTGATTTTTGCACATTGATTTTGTATCCTGAGACTTTGCTGATGTTGCTTATCAGCTTAAGGAGATTTTGGCCTGAGATGATGGGGTTTTCTACATATACGATAATGTCATCTGCAAACAGGGACAATTTGACTTCTTGTTTTCCTAACTGAATACCCTTTATTTCTTTCTCCTGCCTGATTGCCCTGGCAGAACTTCCAACACTATGTGGAATAGGAGTGGTGAGAGAGGGCATCCCTTTCTTGTGCCAGTTTTCAAAGGGAATGCTTCCAGTTTTTGCCCATTCATTATGATATTGGCTGTGGGTTTGTCATAAATAGCTCTTAGTATTTTGAGTTACATCCCATCAATACCCAGTTTATTGAGAGTTTTTAGCATGAAGGGCTGTTGAACTTTGTTGAAGCCCTTTTCTGCATCTATTGAGATAATCATGTGGTTTTTGTCTTTGGTTCTGTTTATATGATGGATTACGTTAATTGATTTGCATATGTTGAAACAGCCTTGCATCCCAGGGATGAAGCCCACTTGATCATGGTGGATAAGCTTTTTGATGTGCTGCTGGATTTGGTTTGCCAGTATTTTATTGAGTATTTTTGCATCAATGTTCATCAGGGATATTGGTCCAAAATTCTCTTTTTTTGTTGTGTCTCTGCTAGGCTTTGGTATCAGGATGATGCTGGCCTCATAAAATGAATTAGGGAGGATTCCCTCTTTTTCTATTGATTAGAATAGTTTCAGATGGAATGGTACCAGCTCCTCCTTGTACATCTGGTAGAATTCAGCTGTGAATCCATCTGGTCCTGGACTTTTTTTGGTTGGTAAGCTATGAATTATTGCCTCAATTTCAGAACCTGTTATTGGTTTATTCAGGGATTCAACTTCTTCCTGGTTTAGTCTTGGGAGGGTGTATGTGTCCAGGAATTTATCCATTTCTTCTAGATTTTCTAGTTTATTTGTGTAGAGGTGTTTATAGTATTCTCTGATGGTAGTTTGTGTTTCTGTGGGATTGGTGGTGATATACCCTTTGTCTTTTTTATTGTGTCTATTTGATTCTGCTCTCTTTTCTTCTTTATTAGTCTTGCTAGCGGTCTATCAATTTTGTCGATCTTTTCAAAAAACCAGCTCCTGGATTCATTGATTTTTTTTGAAGGGTTTTTTGTGTCTCTGTCTCCTTCAGTTCTCCTCTGATCTTAGTTATTTCTTGCCTTCTGCTAGCTTTTGAATGTGTTTGCTCTTTCTTCTCTAGTTCTTTTAATTGTGATGTTAGGGTGTCAATTTTAGATCTTTCCTGCTTTCTCTTGTGGGCATTTAGTGCTATAAATTTCCCTCCACACACTGCTTTAAATGTGTCCCAGGGATTCTGGCATGTTGTGTCTTTGTTCTCATTGGTTTCAAAGAACATCTTTATTTCTGCCTTCATTTCGTTATTTACCCAGCAGTCATTCAGGAGCAGGTTGTTCAGTTTCCATGTAGTTGAGTGGTTTTGAGTGAGTTTCTTAATGCTGAGTTCTAGTTTGATTGCACTGTGGTCTGAGAGACAGTTTGTTTTCTTTTACCTTTGCTGAGGAGTGCTTTACTTCCAACTATGTGGTCAATTTTGGAATAAGTGCGATGTGGTGCTGGAAAAATTTATATTCTGTTGATTTTGGATGGAGAGTTCTGCAGATGTCTATTAGGTCCGCTTGGTGCAGAGCTGAGTTCAAGTCCTGCATATCCTTGTTAACTTTCTGTCTTGTTGATCTGTCTAATGTTGACAGTGGGGTGTTAAATTCTCCCATTATTATTGTGTGGGAGTCTAAGTCTCTTTGTAGGTCTCTAAGGACTTGCTTTATGAATCTGGGTGCTCCTGTATTGGGTGCATATATATTTAGGATAGTTAGCTCTTCTCGTTGAATTGATCCCTTTACCATTATGTAATGGCCTTCTTTGTCTCTTTTGATCTTTGTTGGTTTAAAGTCTGTTTTATCAGAGACTAGGATTGCAACTGCTGTTTTTTTTCCTTTTCCATTTGCTTGGTAGATCTTCCTCCATCCCTTCATTTTGAGCCTATGTGTGTCTCTGTACATGAGATGGGTTTCCTGAATACAGCACACTGATGGGTCTTGACTTTATACAATTTGCCAGTCTGTGTCTTTTAATTAGAGCATTTAGCCCATTTACATTTAATGGTAATACTGTTATGCATGAATTTGATCCTGTCATTATGATGTTAGCTGGTTATTTTGCCCATTAGTTGATGCAGTTTCTTCCTAGCATTGATGGCCTTTACAATTTGGCATGTTTTTGCAGTGGTTGGTACCGGTTGTTCCTTTCCATGTTTAGTGCTTCCTTCAGGAGCTCTTGTAAGGCAGGCCTGGTGTTGACAAAATCTGTCAGCATTTGCTTGTCTGTAAAGGATTTTATTTGTCCTTCACTTATGAAGCTTAGTTTGGCTGGATATGAAATTCTGGGTTGAAAATTCTTTTCTTTAAGAATGTTGACTATTGGACCCCACTCTCTTCTGGCTCGTAGAGTTTCTGCCAAGAGATCCGCTGTTAGTCTGATGGGCTTCCCTTTGTGGGTAACATGACATTTCTCTCTGGGTACCCTTAACATTTTTTCCTTCACTTCAACTTTGGTGAATCTGACATTATGTGTCTTGGAGTTGCTCTTCTTGAGGAGTATCTTTGTGGCATTCTCTGTATTTCCTGAATTTGAATGTTGGCCTTCCTTTCTAGGTTGGGGAAGTTCTCCTGTATAATATCCTGCAGAGTGTTTTCCAACTTGGTTCCATTCTCCCCATCACTTTCAGGTACACCAATCAGACTTAGATTTGGTCTTTTCACATAGTCCCATATTTCTTGGAGACTTTGTTCATTTCTTTTTACTCTTTTTTTTTTCTCTAAACTTCTCACTTCATTTCATTCATTTGATCTTTAATCACTGATAACCTTTCTTCCACTGATCAAATTGGCTACTGAAGCTTGTGTGTGTGTCACGTAGTTCTTGTGCCATGGTTTTTAGCTCCATCAGGTCATTTAAGGTCTTCTCTACACTGCTTATTCTAGTTAGCCATTCGTCTAATATTTTTTCAGGGTTTTTAGCTTCTTTGCAATGGGTTTGAACATCCTCCTTTAGCTCGGAGGAGTTTGTTATTACCGATTGTCTGAAGCCTTCTTCTCTCAACTTGTCAAAGTCTTTCTCCGCCCAGCTTTGTTCTGTTGCTGGTGAGGAGCTGCATTCCTTTGGAGGAGAAGAGGCACTCTGATTTTTAGAATTTTCAGCTTTTCTGCTCTGTTTTCTCCCTATCTTTGTGGTTTTATCTACCTTTGGTCTTTGATGATGGTGACGTACAGATGGGGTTTTGGTGTGGATGTCCTTTCTGTTTGTTAGTTTTCCTTCTAACAGTCAGGACCCTCAGCTGCAGGTCTGTTGGAGTTTACTGGAGGTCCACTCCAGACCCTGTTTGCCTGGGTATCACCAGCAGAGGCTGCAGAACAGCAGATATTGCAGAATGGTAAATGTTGCTGCCTGATCCTTCCTCTGGAAGCTTCATCTCAGGGGGGCACCCGGCTGTATGTGGTGTCAGTCAGTCCCTACTGGGAGGTGTCTTGCAGTTAGGCTACTTGGGGGTCAGGGACCAACTTGAGGAGGCATTCTGTCCATTCTCAGATCTCAAACTGCATGCTAGGAGAACCACTACTCTCTTCAAAGCTGTCAGATAGGGGCATTTAAGTCTGCAGAAGTTTCTCCTGCCTTTTGTTCAGCTATGCCCTGCCCCCAGAGGTGGAGTCTACAGAGGCAGGCAGGTCTCTTTGGGCTGCGGTCTGCTCCCCCTGTTTCGAGCTTCCAGGCCACTTTGTTTACCTACTCAAGCCTCAGCAGTGGTGGACGCCCCTCCCCCAGCTTTGATGCTGCCTTGCAGTTCGATCTCAGACTGCTGTGCCAGCAGTGAGCGAGGCTCCATGGGCGTGGGACCCTCCAAGCCAGGCGCAGGATATAATCTCCTGGTGTGTTGTTTGCTAAGACTGTTGGAAAAGCGTAGTATTAGGGTGGGAGTGTCCCAATTTTCCAGGCACCATCTGTCATGGCTTCCCTTGGCTAAGAAGGGGAATTCCCCAACCCCTTGCACTTCCCAGGTGAGGTGATGCCCTGCCTGCTCTGTGGGCTGCCCCCACTGTCCGGCAAGCCCCAGTAAGATGAACCTGGTACCTCAGTTGGAAATGCGGAAATCACCTGTCTTCTGCGTCACTCACACTGGGAGCTGTACCTATTCGGCCATCTTGGAACCTTGAAGATTATTTTTCAGTGGTGATTATTCTGTAATAAAAACCCAGTCAATTGTTTTCAATATGTCATTAGCATAATCTCTCACTGATTACATCAGATCTCAAAGGTTACTCACAACCCTTTATGGTCCAAGATCCTTTGGCTGTTAAATTGCTCAACATCAATTTTTCCATTGACTCACCTCCAAGGGTAACTTACAGTAACATCTGAAATGTACCTTCTGGATTCCATTTCATGAGATTTCACAGCTTTTTGAAAGAACTTAAGATTGTTCACAACGAGCCTTTTGTACTTTGTTACTCAGAGTGTGGCTTCAGACCAGCAGCACTGGTACCACTTACCACTTGAGAGTTTGCTAAAATACAGAATACTGGTTTCCTTAGCCATTGAAATAGAATATGGATCCAACATGATTTCCAGATGATTTTATTTTTATTTTTATTTTTTATTATTATTTTTTGAGATGGAGTCTTGCTCTGTCGCCCAGGCTGGAGTGCAGTGTCGCGATCTTGGCTCACTGCAAGCTCCACCTCCTGGGTTCACGCCATTCTCCTGCCTCAGCCTCCCGAGTAGCTGGGACTACATGTGCCTGCCACCATGCCCAGCTAATTTTTTGTATTTTTAGTAGAGACAGGGTTTCACCATGTTAGCCAGGATGGTCTCGATCTCCCGACCTTGTGATCTGCCCACCTCAGCCTCCAAAAGTGCTGGGATGATAGGCGTGAACCACCATGCCCAGTCATGATTTCTAGATGATTTCTATCTATGCACACTAAAGTTTGAGAAGACAGGCATAGCAATGATCTAGAAACAGGCTTAGAGAGAATACTGAACTTTGGTGGCACATAGTTAGGGATTGACAGAGCTTGTATGAGTTTCGTTACAACTATTTTCCTCTACATGATATTCTACGGATATATGTACAATGAAACTCTAGGATGTTTCAGATGACTACGTTCTCTGAGTCTTAAAAATACCTCCCCAAGTGGCATATCTAACAACAGAAGGATGTGATTTTGCAGCCTAAGAAATATCTAGTAGGGAAGGGGAAACTTCTAGAAATCACAGCAGAGCACTGTGGAAAGTCTTGCAGAATTGTCACGATACCTGAGGGACACAGCTAAGGTGATACAGTTTTGTATTAACAAAGATGAGGTTGCTTGTCTATGTGAGTGTCGTGAACTGCCCAACCCTCATTGCTACAGTAATTGAATACATGCTGGCTGAACAAAATTGTCTCGTTTTTTAATGGTTGTTTTGTTTCCTTACGGTCACAGCCTGGAGATTTGGAAGGGCAAAAATTTATAGAATGAAATCAAGGTATTTCTTCATGAACTTTGTTCTGAATCAAAGAAAATCATGCATCTGTTTTACAAATCTTCATACACAATGCTATATTTGGTTCTAAATATTGAGTGTAATGAAAGTGTTACAAATTGGTGAATGATGCTGAAAATGACTGTAAAATTTATTCAGAAATCAGAATAACTATTTTTGTAAGGAAGGATTCAAAAATGAATACATTTATGTCTATAAAATGCATTTTAAAACAGGCTAAAGAGATATGACTGCACCTAACAATTATAAAGGGATAGTAAATAAAAACTGAATATAAAGAGGAAGGAAGAGCTATTGTGAAAACCTGAGCTGAGCGAAAGTGCCAATTTCAACTGTTTAATTGTGTAGCTGGAGTAAAGCTGAGGTAAACATGGTCAGGTCCAAAATATAAACACGTAAATTAGAAAAACCTTTAAAAACTAATATGAGTTTCTCATCCTAAAAGGAAGAAGCTGAAGCATAAAATATGATTTAAAGAGTTTATTTGAGCCAAACTGAGGACAGCTGCCCAGAAGAATCAGCCTAAGTCCCCTTGGATATGAGCTTTCTTTGACCTTTGTTACAGAGAGATTTTTAAAGGCAAAAAAAAGGGGCAAAGGGAATGGGCTGATACAAAGATTTTTGTCAGGGATTCTTACTGGTTTATAGAAATAACATTGATTACTGATTGGCTATAAATTATTAAGCTATATTGTGTGGTTATGGTTTCAGTGTGGCATTATTTGGTTAATTATACCAACTTGTGACAACAGCCTGTAGTTTCAAAAGATGAAAACATAGCTCAAAAAGGGGGAGGTATGCGGTGATTGCTGTCTTATTTTAATGCCTTTCTGGGCCTGATAATTTGAAAGAGCTCATATTTCTGAGATAAAAGTTGTTTTCTTTCCTCAAGACCATATATAAATTCCTTAAGGAGCTGTCAGCGTGAAAATTGCATCATTGGGTATTTCAAATTGTCCCAAATTTGCTATTGATCCATTGACAGTTTTCTTTACTCACCTATTTTTTTCTAGAGGTTTTCTCCTAAGGTAACAGTTGCTCCACCAGAATTCTAGGATCTCTTTTTGCCTACTGCCCTCCTGTTAAAAATCTTTAATTTTCATTGTGTGGCATAATTCTTTTTCCCACTTACCTGTACACTTTGAAAAAGTTCTCTAGTGTGTAAATTAATGTAGTTATGGGGTTCAGGACATGCTACCCTGATTTATAACTGCAGGAGACTAGAATATGCCACCCCAAAATATGTCTCTGTAACCAAAATGTAGGTTCAGTCATTCACCACTTACAGAGTCCAATTAACAAGAGCAAAGTCTGGTATGAAGAAAGTGACTTTGATTCCAAAGTTAGCTTAGGGGAAGGATTACAGGCTCCTGCCTTAAGGGTACTGCTTTAGTTTTGGAGCAGAAAGTAGGCACTTTAAAAAGCACACTTGGCATGAATCGCACACAAGGAGAAAAATTCAGGTGGGAGTCTGTGTGATGCACTTTAGTGCTTTATCTCCTGGGCAGTAAAGGTGGCACCAATGTGGGCAGAACTATGTTATACTTTTGGTTGTAAACTGATTATCATCTCTTGAGACAATCTCCTGGTAAGAGAGCATTCTGCTCTGGAGCTTTTAAGTAAGCACACAGTTAGATAAGCTTGCCTTGTAGGGAGTGTCTCGTGAAGGGAAGGTAAAAGGTTATAATTGCATATCTAAAGAGCTAATTAGGAAGTTGGGATCTGAGAAAGAGAAGATAAGAGAGAAAAAGGCTAAACTATTGCTTGGAAAAATGGGGTACTCCGTTATAATTCCCCACTGTCAAGTTTTATGCCATTTCTATGAGATTTGGGTACCATATTTATTCTGGCTACTTCCTGCTGAAAGGGGGCATAGTTATTGGATATCAGTATGAAACTGATCTATTTGGAGTTGGAAATATTCATAAGTACGAGGACTTAAAAATGATATTTATTGGACAATGATAGTATGAGGTCTGGAAAGTTTCTGGGAAAGCCTGTTTTGCGTTCCCATATAGAGGGTGCAACAGCAGTAAAATCTACAGCAGGGAAATATGCCTGTTCTTGCAACCAGAGCCAAAGTTACAAGTAGCATTCACCACCAGGATGATCCCGACCCAAACCAGGATTCTAATGATTGATCTAGTGACAATGTGGGGTGAAGACAAAGCTTTGATTTGTTGGCATATGTCTCACAGCGGTATCAAGACATTTCCCAAATTACCTAGGAAGTATACATTGCAGTTAGTCTTAATTATCATGCAGGTTCCCCAATGCCAGTTGTAGCTGGACCTCTTGTGAAGATTTAATGACAGGTTGATTAAATATGTATTTAATAGGTTACTGGAGGAGCTATGAATGTTCATGAAGGTGGTCATAACCTCTGTCCACTTCTTAAGTATGAATCAATTTAATTAAATAGCTGTTTCCAATCTAGGAGGTTGTGTTACAGATGAGGTGGGCCTCTGTATGTCATAAACATAAACAGATTTTTAATAGAGGTATTTTTATGGAAATAGAAGAAAAACAAAGTTAATGTTTGGCACAATTTATCTAAATGTTGGACTCAAAGCATCATAGTGCTTTGAGGAAGGCAGTGGTAGTCTGACATGTTTTTCTCACCTGTATTACAAGAAATAAGGCAGTAATAATTTCATTGATTCCAAATTAGAAAAATGGAAGAAAGATTCAAATGCATTAGAGACTTGTACCAAAGAAAGAATTAAAGATTTAGTCCAAATTGCAGAAAATAATAAAAATTTAAATACAATGAACAAGACTAGAATCTAACAACAGGTATATTGTAGTATTTTTCAGAAACATAGGTTTTCTTTCTGTGGCCTGTTTTTACTAAAAACAACTCATAGTAGAACAAATTTATTTGCAAAATAAGTTTTAGTCTTGTGATGCTTAGCCTGATTATTTTCATGAAGTGCAGAAAAAAATAGTTATCTACCATATAGGATCCTTTTAAAATTGGCTTTGCTGGAATTCTTATTTATAAGGAATTATGGATTAGACTTTTTAAAACCTCAAGCCCAGCCATGAATATTTGTGCCTACCAATACCTGTGTGGATTAAGTGAATTCCTCTCCTCTCAAGGTCCCAAGATAACTTGTGGCTCCTAGGTTTGTTGGAAAGTGACATTCTTTACTTACCACAGGTCATGAACCCTGTATAGGGACTGTGTAGATAAGATACAAGGCCAGTTTTTCCAAGGGGCTTTTATTGATCTTGATCCCTTCGAGCAGTCTGTTTGTATCTGAAAGCATGCTATTCCAGTCAAAGCATTGGTAAAAAAAAATCCAGTGTTTCTAATTATGTCCTGTTATGAAAAAGAACAGACTAAATTAAGTATATTTACAAATAGTTTTCAAATTTTCGATAAATCAGGTAGAAAGAAAGTAATATGCTCAAAATTTTGCTCACAGAAGTGTACTTTATCCAACTGTTAAAAGCTGTAAATAGGTCAAAACAGAAAAGGTTTCTGGACTCTGAAAAACAAAAAAATTAGCAATGCTAATTATAAAATGGGCTGATTGGCTTTGGGTTGCCCACCAGCCTCAGGAGAATGTCCTTGCTGTAAAATATATGGTAAAAACATTATACTCTCTGGTCCCATGGTCTTCACCTCTTTTGAGAGGTGTAAATATGGGATCCTTAATTTGGGGGATCTGTTTCGCCTTTCAGCTATACCTGCTTATTAGGCCCTAGAAACTGCATACTTTCCTAGTTTTGTTCCTTAAAAGGCTCCACCAGTAATTTAATGCCAGTAATTTAATTAACTTACATCTTTAAGACAATCTGCCTGTGTAAGAGTGTCTGCTTTTTCTGGCCATCTTAACTGAAATGTTATTCACACTATTTTTGCTTGGTTTGGGTAAAATATGAATTCTCTATCTTGTTTCACCTAAGAGTTGGCCTTTTAGTAATAAAAATTTAGAGCTCCCTAGCTGACAATCAGGACAGAGAACAGTTAATTAAGAGACTGATAATCAAAAATGAGAAAGAGAAACTTAAAAACCGACACATGAAAAATCTTAAAACTACCAAATCTGCTTTGGTTTGTATATGTGTGTGTGTGTGTATATATATATATATATATGGTGTATGATGTTTATATAAAAGAGCTCTAATTATTTGGCTTAAAAATAATAAGCATTTAAATCAAATATATTATCAGAAAATTAGAAACTTTAAAGCCTTTAGCTCACGTGACACCAATAATCTTTGAAAAATAAAGGCAATTAAAGATTATCAGTAAAGTAAAATGAAAATACCATCTCCAAAATTTAGACATTTGGTCTAAATTAGGCAGGACTGATACTGTTTGCTAGATGCTTTAAGGTCATAAACTGCCTTTATGACTTATAATAATTATGTGACTTGCCTGTTTTACAGCCATTAGATTCTAGGTAAGTCCTAGTGACATATGAAGTTAGCCAGGTCCCCTGGGTAGGCTGGGAAGAGTCGGATATTGTCCGCAGTTCTGTCTTTGTCATGTGCTCTACAATCAGATACAGGTTAAAATTGCTTACTTACCAGGTTTTCCACCAAAAATAAAAGTTGCTGAGAGTTAACCTTGTAAATGTGTAATTGCTGAAAGTTAACATTGTAAATGTATAATTATAAATGTGTAACATGTTAAATATGTAACTTAGTTAACATTGTAAATGTGTAATTTGTGTATAAGGAAAGTTGAGTGTGTTTTTGGTAAAAGGTTACAAGAAGATATGAAAATATCGTTTTTATTAAAGGCAATGCAATTTTGTCTAGTTCAGAGGTTTTTAAGGATTGTGGTAAGCTAAAAGAATAATAAGACAAAATTAGCAGCATGCTTCCAAATTAGCAGCATGCTTCCAATCAAGGGGCTGGGTGGAGTCCTGAATCCCCTGCCGCAGTTTCAAATGGCTCCATATACAGCTGAGTCTGAGCTGAGCAAAGCTCCTATAGTGCCACACATACAAAAAATACAAATGAATAAAATGCTCAAATAGTGTTACTAGTGGCCAAGTCTAAATAGAGCAGGGCCCCAGTGACACCTGAAAAGGAGCACAGGGTGGTCAGATTCACTCCAACCTGTTTATTCAGTACCAAAGGTTGCTGGCTTCTTCAGAGGTCACTTTCTTTGTACCAGTGAAATGCTGGAGGTAGCAGACATTGTGCCAGGAGGGGAAAAGGAGGTTCCCCAAAACAAAAGTGTTTTTGGAAGCTGCTTGGGAGTTCTCTAATGTTCATTTTACGGGGTCCACTAGCCACCAGCAGTTGGTGCTCACAGGTGACCCCACGACTCACCCAATAGTGAAAATTGGCTGTCAGGCTTGGATTCACCCAGAGTGGCCACCAAAACTGTGACCATAATGCAGGTTCAGTTGCTCATCACTTGAAGAGTTCAACTAACAAGAGTGAGGTCTGGTCTAAAGAAAGTGACGTTTTATGTCAAAGTTAGCTTAGGGGAAGAAATATAGGCTCCTGCTTTAAGGGTATCTCTTTGCTTTTGGAGAGAAAGCAGGTGCTTTAAAAGAGGACTTGGCATGAATGGCATGCAGGGGTGGGGGGAAACCCAGGTGGGAGTCCCTGTGACTCGCTTTGGTGCCTTATTTACCTGGTGGTTGAGTTGGCACCATTGCAGGCAGAACTAAGTTGTACTTTCGGTTGTACATTGACTATTGTCTCTTGAGGCAATCTCCTGAGAGAGAGTTCTGCTCTGGGGCTTTCAAGTAAGCACTCAGTTAGATAAGCTTGCCCTATAGGGAGTGTCTGGTGAAGGGAAGGTAAAATGTTATAATTATATTTCTAAAAAGCTAAGCAGAAAGTGGGGAACAGGCAAAAAGGCAGAAAAAAGAAGAGTGAAAAAAATATATCTTACAAAAATGGGGGTACTCAGTTACATCTCTTTGGCATAAGGATTATTTTGAGCTATTTTGAGAGACTGCAATCCCAGGAGAAGTTTGCGTAGAACAACAGTAGAAGTTACCATTTGGTAAGGGAAATTTACATCTATAAAGGAAATCACCACTTGTAAATGTCTCTCTCTCTCTCTTTCTGTACCAGGAAGAAAATAAGATTCTAAATCACTGGAACATCTTATTAATGCAGAAGGCACAGACTTAAATCTGCATAACAAACCTTACCTTTGTTTGTCCTTTTCCTGGTCATCTGAACATCCTTTTTTTCTTTGCTTCAATTGAAGATGGTATTTAGGCCTGAATTCAAAGCCATTACTTTCAGATTTATTCATTTGCCAAGTATCTCCCATACATATATATGATATATGTGTTATTAAACTTGTTTTCTTTAATTTTGTTAATCTGTCTTTTGTTTCAAAGGCTTGTTGCAACTAAGAACTATAAAGGGTAGAGAGAAAATTATTTTTCCTCCCCTACAGTTTCTTCTCTCAGTCTAGTTTCCACTTTTCTCTTTCCTTACTGTTCTGATCACCTGCTGCTAGGCAGACCTAGAAAATTCATAAATTTTCTTAAAGCAAGATAAGAAGGGTCAGGGTTGAATAATAAAATAAACTGTGCATGGTGGCTCATTCCTTTAATCCCAGCATTTTGGGATGCCAAAGTGGGTGGATTGCCTGAGGTCAGGAGTTCAAGACCAGCCTGGCCAACATGGTGAAACCCTGTCTCTACTAAAAATACAAAAAAAAAAAAAAAAAAATCAGCTAGGTGTGGTGGTGTGCACCACCAGCTGTAATCCCTGATATTCAGGAGGCTGAGGCAGGGGAATTGCTTGAACCAGGGAGGTGAGGATGCAGTGAGCCAAGATCATGCCACTGCACTTCAGCCTGGGCGACTGAATGAGACTCCATCTCAAAAAAAAAAAAAAAAAAAAAATAACACTTTTGGATCTTGTTGAAATGGTACTTTAATATAGTTATTTGTTTGTACTTCAGGTTTCCTTACTGGGCTCTTATTTCCTCAATAAGTTGGGTGGAATTCTCATTTTTATTTTCTCCACAGTCTGGCAGGGTATACAGATCATGGAAAGTGATTTTAATATTCTATTGAATGTATATATTTGGAGAAGAGGCTAGCATGTGATAATATAAAATTATGGCCATGTTTAATATTGGCTGTCAGTCTTAGCAAAAGATATAAAATGCTGTAGACTACAGCTTTCCAACCAGAAGCAAGGCTCAGGGACCAGCAGTCTCCATATCACCAAGCTCATTAGATGTGCAATCTCTGTCCTACCATAGAATGAACTAGAATCTAAATTTCAACAGAGAGCACATGGAATTGGTAAGCACATTAAACTTTGCAAAGCATTGTTCTAAACTGAACAAACACAATTTCTCCTTTAGTCAACAATATAAATGGGCCCATCATTTCACCAGGTCATATTTTCTTACAGCGCTTTTATTACTGCTCCTTAAGATTCTGTTGTACAAAATCTGCTGTAATATAGAACAAATGCCAGTTGGACAGTGGAAAAAAAAATGAAAATTTGAGGATACATAGGAAAAATTCGAGATACATAGATAGACTCATTAAGAATGAGAACTATATTTCCAATGAATGTCCAGTGCCTAGCAGTGAACTTGGAATCTGGAATGCAATTAGAACTCAGTAAACATTGGTTAACTGAATGAATGGAGAAAGTCCATTGACTCATTATGGTGCTTTTCCTAAAAGAAGTGTGCATTTTTAAAAAATTATTATTTCCCAAATATTATTTATCTGTCATAACGGAGCTTCACTAACGATGGATAGTTGAGTGTCTTCTTTATATCCATCATATTTTGATGGTTTCCTCAATTACATTTATTAACATGCAGAAAATTGTTCTTGCTTCTTGACTAGAACTTAATGAATTATGTAGGTTCATATGATATCTACCTATTCACTATTCAATAGCAGTGATCTTTTAGACAGAAGTGTACTTGCTTCTATAAACCAAAAATCATAAAGCTTTAGCTTTGTGTTCTAAATTTGGAAAAAAACATTCTTTTTCAGGTTATCCAAGTTTTCCCTGCTACTTTCACTTGAGAATTTTGCCTTTGATACTAGAATGGGGTCTGATAATTGTGGGCCCAAAATAGTAGCTGAAAAATGAGGTGGAGCTAGGATTGGAGTGGTTAGTGTAATACAGGAGGAGAGCTAGCAGGGACTCTCATTGCATTAATTACTATTCTGCTTGTTTAGAGGGGAAATTGTCTACAAGCAGGGGTTGGACATACACAAATATGTGTTGCAGGCTGATTTTTAACTTTTAACTAGTTTAGTCTTTCCATACTCAGATCACTTATTGAAACGTCCTCATCATGTACCGGTCCTCTGATTTCTTCGTTTCAACACATGATTTATTTCTTCATATGGGTGTTGCCCAAACTAGCTTCAAGCTTAGAAAGTGTCTGATAGAGCTATTCATAATTCCACGCTGGGAGCTGTAAAGGCTTAACTGAAGCAAATAATTACCAGAAATGTTTACATTTTAATTAAGTTCTTAATAATCCAAAGTTAAATATTCTTAATGAAGCTGGTGAGTTAATATAAGAAATTTGAATGTAGGGTCAGGGATGAGAGGAAATAAGATTTCCCTTAGAATTCAAAATGATCCCAGGTGATGGACATCTGGTTGGATGATGTAATGTGAATATATTAAATAAACTGTTTTTTAAACTTAATTCCTCAGTCCAAATATTAAAGAGTAACATTGGTTCAACAGAACTTACCTCTAAATGACTGCTCACTTATAAAACACCATCTAGACAAATATTTCAAACATTAAGTTTTAAAATGAAAATATAAGTTAGGACGTTTTGAAAGTTATGGGAGAGAAAGAAAACTCTAAAACATAATGATGCTTTCAACCTATAATGCTATCTTTCTTTGTGCCTTTAGTGTCCTCTCTCATTTTCTTTTTTACACTAAAACTTATACAAGTGGGATAGTTTATGTTATTAATATTATCTTCTTTCTTCAATTTGTAATAATAGCTCAATGCCATTCAAACACTTTGACTGTTAGCCTAGGAATTTTGTGTTCTCAGGTGGTGACTTTTTATTGATCTACAATAAGCCATTTATAACTTTATTAAGGCAAACTTGGATCATGTAGGAAGCTTCCTTTATAAAACGGTAGCCTCAAAGTACATCAACAGGCAAGCTACCTGTGAGAATGCAAAACAGGAAGTTCATATATAACATATATAGCCTGTGAGATCACAAAACAACAAGTTTATATATAACGTTGCTTGAATCACATAGTTTATTAAATATTAAAATTTCTTCAACTGTGATGATTAATTTTGTGTGTCAACTTGAGTGGGCCATAGGTACCCAGATTAAGTGTTGCTTCTGGGTGTGTCTATGAGGGTGTTTTGGAATAAGATTGGCAATTGAATCAGTGGACTAAGTGAAGCAAATTTCCCATTCCAATGTGGTTAGCATCATCCAATCGATTGAGGATCTTAAGAGAATAAAATGTGGAGAAAGGAGAACTTCAGCGTCACTTCCCTTCTTTTTCTACTTCAGTATTGAATTGAGACATTTTATCTCATCTTCTTTTGCCCTTGGTCTAGGATATACATCATCAGCATCCTTGGTTCTCAGGCCTTTCAACTTGGACTAAATTACATCACTGGCTTTCCTGAGTCTCCAGTGTCCAGACAGCAATTTATGGGACTTCTCAGCATATATATACACACGCATATATATACACACACTCATAGAACCAATAGAAAATTATATATATGCACATATACGTATATATGTGTGTGTATAGAAGTATATATATAATTTTCTATTGGTTCCGTTTCTTTGGAGAACTGTGACAGAACATAAACTTTTATACTATTTTAGTGCTTTTGTTACAAGAACAGAAATCATACAAAACGCTGAAAAAATAAAAGCAAGGAAAAAGAATTGGATAATATAATATATATAGAATAGAGTGCAAGCTGGTAGAAAGCTGAATACTGGAGTATGCAATGTTCACGTATCTCTGCTCCATCAGCCTTCCTTGCTGATGGTGTGGTTAGAAGAACTAGTGTAGACGTTGGAGCAAGTGAGTCCACATATGAAAAATGCCTTGGGCCGATGACCTACATTTGCTTATCAGAGAAAAGCAGAGGCATGAATGCTTGGCAAAGCTTGGCTTGCCAATTAGCCTGCTGAACAGCCACGAGTTTTATTTATGGATCTAGAGTAGGGCACACATACAACTGGAATGTGTCCCTGTTCAGAATAACTAATGTATGACTGTTTTAGAGGAAATTGTCCTCAGCCTAGAGGTCACGTGATCATAGCTCGGTCTTACCATTTCTTCCTGTACGTTAACATTCTTCTTTGTTCCATTCTACTACTTATTCATCCTACCTTTAACATGTTTTATAGGTTACTAACTTACCATGCACATTTAACATATTATGATGAATTTTGCCAGCTACTTTGTTACTCATTCTTTATATTTGACCTATCCTATGAGCTTTATTTGTATTTAATAAGCTTCTAGCTTATTTACTATATATTTTTACTATTTCTTATGAATTTTGTTTATCCCATTTCCTTTAATTCCTTAGCAGAAATACATTTTCTTTAAAAATCCAGCAAAGGAAACAATACAATTTGAATATGGCATTTCATCATTAATAAACTAATTTTTTTTAATCTTTGGAGGATATTTATTTAAGAAGACACTGCACAAACTTTTCTACAAAATTAATTATGTTAGTAAATGGTGTCAATATTAACACAATGTTAGTGTTAATGCTATCAGTATGAACATAATGTAAGCATTAATGTGGATGAAAACACGAAGAGAGTTAGGATCGAGAATGCAAATGCTGTATTGGAATCCCAGTCACTGTTGGATGTGTGCTGAAGAGCAGGAGAAACCATGAAAATCAATTCACACGTGTTTTTCTTTTCACTATGATAGTTTGTTTTAAAAACTTTTCTGTGATTAGCAGCTTTTGTTTGTTACAAAAAATACCAGAACTTTAACAGGATAGTTAAGGGAATTTCAAGAAACAACCATCTCTTGAGCATGTCAGTTGGGAAAACATTTTGTTGTCAAATCCTTCCTTCATGCTGCCTGCTAAAATGTCTCCCTGACGCTGTATGTCTGTTCACAGAAACATTCAGCATGCAAAAATTGGTTCACACGTTTTCAGCTCATCAAGCTAAAGATTGGTGATTAGGTCTTCAATCCATACTCAGTGTAGTGTAGTGCTTGTGAGTGAAGATGCTGGAGTCAAACATCGTCACTTCAAACCTCAGCTCTTCCTCTCACTAGTTGAGTCTGCTTAATTCCTTCTTGGCTCAATTTCCTCACCTCCACAATGTCTTTCCAAGGAAGAGTATAGGTTACATAGAGCAAGATTCCAAAGGGAATTTTGAGGGCTAAATTAAATAATGCCTATCTTCATATAAATGTATTTAATTTGTGAGGCTTCAGTAAACCACCCATGCTGAAACTAAGGACTTTAAGACTTCATGTTGACATTTTCTTGGTCAGTATATATGATTTTATATATATTATAGGTAGAAATGAGAAGATAAGTTTTTTCTTTTCCTTATCATTGAAAAATTCACTGAACATTTACATTTTCAGAACTCCTCAGCTCCTAATACTTTCATTTTCTTGATTTATGTAGCTAAATGAGGAAATGGAAGGATTTTGAGTCTATATTTTCTAGAATAATGAAAGACTCTTTTCAGGTCATTTTAAACTTTTTTACTTCATTTTAATTTTGTACTCTTGATATTAAAGTGTCCTTGTGACCATTCATTTAAATAATATTTCAGTCTTCTCTAATCAGTGTAATTATATCCTAATGTTTTATATTACATTTTCCTAAGTATCATTTTTATGTTGCTATTAAAATTTTATTGGTATACTATGTCACTATATTTTTCATTTTCAACCTTATCTAACCAGGTATCATAAAGAAATATTTTAAAATTATACTAACATTTAATTTTTTAACTGTGTAATATTTTTAAACTGTATCATTTGCTTATAATAAACATTGCTAAAAGCAAGTTGATCAACTTGCTGATCACAATAAAACTTAATCATCTTTCTAAGTAAACAGCTCTCATCTAGTGTTAGTTTATCTGATAAAGGGAGATATACCTAATGTGAATGACGATGAGTTAATGGGTGCAGCACACCAACATGGCACATGTACACATATGTAACAAACTTGCACATTGTGCACATGTACCCTAGAACTTAAAGTATAATAAAAAAAAATAAAAAAATAAATTAGGAATCAGGTTAAAAAAAAAAAGAAAACTTTCTCCGCAGTATCAGGAATATTTCATAACATGATCTTGTGTATAGAATACTTTAAGGAATATGTAAAATTACTGTTAGAACTAATAAACAATTCAGCAAGTTTGCAGGATGCAAGATCAAGACACGAAAGTCGATCACATATTAATGCACAAATTCTTCTTTCAATACATTAGGAAAAAAATGAAATTCGAATTAAAATATTCCATTTGTAATAGCATTAAAAAAGAACAAAACGAGCTGGGCATGGTGGCTCGTGCCTATAATCCCAGCACTTTGGGAGGTCGAGGTAGGCAGATCACGAGGTCAAGAAATCGAGACCATCCTGGCCAACATGATGAAACCCCATCTGTACAAAAAATACAAAAATTAGCTGGGCGCAGTGGCACGTGCCTGCAGTCTCAGCTACTTGGGAGGCTGAGGCGGGGAATCACTTAAACCCAGGAGGCAGAGGTTGCAGTGAGCCGAGATCGTGCCACTGCACTCCAGCCTGGCGACAGAGAAAGACTCCATCTCAAAAAAAAAAAAAAAAAAAGAAAAAAGAAAAAAAAAAGAAGAAAATGCCTTGGAACAAATTTAACAAAAAAAAAAATAAAAAAAAAAATAAGACTTTTGTGCTGAAAACTGTGAAACACTGTGGAAAAAAATTAAAGACCAAAACAAATGAAAAGACATTCCATGTTTTTGGAATGGAAGACTTAAGTACATTAATATGGCAGTACTCCTCAAAATGACCTATAGATTGAGCACAATCCCTTCCAAATCACAACTTCATTTTTAAATTTTTTTTGTGGATATTGACAAGCTGAGTCTATAATTCTATAACTCATATAGAAGTGCAAGGAATCTAAAATAGCCAAAACAATTTAAAAAGAAGAACAATATTGGAAGCTCCACACTTCCTGATTTCAAGGAAAAGGTAAAGTAATCAAAACAGTGTGGTACTGGCATAAGGATAGACATATATATCAATGTAATAGACTTGAGAGTCAAGAAATAATCCCATACCTTTATGGCCAATTGATTTTCAACGGGGGTGCCAAGCCCATTCAATTGTGTGAGCAGAGTATCTTCAACAAATAGC
Source organism: Pongo abelii (assembly GCF_028885655.2). Taxonomy (NCBI): domain Eukaryota; kingdom Metazoa; phylum Chordata; class Mammalia; order Primates; family Hominidae; genus Pongo; species Pongo abelii. The sequence continues at coordinate 192,704,642 of NC_071988.2, forward strand.
ACTGAGACTAATTTATATTTACATGAAAAAGAAGGAAGTCAGACCCTTATCTCATACCATAAGCGCACAAAAAACCTCAAAATCAACAAAGGCCTGAGTGTAAGAGTTAAAACTATAAAATTCTTAGAAAGAAACAGGAATAAATCTTCATGACCTTAGCTTAGGCAGTGATTTCTTAGTTATATCAAAAGCAAAAACAATGAAATAAGAAATAGATAAATTGGACTCATTCAAAATTAAGACATTTGTGCTTCAAAGGAAGCTATCAAAAAGTTGAAAGACAAACCACAGAAGAATAGAAAATATTTGTAAGTCTTATAATTAATGTGACTTATATTGAGAGTATGGAAAGAACCCTTAAAACTCAACAGTATATAGATGAATAAGCCAATTTAAAGATGGGTGAGGATTTGGATAGATATTTGTTCAAAGATATACAAATGACTACATTAGGGAAATGCAAATTAAACCCACAATGAGATAACACTTCTTACCTATTAGGATTGCTATTAAATAAAATACAGATAATAACAGTTGTTGGCAAGGATATTGAGAAATTGGAGGCCTCATGCATTGCTTGTGAGAATGTAAATTGGTGCAGCTACTTTGAAAAACAGTCTGGAAGTTCCTCTAATGATTAAATATAGGGCTTCCACATGACCCAATAATTCCACCCTTAGTTATATCCCCAATAGAACTAAAAGGATAAGCCCACACAAGCACTTGAACATGAATGTTCGTAGCCGAATTATTCATAATAGTCAAAAAGTGGAAACAACCCAAATGTCTATCAAGTGATGGATGAGTAAAGAAATGTGGTATATTTATACAATGAGATATTATCCAGTTATGAAAATACTGAAGTACTGTAGCATGCTATAACATTGATGAACTTGAAAACATTATGCTAAATAAAATTCCATTTATATAAAATATCCAGCCAAGAAAATCCAGACAGGATGTAGGTTAGGGGTTGCCATGAGCTGGGAGGAGGGGGAAGGGCATGACTAATAATAGATAAGTGGTTTATTTGGGGTTATAAAAATATTCTGGAATTTGATAGTGGTGATAGTTATACAACATTCTGAATATAATAAAGCCCGCTGAATTGTATACTTTAAAATAGTGTAACATGAACCTATCATATGATCCAACCACTCATAGTACCCAAGAGAAGTTAAGGCACACATTCATACAAAGCTGTTTTGTGCAAATGTTCATAAGAGCTCTAATTGTGATAGATAAATATCAGTAACAACCTAAATATCTATTCCCTTGCCTGTGGTCAATATCCAGTTGCTTAGCCTCTAAAGTGATGGAAGAGATTCTGTAGTTTTCTGGAGACAGTGTGGAGGAACAAGAGGGAGGATCACAAAGCAGCAAGAGCAAACATTTGGGGTGATTAATACGTTCTTTATCTTGATAATGCTGATAGTTTTATGGGTACGCACGTATGATGAAACTTATTAAATTGTATACTTTAAATATGTTTGGTGTATTGTATGCCATTTAAACTCATTGCAGTGTTTTTGAAAGAGAAAATAAAGTGAAAGAACAAAGAAATCTGAGCTCTTAGCTCTCAAATAAGAATGTCACATGCTTGTTTTGAATTTAAATATTCTAACTTGAAATCTTGCTTGATATAAAACCTTAGCTTGAGGTTCACCAAGATGTGTTTTCATTGACTGGCATTGAAACTCCTCCGTGTTTCATCCTTATAGTTACTCAAGTATCCATTGCTGGATGAGTAATTCTCCTCAGCCTTTCATCCACCTGTAATTTTTCACTGGTGGTAATTGGATGCAAATTGGCTAGTGTTAATCATCAGATGTCTCTAATTAAAAACAGAAACTGGAAATGTTGTTATGAATATTGGAAGAAATGAATAAAGCAGATCAGGAAATACTTCTCTACAGGGCCTCATGACTTACTCCTGAGTGTCATTAAACTGTAGCAGGTGAAGGTGCCCTGCTTGTATTGATGGCAGAAAAGAGACAGAAATAACCTAGAAGTCACATATGAAGTCAGTGTTTTCTAAAAATTGGGAAAGTATCCCTATAACTCAAGCACTTTTTAAAATTGAATAAATTAAGAACTTTGAAAAAGAAATTTAATTAGTCAAAAATTGGATTGGTATAATGAAATGCAGGTCAAATGGACAGTTAAAGCCTTTTAAAAAACTTGATTTCTAAAGTAAAATGAAAACATGATGGATTAAAAATTTAATGGATATTTTCTGGAACCAAAGACTCAAATTTCACAGCTTTTGGGATATAATAGAAAGTACTTGGTAGATTGAATACGATTTCATGCTCTAGGAGGATAATTAATCATAAATATCTTTCTGATTTAATTAAAATTTTTACTTTTTAGGTTGCCTGTGATTGCTGTCATTGATTCGGGCTTCTTTACAAAGGCTTTTTATAAATAGTCTTTAAAAGAAAGGAAAGCAGTTCTTTTATTACTAATCCAAATAAATAGCTGTGTTATTAATGTGATTGATTGATGATACATTTATTTATTGGTTATCAGGTAATCACTTTTAATTAAGATTATAATCTCCCAATATTTGAAAGTTATTTGACATAAGTACTTAATTTTTACTTGTACATTGTCTGCATTTAATGTTTCTATATGGAATATTTTGTGTTAGGATTAATATTTTTAAAGGTTTAAAGATAGTGGCTGGTTTATATATGAACCGTTCTATAATGAGCAACAGCTTCATAAGAGCCTTTCTAGCCAGCGTCCTGCAGCAACATCTTCCTTCTTCCTTGCTACACAGGAGCTGCTACATAGGAGCAATATTTGGTTCCCACTATGCACTTTGGTCCGATATTTGTCTTGGGTAGTATCTAAGTGAGAATGGGACATTGAAAGCAAAACTAGAGTCTTCTTGGTTGCTTTCCTCTTGTCTGCTATGCCTATCTTCCTTATGTTGCCTCTCTTTGCGCCCTATTCTCTTCTGACTAACTTCCTAGTTAACTAACTTCTATCTATCTTCCTAGCTCTGTGGATCCCAGACTCATTTCCCACTTCTGTGAAGGGTTGTTCAGGATATCTCGGGAGGTAGGGGGCTAAGTTCCTGAGTTAGCTTCCCTGGGTACCCCGGTTCTGTTTCTTGGGAAAACCTCCCTCTCCATTACCTTCCCATGGCCTCTGATGATGCTCTCTGGAAGTTTCTTCCTTGTGACTTTCTCACCATGGAAATACCTGGAATGGACATGAGGGGACATTTTCAGTCTACTTTTTCCCTGAGAAGGTTTAGGGTCTGAGGAATTGTTTTGAAGTTTGAATAAACACAGGTTTTTGAAAATCACACTTGAGATGGTTTTGTCTGTACAATTTCCTCAAAAAAAAATGTAGGGCCTTTCTGTTCTATTTATTTTGGGCACTTCCATATATGATAACATGGCCAAATTATTGGGAAAATGATTTTTAAGCCTTAGGACTGGTCTCTTGATTATTGGTCGGTTCTCTTGTTATCCAGAGACTGAAACAACAGACTTCTATAGGAAGGCAACATACTTAAGAAAGTGCAAGCAACTATCACAGAAGCCCCAGTGATTTTGAGATTTCCCTACTTGCTTATTTTTAGTCCACGCTACTTATTTTGTAGCTTGAAATGGGTGAAAGCACTTGAGTGAGAAAATGAGGCTGACTTTTAAACAAAGCTTACTTAAATAGATATGACTACTTAAATGTCTCCACAAATTTGCCAAGAGTGTTTTTGCAGCCTTATGAATTATTGTAATGTACTAAAATTTAATGAAATTACCCATTAGATGTTAATTAATATGGTAAGCATATTCCTCAACTCAATATTTGGTTAATCATCTAAGAATGTTTTTGTTTTTGCCACTTCTGAGTTATAATCATACTAGGAAAATAATTTTGGGTGCTAAAATGTTGTATTTTGGAAAGTTTGGATAGTCTTTGAGGGCAATCAAAGAACTGTCAACAAATCTCAGCATATGTGGTATTTTTCCTATAGTATATTATGCAACTAATACTAATGTTTTAAAAGCTAGTCATTGTTATAGAAATATTTTTTCTATCCTATACAAAATAGCTTCCCTTATTGTCTTGGTGAATCATCTGCACATTTCACAGCAAATATTACTCAAGGCAGTAGGAAGAATGTGAATATGATATGGCTGTCTAATAACCTATGTTAAAATATTAGAAATTATGTTAGGGGCCAAAATCACTAGTATCTTCCAAGAAAATAAGTTACTGATAGGCAGATCAGAGAACATGCACAACAGAATCTTTTACTGATAATATGAATGCTGATAAAGTGAAAGTGAAATGGGAGCTAATGTCTTAATTTGTAGACTATCCGTGAGATGACACCGGAGCTGAGTTTTATTCTAATGAAGCATTGACCCTTGGAATGTGTCTAGTACTAACAATTGAATCATTCTATTAACAAGGAAACGGAATACAAGAGAACTGATAGTCATCCACTTCCTCATAAATAACTCTTAAAAATGCCTGAGCAGCAGGGAGTCTGCTTTAATTTGTTTTCACTTCTATCTTATAAAATTGGTACCTCATCACATTTGCATATTAAGTTAGTGCTGCAAATTCTAGGCCAGAAGGGTACTTACTGAATGCAATGCAATGATGATATTTGTGTACTCATTAATGTTGGGGAGCAGTTAGAGCAGCTAGCTGCAGATTTGTGATCAAAACTGTAACAACAGCAGCAGGAGAGTACCCAGGTCATTACTGAATAATAGTTGTTTCTATTCTACAGGGGATCATGGAGAAGACAGGTCAATTAGGACCTGATTTATTTTTTCTCTTTTTTTGTCAAGCATACAAATCAAATAATTTCCGTGTTATTGATGAAGGAATTTTTAACCAAATAATTCTGTGGTCTTCGTAATTATCAGAGATACTAATAACAATCCCACCTTTTTTTCCTGTGTGTCTGAATGGCCTCCACAATCCTGATCTGCTTCATTCATTTCTTCCAATATTCATAACATAATTTACAGTTTTTGTTTTTAATTAGAGACTTCTAATGATTAACACTAGCCAATTTGCATCCAATTACCACCAGTGAAAAATTACAGGTGGATGAAAGGCTGAGTAGAATTACTCACCCAGCAATGGATACCTGAGTAACTATAAGGATGAAACACTGAGTAGCCTCCAGAATCCAAGACAGTTTCTCTTTTTGCCAAAATGAGAGCTTCATCTTGGAAAATGGCAAAGGATACGTTATTTAAATAAAGTTACCCAAATTTCCTAGGTTGTTAATGAAAAGGAAAGATGTGATTTGGTTTTCCTGTTTTAGTAATGAATTTTTTCTGTTGTAACTGAATGTTACTTGAACTGTTTAACCTTCATCAGATTGTTGAATTTCTCAGGACTGTCTCCCTGTTGAAGAAAGCCAACTATTATTAGATTTAACCTTGTTTATATTTCAAGAAAGATCAGGGGTATATGGCTATTATTAATGACTTTTAAGTTTTCTTAGAGTTGTCTGATATTTTTGGTACTATTTACATTACACCATAGTTACTAGCAATGAAAGTGTGTAGGAAAAAAGACCACCTGAGATGCTAGGGAACATGGTATAAAGGAAGGATTTAAACTATTCTGTAGTAACTCCGGAATGAGAGAATCTTGGATTTTAGTATAGTTCTGAAAATAAAGAAGGGAAGTTCTTCCAAAGTTTGAAGTCCTTGGAAGAAAAATAAAAGATATGAGTTAAGAAACGGTTTTCTGTTCTAGAACTGATGGTAGGATATGTGGACCTAGAGTAGGCCTTCACTGATCCTCAATCATAAATTGCTCTGAGGTTTCTTCTTATATTTCCTCTTTCAATTTTTTCTTCCATAGGAATGATGCAAGATAGCACTAGTTATTTTACAGGGAAGATTTTTTGAACACCTTGAGTATTCTGATAGATATTGTTTAGATATTCTTAGAAATTCAGCCATAAAAGTTATTGCTCTATATTTTACCTTTCTGTGTGTTACATAGGAACATATATATAAAAGAAGGAGTCAATACTATGTAGAAAGGTTTCCCATATTCCTGTCAGGAGCTATAGAGTAGCACATCTTTAGGATTCTCTGTGCAAACCAGCTAGTTAAAAGACAAAACAAAGCAAAACACAATCCTCCTAAATATAGCCACAAATTTATGACCCGCTCTGTGCCAGACACAATACTATTTGATCCTTACGATAATACTATGGGGGAAGATATTATCCCTATCTTGTGGGTGAAGATAAGATATCAAAAATTTAGAGATATGTGTCAAAACTGTAACTGTTGGATCTACCTCTCAAGCATGTTCTTTTTCCATCGCTTTGTACCACCTCTTACAAAATTCTCCCTCAGCATAGAAAAAAGAAAGTATCTTGATTTTCTCTGTGTTTTCTCACTGATGCTGTCTGTATGGTCACTGAATAGTATTGGAGTAAATGTAGCTCTTTATCAAGTTCAAAGATTTACCATCATATCACATGAAGTATATGTTTTTGAGCTGTCTGCAAATTGAGACAATATTTTTTTTTCCTGGCACACATCTACAACACCTTCTTCTTTTCTTAACAACAATAGGTTTGGCTTTAATTGCCTCTTAAATACAAAGTTTAATTATAGTTGCAAAACTATTTTAAGCCATCAAACTTTCTACTACATTATAGCGAAATGATCTTAAAAGAAGAAAAAAAAATTTAACTTTAGGGAAACTTTAATAGTGATAGTAATATGATAGCATCTGAAACATATACATTATATATAAACATATATTATATATATATTATGTTTAATATATGGTGATAACTGGCATTTAATAAAATATTTTAGGTATATCAAAAGATCGAACTACAGGACTAAAATCTATGATTAAAAACAAACAACAGAGATACCCTAAAGATTAACCAGATACTAAAATTGACAAATACTTTAAAATTTATATGGTAAATGGGATTGTTTGTAACACAAAGGATAAATGCTTGAGGTTATGGATATCCCACTTACCCTGATATGATGATTATACATTGTATACCTGTACCAAAATATTTCATATACCTAATAAATATATATATACCTACCATGTACCCATAAACATTAAAAATCAAAACAATAAAATGTATATGCTAAGTATATTCAAAAATAGAGAAAAATACAGAAATATAGAAAATAGGTAAAAAAGTTTTCACAAGAAAATTGGAAACTATAAAAAGTAGTAAACAGAAGTTCTAAATAAGAAAAACATAATAACTGAAATAACCATTTCAAAGCTGTACAGATGCAGCAGAAGAGGAGATCAGTGAATTGGAAAACAGGTCAATGGAAAACTCCAAACAGAATTTCAGAGAGAACAACTTTGAAAACAGAGAAAATACAAAAGAGATTTGTAAGGCACATTCAAAATGTTCAACATGTTTGCAATGGAAGTCAGGAAGGGAAGAGAGAATATGAAAGAAGCAATAATTGAAAGAATAGTGGCTGATAATTTTCTAAAACTGAGAAAATACAACAACTCACAGATTCAAGAAGCTATGTGAACCCCAATCAAGGTAAGCAGAAAGAGAATAATATCTAGACAGATCATAATAAAAGCACTGGAAATTCAGGACAAAAAACTCTTGAAAGAAGCAAGGACTGGGCTGGGAGAAGTTGGGTGGACATCATATCTTCAAAGGAGTAACAGTAAAGAAAAAAGACTGACAATGGACCTTTCAATAAATATAATAAAAACTAGGTGGCAATGGAATGATGTATTTGAAGTGCTAGAAAGCATAGAGTTGCCAAAGTTGAATCCTATACCTAATGAGAACTTTCTTCAAAAATAGAAGGTGAAATGGAGGCATTTTCAGAAAAAAAAGTTAAAGAATATGTCACCAACTTACCTGAATTGAAATAAAAACTAAAAGGTATAAGGAAAATGATTCCAGATGCAAAAAATTAGAAAATGCAGAAACAATGAAGAACAATAGAAATAATGAATATATAGGTAAATATCAATGAGCAGTGATTGCTCAGAACAACAATAATAATATTTGTGAGATTTAAATGTATTTGAATGTATTACAAATGTATTAAATGTGTTACAAATGTATTACAATCCACAAAAGATGTGATTGGGGCTAATAAAGTTAAAATCTTTTAAAGCTGAAGAAATATTAGCAGTGTGTTTAAGATAATCATTTGCTGTTGGCTGGGTGTGGTGGTTCACACCTATAATCCCAGCACTTTGGGAAACCAAGACTGTAGGGTTGCTTGAGGCCAGGAGCATGAGACCATCCTGGGCAACTTAATGAGACCCTGCCTCTACAAAAAAATTAGCCAGGCATGGTGGTGCATACCTGTAATTCCTGCTACTTTGTGGGGACGCTGAGGTGGAAGGATCACTTAAGCCTGGGATTTCAATGCTGCAGTAAGTTGTTATTGTGCCACTGCACTCCAGCCTGGGTAACAAAGTGAGACCCTGTCTCAAAAAAAGATAATAATGTGCTGTCTACTATAATAAACCAAGGATGTATGTTGTTATATCTTGGATAAAGTAATGGTAAACAAATGAATAACAAATAATTTAAGAGTACTAATTGGATTAACAAAAAATACATGACAAATCCAACATATGTTTAGAAAGAAAATAGAAATATAAATAGGTATATCAAATTGAAAACAAATAACAATATAGTATATGTTACCAGAAATATATCAGTGATTATATAAAATGCAAATGCTGTAAAATCCGCATGTAAAAGTCCAAAATTGCCAGACTGAATACAACACCAAAATCCCACTTCATGCTGCTTAAGAGAGACATGATTTAAATAGTAATGGGATGGTCAAGGTAAGCCTCCTTGAGAAATTATATTTGAGCAAATACTGATTGGATTGAGCAAGTGGATCTCAGGAGAAAGAATGTTTGGGCAGAAGTAACAACCAGAGCCATGACTCTAAGGAGAGAGTATGGCTGGAATGGATAAGGAACAGGAAAGAAGCCAGTAGAGAAGGAGAGTAAAGTGAAAGAGTCAAAGACCAGTTGCAGAGGCAATCAGAACAGTAAGAAGAGTCAGATGAGAAAGAGCCTGGTTGGCTAATGTAGAATTTTGGATTCTAAGTAAATTGGAGAATGGTTGTGGGATTTTGAGTAGGCAAGTGATACAATCCTACTTAAAATGTACAAAGATCATTGTGACTGCTGTGGTGAGAAGTGGAAGCGTGAAGATGTTTTTGGAAATTATTGCCACAACCCAATAAGAGTTAAGGGTGGCTTGAACCAGGATGGTAACAATGAAGGTATTGAGAAGTGATTGGATTTTGGATATAGTTGAATCCCCAATAAACAGGAAGCAGAGTGGTGCAACTACCTGTCATTAACTGCAGCTAGAAAACGTGTATGAACAACAAACCTGATTTAGGAGACCTTCAAACAGAGACAAGATAGAACATTTAAGAAGTGAAATTTAGCTCATAGCTGACTGAATGGTTGTATTAGTGGACATAAAAAGATCAGATGTGGAAAGTGAAGTGTCGGAGAGTCAAGGATAAACCAGTAAGACAGGAAGCAAAATGTCCACAAATGAGTAATGGTTGCACTTCTATTGCATTTGTTAAGCATCCTTCCTTTTGAAGCTAGGTTTCGAGTTGAGAGTCCTACTGCAAGAAGCTAACATTTCAAGGGTGAACACATTATGAGTGAAATACATTTAAAAAAATAAGAAAAATAAAGAATGTTCTCTTTTCCCAAACTAATAGATTTGTAAATAAATATTAGTTCCCTCCCTCTCTGCTATACATCTTAGCAGCATATTGAGTGACTGTTTAAACATATTTTTTAAAATTATATTGTATAATCAGTATCATCAATGATAAATTGGAAAAGAGCACTTAAAAACACATAAATCACTCTTTTTTCCCCAGGTACATCTGTAACAGAAGATAATTCCTTGTATAATACATAATGGGCTTTCTATTTTTTGGAAAGCAATAATTTATACTTATTTTTTCCTTGTAAAGGGGAGTATCCAATTCTTGTGGGCATCAATTAATGAATCTGATGAGGAGGATTCAATGACACCATAAAGATTAATGGTCCTGTGATTTCTGAGACAAGATGTATTTTAAAGTCTTATTGAGTGAATTGCTCTCAGCATCTTGTCAAGTGATGCAAATATCTACTGTAGGGTATTCCGCACTGGCAAAGGACTAGGATTATGCTTTTTCATTAGTAGATGATTATATACTCTCAGGGTACCCTAAGTAGTTTGCTTTATACAAAATTAATGCTGAATTATAAAATATTGACTTTTGCAAATTTTAGAATCATATTTTATTTTAGGAATCTCAGATAAAACCATGAAGCAGTGACAGGGCTAGTGGGTCTTGTTCATCTTGATATCCAGGAGGCTTGTACATTGACAGGCTTATTAGTTGATGCTGATATCTCTTCATTGAATTCAAAATACAGAGTGCTTGTCACCTTGTTAAAATGCAGAAGGCTTTTTCTTTCTTCTTGCATTTGTTTACAGAATATTATGAAATATGAGGTTAGAAACAAAAGCATTTCCAGATAGAAAGCTCCTGGTCCTTTCCAGTGTAACCATGAAGATGGATATTTTATAGAACTAGTAAGATTGGAGCAATAGTTGTAACACTTCTCATGTTATTGAGATTAAAGAGAAATTCACAGAGTTCAAAACTTTGCATAAAACATTTTGAAAATTAAGTAAAAATAATAGGCAATTTATTAAATAATGAGAATTTCGAGAGAATAAAGTAAAACTCTATTTGTATAGTAAGATTCTGATATTTAATGAAGCAAATCCTACTGTTCTAAAAATGAGAGGATTTTTACTTGCCTAACTCCTTCCTAACAATTATGATTTTTAAAATAGTTTAAAGGCAGTTTCTTTCTTTATAAAACAAATCTAAAATAAAGAAACTTATACAAATTGCTTTTGTTAATTAATATCAAGTACATCATGCTGAGAAAACTTGTTCTAAAAATCATAGGTCATGAAAAACTTTGGTGTTTGAAATAAGATTTGGGAGAATGCAACGTATCATTCTTGTCTGAAGGATCTGAGCCACGTGGGTCACTTTGACATAAAAAAAGCAGCATCAATTTTCAATCCAGCTAAGCTTCAGTTAAAGGTTTTTGGACACAGTATTCCACATAAATCGTAGCTTTGCCTTTTTCAAAGGTAATAAGACCCCAAGTACTCTTGTAGCCTGGGTGATAGATTATGATGTTCTTAACATAGTCTAAAAAGAAAAATCCTCACAGCCCATGGCCCAAGTCATGTAAACAATGTTTTCCACATTGTTGAATTGACTTACAATTCGGATTACCATTTTCTTATCAATGATTTCTCAAGCTCCACTTCATTCTTTCTGTCTCCCGAACAAAATTGCTGATGTACCCAGTTTTTAAACAATGGCCACATCCTGAGCTGGTCTCCTATTACCCCTAGTCACTCCTTACGCTTCAGCACCATCCATCCCCTTCAGCCTCCAAACTCCCTGTTTCAGAAACATTCCAGGGTTCCTTTTGTGCCCACTCTCCCTTGCTGCGGCAAGTTAATAAACCATAAACATGGCTTGGTTTGACTATAATGTGTTCCTGGCATTTCTTTTCTTATGCTGTTTTATGACAGCTTTCACTGTTGCATCAAACTGAAAGACAGCAAAAATCATATTCTTCTCTGAGAAATAAACTCAAGAACAGCAATCCTTTTAACTTTAGATATTTATATAAAAATATCATTGCAATCCTTGAAAAAAAAAGCTAGATAGTTCTGATGGGTCATTAATTCATCAGATTAATTGGTATTGTAATTTTCAAGGTAATATTTAGAACATACACTTATAGAACATCTAGGGTACATCTTTTTAGAAGCAATGGAGAATGCAGAATAGGCCAGAAAGGTGGATATGGGTTAATAGTTAGATTTTCAGAGAAGAGAAAATAAGCTTGTTCTCAGAAGGAAATCTGGGGAACTTGATGTTGATTATTGTGTGTGTGAAGCTGATGAATCGATAGACTTCTGAACATCTACAAGAAAAGCTAAGCAGGTCCTCAAAAGACTACACTAGAGAGTAGGATAAATGAATAAACCAGTAAGTTGGTTACTAGAAGTCCACAGAGCAGAACAAGGGGACAGACTCAATCCTGTTGTAGAAGTGTTTGTATTAGTGCAGCATGCCAGGGTTTTGCTAGGGCTCCTGGCTCCTCTCTCATGCCCAGCTGCCATGTGGGGAAGGGATGAGGCTGATCTCCAGGCACCGAATGGAAGGAGGAGATCCCCTCAGCGGTGGACATCCTCTGCTTACGTTCTGTGGGTGATAGAGCTGATCTGGAGACTCATGTATTCAGATATTAATGAAAATAAACAAGAAAAATTCCTAACTGTATAAAAGACTTAAAATCTTGATACATAATAAAGGCAAAATTATTCAATTCACAGGCATTCGCCTTTATTGGATACAAGATGAACAAGTAAGGAAGACAAGATAAAACTTTTGGTAGATGATAGTTTTTTTTGAGATATTTATTTCTCAACATAAATGTGCCCCAATTTCTTGCTACATTTTACTTGTGTATGTTCACGCATGTGTGTACTTTAACGAGTTCTTTTATGAAGGGCAATTTAGAGCCCAGAGCTAGCTTCTCTGATGACCCTATGCGGTATTGAGTATAAGAATTAAATGGCAAGAAACAAAAAATTTAGAGTGAAATAAACATTTAAAGTGCCTTTTTGAGTCTTTTGACCTTGGTTTTTATAATTTAGCCAAGAGTGTGCTTGCATGAGTCAAACTAACTCCCATCCGTCCCCTGTCTTTCTGTAACTAAAGTTCTTTTCATCTTTATTTTCTTTGCAGTCATTCATTTTCTTCTCTTCCATAGTTTTCTTTTTAAGTAATATTTGATATTTTAAGATTAAATTCCCAGACACCTTTCCTCCAGGCGGAAAACACTGTGAAAGGGAATGCAAATTATTTCCAATAAAAATGGTGTAGTGTGAAAACTTACAGAGAATGACATTTTCTACCTTTCGTCAGGGGGAGTTTTAACTACGTTTGATATTAAGGTGTTAAAAAACACATTTCCCCAGATTCTGTGACTTCTCAAACCAAATGGCCTTGTTCTGGCTTAGTAGTAGGCAGCTTGCGGTCCCCACAGAAAAACTTGACTGAGGGCAGGAAATGCAAACAAGTGAACAAACAAAACAAACCAAAGCCAAGAACAGCCATGCTCATTTATTCAGCAAATATTCTTTTATATACTTACTGTGTGACAGACACTTTCCTACATTCTGGAGATTAAAAAAAATAGTGCTCAGCCCTGGCCCATAGACTCAGTTTATAGACATCAGGAGGATAGATATTATAAACATGTTTTTTTTTTTTTTTTCTGTGCTATTGTAGGCACACATGGTTGTATCACAGTGAGTTTTTATCTGAGCAGGAAGGTGGGTCAGGGCTGCTTTCTGAGGTAAATTACATTTAGGATGAGAGGATCTAGAGATGAAGCAAACACCTTTTGAGTCCTTAGTAAATGACCAACATTGTGCTAAGACTTTAGAGATATCATATAATTGAATTATATCAAAATCTAAAGTGGGAAACAGCACAATTAACCCCTTTTTTCGGTGAGGAAATTGAGCCTTGCAGAAATTAAGTGACTTACCCAAGATCACAGAGCCCATTCAGAGCCAACTTGGGTTTGAGTTTATGTTGATTTCGTTGAGGTGCCCAAAGCCACCTTCTTTTACCTTCTCAAGCATTGGAGGCAGTATGCTGAATAAGTCTTAAAAAATACAGTTAATTTTTTTCCTTCATGGCAGTTCTGGTGGATATGTTGATATAAATATCCTCTTATCTATAAAACTCTGAGGCTTATGTTCACAATGTGAATTTAATATTTAATTTAATATTTAAAAAGGCAAAATGTGAATCTTTGATATAGCAGGATAAATGCCTCTCCTAAGTTACTCTTTATCATAACATGTCTCAATATGCATAGATTAAAAAGTACTTTAAACTGAAAATTAAAGTTCTGAGTCTGTCCCACTCTATACATGGACAATGGGGATATTCCGATTGTCCCAAATTAATTCCTGCAATGATATCCACCCACCATCAAAGCATCTGGCACTTTAGTCAGCAACAATATTAAAGATTAATGTGATAAGAAAGAATAAAGCCATTTACGGATAATCACATATGCAAACCAACTAGCTTTATTGACTAGGCAACTATCATTCAAATGAGTCTTTTTGATATTTTCAGCCTGGTATCTTATGCCTTGTGCAGACTTCACACACTCTTCCAGTACATTGGACTATCTGTTCTGATTTACACAATTTATTTACTTTGGTTTCGTTATCTCGCTTCAGGTTTCACTCCTTTTTATTGCATTAACTATTAGTATACTGTGAAAGTTCTACTTGAGGCATTTGGCAAGAATTTCTGTGCTTGAAGACAGCCTATCATTTAGGATGCTTTTGGCTTTAGGAAACAAGCAAACAAACAAAATCAACTCCAAATGGCATAGATAACAAGTAACATAATCTACAAACAGAAAGTTTTAAAGTAGAATAGATTAAGCCATCATTAATTCGTTGGCTAAATAATATTATTAAGGATATGGGTTCTCCAGCCCACTTCTGTGCTATCTTCTGTGTCTTCACTGGCTTTCCAGTGGTGCCAAGTTGTGTGTAGACTTTCTAGGCTCCGTATGCAGAATAACAGTGCTCCACAGAAGAAGAAGCCATCTCTTTCTGTGTGCTTCTTTTTTTTTTTGACAAAGAAAATATGTTGTAAAAGCTTCTTGGTAGACTTTCTTTCAGACTTTCATTGGCCAGAAGAGGGTCACACATGTCAACTCCAGGCTTATTTGCTCTCAGATTGATTCCTTAATTCTCCCTGACTCAACTCTGCATTCCAGGAGGCCTCAATCTCTGACGACTGTTTCTCTGGCTCCTGGAACAACTGGTTTCTGGGTGAATTTGGTCACAGTGTGGCACTGCTGGGAGATTAAAGGATAGGTGGGAGAGAGAAGCCAGGGTATTTCTTCTTCTTCCTCTCCCTCGGCTGCTACATCTCCAGCAGCTTCTGTCTTTTCTGTTTTCTAACACCTGCCAAGCTAGTGGACAGTGGGTCCAGATTCTGCAGATAATCCGGGGTTATGGTCTAAATGTGTGTGCCTCTCACAAATGTATGTGTTGAAATCCTAACTCCCAAAGTGACGGTTTAGAAGGTGGAGCCTTGGGGAAGTGATCAGGTCATGGTGGGTGGAAGCCTTCATGAACGGGATTAGTGTCTTTATAAAGGAGGCCTGGAGTGACCCCTTCACCCTTTCTGTCATGTGAAGACGGAATGAAAAGATGGCCATCGATGCAGTGGGCCCTCACCAGATATCCAACCTATCAGGGCCTTGATCTTTGACTTCTCAGCTTCCAGAACTGTAAACAACAAATTTCGATTGTCTGTAAGTTCCCCAGTCTATGGTATGTTGTTATAACAGCACTAGTGGATCGAGACACCAGGCCACTGAGCTTTGGTTCGACTTCCTGTTCGCTTTGCCTTTCCAGCTTATGAATGGTTGTGGCTTGGTATCATTCCTCAACTATTTCATTACTTATGTAAAAAAATTCCTTGCATTGAATTCTCCTTGCTTCAAACACTTGTAGTGATTATGTTTTCCTGATGAAATCCCAAATAAGGTGTATGCCCACCTGTAAACCAGTTACTAGCAAGGAGAATGGGGTCTCCAGATTTTGTTTCTGTTGCAAGGTTGAAGGTAGGCAGTTTGTGTTATACGGATAATGGAGTCACTCTTCTATTTTTCTCTTTAAGATTCTTTGTATGTAACGGACGAAAAGAATACCTTACATATGCCTGGCAGCAGATTGGTGTAAAGATACACGAGGGGTAATTATTGCAAAGTAAGAGGTGATTTAAAAAGGAATTTAAAAGTATGTATTTGGCCTCTGTATTATTTTTTCTTGGGCTGCTGTAATACAACACCATAGACCAGGTGGTTTAAAACACAGAAATGTATGTTCTAACAGTTTGGGAGGATGAGAGTCCAAGATCAAGGTTCTAACTAACCTGGTTCCAGTGAGGGCTCTGTTCCTGGCTTGCATCTGGCTGCTGTCTCCCTACATCCTCATATGACCTTTCCTCAGTGTGTGTGTGTGTGTGTGTGTGTGTGTGTGTGTGTGTGTGGAGAATGAGAAGGAGAGTGGAAGTCAGCACTCTGGTGTCTCTTCTTATAAAGACACTAATCTTACTGGATTGTGGCCCCACCTTTATGAATTCATTAACCTTCATTACCCTGTTTTAGGCCTTATTTCCAAATACAATCACATTGGGATTTAAGGTCTCTACATGTTATTTTTGTTGGGGGAATACCATTCTGTCCATAGCATTCCCAGTTGGTTTTGCCATATATGATGATACCTGGTAATTTTCTTTAATCACATTGCATGCCAGCTTTCTGTTCTCTGCAGTAGGGTTGTTGACACATCGGCATTGGGATGAACGGGGCTGTGTAAGGGAAGAATTGTGTACCATTAGGCTATATTGATATGGGTGATTAGATCTTATATACCTTGACTCTAGGAAAAAGGCCTTTTCTTTTATTTTGTCTGGTTCTGTTTTGAAGTGTGTGTTACCTATGTGAACCTGCCTCCCATCTTGCTTTTGTTATCTTCATTGTATTTGTTGTTTTGCAAAGACATAGTGAGGGTGAGTTTAAGATTTAAAATATAGGTGATTAAATAATACTTAATCTCTGGGATAAAGTTAGGGGAGGAGGGACACTGCTTTTTCCTTTGTGACTAAATCAAAACATGAATTTGATGTAAAACCCAAAACTATAAAAACTGTGAACATAGACATGGACAAAGATTTCATGATGAAGACATTAAAAGTAATGCCACAAAAGCAAAAATTGACAAATGGGAACTAATTAAACTAAAGGGTTTCTGCACAAGAAAAGAAACTATTAACAGAGTAAACAGACAACCTACAGAATGGGGGGAAATGTTTACAAATTATGCATCCTACAAAGGTCTACTATCTAGCCTCTATAAAGAACTTAAATTTACAAGAAAAAACCAAACAACTCCACTAAAAAGTGGGAAAAGGACATAAAAGGACACTTTTCAAGAGAAGACATACATGTGGCCAACAATAATTTGAACAAAAGTTCATCACTTCTCATTAGAGAAATGTAGATCAAAACCACAGTGAGATACTATCTCACATCAGTCAGATACGATCTCATATCAGTCAGAATCGCTATTAGTAAAAAGTAAAAAAAAATAGATGCTGGCAATGTTGCTGAGAAAAAGGAATGCTTATACATTGTTGGTGACAGTGTAAATTAGATCAACTGTTGTGGAAGACAGTGTGGCAGTTCCTCAAAGAACTAAAGACAGAAATACCATTTGACCCAGCAATCCCATCACTGGGTATATACCCAAAGGAATCTAAATCCTTCTGTTATAAAGACACATGAACGCATGTGTTCATTGCAGCACTACTCACAGTAGCAAAGACGTGGAATCAACCAAAATGCTCATCAATGATAGATTGGGTAAAGAAAATGTGGTACATGTACACCATGGAATACTATATAGCCATAAAAAATAACAAGATCTTGTCCTTTCCTGGGACATGGACAGAGCTGGAGGCCATTATCATTAGCAAACTAATGCAGGAACAGGAAACCAAACACTACATATTCTCACTTATAACTCACTTATGATGAAAACACATGAACACAGACTGGGGTCTGCTGGGGGGAAGAGGGGGGAGGAGGGAGAGGAGCAGGAAAAATAACTAATGGGTACTAGGCTTAATACCTGGGTGACTAAGTAATCTGTACAACAAACTCCAACAAAAGTTGACCTATGTAACAAACCTACACATATATCCCTCAACTTAAAATAAAAGTTAAAAAAAGAACTGTAAAAAAGGTGGATTTGAAAGATTTAAAAATCAAATTAATTAGTAAGAATAATTAACCCCTTTTTCCCACATGTGAATAATATTCTAATTCCTTAGTCCATGCTCCAGACCAAAAGTATCAGATGGAAAAGAGAGGTATATAAATACTATTTTTATTTTTTGATGTAAGTTAACGTTTATTAATAAAACAACTAGAGATATGAACATATAGACTCAATAAGAAGTAAAAGCAAGATGCAGAAATAAAAGTTAAATGTTCAGAAAGCAGCAGAATTTGATTGAGGGACCAGCATATGCGGGGGAAGTTGGAAATTAGAGTGTGTTCGTTCAAAAGTGTTGCTGAGAATTTTCCAGGAAGACAGAAAGAGATTTTAAAAGATGGGAAATCTTCAAGTTTCAGAAGATACAAAGAAAAAATTATGCTCAGCTTCATGTCCCAGGGATAATGTGTGTGAAGGTGTGTGTGCCGGGACAAGATACATTTAAGAAAGTTCCTGAGGGGAGGTGTAGTGAAAGAGCCCTATCAGGGGGTTAAAGGCACATGCCTTGCTGTGATCTAGAAACAAGACTTTGTATCTGGAACTAAGCCAAAGAATGAGAATTGTCTCTAAGGAGAAAGCTAAGGGATTATGAATGGAGTTCATGAATGGAACACAAGAAACTATAAAAACACACAACATTGATAAGAGCAAATGTAACTAAGTTAATAGTGTTTGTATTTAATTATAATGTCTTTTACCAAAATAACATATTTTTTGGTAGAGTTTTGACCTAGAATATACAGCAGAGGGGGACTCTTGACTTTCCTATCCTCCAAAAGATAACAAAAACTCTGGGGTAGATATAGTCTTTTTTTTGAAGATGAGAAAATTGCCAGGTAATTTATAGGACTCACTCAAAATCACATGATGTGAGCTTTGTAAGACTAGAATTGAATTCTGCATTTTGGGGGCCTCCCCTCTTCCTTTTCCTAGTGGCAAAGGAACATCACAAGCAGTACATTGAGCCCCTGCAGTTAGACACAAACAATGCTGATGCATACATACCACACATTTCTGTTGTTTCAACCCACTGATAATGGGACAATTCCTTTCTTTGCCAATAAAATAAAAATGTGGAAAAGAGAAATCCCTTTCCGTGGTTTACTATATATAGAAACATCTCTATGTAGAAAATGTCTCAATGTAGAGAGACTGTGATAGCATAAACATTTTTATTTTGTAGTAGGTTCATATTTCTCAATCCATAAATCTTCAATATACAAACAAAACCTAATTTCATTGTTTTTTATGTCATCACAAACTCTCATTTAGTCAGACGCCAGAAAACTTAGAGAGGCCATGAGGAAGAGGGGATCTCCTTTAGTCTTCTCGCAGGCTCTAGCAGGTATTCTATCCCATTTCGTCCTTGGGCATGGACATTCTCCATGGGCTTTAACTGGGGCTTCTGTCTTTCCCTCTGTACTGTGGCCTCTTGGACCATGCTACTTTTCCCAGTGTCAGGGCCACTAGACACACCCTGCATTCTCTATCCTTTCTCTGTCTCTCTTTCCCTAATCTTTCTTGATGGACAGGGATGGTTTGGCTGCCACGACATACTTCTCTGGGCTCTGAGAACACTTGGTGGGGCAGCCACAGGTTCTCTCTTGATCAGTTACCATCTATTTCCTACTGTTCCCTCCAAGCTCTGATGATGTGGGACATTTTCAAGTATTTCAGTGAAACCAGCACCAACTACCTTCTACTTTTGTTTTTCAAATGTAACTGGGGGCCTTTTCTTAC
The DNA here is from genome assembly GCF_028885655.2 of Pongo abelii. Classification (NCBI taxonomy): domain Eukaryota; kingdom Metazoa; phylum Chordata; class Mammalia; order Primates; family Hominidae; genus Pongo; species Pongo abelii. Next base: position 192,724,389 of record NC_071988.2, read on the forward strand.
CGCCAACCCTAGAATCAGTCTTGAGCAGTGAACGACAGGATTTGTGGTGCTTTCAGGGGATTTTTATCTAGTCTGAAGGACAGGGAAGTTGGTACAGGGCAGGACAATTCTGTCTATTCATTTCTTAAAATTCCAGAATTTGATGCTTTTGTTCTCAGGATGCAGAATAGCTTCTCCCTTTAGGACAAGACCAGTATCATATATGGCACCCAAATATAGGAGAATCACAGAGATAAAAAGAGTTTAATCTCACTGCAATTATTTTTATTTCATTTTAAACAAAAACTTTACTTTTTCTCTATATTTCACAACATGCAGCTCTTCTGATCTACACATTTCTGGATAAATTTGTATAACATAAGGCAATGACTGGCTGACCTTTATTTCATATCTTTGGGAATTTTTTTTCCCCAACGTTGTCACTGACCACCTGCAATAAAAAATCATCTGGGATAGTTGTTTAAAATTAAAATGCAGGCCTAACCCAGATTTATTAAATAATGCTCTCTGGGGCTGGGCCTAGGTATCCACATGTTAACAGTTACACCTGAGGGATTCTTATACTAATCAATTTTGAGAAACACTCATGCAGGATTAGATTAGGTTGAATTATTTCACTTGCTAGGACGGTTCAAACAGGAATATGTGTAATTGGAGATGTTTCTTTAACAAAATAAGAAAAGATATCTCATATGTAATCATCTGATTAGAATGTCTTAATTGTGTGTCCTACATATTCCTAAAGAAAACTGTATTACTCCTAATGGTGATTTAATTTAAATGGAGAGTACCCTAGACTTATATCACTTGAATCATACTTAAGGGGATGAAATTTTGACTTGTGATAGTAACTACACGACAAAGTTGAGCATATTTTGGAAAAATTGTTGCTCATCTACGCTTGTGGAAGGGCCATTTAAAATGCACGTGTACATGCATGTGCACACCCATAAATACACACACACACCCCACCCCACACCACACACCCCACACCACACACCCCACATACGCACACCCCACACCACACACCCCACATACGCACACCCCACACCACACACCCCACATACGCACACCCCACACCACACACCCCACATACGCACACCCCACACCACACACCCCACACCACACACCCCACACCGCACACCCCACATACGCACACCCCACACCACACACCCCACATACGCACACCCCACACCACACACCCCACATACGCACACCCCACACCACACACACAACCTAAAATACTCATCTACTTTCTGTCAGGAAGAAGATTAGTATAAGCGTCAAAATCTTTATTTTGTGCCTTGATTTGATGACTCCAAAGTGAAATATACTGTATTACTTTCCTAGGGCTGCCATGAAAAATGACCACAAAGTCAATGACTTAAAATACAGAAATGTACTATCTCAGGGCTCTGGAGGCCAGAGATCCAATCATGGTGCTCACAAGGCTGCACTCTGAAAACTTTAGGAGAGCCTTGGTCCTTGTCTCTTCTAGTTTCTGGTGGCTCCAGGTGTGACTTGGCTTGTGGCTACATGATGCTCATCTCTGCTCCCACCTTAACATCTCCTGCTCTGGCTCCTTTTCTGTCTGTGTCTCCTCCTCTGCTGTCTCTTATAAGGACATTCATCATTAGACTTAAGGCTCATGCAGATAATCCAGGGTAAGCTTATTTTGAGATCCTTAATTTATATGTCTGACAAGACAATCTTTCCAAATAAGTTCTGATGCATGGGAGCCTGGGGTTAGGATGTGAACATGTCTTTTAGGAGCCACCATTGAACCCACTACAAACATTGTGGCCATATTTCAATTTTTATATTTGTAAATTTCTTCAGAATGGTGGTGGATACCAATTTTATGCCTCCTCTCCTGGCTTGAGGCAGAATGCCTAATGAGGAACTAATGGCCCAAAAAAGAGAGCAAGTCGCAGAAGAAGGAGGAATTAGATCATCCTGTCTGCAACCATAAGGGCTGCCTTTCATCTTTTTCCTAAACCTCTTTCAAAAGTTGGCATCTGGGGAATGAAAATCTATTTCTTTAACTTAGAATGTGGAGTAAACTTAGCTTGAGCCTAGGGGAATAAATTTTGTTCAGTTTGTGGAAATCCGACTTATGTCGGATTTTAAATGAATTTTTTGCCTTCTTCCTTAATGAAGGCATCACGAGTGAATAACCATTCATCTGCCAGCCTGCAGGAGCCATTGCAATGTTGCATCTGTAGACTGCCTGTCACATAGTTAACTTTAATCATTTCTTAGTATTTAAAGGAGAAAAATGAAAAGGAAAGAAAAACTAATTAATTTAAAAGATAGATGGTACATTCTTTTGAGTAGAATTTAATTTAAAATAAAAGTGTGAAATAGCTTTTACGAAAAAAGCCAGCACAGGAGGAAAAGAAAAAGAAATGTGGAAGAAATATAGATGAAGATCTTGAATGCTGGCTGATGGTGTCAGACATATTTTCCATACTTGAGCATCAGTTGTTAGTATGGGCTAAAGATTGATTAAAATGGTTTAATAACACACACATTCTAAAAAATCTGCCAGAAACATATCGTTCACCCTAAGAGTGTAATGACAAGAACTTTAGGTCTTAAACTCTTAAATGATTTCTAAAGGGTCTTGTTGAATATTATGTCATAGGGTCCACAGTGAATATGTGTGGAGAAAACAGACTGAGCAATCTAGAAAGCTAAATCTATAAGATCATGAGGCATGTCAAAGGACTTAACTTGCCTCGCTTTCAAGAAAAAATACACCACAACAGAGAGGAAGTAACTCATGCATTTTTTCACTCTCTCTAGGTTTGAATATTCTTACTTTACTAGCTTTTGAACTCTAAAATTTGAGCTTTGATGTCTAACGTTAGTGACCATGGTTAAAAAATTCACTGAAAGTTGCCTAATTAGTCTGGCCAGATAAATGTAAAATGTGCATACAACAGGTTAGATATTGAGAAAGACATATCTGGGATGTTTTGATATCATTTTTAAGGGGTGTAGTCAAACCTCAATTTAGAAAAGTTTTGGTCTTTACATAAAAGCATGATGCTAGAACAGTTTTTAAAGAGCTTCAATATCAAAGAAAAGGAAAGCTGTACATAAGCTTTATACTTTAGAATGATACCTTAGAAGAATTATCTTGTGAAATATGGTATTACTTTTTAGGTACAATATTGAGATATTTTTAACCTCTAAGTATTAATTACAAATCCCTAAAATAGCTCCTGTATCTCCAAAATGCTTCCATTAGAATGAAGTGGCATTGTTAGAATTAGGACAACCTACAACTTGGCCCAAATTTTCTTTGTGTAGTTGTTTTTCTATAGGAAGATGGAACCAAAAGCATCCTAACTGATTAGTTTGCATACAATTCTGAATTCTACCCTGTAATTCGTATGAAAAGATTATGAAACTGAACTGAGTGACCTAAGAGGACAGTATCAACTTTATATCATTTATTATCTTTGTAGTTTCTGACTGAACAAAAGTGCCATTTATAATTATCTCCTTCTAATTGTTATAGTTCAAAAACCAGAAACGGAAAATCTATATATGACAAATGGAAACTATCCTATAGGCATGAGTCTATCTAATAATTTATGTGTTCATTTTTCAATCATCTTTGCTGCCTCTTTACAAAAAAAAAAACATTTCATACCTCCATAATGAATATTTCATCTTGAATATTTACCATGGAATGTGTTCTTTTAAGTTTTTAACATCACACTTTTTATTGGAGCTCTTAAATGTGGATGTAGTGTATCAAGTACTCCAGGAAAGCAATGTATTGTTTTCTGTCCTTAATTTTCATACATTATTATCTGAAAGACTGAATTATTTCATTAGTTTTGAATAATCTGAAAAAAATAGTTCATAGACTTCTAAAATTTAAACCTTTTAATTTTTCATAAATAGTTTTCTCCTGGCAAGCATGTCTGATCAGAAACCTTAATCTGTAGGAAACCTGCAGGGAATGTTTCTTCCTCAAGAGAAGCATCATATCTTTTGGTCATCAAAATATAACAGTTTTGCAAAGAAATTTATGTAGGGGCAACAGAAAGAGAGCAAAAATCCATTTTGATAAGCGTATAGTATGAAAACTATCATCAATATTCTAAATACCTCAGATTTGATGATAATATTGGTTAGATATTTTGAAATTGGTTTATTAGTTGAGATAGTATTGGATAACTCTCTCAAGACATTCTTTCCTGTTTTCAGATCTCTTTAGCTCAGGTGTTTTAAATGATTCTTTTTCTTTTTAACTCATGGTTAAAGAGACAACATCTGCAAAAAGAAAAAGAGAAAATTAGAATATGGAAAAAAAGCCTTAAGTTCAAGGCAAAAAGATGGAGATGGTTCATTGAAGAAAAATGAATACTGTGAAGTTCCTTATTTCTTTCTTTATCTCCTGTGCTTTATTTTTGCAAACCAATGCCAGTAATTCCAAATCAACAAATCGAGGTATGGTTCCTTACGGATGCAAACTGTCATATTTCACTTATCATTCTTAGATTTCACTTTGTCCCCAAAAACTCTTTCAGAGTAAGAGGCTGGGCATAGTGGCTCACACACTTTGGTAGGCTGAAGTGGGGGGATCACTTGAGGCCAGGAGTTTGAGACAACCCTTAGCAACATAGCAAGACCCCATCTCTACAAAAAATTTAAAAATTAGCTGGGCATGGTGGCTTATGCTTGTGGTTCCAACAACTCAGGAGGCTGAGACAGGAGAATAGCTTGAGCTCAGGAAGTCAAGGCTGCAGGGAACCCTGATCATGCCACTGCACTTCAGCCTAGGTGACAGAACAAGACCTGGTCTCTAAAAATAAATAAACAAATAAACTATAAAAGCTATAATAGATTGGGAAGGGTTGGTATTTTTGTTGTTATTTATAAACAATGTATTCTATATTCTTATGCATCTGGTCACAGATTGGATTGTCTGGTATAGAAGTTATTTGGGTTTTTATTCACCAGTAGACTCCATTGAAACAATAAAAACGTCCATTGTATCTTACTACAGTATTTCATTTACCTGTCTAAGATCATTAGTACAACATACAGACAGGCTATTTTACCTAAATCCCAATCTCCACAAATTCTCCTGTGAATGATATCTCACTATTATTAGTACTCAAAGTCTCAGACTTAAACACTATTTCTTACCTTATCTAAGAGTCAACTTGCACTGGTGTTAAATTTAAAAATACAATTACTTTATCCAGGAGATTGCCTACAATTAAAATGTCCCAAAGCATTTCTGACAGTGACCCATAGAACCTGGTGCCAAAGTGATTATGCACAGTACTGAAATAAGCTAATGACCCTGCCTGTGGCTATGAAACTCTCTGTAGACGAAATTAGCCCAACATGTTATGTAGATATATTAAGACAAGGAGAGCAACAGAGGCTTAAAACTTTGATCGTTCTGGGCAGACTGAAATTTTTGGCTGATGAGGTTAACCCAATGATTTGGGAAAGAAGGAGATGCCAAGTTGTTAAGGCAGTACAATCATACGTCTTAAATGTTGGCTTTGTGGAGCATCTAATTCTCATTTCATTAACATAGCAAGCAAGTTCCAGAGACACTGAAACTCCAAATATGTTACATGTAAGTATGTGTATTTATGTGTACCGCAGAGTCATAAATAGGAGACTTTATCTGAAGGACTGAGATTTAATTGATATCATCGACTAAGGAGAGCTATGGTCTTTCATTGTAATCATGAAAAGCTAGTTATATTATTCTTAAGTCCCTTACCCATGTAAGAAAGATGGGTTGAGTAGATTGCAGAAATTAGTTCTGGAAGGGATTTTGGAGAGTGCAGTGTTATATCTCTGATACAGGGGAGAAGAATGGAGGTATCTACCCTTTCTTCAAGCATAAGAGAAAGAAGCTTCAATAGTATCATTTTTAAAGTTTGATGTGTATCACTTGAAGCTGAAGCAAACACAACAAACTTGGGTTTCATTCCTGCCTGAGAACGATGGAGCATAAGAGAAAAAGCCAGTTAGCTTCCTCTTGTAATGAGTGTGAAATGAAAGTTTCTGCTTTTGGACCATTGTGTATTTCCAGATTGGTCAGAAGAAAGGATGCAGTGGTGTTTCTCGTGCATGAGATATAGGCCACATATGTGATACATCATAGGGCTCAAAATAAGTTATCTTTAATAGAGCCAGTAAGATGGTCCACAAAACCACAGCAGGTAAAAAATGGAAGTAGCATTAGATCTCTTGGATCTAAAGTACCATTAGTTCTCATACAGAATTTAAGTGAACCTACTGGATGTTCTTGCCCTACTTAGGGAAACAACAACAATAACAACAACAAAAACAAAAAAACAAAACACTCCCAGTAATTGGGCAGAGCTTCAAAGAATTTATGAAAATATCCACAAGAGATCTGCCAGCCCCCAAAGCATTAAGCTGTGTTATAACAATGATGCAGGGTATTTTCTTGACCCCTTCACAGGACCCATGACCAGGGTGCCTTGTTTACTCAGACTGCCCACTCGACCCCTTGCAGGAGGGAGCATTAGCAAATGAGTGCAGGTGCTGGTTGCCCTGGTGCTGGCAGGAGTGAATTCTGTGCGTGTCCCTCAGCACCGTCCAGGTGGGGGTGCCTGCTACCCGCAAGGCCCCAGAGGGCATGTTACAGTGCTGTCTTATTTCTGCCGTCCGCAGACAGCAGTGTGTTAACAGCTCAGTGGGCACTTCGCCTGATTGTGTGGGGCAGCTGCCCTCTGCCAGTGAGGGCAAAGGGTCAGTTTGACACTTTTTGGGCACCCACACCTGGTGCAGCCCAAATTCTTGTCTGGTGCCCAAGAGGAATGAGGTCACACAAATGAATTGAAGGATGGTGAATATGGAGAATTTTATTGAAGGATGAAAGTGGCTCTCAGCAGAGAGGGGACTGGAAAGGGGATGGGAAGGGCAGCTTGCTGTCCCTTGAAGTCAAGTGGCCTCTCTGCCTTCTCCAGCCATGTCTCTGAAGTCAAGCTGCCCCTCTCCAACGTCTAGGTGCTTCTTACTCACATCCAGCCACTTCTTCTCTCTTACGGCTGAGTCTGGGATCTTTATAAGCACAGGATATGGGTTGAGGTGGGCCATAGGTAGCTTTGGAAAAGACAACATTTGATTGGTAAAAAGACATTATTCAGAAAGAACCAATCTGGAGAGAGCGGGCACACAGGAATGGAAGTTCTCACTTTGAGCCACGGTTTCAGGCTTTTTGGCTCAAAGGTGGGGTTTTGCCAGGGACCTGCCCCTTTCTGCCTAGAATTTCTCTGCTTCTTGTCACTATCAACAACTTCACTTGACTAGAAGCTTTCTTGCTCCCCATCTTTTTTTTATCTGCTCCAACACTGAAGGGGTCTAAGAGAATAAGTGGCAACTGTGAGAAAGTGAAAAAGAAAGAGCCAACTACATCCCTCTTTCAACAAAATAAGCAATCTAGTAAACACATGCTTTCCCAGGAGAGGAGAAGCAATTACACCTGATTTAGGTTGAAAGCTTTATTACCTGAGACTACATGCTAATTTCTGAGTCTGTGTTTAGTGATTTTGAAAAGAATACTGAGTTAAGAGTTATCCAAAATGTCTAAGAACAACTGCCCATGTTTTCATCTAGTGGCAGGGAAAGTTCTCTACCTAATGAATACATTTGAAGTAAGCACTGGGCAAAGAATTAAGCTATTTTCTTATTACATCTCATAAAATATATGAGGTTTTTTTCTCTTTTAACTTTTTTATTTGGGCATAATTTTATAGAGAGTTGAAAGAATAAGACAAATAAATTCCATATATTCTTCATCCAGATTCCCAAATGGTAACAGTTTACTACCTCAGCTTTACCAAATAGCTTCCCCAACCCCTGAAAACTACACACAAGCACACACACACACACACACACACACACACACACGCAGAAATAATACTGTTTTATTCTTCTATGTGCATTTTCTAAAATGAGGACATTGTTTCATAGAACCTGAATACACCTACAAAATAAGGAAATTAACATTGATAACAGAGTATTTTCTAATCTATAGAGCTTATTTAGATTTTGCTAATTGTTCCAGTAACTCCTTTCACAGAAAAAGAAAATCCCAGATCATATGTTGCATTTAGTGGTCTCATCCTTTTAACCCCTTTTTGTATGAAAAAATTGCTTAGACTTTCTTTGTATTTAATGATGTTTGTATCTTTCAAGAAAATAGGCAGGATATTTTGTAGAATTCACTCAATTTTTATTTTCCTGATATTATGTTACAATTAAATTTGGATTATAAACTTAGAACAAAAATACCACCCAGGAAATGTTGTGTTCTTCTCAGTGCATACGATCAGGGAATACAAGATGCCTTGCCCTATTTTTGGTGGCAACTTTGTCATATGGTTAAGGTGGTTTTCAAATTTCTCCATTATCATTTTACATTTTTCCCTTTATAGTTAATAACATTTTCTGGAGAGATACTTTGAAACTGTAAAAATATCTTACTACTCCCTGAATTTTTGCTCACTAACTTTAGCATCCATTGAGGATTCTTTTCTCAATCAATTTTATTATAATTTTTTTTTCTTATTCCTTGTATGTTTATCAGGTGGCTGTATACTATAAAGAATCAATTTCTCCTATCATTAATTAATTAATTAATTAATTAGTATGTCTAGACTGAAAGATTCTTATTTTATTCATGGAATTGCCCATATTTGGTTACTAGGATCCTCAAGTCCAGATGACTCTTGATTTCTTTTGATACTTTTACGCTGTAATAAGATGTTCTAGGTTTATCTTATACTTTCCTTAATTCAGCCCTGGAATCAGGCCTTTCTCCAATGATATTTAGTGGAGAATGCTATTTAGAAACCAGGATATGCTACTAGAGTGTCATTTCTTCTAGGCCTTCTCAGCCTTCAAAAATAGGATATGTTTATGTAGATCCATGCACATTTATAAGTATTTCTAGATCTACTCATGTGTATTTAAAAAGCATGAATTTATACTGATACTGTTTATTTCAGGTCAACACCACACAGTTTCCTTCTCTATATCCATATTTGCAACTTCTCCAATAGTGAGAAACTACCTCCCATTATGCAGTATATATTTACTTAATTTTCCAAAACTGGAATACACAAAACAGAAGAATGGAGTATTAATTTTCAAACTGCCTTCGTAGAAGAATGGACTAGTAATTTGAAAATTCAGTAGTCATTCTTTTATGAAAAGTTAGCCTTCTAACTTGAGTTTAAAATTTGTTTAGAATTATATTGCTTTCCTATCTTGAGGATACATAGCTTAAATACTATATTCAAAAGCTGTCAGAAATACTTCTCTCTCTTCCCCTGTGTACTGCTCTTTAGTGTGGTCAGATTAGGAATTTGAAATACAGTTCAGTTTATTTTTATTTTAGAATCTCACCCTTTAAATTGTACTCATTGTCTTTGAAGGGTCTTGAGCATTTACATGATTTTGAAAGTTATACCTGTACAAAAAGCTGTAGTTGGAGATATGTCATTCCCCACAGATTCCATCTATACTCTACCCTATCCCCATCTACCCTGGAAGGTAATCAATACCATTAGTTTCTGATTTGTTCTCTTTTGTGTCCAAATGAGCAGATACATAAATATTCCGATTTTTCTACTTTTCTTTTTCTTTTTTTTTTTGAGACAGGGTTTTGCTCTGTCACCCAGGCTGGTATGCAGTGGCACAATCACAGCTCATTGCAGCCTCAACCTCCCAGGGTCAAGTGATCCTCCCACCTCAGCCTCCTGTATAGCTGGGACAATAGGCGTGTGACACCATGCCCAACTAATTTTTGTATTTTTGGTGGAGACAGGGTTTCTCCATATTTCCCAGGCTGGTCTCGAACTCCTGTGCTTAAGTGATCTATCTGCCTCAGCCTCTTAAAGTGCTGGGATTTCAGGTACGGGCCACTTTGTCTGGCCTGATTTTTGTATTTTGCTTACATGAAAATGACATATGATAGGATCAAAGGCTGGTGATTAATATATCAACTTTACTGACATTAAAGCTGAGTTGAATAATAACTCAGATTAAGCTTGTGATATGGCTTGGATCTGTGTCCCCACCCAAATTTCATGTTGAAATGTAATCCCCAATGTTGGAGGTAGGACCTGGTGGGAGGTGATTTGATTGTGGGGGTGATCCTTCGTGAATAGTTTAGCACTGTCCCTTTGGTGCTGTTCTTGTGATAGTGAGTGAGTTCTGGGGAGATCTGATTATTTAAAAGTGTGTAGCACCTCCCGGCTCTCTGTCTTGCTCCTGGCTCCTACCATGTAAGATGACTGCTCCTTCTTTGCCTTCCACCATGATTGGAAACTCACTGAGGCCTCCCCCAAAGCAGAAGTCACAATGCTTCCTGTACAGCCTGTGGAACTCTGAGCTAATTAAACTTCTTTTTAAATAAATTACCCAGTCTCAGGTATTTCTTCATAGCAATGTGAGAATGGCCTAATACAGTTTATGACTATAATTATGTTTCTTAGCGCCATCTCAGTTCAGAATTTGGAACAACCCACCTGAGTGAGTGTTAGAGACTAAAGAGAGAAAAAACCCCACCCAGAATCATTGTCTTGCACATACTGAAGATAAAGTTAATATGTATCCTTAAACTTGTTCGAATTATGAAATATTTTATTCTTAAATATTTAAAGCTTCCAGAAAAAAATATGAGAAAGATGAATTTTAAAATACTTTGAAAATATCTTTATTTGTAGACATTTATTTGATATGCAAGTTTTTGAAGTACTGAAACAGAAATATCCTGTGTATGTACTTTAATAACTAATCTGTTGCCTATGTAAAAAGTGTGCTTTCAATATTGCTGATCGAATTTAGGATTAGATACATGATTATAGAATTAAAAACAAATTGATACATAAATTTATAGAGAAAAGTAGAAATTAAGTAAAAATTGTCTGCCATTAAAAATACTGTCACTAGCCTACAATATTCACTAGACTCTATCTGTAAGTATTTTAGGACATACATTAAATCAATATGTATTTTTTATTCCTGACCCAACCTTTGTTTAGCCAAGCAAATGTGCAAGGAAAAAGTTACAAGATAAATTATATGTCTTTGCTTTGTTATAGGCTATTTGTCACTATAACACATTGAAATTAAAAGAGCCATCTTTGATATCATTCTTCAACAATGTATCCCCTTTTGTCATTACTCTGTACATTGTATTTCTTTTTAAAAACAAACACACTTTATTGATTTCTATTTGTGAAACATTTAAAATGGTCTTTCATGGCATTTGGTTATACGTTAGGTAGAGTGTCTTAAATTCAAAAATAATAGTTGAATAGATTGCTTTGGCAAAAGAGATTGTGGTTTTTCCTTGCCTTTTAAATCTCTTCTTAAGAAGCAAATTTCTTGCACACGTGCAATAATTTGAATCCATGTGATTTTGGGGACAGAGACATTAAAAAACATAAATGATTCAGAAATTTCTAGTTCTATATTTTTAATGTACAGCTGACTGTCATGGTGATATAGTTCAGATATTTGTCCCCCCCAATCTTACGTTGAAATATAATCCCCAATGATAGATGTGAGGCCTGATGGGAGGCTATCGGATCATGGGGACAGAATTTCTCCTTAATGGTTTAGCACCATCCCTGTGGTCCTGTCCCCGTGGTCCCATCCTCATGACAGTGAGTGAGCTCTTATGAGAGTTCATTGTTTAAACGTGAGTTGCATCTTCCCACTTCTCTCTCTTGCTCCTGCTTTCACCATGTGACCTGCCTGCTCCTGCTTCTCCTCCCAAGAGTAAAAGCCCCCTGAGGCCTCCCCAGAAGCCATGCAGATGCCGGCACCATGTTTGTACAGCCTGCAGAAACATGAGCCAATTTCAATTTCTTTTCTTTATAAATTATCCAGTCTCAAGTATTCCTTTATAACAATGCAAGAGTGGGCTAACACACAAGGTGAAAATATATATTTAGTAGCATGTCATATTTGCCCATGGCAAACAGATTTATTGTAGGTAAGCAAAGATAATAAACACTTGGCTTCACCTGGAAGGTTCCCTATAATCTGCCAGCGGAGGTGGGTGATGCCTGGCATAGGAGACCAGGTGGCCATAGTGAAATAGGTAGGGCTGTCTGAAGGCTGCATTCACAAATTAAATGTATCCCACCACACATGCGATGATGTCTTAGCAAAATCCAGCAAATGTAGTCACTGAAGAGTTTTCTCCATTACTTCTGAGAGTTTACTAACAATAAGTGTAACTCCTAAAGACTGAAGAAGAGCAAATACAGAATCTGCTTGAGGAAAAAGGAGGCTGGACTAAAGGAAAAGTAGCCTTTTAAACTTGGCAACATATTACATATTACAGTAATAATTCATCCAAGCTGACAAATTCAGTCAACTTCAACTGGCTTTCTTTCATAGGAGAGTGATTGCTCTAGAAGATAAGGGACAAAGTATAAAAAGTGATGTGATTCCACCTTATTGAGGCTAAAGGTTTTGTCTCACAGAATGTTTATCTGAACATTGCAGAAATATGATTTAGCTCAAAGAGCTCTTCGGTTAAAGCAGAAGTGAGTGACAGGAAAACTAAATACAAAAGACTTTTCTAAATAATGTAAGTAATAAGGGAGTAACTAAATTTAGTATGTATGTTTGGTAGTGGCATTGTGAGAGAGTATATATGATGTTCATTAAATATAAGAATACCACAAGTTGGTGACTAATTTAATGAAATAGAGTTATAAACATAATGCAGATGCTAGCATAGGAGAATCTACTTGAGGAAAAAACAAGTGGGGCAAATATAAGGTCAGTAAAACTAGATTTCTAGAAGTGGGGCAGAAAATGATGGAATAGCAAATATAGATGAGATAATGAAAATTATTAATCACAATCTAAAAAATGTAGAAACTCTTTGTTCTCAGCATGGATCAAACAACTCCCTCTCCTACCAGCAAGCCTTCCAAAAATTATATGTCAGAAAGAACTCTAATTAGAAAAAAAAGAAACCCAACAGAAGACATTTTGCAAGAGGCAGAATGAATTCATTTTACTAGGTGTTCCAATTTAGCTTGGGGATTTACTGGAAGTGTGAAAAACTTGAAAAGGGCTCACCTAGAAGTACAAATAAATGGAAAATGAGTCAATAGGGAAAGGGGATTTTATTTGGAACAAAATATAAAATAGAATGAAATCAGTGGAACTAAATGAATATATAAAGTGATACAGCACTAACATTTTTAGCAACTCTTCTTGGTCTCTAAAAGAGACCAATGAGATTTTCAAAGTAGAACAAATGGCTGTGGGATTGTTTGGGATGGATGGTTTCTAAATTGCTAGAATGAAATCTAGGGCCTCCAGTATGAAGCATATCCCAACTTGGTGTTCTTGGTTATTTTTTCAAAATATGTGGCTGCTTCAGGACAGATAATGAAGTTACTCCATGTTTCTTGGAGACTGAACTGGAAAGCCAGTGATCCAGATTCTATTCTACATCCTTCTGAAGACACACAGTCTTCTTCTTTTCTACTTTTCTTGACTTGTCTCTGGTTTATCTGTTTCCTTCTCTCCCACTTCCTACAAGCTTCCTCAGTTTCCTTTACTCATAGCCTATGCGGATGGCTCCTCTCTGGCCCCGCTTTCTGCATCCTTACATTTTGGGTGTAGGGTCCTCCACTCTGTTAATACCTTCGATGTCTCCTAATTAAATTTCTTAAAGCACAGAATCTCCTTAGTGTTTGGCTCAAATTGGCTGGCCCGGGGTCAGTTTCCTTCCTGGTTTCAATCAGTAGTTGCCAGAGTTGGAAGGTGGAATTGGATGCGAGAACTGTCTTTTTCAGGTACTGCAGTCAGTAAACCCTGGTTCAAAGGCAAAAGATCAATCTAGAAGTACAAAGAAATGAACAGTGCAGTAATGAGTGCTCATTTATTTATTAAAAACAGTTCAGGCCACACACGGTGGCTGCCTGTAATCCCAGCACTTTGGGAGGCTGAAGCGAGGGGATTGCTTGAGCTCAAGAGTTTGAGACCACTCTCGGCAACACGGCCAAACATTGTCCCTGCAAAAATACAAAAATTAGCAGGGCATGGTGGCATGTGTTTGAAGTCCCAGCTACTTGGAAGGCTGAGGTGGGAGGATCACTTGAGCCTGGGAGGATGAACCTGAAGTAAGTCATGTTTGTGCTACTGCACTCCAGCTTAAATGACAGGTGAGACCCTGTCTCAAACAAAACAAAACAAAAAACCAAAAAAAGAAAAAAAAAAAAAAAAGACAAACAGCTCGGGAGTTCGAGACCAGCCTGGGTAACATAGTGAGACCCTGTCTCCCTAAAAAATGAAAAATGAAATGAGTGGATTGGTGCTCCCCTGCAGTTTCAGCTAGACTGAAGCGGAAGAGTTGCTTGAGCCCAGGAGGTAAAGCCTGCAGTGAGCTGAGATGGTGCCGCTGCACTCCAGCCTGGGTGACAGAGTGAGACTCTGCTTCAAAAATCAAACAAACAAACAAAAACCCTGATACTGAACTCAGATAATATTCAGACATTGAATTGAACGTTGGGAATAAAGTGGTGGACAAGAAAGATATTCTCTGTGCAATGAAACCGAGTCATTCAGAGTTTTACAGGGGAAGACTCATCCTATAGGGCTACTGCTGACATTTTAGAATAGTCCTTTAGAAATTATGAGAGACTAAGAATGTTGTGAATAATTTTGTTATAATAATGTGTCAATTACAGAACTCATGTCATAGAATTTTCTTTCCCTTAATGTATTAATTTTAATAGATTGTGCTCTGTATGCTTAAAAGAGAAGTGTTTGTTTCACCTGGAGTTTTAAATATAAAAGTAAGCCAAGAGGAGTGTGACAAGATTCTTGGAAGATAACATGGGCATTTGAATTGCAGCTATCATTGATTTAAAAGGTAAAATTACATATCTGGAAAAATTTTCAGAAGTTGTAACTGAAACTTGGACACTGAATGTATAAAACGGGATTGTATCAAATTATAGAAACTCAAATCAAAGTTTGGCTCATTAGATACATGAGTTTGGAAAAGCAGTCTTTTTCATTTATAGAAACCTAATTGCAATAATAACAATAATAACATGGTAATGATACTGGCAATAAATCACATGACATTTATTGGCTCTTAGGATATACCAAAGACTCTTGTGGGCAGACACTGACATGGATCAGTTACTTTAATTTTCACAACAGCTCTTATGTGTATTATGATCATTTCATAATTTACAATTAAAGAACTGAAGAAGAGAGATTAAGTAAACTGCCAAACCTCACACAACTATTACATGGTGGAGCCAGGGTTTCAGCCCAGCAGTCTGTCTATAGATCCATCAATATTTTTTAGTTTTACATAAACACACATAATCATACATTATCAAGTAACTTTCAACACAGTACTACAAGTAATACTTTGCATTTCCAGATATTGATGGTCTTGGTAATAACCTATGGAATGCGATAGTAATGAAGAATAAAATGTAGCATTTTCCACTAATATTGTGCAATGAAGACAGTACTTCCTGTGGACATAATTTACTTAATATTCTTTGTAAGAAGTGCCTTTAAAATTGTCTATAAGCATTTTACATTCGTGCTGTGTTATACAGCATTGTTTTTACCTGCAAATTTATTATATAAATGGTTTACTCGAGAGTACAGACTTGATATTTAAACATGATGGCAAAGAAAATATTCTAAAAATTGAGTGATTATATCTGAGTTTCAGAATACTCTTTAGTTTTCTTTTTTTTTTGCCAAAATGAGACTGTTAGACATTGTGTCTTTAAAACTTCCATGATGTGATAAACGCAATACTCACCAGTCAAAACTTGTTTTTAGAAAACCTACCTGCCTTTTTCAATATGCTCTTGCTATAAAATCCTCATTATTTGAAATAAATTCTTCTCCAATTCAGCCATAATATTAATTACTCAGTTGCTCAGATATCAACATAAATTGAGAATGAAAACTACAGAAGGAAACACATCAGACTATTAATGATTATTTTCATAGATATGAAAAAGAAGAGGTCAAGATTGAGGATGATGAGCAGAGATGACCGCAGTATTATACGTATTTTTTACAGAAGAATGTATTCAAGTATTACATGTGCATTTAAAAGATAATTCAAAAAACACACAATGTCTTCATTTCATTCAGATGGTCATGACTGGAAGAGAGACAGCTATTTTGTCCTAAAAATATAGTACTATAAAAAAGTAGTCAATTTCAAGTCCCTTAATTTGAAAATGTAGTCAATATCTACTAAAGGGATAATTTAGTGCTGTGTAATTTTGAAAAAAATTTTTTTAGGCTAGATCTTTGGAAATTATTATTATTATTATTATTTTATCCTGCACCTGTGTGATTTTATCAATTAGCTTAGGCATGTGACTTAGGTTCTACCAATAAGAAGATAAGTTGGATATGGAGAAATGCGAGGAGGGAACTAAGCTTGGGAGAACTGATCTTCTGACAAGTGGAATGGCACACCAACTTGTTTGTTGAGAATGACAGAGGTGGAGGTTCTTGTGGTTGGGACTGCACCTGGCAGGCACTGGACAGCAGAGGCAGGGGAGTGTTCAGCAGCACAGTTCTCTTGGAGTGGTTGTGCCTTGTTGCAACTGCAGAACACTCGTGCCTGGATCACTGGCACTATGAACCAAGTGACTTCACTTAGTAAATTTTTCTTCTGTATCAACTCAAGAGACTAGATTTTGTCTTTTACAACTAAGAATCCTGAGTGATATAATAGCTTTTTTTTTCTAGTTTATCTACCTACATCATACTCTTCTCATTGGAAGAAGCTATTGTGGTTCTTTGTTCCCATATCATCCTTTCTGTAGAAGTATACATTGAAAATTAATTCATAGATGAAATAGATTACATAGAATACATGCAAAACAAGTCTTCACTTTTGTAAAGCAGGCATAACTCAGGTTTTATAGGTGGGATTTGGGAGCTATTGGAAACCACAAAATCTAGATGTGTTTTAGTTTCTCTATTGGTTTATCAAGTTTATCTTGATAGTCTTTGGGCAGAAAGCAAAGGCCAGACATTTGCAAATTATTTCCAAAATGAGAATGTAGAAAGGAAAAAAAAATTGAGAACAAATGTTCCTAAATTCATAAACCCTTTTATTTTATAAATAAAAAAGTTAAGGCCAAAGTAAGTAGTGTTTGTCACATTGTTAAGGACTGTCAAAGATGAATCTGAAAACTTCTAGAGCTGTTATTCCATGCTCTTTCCATTTCACCATGTTTTGCCCTTCATGAAAATACTTATGTTCTTATCTGCATTACTGTTGCTGTGTCCTTTAAGAGCAAATTTGGGAAAATTCAGCTTCAAGCTTTTTATATTTTCTCTTACTGCCTCTATCACAGCTCCTGAAACCCAGACTTGTGAATTAATTAGTCCATTTCCCTTTGTCTCTCCTAGTTCCTCTATCAGGAGAAAGATAACTGCAACAATTTGCCTAATGGAGTTGTAAGGTATTTTAAGGTATGTCCACCTATGATATTGATTAATTTTAACATCTGTCATAATTTATTCTCCTTCATTCTGGTCATCACCACCCACAGTCCTTCTCCTGAGTGAGATGTTTGTTATTCTGCCCTTCGTTGGCCTTTGGCCCAACCTCTCCTAATTGCTGAGGAAACAGGACTTTTCTGCTTGATTTTCCAGTTCTGTGTCCATTTGAAAGCAGAATGTCCTTTCTGCATTGGCTTATTCATTCAACAAATAGTCACTGAAAGTGCCCAAGAAGAGCCTGACAGTGTTCTAGGCCCTAAAGATGCATCCCATAAACAAAGTGGACAAAATTTCTGTAATTGAGGATTTCATATTCTACTAGGGAAGACAAACAATACACCTACTAAGTAAGCCCATTAATATGATGAGTCGGAAGGAGACTAGTGCCAGGGAAATACTGAGAAAGGCAAAGGGGCTGGGGTACTGGCAATAATGTCCATTAGCATCAGAGAATCGTCACTGGGAAACTGACATTTGACCAAAGATCTGAAGAAGCGTGAAGATGGAGAGGATGTATTGAAGATTTTCAGAGAGAGAAAGGAGGCTGCAAAATTGTTGTCTGGTTGAATGGGAGTGAAGTGACTTGGGAAGTGTATTAAGAAATGTAACAGGATTCCTACTTAGGGCCTGCTTAAAATTTGTGGGCATTAATTTAAAGCGAGACAAGTCAGAATACTTATGGTGTGTGTGTGTGTTTGTGTGTGTTCTTCCACATTCAGCTACACAGGTGCAGACGCGCATGGAGAAGGCAGGAAGCTGGATTTAACAAGAATTGTGGGTATGAAGAAAAAAGAGAGGGTCAAAATATTGAGATGTGACACTATTGATTAACCAGGAAATTTATATTGAAGATAGAGGGAAGCAAGGCATATTACGGAGATGAGGGCAGTTAGAAGGTGGAAGAAACAACTAATCATATGTCCTGGTAGAATCAAAAGATTCTTGAAATTTTATCAGTAATATTGACAACCACACTAACATTTATTAAACACTTACTGGCTGGGCGCGGTGGCTTACGCCTGTAATCCCAGCACTTTGGGAGGCCGAGGCGGGCAGATCACGAGGTCAGGAGATCGATACCATCCTGGCTAATACGGTGAAACCCTGTCTCTACTAAAAATACAAAATATTAGCCAGGCATGGTTGCGGGCACCTGTAGTCCCAGCTACTTGGGAGGCTGAGGCAGGAGAATGGTGTGAACCCGGGAGGTGGAGCTTGCAGTGAGCCGAGATAGTGTCACTGCACTCCAGCCTGGGCAAAAGAGCAAGACTCCATCTCAAAAAAAAAAAAAAAGAAAAAAAAAACACTTACCATATTCTGGACATGATGCCAAGTGTTCTAGATGGACTCTCTCTGTTAAGCTTCGTGATAGCCATGTGAGGTCAATACTATATTATAATCACCCTCATTTTGCAAAGGAATTTGAAAGTGAAGTTAAATTGGGGGTAATAAAAATGCTGGCCCTCTCTACCTCACTGGATCAATTACATTGAGATAAAGGGCTTTTTACACCTTTGAAACCTGTAAACTGCCATACAAATATAACTACTATTCAACGGATAGGGGACTTGAACGTAGGCAGAATGTAATCTAATTAAATGGCTAAAGATAGCAACAGTGACAAGTCTCCAGTATCTTCAGACATAAAGCTAAAAATATCTTGTGGGTTCAGGAATATGTTTTTATTTCTATGTTCAGTAATTTGACCTTTATATACATTAAAGGAAGCACAGTATGAGAATCTAAGGAAAATTAATCTATTAAGATGTTTTAATTTCTAGTGGCTTACTATTTTTTCTTTAAGATAATGGACTTCCATTTCTTATTTATCGGACTTCAAGACACAAACCAGCCTTTAACTAAAATTTTGCTATATTTGTGTTCAATTCCAGAAATAAGCATGGTCCCTTCCGTAAAAATGTCAAATGGTGGGATACGTATTTGATAGTGGATACAGAAAGCCTAATACAATTATCAAAGGCCTATATGAATCAAGTAGTTTTTCTAGATAAGACTTTGAAAAGAGGAAATTAAAGCTCATCAAATGGGCTCATAAAATTAAACTGTAAGCTGATAAAGAGCTACCTGCACCTAGGATGTCCTTTCTATCATTTGTAATCTCTCTGTTCAACTTAAGAAAAATGACTCAGCACCCCATGTGCAATGCATCTTGCTGAGAAGAAGCCATTACCAGAGGATAAATAATTTAAGTCTTGCCTCTGGGATTCAAAGCCCCTGGGCCCCAGATATCCCAGTTGTCACTGCAGGGAATATAATAACCAGAGCTGCACTTTCTTGATAATTATTTTCTCGCATCCTCTCTCCTTTGAGTTAGCGGACATTGTATAGCCACTAGTTTAGGTAACTTTTCTAGCTTACCCATGTAATTGGTGGCTTTAAAAAGGAGTTTATAAAATAACTGGACATGGCAACCAAACTAACCTCTACCCATGAGTATTTTTTTTTTTTTTTAAGATGGAGTCTCACTCTGTCACTCAGGCTGGAGTACAGTGGTGTGATCTCGGCTCACTGCAACCTCCGCCTCCCGGGTTCAATCGATTTTCCTGCCTCAGCCTCCCGAGTAGCTGGGACTACAGGCACCCACTACCACGCCCATCTAATTTTTTGTATTTTTAGTAGAGACGAGCTTTCACCGTGTTAGCCAGGATGGTCTCAATCTCCTGACCTCGTGATCCACCTGCTTTGGCCTTCCAAAGTGCTGGGATTACAGGTGTGAGCCACCAAGCCTGGCCTATCCACGAGTATTTAAAAGATGACAGTGGGAAAGAAAGAATAGTTTTATTCAGCTATCATGTGTGCCACATTCAATCAGGGCAAAAAAGCAGAAAGCATCATCTGAGGTATCTAATTCATTCCCATAGTAACGAAGGGCCATCAGTTGTACTCTATTTCTCAGTGCTTCTTCCAGTAGAGGCTGCCACTTTTAATTGATGTAAGTGATGGAGGCTTCCTGAATTCTGCTAGGAAGTTAGTTCTGGGCTAATATACTTCATAGTTTTTCTCTCAACCTCATTTCATCCCAAATATGCTTAGAAAAGGCAGCAACTTTATCTTTATGTCTTTCTTTCCCTTCCTTAATATATCTTTCCAGAGTCTCTATGCAACAACACAGAGGATTTGACTTTAAGCTATTTATGGTTGTCTCTCGGTGAAGAGAAACAGTGTATTGATATATGAAGGACTACTACCTCTGAAAACTCTACAGCATATAAGCCATGGTATTCTTAGAAATACCCTGGCTTTATCCTATCCCTCTTTTCATTTTTCTGTACCCAAGTTGCTTTGTCTTGCTTCCAAACTTCACCGAACAACAAACAGGAACCACAGTGAAAAAATGGGTAGATTACATGAACATGTAATTTTCAGAAAAGGAATCTTAAAAATTAATTAGTAATCAAACAATGCAGATTAAAATGACTGTGAGTTACCAAGTGACTTCTTTTTAGACAGCTTGGATGATGTCAAGTGTTAGAAGGGATGTGCTGATAGAGTTTTCATCCACTACAAGTGGAAATGGAGAAATGATATGGTTTGGATTTGTGTCCCCACCCAAATCTCATATTGAATTGGAGGAGGGGCTTGTTGGGAGGTAATTGAATCATGGGAGTGGATTTCCACCTTGTTCTTGTGATAGTGAGTTCTCATGAGATCTGATTGTTTAAAAGTGTGTGGCACTTCCCCCTCGCTCTCTCTCTCCTGCCACCACATAAATAAAGTGCTTGCTTCCCCTTCGCCTTCCACCATGATTGTAAGTTTCCTGAGACCTCCCAGTCATGCTTCCCGCTAATCCTGCAGAACTGTAAGTCAGTTAAACCTTTTTGCTTCATAAATTTCTCAGTCTCAGGTAATTTTTTATAGCGGTGTGAGCACAGACTAATACAAGAAGTCTCCACCTATCCTAGAGATCAATCTGGTAGAACTTAACTATGTGTGCTCTGTAAGATTCAGCAAGTCTTCTCCTGGACATATATCGTGGATGAATTATTTTACAGATTCATAAAGCAATGTACAAGAGGATAATCATCAAAGAAGATTTGTGGTGGCAGTACTAAAGGCAGGCAGGGTGTCCATCAGTGGGCATACTGGTTAGAGTAAATGTGGTGGACTCCCACCACAGACTACTCTGCAGAAGTTAGAAGGAAGCAACTAGATAAGCCCACAGCAACATGAAATGATCCTAAAAATAAGTTTTTGAATGAAAAAAGTAAGAGTAAAGTAGATAACACTATTTGAATAAATTGATTCTGCACTCATATAAAATAATATTATACATTTTGCAAGAACACATAAAAAGAAAAACATAGACATTGAGCACTTCAGCATGGTAGCATATGTCAATGGAGAGGAATGTGTATGGAGAAAGGGGATAACAGGGAAAATAATGTAGAGATAAACAAATAAATGAAACAATAGGATTGTTTTATGTGTAGTTTTGCCTACTCTAGTTTAGACCCCCCAAAATAAAATAAACTTTCCTGTCAACCTACCCAGCTCTTCTCAGCCACTTCTCTTTGCATGGACACTGAATTTTCTTTCCTGCTATATCAGCTAAAATATTGTTCATTCATTTTTTAGCATTTTATTTTAGACCCTGATATCTAGGCATTCTTTGGGTTTCAAAAATCTTCCCATGTTAGTGTCATAATTAGGCTTGGGATTTCACCTGAGATATTCCCTTTTTGATTGAGGAAATGGACCATTTGATTTTCCTGTTCAAAACCTTTACCCTCTATTTTCAAGATAAAAAAAAAGAAACAGATGTCCTTGAGGTTGGGCAAGAAGGCGCAGCGGCCTTTGCAGAGGCATTTTGATACCACGGAGTGGATTGCCTCGAGAGGGCCTCTGTTCTCTTTGATGTTTCATTTGAGCCGTTTCTAAGGTAATGGTGCTCCAATGTCACACCTTGGGAATGAAAGATCCTGACCCTAAGCCCAGGCTGTACTTCCACCCCTAACTTTGTCCAAATGCATTCATATTACAATTTTTTCTTCTTGACCCTTTGCTTCCTCAGTCCTGTTTCTATTTTTAGCCCAGCCCCTTAATGCCTGGCCTTACTTCTCGTTCCTCTCAATATTTCTCTCAATCAGCACCTCAGAATCATTATTCAGCTCTTTTGAGAGTCTTTTTCAAATTCTTCCCTAGAACATGGGCTGGATTCTACCAGTGCTTCCTGACTTGGAGTTTCTCAGTAATAAAGGTCAATCTATTCTTAGCTGAATTTCAATAGGAACTTACAGGCTATCTGAAATATTTATACACTTTCAAGATATGTATTGGATTTGTTTAACTCACAATAGTGGGTTGAATAGTGTCCCCAAAAATTCATGCCTACCCAGAACCTCAGAATGTGATCTTATTTGGAAATAGATGTAATCATATCAAAATGAGATTACACTGGATTAGGGCAGGCCCCAAATTCAGTGAAAGTATCCTTATAAGACACAGGCAAGGACCCACACACACAGAGATATGAAGGCAGATATTGGAGAGATGCTACCAAAAGGGAGATAATAAATACTTCGTTGTTTTAAGCTGCCAAGTTGGGGGCATTTTGTTTTGGCAGCCCTCGGTAACTAATCATATTTAATATGATGCACAGCTAGTTATTTCATGACAATCAGAGTCTCAGATAGGTTTTACATATATATCATTTATTAATAAAAAATCAAATAGTTCCTATGCTACTGTGATTATGTATGATGCTTAGTAACTTGTCATCCAATAGGACTGAGGAGTACAATATCTCACAGTAGCTAAGAGCCCAGAGGCTATAGCCAGACTGTATGGATTCAAAATACAGTTCTTAATCCTGGGCAATTTGTTTTAACACCTCTGTGCCTCAGTTTTCTTACCTGCTAATGGACAATAATAGTACTTACCTTGTAGGTTGTTGTAAAGATTAAAAACTATTTAAAATATGGTAAGCACTTAGAACTGTGCCTAGCATATAGTAAATGTTTGATACTATTATGATTTCATGAAGATATCTATCTTCAATGCTTCCTTATTATTAGATTTATTATATATTACTCAACATGTAAATTGGGTAATAGCTATTCTGTGTAAAGTGCACAGATAACATGGGTTGGTGAGCAGGGACCTGCCTACCCCAGGTAATTTTGTTTTACTGTAATACACGATAAACTAAGAGATTAAAATTTTCATCAAATATATAGATTGTTAATAACCTAATATTATTAATATTGAGCCTAAAATAATATTATTTGCATTATTCTACCATTTATAGATTAAACAGCACTGTTAAATTTTCCATGATATTCTAGAATGGCAGATGTCAGGTAATCAAATAAAATGTTTCCAATTCATTTTGTATTTCACTGCAGTGTACAATGGGATTTATTTTGGAAAAAGTATAATTTTGAGGGTAAGAAGAAAGTCTTCTCCTTGAGATCATATAAGACTGTTCTGAAATATTACACTTATATATGTAATAAACTTGTAGCTTTGTGTGTTTTTTGTTTTAACTGATACATTTAGTATTCTTCTCTACTGTGATATTGATGCCTAATATTCAATCTCACTTCAGTCTAGTTCACTTTTGAGCTTTCTAAATATATTTTTCCTTTCCTTCTATTTAGTTCTGATTCACTTCGCTCACATAATTAAGCTTCTGTGCGATCTTTACTACCCAGAAACCCATTAGATAGTAATATTAGTGAGCCTGTACTTCAAATATTTCAGTGCTTGGAAACTACACACAATATTTGATAATCTGCTGAACACTTACCATAGTTAACCCATTTATGCCAGAAATCGCAATTTTTTGTGAAAAATCAGACCTTGGTGATGACCTTGCACAGTAGGATATAAATAACTCCCTTAAGCTTAGCGTTCCAATAATGGAACACTAGGCATAAGTGGGTTTTTAGCACATTACTAGTTTCTTTATACAGTTGATCTTTAAACAACATGGGTTTGAACTGCTTGGGTTCACTTATATGCAGATTTCTTTCAACAGAACTTTGTAAATAGTGTTCACAGGATGTGAACATATGGATGTCTGGCTTTTTACCTAGGCAGATTCTACAGGGCCAACTATAGGATTTGAATATGTACAGATTTGGGCATATGTAGGGCATCTTGGAACCAATTCTCCATATATACTGATTGATGACTGTGTGTGTGTGTATTTTTTTGTTTGTTTGTTTGTTTGTATTTGTGATGGCTGGTTTTATGTGTCAACTTGACTGGGCCATGGGTGCCAGACACTTGTTTAACCATTATTCTGGGTGTTTCTGTGAGAGTGTTTATGGAGGAGATTAACGTTTGAATCAGTAGACTGAGCAAAGCAGATTGCCCTCACAGATGTGGGTGGGCCTTATCCAATCAATTAAAGACCTCAAGAGAACAAAAAGGCTGAGTAAACTTGGCCTGACTGACTGTTGAGCAAGGACATCAGTCTTCTCTTCCCTCAGACTTGAACTGGAATGATATCATTGGCTCTTCTGGGTCTCCAGCTGGCCAACTGCAGATGTTGGGACTTCTCAGCCTCTATAATTGCATGAGCCAATTCCTTATAACATCTCTGTGTGTATATGTGTGTGTGTATATATATGTACATAAATGTGCACATATACACATATGTGTACATATACGTATATGTACATACATGTACAGAAATGTATATATACATACATGTACAGAAATGTATATATACATGTATGTATATGTACAGAAATGTATATATACATGTATGTATATATACATGTATGTATATATGTATATATGTATATGCACATATATACATAGACTCATATATGTACATATATGTACATATATACACGTACATATATGTACATATATACACATACATATGTATGTATATATACATATATACATACATGTGTGTATATATACATATATACATACGTGTGTGTGTGTATATATAAAATGCATGTGTGTGTGTTCTGTTTCTGTAGAGAACCCTCATTAATACAGCAATGCAATGCTTTTGCGTGTTTGGCATGTGTGTTAGTCCATTTTCATACTGCTATAAAGAACTACACAAGACCAGGTAATTTATACAGAAAAGATGTTTAATTGACTTAGTTCTGCATGACCGGGAGGCCTCAGGAAACTTACAATCATGGCAGAGGGTGAAAGAGAAGCAAGGTATGTCTTACATGGTGGCAGGAGTAGAGAGAGCGAAGGGGGGACTGCGAAACGCTTTTAAACCATCAGATCTCATGAGAACTCACCATCATGAGGACAGCATGGGGAGACTGACCTCATGATCCAATCACCTCCCACCAGGTCTCTCCCTCAATATCCCCACAAATTGTAATTGGGGAATACAATTCAAAATGAGATTTCGGTGGGGACACAGACCCAAACCTTATCAGCATGGTAATCTTTATTTTACAGATTAGAAAACTGAAGCTTCTTCAAAAAAGTTGTAATCCTAAATTCACATAACAAATAGATAGTGGGTCTGGAGTTTCAACCTAATTCTGCATGATTCCAAAGCCGCTACAGTCTCCACCTCAGCAATAACACCTCAGGTGTTGACTTCACAACACCTGCTCAAGTGAGCGAGAACTTGGAGCTAGTCTTGAATTTACTCCAAATCATATTAGCTCATGAAACATTTCCCCACAGAAGACTAATTGTCTTTGAGAAGTCACACATCTTTCTACACTCATATTACACAGCTCCTTAATTCCATTCTTAGTTCATGTGGCCTGCATTCTCTGGAAGTGTACTCCAGTTCAAGGATGAAGGGACAAAGTCAATTTATCATTTACTGTGTTTTATTCATGCAGTCTGCTTTCACCCCCAGAAATAGATAAAAATTGGTACTGTTTATTATTCTTAAAAATTCCATATATTCTCATTGAATCTACAGTATTCAAATTCATAAATAATTCCACTGCTTGATCTGAACAACTGTAAGGGAGACTTTCAATGACAACTTTTTATGAAAAATAATTAATCAAGATCACCACACATAAACAGAGCTAAAGACAAAAACCACATGATTATCTCAATAGACACAGAAAAGGCCTTTGATAAATTCATCATCCCTTCATGTTAAAAACTCTCAATAAACTAGGTATTGATGGAACATACCTCAAAATAATAAGACCGGTTTATGACAAACTCATAGCCAATTTCATACTGAATGGGCAAAAGCTGGAAGCATTCCCTTTGAAAACCAGCACGAGACATGATGCCCTCTCTAACCACTCCTATTCAGTATAGTAATGGAAGTTCTGGCCAGGGCTATCAGGCAAGATAAATTAGTAAAGCGCATTAAATTAGAAGGAGAGGAAGTCAAACTGTCTCTGTTTGCAGATTAAATGATCCTATATCTAGAAAACCCCATCATTTCAGCGCAAAGGCTTCTCAAGCTGAGAAGCAACTTCAGCAAAGCCTCAGAATACAAAATCAGTGTGCAAAAATCACAAGCACTCCTATACACCAACAACAGACAAGCAGAGAATCAAATCAAGAATGAACTCCCATTCACAATTGCTACAAAGTAAATGAAATACCTAGCAGTACAGCTAACAAGGGAAGTGAAGGACCTCTTCAAGGAGAACTACAAACCAGTGTTCAAGGAAATCAGAGAGAACATAAACAAATAGAAAAACATTCCACGCTCGTGGATAGGACGAATCAATATCATGAAAATGGCCATACTGTGCAGTGTAATTGATAGATTCAATGCTATTCCCATCAAACTACCATTGGCATTCTTTATAGAATTAGGAAAACAACTACTTTAAAATTCATATGGAACCAAAAAAGAGCCTTTATATTCAAGATAATCTTAAGCAAAAAAAAAAACAAAGCTGGAGGCATCACACTACCTGATTCAAACTACACTACAAGGCTATAGTAACCAAAACAGCATGGTACTGGTACAAAAACCAGACACATAGACTGATGGAAGAGAATAGAGAACTCACAAATAAGACTGCACATCTACAACCATCTGATCTTTGACAAACCTGACAAAAACAAGCAATGGGGAATAGATTTCCTTTTTTTCCTTACATCTTATGCAAAAATAAACTCAGGATGGATTAAAGACTTCAATGTAAAACCCCAAACTATAAAAAAACTTAGAAGAAAATCTAGGCCATACTATTCAGGACATAGGCATGGGCAAAGATTTCATGACGAAAACATGAAAAGCAATTGCAACAAAAGCAAAAATTGACAAATGGCATCTAATTAAACTAAAGTGCTTCTGCACAGCAAAATAAACTATCATCAGCATGAACAGACAATCTACAGAATGAGAGAAAATTTTTGCAATCTATGCATTTGACAAAGGTCTAATATCCAGAATCTATAAGGAACATCAACAAATTTCCATGAAAAGAACAAACATCCCTATTAAAAAGTGAGAAAAAGGCATGCACAGACACTTCTCAAAAGAAGACACTTACGTGGCCAACAAACATATGAAAAAAAGCTCAACATCACTGGTCATTAGATAAATGCAAATCAAAACCACAATGAGATACCATCTCACTCCAGTCAGAAAGGTGATTATTAAAAAGTGAAGAAACAACAGATGCTGGCAAGACTGTGGAGAAATGGGAATGCTTTTACACTGTTTGTGAAAATGCAAATTAGTTCAACCATTGTAGAAGACAGTGTGGTGATTCTTCAAAGACCTCCAGACAGAAATATCATTTGATCCAGCAATCCTATTACTGAGTAAATACCCAAAGAAATGTAGATCATTATATTACAAAGATACATGCATGTGTATGTTCATTGCAGCACTATTCACAATAGCAAAGACATGGAGTCAACCCAAATACCCATCAATGACAGACTGGATAAAGAAAATGTGGTACATATACACCATGGAATATTATGCAGCCATAAAAAGGAATGAGATCATGTCTTTTACAGGGACATGGATGGAGCTGGAAGCCACTGTCCTCAGCAAACTAATGCAGGAGCAGAAAACCAAACACCACATTTTCTCACTTATAAGTGGGAGCTGAACAATAGGAACACATGGACACAGGGAGAGGAACAACACACATTAGGGCCTCTCGGTGTGATGGAGGGAGGCAGAGCATCAGAAAAAAATAGCTAAAGCATGTTGGGCTTCATACATAAGTGATGGATTGATAGGTGCAGCAAACCACTATCACACACATTTACCTATGTAACAAATCTACCCATCCTGCACATATATCCCAGAATTTAAAATGAAATAAAAAAGATCACCTCACTTGCAACTGACTTATAGTATACAGGACGCTTGTGAGTCTAAATATTATTTCAAGATCTATGAATCTTCTTTGTGCTTCTGTTCTTACAATTCCAAAATTGACCCATTTCTTTGTTTCTTTTAGTTAATAGAACTTGTATTTTTTTCATGAAGATGAAATTATTGCTACTTGTTTTCTATCTGTTTTGCCAGTCATTTAACATCTTCAAACAGTTTTCATGCCCTTGCATGTTGTATCTTTTATTATTCAGTTTTCATTTCCAGTGGACTAGGTTTGAGCTCTGCCTTGAAATAATCTTGCAATTGTTATTGACTCCCTTTTGCAAAGTTAATCTAATCTGTTTTTGGCTGACTTCCAGGACAGCTATTTAAGCAGCTATTGGCCAGGTTTTATTGCCTCCTGGCTTTAATTCATTTTCATACAGGTGTACTCCATTTCTGTTTAAAAGGGATCAAGAGTATCTTCAAACTAAGAGCTCCCCTCTTTTGGAATCCTGTCACTGACTATTATATATATGGCACTGTTTCATCTTCAAAAGTAAAAATAACCCAAAAAGCCACCTTAAAATGCTTCTTTTTTGTCAGCAAAAACTCACTCCAAGAACTATTTCGGTTCTATAAAGCTCTTATTCTCTTCAATTACTGCTTTTTCTTCTTCTTCTTCTTCTTCTTCTTTTTCTTTTGGTGTACTCTCTTGCTGTGTCCTGATCCCACTCTTAGGGATATTCTGTGAGGTCACCTGCTTTCCAGTCTCACTCTTTCAATCCTTTATGAGCTAGCAGGGCTTAACAAAAGGAAACCATTTAATAGTTTTGCTACCTAATCTTAACACCTTATTTTTCAAAGGGGTTTCTTACAAATGCTCCCACTTCTTATCAGATCTGAAGGAAAGAGTATCTCAAAGAGCAGCCCTTAAGCACTTGCCAATTAAATCTGGGCTATCTCCTATAATGTTTTTGAGCTCTTTTTGAAGAAAGATTTCTCAATGCCTCAGATCTGTTAAATTGCACTCTTTATATTACCATTAATGCCACAAGGGGTTTGTGACCTCTGAATAAGTTTTTTGAGATGAATTTTCATAGCATATATGACTTCAGTTTTAAATTCGTCAGTCTTTTCTCCTGCACAAGAAAAAGGAAGGAAAGAGTATTCCATTTTCTGAAACAAAAGCCTATATATAACATATACTTTAGTTTTACAACCACTCAAAGCTTATGGAAAATACAGGAAACCTCATGTAACATTTTTGCTAAGGATCTCAGAATAGCAAAAGAATATACAGAAGGTGTCACTGAAAACAGCACTTACATCCTAAAATTATTAGTCCATTTTCATACTGCTATGAAGAAATACATGAGACTGTGTAATTTATAAGGAAGAAGAGGTTTAGTGGACTCAAAGTTTCACATGGCTGGGGAAGCCTCACAATCATGGTGGAAGGTGAAGGAGGAGCAAAGGCATGTCTTACATGGCAGCAGGCAAGAGAGCATGTGCAGTGGAACTTCCTTTTATAAAGCCATCACATCTCATGAGACTTATTCATTATCATGAGAACAGCATGGGAAAAACCCATCCCCATGATTCAGTTACCCTCCACTGGGTCCCTCCCACAACACGTGGGAATTATGGGAGCTAAAATTCAAGATGAATATGGGGTGGGGACACAGCTAAACCATATCAGACCCCTAAACCACAGAGCATGTCATATAATGTCTGTTTAACATACTGTATTATAAGTGCTCACTCTTTGTTAGCTGAATAAAGAGGTGACATGGATTCAAAATTTTAAATCCAAGAACAGTATGTGACTATTCCCCATTCTTATGAGCAAGAGGCATCTATCTGTTTTAACACAGTAATCTTAGTGAAATAAATACTAAAAGACAATGAAGAGAAGACCTTTACTTCTGGAAAGATAAAGTAGATACATATTTTTCTTTATTCCACCTGCTAAATACACCTAAAAATTTTCAGTAGTGTACATAAAACAAACATAAGAAGATTGAGAGGTAGAACAAATGAAACAAACCATTCAGGGACCATAGGACCCAAGGAAGGACTGGTTTTCTTTTTGCCTCATGTATCCTAGAGAGCTGGTGTATTAGTCCGTTTTCATACTGCTATAAAGAACTGACTGAGACTGGATAATTTATAAAGAAAGCAAGTTTAATTGACTCACAGTTCCACATGGCTCAGGAGGCCTCAGGAAATTTATAATCATGGTGGAAGAAGAAGCAGGCACGTCTTACATGGCGGCAGGTGAGAGAGATCATGCAAGAGCAGGGAAAACTGCCTTATAAACCATCAGTCTCATGAGAATTCACTCACTATCATGAGAACAGCATGAAGGAAACTGCCCCCATGATTCAGTCACCTCCCACTAGGTCTTTCCCTCAACACCAGGTGATTATGATTCAATATGAGATTTGGGTGGGGACACAAAACCTAACCATATCAGCTGGCAACCTGGGAAAGCCTCAGCATAAACCTGCTCCCTCTAGCCAAAGGACCAGAAAAGGGGCAGTCTTGCAAGACAAAAGTCTTTTAGACAATAATGACTCTACTCCAGCTAAACATTACAGAAAAAACTGTGACCCTACCCTGACCCATGCCAGAAAAGGCTGAATGGATATCCGAGACAGCCATCCATCCCAGGCTGTAATGAAGTGCCCCAACTCACCTGCTGATATAGTGTCAGAGAAGGCTGAGTAGGGAGTGGGGACTTTCTTCTTCATAGAGCAGTAACAGGCACATTCTTCCTCACAGGGCAGTAACAGCCCCCATCCCACAGGAGTCAGGAGAGATCATCTGTGGAAACTGGACCTCCCCCAACACTTTCTGTCTCCTTCTCTCTGGGGTGTTGTCATAAGAGGTGTAGTGGAAAGTCAGGGCTTCCACCACCAACCAGCAATAATGAAGCAACTTCCTTATCCCTTGTGTTATCAATGAAGGTTGTTTGGAGACGTAGTAAGACACTCCTAACCCTCCCCAGCCGGGGAGGTCTCAGTGGAGGTCTAGTGAGTAACTAAAATTTCCACCTCTGGCTAGGAGCAATGAGGGGGAGCCCCCGTCTTAATTATCAATGAAGGCCAAGTTGAGAACCCGAGCGTCTACCTTTGCCTGGAAGTAATGTAGTAAGATCCCCTTTCCACCTGTCAGAGTGGTATTAGAGAAAGCCAGCTAAAATAGAAGGTTTAAATAAGATCAAGAATTGATAATATGGTACCCAGAATGTCTAGGTTTAATTAAAAAATCGCTCATTATTCAAAGAATCAGAAAGATCCCAAATGAATGGAAAATAAAGATAATAAATAGATACAACATTGAGAAGACAGAGATGCTAGAGTTATTTGATAAATGTTTTAAGGCAGCTATTTACTTTTTGACTCTCCCTTCTCCTCCCTAAAGTAGTTATTTTTAAAGAGCTTCAAGGAGCGATTATGAACATACTTAAAACAAATGAAAAAACAGAGTCATAGCAAAGCAATTGAAAGTATCAGCAAATAAGTAGAAGATATAAAGAAGAACAAAAGAGAAATTTTAGAACTAAAAAATACATTGAAAAAACTGAAAAGATTAGCAGAATAGAGAAAACAGATGAAGGAATTATGGAACTATAGATAGAACAATATAAATTACCCAATTTGAACAACAGAGAGAAAGACTGAAAAAAAATGGATAGTTTCAGGCACTTTGGAACTGTAACAAAAGATCTAACTTTTGTGTGATAGGAATCCCAGAAGGAGAAGCAAGAGAGGGCAGGGCTGAAAGAACAGTTGAGTATAAAATAATGGTTTAACGGTTCCCAAATTTGGCAAAAGTTATAAACCTAAAGTTTTAAGAAGTAGAGCAATCCCCGAACAGTGTAAACCTAAGCCAATCCACACCAAGATATCTAATAAAACTTCTGAAAACTAAAGATTAAAAAAAATGAGTGAGAGAGAAAAAACACCTTATCTGCAGTGGGAAAACATTTTGAGTAACAAGGGATTTCTCACTAGAAACCATAAAGACCAGAAGAAGTGGCACAACATTTTTTATGCCCAGTGAAAATATCTGTCAGGAGTCAAGGGGAGAAGTTAAGACATTAGAGATTGGAAAAAAAAAAATAACTAAGAGAACTTGTGGTCAGCAGAACTAATCTAAAGTAATGACTAAAGATGTTCTCTGAACAGAAAAGAAATGATGCAGGCAGAATCATTGGAAAATCAGGAAAAGAGATAAAACATGGTAAACAAAATATGAGCAAAAACAACTGATTTTCTTTGTGTTTTTTAGTTTTTGAAAAGGGGGTTGATGCAAAATTTATGACACTATTTGATGTGGTTCTAAGACTGTATTAGAAAAAATCTTAATGATTTTATAAGTGGAAGAATTTAATGATTTTATAAATGGAAGAACATAAACGAAGGCAAG
Source organism: Pongo abelii (assembly GCF_028885655.2). NCBI lineage: Eukaryota > Metazoa > Chordata > Mammalia > Primates > Hominidae > Pongo > Pongo abelii. The sequence goes on from NC_071988.2 coordinate 192,757,615, forward strand.
TTTTTTACACCTCGCTTGGGCTGATAAAATGATGACACCAGTAGATTGAGATGTTATGTATATATAATGCAATACCTATGGCAACCACCACAAAGGTTTACAAAGAGGCGCATTAAAAAAATAAGATAAAATGAAATTCTAAAAAATGTTGAAGTAATCCACAGGCAAGAAAAGGAAAACAGAAAAATATAAAACAGCGAACAAACATTAAACAACAACAACAAAAAAATGTAAGCCCTAAAATATTAATTATTACATTAAGTGTGAATGGCCTAAATCAGCAGTCCCCAACATTTTTGGCACCAGGGACCACTTTTTTTTTTTTTCGAGAAGGAGTCTCACTCCGTTGCCCAGGCTGGAGTGAAGTGGCACCATCTCAGCTCACTGCAACCTCTGCCTCCTGGGTTCAAACGATTCTCTTGCCTCAGCCTCCTTAGTATCTGGGCTTACAGGCATGTGCCACCACGTCAGGCAAATTTTTGTATTTTTAGTAGAGACGGGGTTTTGCCATGTTGGCCAGGCTGGTCTTGAACCCCTGACCTCAGGTGATCTGCTTGCCTTGGCTTCCCGAAGTGCTAGGATTACAGGCGTGAGTCAGGGCACCCAGCCCAGTTTTGTGGAAGACAATTTTTCCACAGAAGAGGCCAGGGGTTGGGGGCGGGGAATGGGTTTGGGATGAAACTGTTCCATCTCAGATAATCAGGCATTAATTAGTTAGATTCTCATGAGGAGCAGGCAACTTAGATCCCTCACGTGCACAGTTCACAGTAGGTTCCACAATAGGTTCGTGCTCCTATGATAATCTAATCCTGGCGGCTGATCTGACAGGAGGCGGAGCTCAGGCAGAAATGCTGGCTCATTTCCTCCCGCGCCTTCCAGTTTCGAAGAGGCTATAGACCAATATCAGTCTGTGGCCCAGGGGTTGGGGACTCCTGGTAAATTCACCAATTAAAGACAAAGATTAGCAGCGTGAATTAAAAAACATGGCCCAACTCCACGCTTCCTGTAAGAAACTGACTTCGTTTATAATGGCGTAGGTTGAAAGTAAAATGTTGGAAAGGGATATGTCATGCTAGAACAACTAAGCAGAAAATCAGCAGGCTATAAAAGAACTCAAAAACATCGTCAACTAACAGAATCAAACTGACATTTAAAGAACACCTTATCCAACATCAGAAGAACACACATTAAAGTAGCTACCTCCCCTTATCTGCCATTTCATTTTTCACAGTTTCAGTTACCTGCAGTCAACCACATAGTCTGAAAATATTAAATGGAAAATTACAGAAATAAACAGTTCGTAAGTTTTAAATTGTGTGCCATTCTGAGCAATGTGATGAGACCTCATGCTGTCCTACTTCATCATACCTGGGACATGAATCAGCCCTTGGACCAGCATAGCCATGCTACCTATTTGTTATGTTACCTGTTTGTTAGTCACTGATTAGGTGTCTCCTGTATCAGATCAACTGTAGCACTGTTGCAGTGCTTGTGTTCAAGTAACCCCTATTTTTACTTAATCATGGCCCCAAAGCTCAAGAGTGGTGATGTTGGCAATTCAGATATGCCAAAGAGAAGCTGTAAAGTGCTCCCTTTAAGTAAAAAGGTCTGTAAAGTAAAAATTGACTTAAGTCAATGTGACTGTAAGTAAAAATTGACTTAATAAGGAAAAAAATTTATATGCCGAGATTGCTGAGATCTACGGTAAAAACAAATCTTCTATTCATGAAATTGTAAAGAAAGAAAAACAATTTGTGCTAGTTTAGCTGTTGCATTTAAACTGCAAAAGTTACAGCCAAAGCAATAATAAGTGCTTGATAAGTGCTTAATTAAGATGGAATAACCATTAAATTTGTGAATGAAAGACATGAAGACAAACATGTTCTGATTGAAGGCAATCAGGGTCAGTACTATGTGCAGTTTCAGTCATCAACTGGGGGTCTTGGAATGTATTCCTCATAGATAAGAGGGGACTACTGTATTTTCAAGTCCTGCAGAATATATGTCAAGATATACCATATCCTGGGTTATAAACCAAAACTCAGAAAATTGGAAAAACTGGATATCATAAAAATTGTGTTCAACTACCATAAAATTACGCTAGCAATCAGTAACAGTAAAATCTTTTTCCAAACACTTGGAAATAAAACAATACACTTTTAAATAATCCATGGGTAAAAGAGAAAGTGTCAAGTAAAGAAAATAAAAATACAACATATAAACATTTGTGGGGCACATTTAAAGCAGTATGAAGAAGGAAATCTATAGCACTAAATGTATACACTAAAGAAGAAAGTCTTAATACTTAAAGCTCCCACCTCAAAAAACATAGAAAAAGAAGAGCAAAATGTACCCATACCAAAATAAAGGAGGAATTCATAATGATAATAACAAAACCCAATAAAATTGAAAACAAAAAATAGGAAAAGTCAATTAAAAAGCTTGGTTTCTGACATCAATAAAATTAATAAATCTCAAATAAGACTGACAGAGAAAAAGAAAAAAATCCAAATTACAAATATCAGGAATAAAACAGGATATCACCACAAGCCCTGAATACATTAAAAGGATAATAAGGGAATACTAGAGACCACTGTACACACAAAAATTTGACAACTTTGGTGAAATAATAAACTAATTCTTCAGAAAACAGAACTACCACTACTCACCCAATATAAAAATGATAATTTGTATAACCCTGTAACTCTTAATATTAAAGAAACTAGGTTTATAATTTAAAACTTCCCCAAAAAAGAAATATTCAGGCTCAGATGGCTTCATTGAAGAATTCTCTTATATTAAATGTTTTAAGAATTAACAACTTTACATAAGCTGTCTTGGGATAAGTAGCTTTGTGATCTAAGAAAAGGAGAAGGTTACTAGATGATCCCTAAGGATTCTTCCTAAAGGTAGTCTATCTTGAAGCAAGAAAAACTCTCTGAAACCTATGTTAAATGCATTACTAAATATATATCAGTGGAGATGGTTGCAAATAAGCTATATTGGCCAAGGTGCTGGGCTTTATCCACAGTATAGAATAATGGAGGGGCAGAGAAAATTCTCATGTTAATCCAAATTGCTTCAAATTCTCACAAATTATGAAGTTTTATTATAACAGCAGCTGTATTAAATATACTCTCATTATATGAATTTTTTACTAAAATTAAGCTGATGATATAAACACAATATGAATAAATAGAACTTGTGATTTCTCAATAACATATCTTCCTGAATACATTCCTAACTCATCTTTTTTCAGGGTAAGGTGATTCCAAACTGGCATTTCCCAAAGGACATGCATAACACATGTGTTAGATGAGATTTCTTACGTTTTCACCTAATAATGGATAATCATTTAAATTACTTTGTCTATATCATCATGAGCCAATGTTTTTAAGAGCCTTGGTTTTTTCGAAACTTTAAGTTATTGACATAACATAAAGTTATTGACATATTGTTTAATACCACATTTTATTTTTTGCAATGATAGTCACACTTCTTATTACCCTTATGACTAAGACTGCTATTTTCTAATTGAGAATAACCTTGAAGGGTAGATCATCAGTTGTGTTTAATTTGTTTTTGTATATACAATTTTTGTATTTTAAAAAATTCATCTTCAGAGGTACCCAGAATTGTTATTTAAATTTTAGTTTCCTGAGTACTGAGCAAATGGTGTCCATTCTGGGGCATGTGTATCAAAGAATTTAATTACAATTTTTAAATTACAGTTTTTAATTCAGCTGATCAAATTGTTTTAATATGTGAGTGATAAGCTTCAAAATTTAAACTGTGATACCCTATAGTCTACAGACAAATATGGCAAAATGTAACCTTTATGTACTGGTGGGACTCTGTTTGGAGCAACGCATAGCATTTTATTAGTTTAAAGGCTCTGAAGGGGCATTGTGAATAACACTATTTCCTCATTTAACTTACTCAATATATTTCGATGAAGTACACCAGTGGGACAAAATGTTGAAGAAACACAAATAAACTTTTAAAGTTACCAGTGATTTAATTTAACACAAGTTTCTTTGGTATTTGCATACACAGATTGTATTATTTATAATTAACTTCCCTAGTCATGTATTTTCAGCTTTCCAAATCCCTCAGTAAGTATCCTTCTGCCTTGTTGAAAAGTTCTGTTACATATGACAGCACCAATGTGGCAATTAAATGTGACACTCATTTTAATGTGACACTCATTCTTCAAATAATACACACAAAGTGACATACAAGAAGACCATCTACTTTGTGTCCCCTGTCACCTCTGCCTGTGGCTCCCATAGATTAGAGACTCTAGGGCTGAACTTGCCACTCTATCACACTGAGAACATGTTCTTTTTTCCAATTAATTTTCATGTAAAAAATGAGATAAATGATCTCTTTTTAAATGTTTTTTTTTTTTTTTTTGGTTGTTGCTGTTCCTAGAAAACAATTTACTGTTTGTTTTGATTATATTCAATGAACCTGTATGGGATTGAAATTTGCTCGAAACGCTACTTTGAAAACAAAAGAAAAAAAGGAGATTTCAATACCTCAACTCAGAGTAGATTTTAGTGGATACTGTCTCAGTGTATTGTGACTCTCCATTCCATCATAAAGCTATTAATTTGCTCTATTAAAAAAAACTGTTAAAATACAAAATATAGCCAGTTTCTCTTTCTCCTTAATTACGTGCCTACACATAGCTCCAACATCATGTTGAATCAAGCTTGAAATTTTTTCTTTTTTTTACTATATTGATGAGAAAATATGGTCACTATTTTTATCTCATGTCTTATTTCAGTGCATTTCTGTTATTACTGCTTTTCATTTCAGCAACCACTGTAGATTCTGAGAGTCACCTATATCAATACATTTTATATTTCCAAACATATTGTTCCCAAGTCGTTTGAGAAGATATGAAAATATGCTTCTTTAGCTTGTTCCATGATAAGATATCTTCCCGTTGTCAACTACTAAGACACAAATCCAGGCCAAATTGAAAATTTGTCTGACAAGAGGTAAATGTATTAATCACATTCTCTTAAAACTTGTTTGATGCAAATGAATGATTTTGAAGTACTCCAACTATTTCAATGACTATTAGTAAATATTAGAAAAGAAAATGTGAGTAATTCAAGTAATCTGGCTGAAACTTTGTTCCAAACTGGAATTTGAGCAAATTACAGTCTCAAAGGATAAGTAGTGTTAATTTTTCATGTTTACCCTGGAAGTTCCCAATTAAATAAATAGACCATTACAATAAAGACAATAGAAGACTCTTAATTAAACATAAAGGACAATTGACCCTTATAGGTTACATATGACAATATTTTAGTAATCAATGTCCCAGTTTGTCTGGGACTTTTCCAATTTTAGCAGTGATAGTCACAATTCTTGGAAACTACTCAGACCTAAGCAGATTGGAATGCTTGGTATTTCTGTAATGAGGTCATTAAATTTAATTAAAGCTATCTAGTCTATTATATTTGAAAAGATGCAACTATGTTTTAAGATAAGTAAGAATATTAAATTCATATTAATTTAAAAATATTGACTGCACAGTCAATCAAGTTTACTTCAAATCATCTGTTTTAAGAAGTAATTTTGGCCAGGCACGGTGGCTCACACCTGTAATCCGAGCACTTTGGGAGGCCAAAGTGGGCGGATCACGAAGTCAGCAGATCGAGACCATCCTGGCCAACATGGTGAAACCCTGTCTCTACTAAAATACAAAAAAAAAAGTTAGCTGGGCGTGGTGTTGGGTGCCTGTAGTCCTAGCTACTCAGGAGGCTGAGGCAGGGGAATCACTTGAACCCAGGAGGCAGAGGTTGCAGTGAGCCGAGATCACGCCACTGCACTCCAGCCTGGTGAGAGAGTGAGACTCTATCTCAAAAATAAAAAACAAAAACAAAAAGTGATTTTGTTAATGAAAAACTATGCTTTGGGTATTAAACAAATAAATCTGAAGTTGTAACTAAAATAGATTTGAAAACACTTGTGTAGTAAAATAACAAACATTAATTGATTCGACTGTGTTCTAAACCCCTTGTTAGGCTCTAAAATAGTAACGTAAATAAAAATGTAATCCTTTCTCTCTAGGAGATTGTAGCTCCAAGTTTCTATGGAAACAATTTTCAATGTTAATATTCAGAGTATATAATTAATTTTATACTTATGTGTTCATAATGTTCATAACTAGTTATAGTCAGCAAAGACTGATGGTTTTCTTTTTGTTAGAAATATAGTGAAACTATATATTTTCATCATCTACATTTTAGACAAAATAAGCTTATTCTTTTGGAAGCAAGAGTTATTTGGGCCAATTAAATATCATCGTACCAATTAAATACCAGTTTTCAGAAAGTAATACATAATTGTATGCTTGTGTGCATGAATCAGAAACATCCCCTTAAAGTAAAAAAGTAAAAAAAATACAAGGAATATGCAAATATCTGAGAAATAGCCTAAGGAACTAGCAGGTGCACCTGTAAGATGGTTATTTTTCTAGTCTTTTTATAAGATATTTGATATTTGGATGGCACTTTGTCTTGCAATAATGCTAAAAACCTTTGTTTGATTTCTAGATCAACCAAAGAAACCAATTTTGCACATAACACAGACAAAAATTTTACATTGGCAGTCAAGAGAACATATTTTGTAATTCTAGTGGTAAAGAAGGACACATTAATAAAAACATGTTTAGGGTTTCTCTACTTGCAATCAGTGTGATATTTTGACAATGTAGATTTGATCATGTCACTTCTCTACACATACACATCACACATGTACATACTCTCACACATGTTCAAAGTTGAAACTCAATATTGGATTCTCATTGCTTTAAAGATTAAGACCAAAATCTTCCCCATATCCTAAAAGCTCCTGAATAGTGTGCCATGAGCTTTATCCCATGAGATTCTCAATAGCATCTTCTAACTTCAGCTACACTGGCCTTCTTCCTCCATGTTACACATTCTTTTCTCTCTTTCTAGAAAGTTCAGAGCCCTCTCTTTCCTAGATTATAGTTAGTTATCCCTCAGGTCTCAATTTAAGCTTTGCTTACCTGAGCCCCAAATCCAGGTTAGATTTATTTGCGTATATTGTTTCCTAGAACCCTGCCTCATGACTTTATAGCATTTGCCTCAGATTGTTTTTGTGAATTCATTAGTAGCAATGTTTGATTAATATCTCTTTTCTGCACTGGTCGGTATGCTCCATGAGGTCAGAGGCCATGTCTGGTTTTGTTCACCACTGTATACCCCTAGCCTAGTACAGTGCCCTCATTATTTGATAAATAAATATTTAAATCAAAGATTTGTTTTATATACTGGCATTTGAGACAAAGTGTATTAATTATTAAAGGATGGCAAAGAAGATGAAAATAACTTCAAAAAGAACAACAGGAGAGTGTTAGGGTTTTAAAAGTTAATATAATTTGCTTCTTGTTACGTATGATTTTGCTTCAAAACTCATGACTTTCCTTTTTATTGCTACAGGTAGGTACCCACCACCCCACTAACATTTGTGAGTCATAATTGAGATGATTATTTTTCTCAAAAATGTCTAACGAGAGGGAGGTGAGAAACATTTTCAAGTAATTGGATAATAATCAGAAGTGGGAGGAGTTGATTTAGCAGGATGTGTATTTGTATCTCATAAGAATTTGGGTAAATCAATATTTGCTAATCTGAGAGTGGTTGGAGATCAAAGAAAGTTGCATGGAGGTGGAGGTGAGAAGAGTGACACAAAGTCAGGTGATTCCCTGAGTCAGTTAACACACAACTTCATAATACTCCCCTGAGCTGGAAGGAGCAAATTGTGAGTTAGGACGGGAAGCAGTGAATAGGTTGCCCCTCATTTGTACAGATCTTAGGGAAATCAACTAGGATTAAAGTTTGTTTTGATAATCAGGTGTGTGTGTGTGTATGTATATATATACATGTATATAATAAATCTGTATGTTTTATAAGTTGATTAAATTAACGATTGACCAAATGAATTGCTATGTGTTTTGTTCATAAAAACATAACACCATGTTCCATATAAATCCTTGGCACATAAACTGCACTAACACTAAATTAAAAAATTGATACATTTCTGTATTAAAATTGATTAAGTAACTTAGAATTCAGTATGCCTACTTGAATTCCACATAGTGTAGTTTGACTTAATACACAAATAAATGAATAAAATAGAAAGATACTTAAGTGACAGCCCTATTCCCCAAGAAAAATGGATGTCGATGATATTTTTAATGATCGTCACAGATGGAAATTAATGGCTTTCCATAGAATATCATTTCAGGGTTAAATTATAGTGTAATCAAAAATTATTTTGGGCTTATCTAAACTCTCTTGGGGGCATTTTAAGCTCCTATGACTTTATTGGTCATTAGTAAGGATGAAATATAATTGTTATGTGTTCTGTTTATGGTTAATTCTATGTATATTTGGAAGAGGCTTTTGCAATCTTTGGTTTTATATTTTACAGTCCAGGTAAGCTTATGTGTCCAATTTATATTCATGAAATAGCTTCCCTCCTCTTGAATACTTTTGTCACCTTTTTTACAACTCCATTAAGTGTCCACAGAGCCCTTTTAAAATGTGAAAGAAACATAATGCTCATCAGCTTAGACTGGCCTTAAGATTATAATTATTAAAGCTAGGTAATGAGTATGTGCTTCCTCATTTTACTACTGTTGTTTTTGTATACGTATGAAATTTTCCATGGTAAATGTTTGAAAATTTATCAGCAGAGCCTATTAGGTAAAGGCCGAGCATGAATGCATGTACATGTGTGAGGTGGTCGTGGGAGGGGGTGAGTAGCTGGTTCTTCAGGTTGTGGATTCAGAGTTAGTGACTGCTTCTTGGAACTCCCATAACTCTGCTTCATTGATTCCGGATGGTGTTAGTGAAAGTAAATTTTGCCCAACTAAGTTTTGCTCCAGAAGAACGTGTTGCTTAAAATCTCCTGGTCTCATTATTTTTTATCTGTAACTACTTATTTGATTCCAGTAAGTACCTGAAGAGGGCAGCTTATCACCTAACAATTTTTCTAGGCATTTGCAAGTCATATGCCTAGTAATACTACTTGCATACACTATGTCATCCACCAGGGCACAACATTAGTCAAGCCTCTTTTACACACTCTTTCTCTAGCCAAGGTTGTACAGACATGCTCCACATGATATTTTGATCAACAATGGGTCACTTAGATGCCAATGGTTCCATAAGATTATAATGAAACTGACGAGTTCCTATTGCTTAGTGACACTAGCCATTGTAATGTTGTGGCTGAATTGCTTTTTTTAAAATAAATGTAGTATAGTTTTAGTGTACAGTATTTGTAAAGTCTACAGTAGTGTACAGTAATGTCCTAGGCCTGCACGTTCATTTATCCCTCATTCACAGGCTCACCCAGTGCAACTTCCAGTCCTGCAAGCTCCATTCACAGTAAGTGTACTATACAGGTATATCATTTAAAAAATCTTTTGTAGCATATTTTTATTGTTTCTGTTCTGTTTAGATATCTTTAGATACACAAATACTTGCTATTGTATTACCGTTGTCTACATTAGGAGTAATAGGTTGTACTGTATAGCCTAGGCGTGTAGCATGGTGTACTATCTAGGCTTGTGTTGTGTACACTCTATGATGTTTGCACAGTGGCAAAATCACCTAACAAAGCATTTCCCAGAACATGTACTCATCATAATATGATGCATAAACTGTAGTTTAATGGAGAAAACATTCACTAGGAGTCAGGAAACCTGGGTTTTTAAGATTTTGTTGGCCAGGCGCTGTGGCTCACTCTTGTAATCCCAGCACTTTGGTAGGCCAAGGCAGGTGGATCACGAGGTCAGGAGTTCAAGACCAGCCTGGCCAAGATGGTGAAGCCCCGTCTCTAATAAAAATACAAACAAAATTAGCCGGGCATGGTGGCGGCACCTGTAATCTTCAGGAGGCTGAGGCAGAGAATTGCTTAAACCTAGGAGGCGGAGGTTGTAGTGAGTCGAGATCACGCCACTGCACTCCAACCTGGGAGACAGAGTGAGACTCTATCTTAAAGATATATATAAATAAATAAAAATAAATAAAAAAATAAAATTATTTGTTAGCCCTGGATGATTAAGAAAAATTCACATACCCATGTTTCTTGGCTCACTAAAAATTCGTGAGGCCTAAACTCATATCTACAGGTCACACCTCTCGTTTATTTCTTATTAACCCTTTCCCATTCCTAGATGTTCTCACACTTCAGACCTCCTTTTATTTGGGCTCTCACCAATACAGACATTCTTCTTTAATGAGAACGCCAGGTCCTGGATTGCAAATTCTTTCAATTGTCATTGTCTTCCCCTTTATGAATCAATGTCTTCAGTGTGTCTGCATCATTCTCCTTTCCCTTTTTCCCCACTTGTCTGTGACTTTGCTCACATTTTCTCTGCCTGAATTTCTCTACCACAATTTGGTTACTTGGCAGAATCCTGGTTTTTACTTTAGTCACAAGCAGAGGTCAGTGGTTACAAAATGTATTCATCTGTTCCTACGGATGGAATCAATGACTCAGCCATCTCTGTTCCCATAGCACTAGCTTCAGAGCTCTATCAGAGTGGAGTTTTGTAAAGTGATTGTTTTCATTTGCTTCATTGATTAGGCTGCTCCTCCTCCTAAATGATGGGTTCCTTGAGGGAAGCACATCTTTTCTAATTTGTATCCCTAATTCCAGTGCACAGAACGTGGGCCATTGTAATAGGCACTTAGTAAATTTTAATGAGAATTGAAATATTTTTCACCTCTGCCTGAGGAAAAACTAAAAACATAGTGCTTCTTATCCAAAATAATAATAATAATAATCTCTCTATTTATGTTCTTGATTCCATTTCTTTCCACATTTTAAAACACATTGCTTTTATAGATTATCCTTTATTTTGTTTGCATTTTCTCTTTTCTACTGGCTTTTGTTTCTTGTTCAAGAAATCCTCACATCCTGCCATTCAGGGGCTTCTCACTTCCCAAACCTGAAACCCCTAGTTCCAGTTGTGCGTTGACTCACTCATGTTTTTTCTCTCCCTTCTGCCATTCTCCGTAGGTTCTCATAATGCTTCCTGACAAATGCCTGAGTGCTGGGCCAGCAGAGGCATGTCTGGGAAGAGGAAAGGAGGGGGAAACAGGCAATTTCCACCACTCACTCCTCCAAACACCTCCCAGATTTCTGAGATTCTCTTTCTCCATTTTTTCAAGCACAGTGTTTTTGTCTTCTTCTGAATGCTCTTCTTCTTACTATAAAAAGAGTTTTTTTCAGAAAATAAAAAAATCCCAAACACTTTGTCTTCAGCTGTCCTCTCTCTTTTTTTTACACCAAAAAAAAAGTTTTGGTGATATTACCTGCTCTGAAGATGTTTTTCAGTCCATATGGATCATTCCAAAATCTAGCTTTCTAACCACTGTCTATTTTGTATGTCCTCTATCTGCTTTTCCAACCTCTTATTATATAAATGGATCTCCACTTGAATGAATAGACTACATTGTCAATACATCAGACTTCAGGCCAAGAATTAAACAAGTCATCTTTTCTCCCCAAACTGTTTTTTTCCTGCTATTGGTGTTATCTACTTCTGTTAAAGACTCTACCTTTTTCTTTTATCTTTGACTCTAGATTTCTACTCTCTTAATCCTAAATTCAGTATGTTGCTAAATGTAATCAACTCTACTGCATCTATATCTTTTGTTTCTAGCCTCTTCTTTCCATGGTGGTTGTCAAATGCTAAAGTATGCCCTATGTTACCACAAAGTAAAATCATCTACCCAGTTCTAGTTTCTCCGTGATACAAAACATTCCTCATAGCTTTTACAGATCGTTCTTCCCAAACCACAGTTTATAGAAAGCAATTCTCCTGATAAAGAGCCAGCAGTGTCCCCTCAACTTGCTGAATTAAGTTTAAACTCCTCTAGCTGGTGTTCATGGCCAGCCACAGGGCAATCTGAGTCTCTTTATAGATTCTTATCGAGTTTTTGCCATTTCTGTGCTCAATGCACTAATCGCATTGGAAAGCTCCATAGACCCTGAAATTGCCCTAAAAGTTCTCTTCCTATCTTTGCTGCTTTTAATTCTTCTACCTGGAAAGATAACCATTTCTTTCAGCCCAGCATAGTGAAAGCCAATCCAGCATTCAAAGCTCATCTACAAGCTTTTTTTTTTTTTTAAATCCTTTGCTATTTTGCATCTAAGCAGAAGTGATCTCTTTTCTGATCCATCAGAACATCTTGTTTGCTCTTTTTTTGTGACAATCTATGTCATGTTTTCTATTGTTTACTGATACTTGTGTTTCATCCTCTCCTATTATTATAAACTACTTAGAAGCAGAACTTATGCCTTACTTATGTTTTATTTCTTGCACATAGTAAGTGCTCAGTGAACATCATTGGATTGACGTAAAGTAGCTGTAGGACTCTTGGTCAACGGCTTAACCTCTGAGATGCACTTTCTTCATCTGTAAAACCAGGAGGTCTCAGTCTAAAGTCTCTTTTAGCTGTTTAATCACTCCAAGGGTTTTTTGGAATTCTGGACTGTAGGTTAGAAAGAAGAATTTTCACAGACATTATAAACTTTTTAACCGATTTCTCCTCCTGAAGTTATTACTTTAAGAGAGGTTGAAAATGGAGAGGGCTAGTGTTTAATGACATGACACTTGATCGACATTTCTTACTCAGTTTTTGGGTATGAAGACTTCTGGAACATTCTTGGAATAATAAGATTATAAAGTCCTAGAGCTATTGGAGCTGAACTTTGTATCTGTTTTTTAATTGCTGAAATGGTTAATAACAATATAGCAATATTTATTGAGTACTACATTGCCAGACAGTGTGTGGTAAATTATTCACAATTATCTTATTATTTCTTACAACGAAGTGTACAGTAGGTACTATTATCCTCGTTTCATAAAGAAATTTCAGAAGAGAGTTTAGTATTTTATAAGCATCTAGTAAATTCTGTGACTATGTTCCTTATATGTAGTTTGATCTTATTCTCATAAACCTTGCTGGACATTCTGTTTTTATTGCTTGCCTTTTCCTTACTGGTTTTTTAACTTAATCTTACTAATTTTAAAATTTTTACTTATCTTTCATATGAAAAAATAATGCAAATTTATTTACTTTGAAAGCCTGTAAATTTTGACAAGTGAAAATTTGGACCTTAATTAACCTGAAGTCATACATTGCTCTACAAAAGCATTCAAATGTCAATATGTGATCCATGGCCCACTGGTAGGTCTTGGTGAGAGTGGAAAATGTCTCGAACTGATCAGAACTTATCAAGTCTCTCGGCTTCTGTCAAACAATGGCAGGAGGCCACTGATGCTTTTGCACCAACCATTTTTAGGCAAATTTCAGTTATCTATCCATCTGGCAAACTCATTGAACTTCTCCTAGGATGGGAACAAAATAACATTTTCCTAAGTGTCCAAGTCATGCTGTTGCTAATGGCACGTAGGCGACTAAAACTAGGGAGATAGCCTTCGGAGTTGTGCTTTTCAGATCAAAAGCAAGCACATATCATATTCTATATTTAATACCTATTATGTGCCAAACTTTAATCTAGGTACTAGGGATACAATAATGAAGAAAACTCTGCTTTCAGAGAGCATATTATTTTTCCTTTCTTTCTTCTTTTTGGGACAGAGCCTCACTCTATTGCCAGGCTGGAGAGCAGTGGTGATCTTGGCTCACTGCAGCCTTCACCTCCAGGGTTCAAGCAATCCTCCCACCTCAGCCTCCCTAGTACCTGGAACTACAGGCATGCACCACCACACCTGGCTATTTTTGTATTTTTTGTAGAGATGAGGTTTCACCATGTTGCCCTGGGCTAAAACTTCTGAGATGAAGTGATCCACCTACCTCAGCCTCCCAAATTGCTGAGATTACAGGTGTGAGCCACCATGCCTGGCCGTATCCTCTTATCAGGAGGAGGCAAACAACAGCCAAGTCAAGATTAATTTCAGATAGTGATAATGCTCTAAAGAGAATAGAAGAGCTTGATATTATCAGGGAAGATGCTCAGCAATTATGCACCAAGACAGCCATACCTGTTTGTATAGCCTGTGTCCCTTCTGATTGATGCTTATGCTTTACAGATTATTAAATGGTTTTTAATACCGCTTCTGCATGTGACAGTGAGTGACCAGGGGTGTGGTCACATTGATTGAGAAGACAGATCTCACTGAGGAGAGACTTTTAATTGACATCTGGCTAACAAGAAGGAAGTGACTGAGGGAAATAGACAACAGCTGGCTCTATTCATGTGAAGATAGTGGGACAAGTTCATGAAAAGTCTCTTTGGAAAGCAAAAGCTTGGCCTTTCTGGGCAAGAAAAAGAAGACCCGACTGGAACATCTTGTGTAGAGGACAGTGGAAGGAGCTAAAATCAGATAAGTATTAAAAGTGTACATTACGGAAGAACAATTATCTGTGCTTATGGTCAATATTTTGCTGAAGCAGTAAGGAATGTTCTGATGTGAATCTATTGTTAATGTATCAGCAGTTGGCATATGGGGAAGTACGCAAAAATGTTTTAAAAAACATTGTTCTAGTCCTCTTATGAATAAGTTAGTGTTTTTTTTTTAAATCTATGATTGGATAAAGATGTTTGGGATCAATAACAAGTAGCAATCATTCTATTTGTCACAAGTAGTATTTTGATGTGCAAATAAAAAGGATGCATATAAATATCACACAAATACTGTTTTCATAAGTCAATAGTTGGCAATATGCCCAATCTTGATTTAATGTTCAATAAATAGAAAACATTGTGAATGTGGGTATTCATGACGATTAAATATCTGACTTTTCAGATTGCTATGCAAAGATATGTTAGAATTGAAGACAAGACTCAATTTTTCCCTCTGAACTACAGTAGTTGTCAAGGGGAAATTACTTCTGGGAGCTTTACAAATGAGGGCTAAGATTGTTTTTTAATTAAAGATTCACAGCACCAATAAAAGATTAAGTTCTGTTGGTCTCATTTCAGGCACTTTTGCTCTGTAACATATCTCAGAAATACTTTCAATAAGATTAAGGTTTATTGCTCTGATTTTGGTCACTTTTGCTTTAAGACACATCTTAGAGATACATTTAATAACTTGATGTGATGGTTAATACTGAGTGTCAACTTGATTGAATTGAAGGATGCAAAATATTGATCCTGGGTGTGTCTGTGAGGGTGTTGCCAAAGGAGATTAACATTTGAGTGAGTGGACTGGGAATGGCAGAGCCACCCTTAATCTGGGTGGGCACCATCTAATCAGCTACCAATGCAGCTAGAATATAAAGCAGGCAGAAAAATATGAAAAGACTAGACTGGCCTAGCCTCCCAGCTTACATCTTTCTCCCATGCTGGATGTTCCCTGCCCTTGAACATCAGACTCTGAGCTCTTCAGTTTTGGCATTCGGACTGGCTTTCCTTGCTTCTCAGCTTGCAGAGGGCCTGTTGTGAGACCTTGTGATCGTGTGAGTAAATACTTAATAAATTCCCCTTTATATTCTTATACCTATCCTTATCCTATTGGTTCTGTCCCTCTAGAGAATCCTGACTAATATACTTGAATAGTCTATACACATTATTTTAGTGGCAATGTGATGTTAATATTGATGACAAGAAGATTTCTTAAGAAGTCTAAATTAGTTCATACAGCTAGATTTCCAAGAATGTGATTTTTTTCAGCTTTCAAATTTCTTCTTTGCTTGTCAGTTAAATAAATGAATGATATATTCTTTGATAGATTATAAAAGCCATATTTAAATGCTGTAATAAACATGAAGAAATACACACACACAAAAAAACAACTAGAAATGTACTTCCTACCATGTTCCTACATCACCATACCATTGCTTTTAAATGTGCTGCACTAATCAGTTGAGCATCTTTTAGCACACAGGACATTGTATTCAATATGAAATCTCCCAATAATTTCTAGGTCTATGTTTAATCCAAATATCAAGAACTGTAAGGCAGAGGCATGAAACATTAAAACTGTTTGCTAGTTAAGAACTTCTCATTTGGTAGTAATAAAGAAGGCTACAGTAACCAAAACAGCATGGTACTGGTACCAAAAGAGAGATATAGACCAATGGAACAGAACAGAGCCCTCAGAAATAATGCTACGTATCTACAACTATCTGATCTTTGACAAACCTGACAAAAACAAGAAATGGGGAAAGGATTCCCTATTTAATAAATGGTGCTGGGAAAACTGGCTAGCCATATGTAGAAAGCTGAAACTGGATCCCTTCCTTACACCTTATATAAAAATTAATTCAAGATGGATTAAAGACTTAAATGTTATACCTAAAACCATAAAAACCCTAGAAGAAAACCTAGGCAATACCATTCAGGACATAGACATGGGCAAGGACTTCATGTCTAAAACACCAAAAGCAATGGCAACAAAAGCCAAAATTGACAAATGGGATCTAATTAAACTCAAGAGCTTCTGCACAGCAAAAGAAACTACCATCAGAGTGAACAGACAACCTACAGAATGGGAGAAAATTTTTGCAGTCTACTCATCTGACAAAGGGCTAATATCCAGAATCTACAATGAACTCCAACAAATTTACAAGAAAAAAACAAACAACCCCATCAAAAAGTGGGCGAAGGATATGAACAGACACTTCTCAAAAGAAGATATTTATGCAGCCAACAGACACATGAAAAAATGCTCATCACTGGCCATCAGAGAAATGCAAATCAAAACCACAATGCGATACCATCTCACACGTGTTAGAATGGCAATCATTAAAAAGTCAGGAAACAACAGGAGGTGGAGAGGATGTGGAGAAATAGGAACACTTTTACACTGTTGGTGGGACCGTAAACTAGTTCAACCATTGTGGAAGACAGTGTGGCGATTCCTCAGGGATCTAGAACTAGAAATACCATTTGACCCAGCCATCCCATTACTGGGTATATACCCAAAGGATTATAAATCATGATGCTATAAAGACACAAGCATACATACGTTTATTGCGGCACTATTCACAATAGCAAAGACTTGGAACCAACTCAAATATCCAAGAATGATAGACTGGATTAAGAAAATGTGGCACATATACACCATGGAATACTATGCAGCCATACAAAACGATGAGTTCATGTCCTTTGTAGGGACATGGATGAAGCTGGAAACCATCATTCTCAGCAAACTATCACAAGGACAAAAAACCAAACACTGCATGTTCTCACTCATAGGTGGGAATTGAACAATGAGAACACATGGACACAGGAAAGGGAACATCACTTACAAGGTCCTGTTGTGGGGTGGGTGGAGGGGGGAGGGATAGCATTAGGAGATATACCTAATGTAAATGACGATTTAATGGGTGCAGCACACCAGCATGGCACATATATACATATGTAACAAACCTGCACGTTGTTCACAGGTACCCTAAAACTTAAAGTATAATTAAAAAAAAAGAGTAAATGAAGTAGTCAGCTGGATATGGGACCAGTCCATAACTCACAATGTTTATCATTAGTTAGTGATAAATAAGTTAGTGAAAATTTTCAAACTCTCTCACTGATATAAAATTTTATTATTTAAAAACTTGTGGTAATACTGTTTCTCAATTTATTTAAAATGGGTATCCCAGTTATGCAGTAAAGACGCATTAATTTGTCCACAAATGAGAAACTCTGCTCTATAAAATATGATTTTTTGCTGCAAATGAGATTTTTCTGAGTGCACAGAGAAGACTGACTTAAAGTTTAGAAATGATAGTTAATTGGAAAGAGTTTATTACCTTAAAAATAATGAGTTAAGAGTCCATTAATTTTTAAGTCTTTTCTATAATTAGATTTAGATTTATGGTAAAGCAATTATTATTGCATCAAATAGATGGTTTGAGCCTTGCTATTGTCAATTGAATGAATGTTTTTAAAAGTAAACTTTTTTATCTTTTTTAATATTAATTGAGTTTTCACGTGTACTCTGCAGGTTGATGCTGCCATACAAAAGCACTGCTTTCTGCATATAGACACTATTACATGAAGATTAGAAGTTAATATTTGAATACTTCCAAAAATATAAAATTCAGTTAAAGAAAAAAAAATTATCAACACTCCAAGGAAGAAATCAGTGAAATCTGTCATGTAAGGCATTCTACAGGGCAAATGACCTTGTTTCTTCAATAAATCAATGATAGTAAATAAATAAATAAATAAATAGATAAAGAAGGCTGCTAAAGAACAAAGAAGACTTAAAAGAATTCATGATCAAATGCAATGTGTAGACCTTATTTAGATCCTGGTTCAAAGAGAACAACTATAATAATGATTATTGACATAATCAAGAACATTTGGGCATATAGTGATGATATTAAAAAATTAGGACTACTTTTATTTTGTATGAAAATAGCATGATGGTGATGTTAAAAATTAGTTTCTATTTTTTAAAGTAGAATATAGATGTATTCATAGGTAAAATGACAAGATATATAGGCTTTATTTTAAAATCTCCAGGAAAAGAATTAGAGGAGAGTGAGTAAGCCTAGACATGAAAAATATTGATAGATGTTGCAGCTGAGTGAGTGGTACATGAGCTTTTGTTATATTATTATCTTAATAGGTTTGGGCTAGTGTAACAAAATTCCATAGATTAGGTGGCTTATATGCAGCAGACATTATCATTCACAATTATGAAGTCTGGGAAGTCCAAGATCAAGCCCTTCATCTTGTTTCTTTTGTACACATTATTTTGTTTTTTGAGATTCACTCACATGTTTATCTGTAATTCCATAATTTTTATAGTTATATAACATAAATTTTGTTGCTATAGACATTCTTACGCATGTGACTTGGAACATACAGGCCCAATTTTCTGAAGGTTTTATACCCTATAATACAATAGCTACTTTATTGAATATGCTGTTCTTTAACATAGATGCTTAGCTCACTTTTATTTGTCTTTCTACTTTTAAAATGTATGCATTAAAACATTGTCTTAGCTTCAGCCCACTTATTTTGTAAATGCAGCTTTTATTATTTTTGAGTTCAAAATGTTTCTAATTTTTATTACTATTTATTCTTTGTCCTGATTTTGAAAAGCATTTCTTTAAAAAATTGAAATCTAACACATTAACACATGTACACAAAAACGTGCACAAATCATAAGTATTATAGCAAAAATGAAAAGCCTTATAAATTTACCACTTTGAAGTTCCTCTCATCTCCCTTCCAAGGCCAAGAGTAGCGTAGGGCAGAAAGGTGTGTAAGGCATTAATTTTAAGAAGACAGTTACTCACAGGGTTGTGCATGTACAAAGTTGGCACTTGCAGGCACTTGTATGAATGTGAGAGTGAGTATCTCCTTAAATTTTGCCTCCTGGCTATCTCACTCTCCTGATCCCAGTTCAGGATATGGAAGCCATAAGCAGGACATAAATGAATGAGCATTGCTCTGTTCCAATAAAGCTTTACTTGCAAAACCAAGCAGTGGGCCAGATTTTGACTGCAGACTCTAGATCGCTGATGTCTGACCTAAATTCCTTTACTGACCTACATAGCAGCTTACTAATTCTCTCTTCAGCTTCATCTAATCTGTTGTTAATCCCATTGGTTTAATTAGTATATTTTTAATTTCTAGATGTCTATTTGATATTTTTTTCAAATCTGCTGTCATTGTTTTTTACAATTTCTATTTTCTAAAGTTTTTTTAAGATTGCCTTTAATTTTTTTAACTGTGGTGGTTAAAATCAGCATAATGGTTTTATCATCTGTGACCGATGATTCTGAAATCTTTGCAGCTCTATGTTTGACATTTTTGCCATGATACCTGTGTTCTTGTGTGCTTATTTTTCCTTTATCATATGATCCTCAATATCCTTGCAATTTTTTGCAAGGATAAAGATATGTTCATTAACAGCCACGGTTCTCAAAGTGTGGTCCCTGGACCAGCAACATCAACATCACCCGAGAATTTGTTAGAAATATAAATTCTTAGGACTCATCCTAGACTAAATAATTAGAAAGTCTGGGGTTGAGGTCCAGCAATCTGTTTTAATACATGCTCCACATAAGTCTGATTTACGTTCCAGTTTGAGAACTGCTGCTTTAAAGAAGATGCTCAAAGTTTACTAAGTGTCTAGAGTATCTGGGATGTGGTTAAATTCACATCTTGAGTTTTTTGGGCCTCTCAGATGATGTCAATGTGGGTGGCTAATGTTGACTTGAGTGGCAAACTTGTCTTGAGGGTGCAGCCCCTATGGCCTCAGATTAATGTGAGGAGAATGTCCTATCAGATGCCTGTATCCTGAGTGGACTCTGAAATTTGATTGTTCCTCCTCTCATTTCATATACCCCCTCTAACCGAAGTTCAAATTTCAAAGAGTGACAACAACTTCAAATAAAAAGAGCTTTTGTGCCACTTTTTCCTCTGGATTCAAACTTGCCCTTCAGTTCTGGTAATTCAGTTCTTCCCTTCTGACTAGTAATACCTTATTTTGTTAGCTTCTTAATGTCTTTAAGGTGATTTTTTTTTTTGTATTTTATCCAACAATTTCAGTTTGCTTTCAAGGAGTTAGTTCCAATTTCCTAGCCTGCCATTATAGAAAATGATCTCATGCAGGCATTTCTAGGATTAGCTTGTTTTCTTCTAAAACATGATAGAAAACAAAAAATTTACCTTAGTGGGGACATGGCACTGATTTGAAACATTCTTAAAATGCTTACCTTCTGACTTATGCCTCAACTAAGTACAGATTTACTTTCCAGTAAAGCCTGTTGGCCTTGTTGAAACTGCTCTCTGTGGATGTTGAAAGTTCTTTTGCTTCACACATTTATCATAAGTGTTTGAATGTGATGCAGCAATTGCCTGAGACTTAACATTAATCTTTGAGAGTTCATTCATATACTTATTATAAGAAATATTCATATTGGCAGAAAGTGGATCAATCTGAGGTGGAATGTTGCTATAAGGAAGTGAATTTATTGACTGTTGGATGAAAATAACATATTTATGCAAAATGATTCTGTAAAGCAACATATGCTGTTTGCTTTAAGAGATGTATTCACACAAGAGTGTAGACAGAGAAATAAGTGAAGTTAATTTAAGATTCCAAACCTTCTCACCAGGACTTTTTTAATGATAATGTGAAAATATTGTTTTTTGCATGGACAGATATTGAAACTGCATAAAGCCACCACAATCTGCAGCTGACCTGATGGTATTTAAACTAACTGATGGATTCTGGTGAGGGGCATGTAGATTCTACTGAAAGGAAACCAAATATAATTCTCTGGAGAAATTTGGATTAAAATGAAATCTTCTCTGCTTCTCTGTGTTTTTTTAAAGATTGTTTTGTACTTTGAACATACTGCGTTCAGACAACTAAAATAAATGCAAAGGAGCCTGGAAAACTCACTAGCAGTTACACTAGAAGCAGAATGTGGCAATTATACTACAGGAGGAGAGAATTTAAAATATTACCTCAGAAAATTTACCAGGATATTGTGATTAGCAATCAAACTGTGACTTCTTTTTTTAATCTAATTATAATCTGCATCTTCAAGATATTGTTTTATTAGTTATTACAGTGCAGGAAAGCATGGCAAAAGACTGATCTTGTCTGCAACATATTTGTGGTAATTTCTATAAAATGAATCTGAGAGTGAGTTTGTTTATAACCTCAGGTGATATGATTTCCAGGTCTTCCAAAATTGTTTCTTCAGTTTTTTCTTAATTCCATAGTCAAATTTGGATATCTGTGATATAAGTTGTAAGACAACTCAAGAGCCTAAAATTCCCATAAGTTTCTACTGGTTTAGTGAGCAACGTGTCTGAGAGAAATTGGCTCTCTTAAAAAGCTCAAAAACGTGTATGCTCGACTACAACAGCATTACAAAATTCTTTATATTAGAACATATTTTAAGACCTCAACATGTCATTGGGCCCCTTGAGATATTTATGTGCTCTTGTGCTGCTCACTAAAAATATACAAGTTGATCTATAGGATAAATTGTTCAAAAGCTTGCAGCTACATTTACTGCTTAATATCACCACACAGAACTGCCTTTCTTTCATTTCTTATATCCCAAAGTAAATGTGGGTAAAGTAGAAAACAGGGAATAAAATCATTTTTTCCTTGTTCAATCTACGTACCTAGACTGTTTTTAGCCAGTTGCTTCCTTATCTCCTTCTGCTTTGAATGTCTTACCTTGTTGTTCCCTTCAAAAATCACCTACTATGTATCTAATCCTATGCAAAAAATCTAAAGACCCTCATTCTTCCTTTGAGGAGCTCGATCTAATAGCTACTTAGAAGACAAATGAGTATGTAGTATTGCTTCACAATAGAAATATGGGCAATGATTTGTAGGAATTTATATAATTGGAGTGAGGATTCGTACTATACAAAGGTGCAATTTTTAATTTGAAGAATATTGTTTTCTTATAAATACCGGGGCCCATCAATAGGATTTATAACGTATATATAATGAAATTAAGGTAAAAGTAGACATAGAATCACATAGCAGATTAACTGGGGACCTGGAAAAAAATTTGATGAGCAATACATCAATATAACTCCCAATCCACCAACCAATGTTCCCAGGTGAGCCCTGAAGCTCTTGGTATGATGGGGCCTGCGGATAAGCAGCTAATTGAGCAAGGCCAAATCTTCCCTCTTCTCGTATCATGATATCTGCCTGTATTTGTCCCAGTACTGGCTATCACAGAATGAAAGTATGGTGAACATGAAGTGATACTTTTAATAGAATTATAATAACAATTGTCATAACCCTATGTGTTATAAAGGTATTTAAAAGACCTAGATATTGGAAGGCACTTTCAGAATATGAGTACTGAAAACCTCCTTAACAATTATTCCACCATTCTTAAACTTATACCTTTGTTTACATAAGAGCCTTGAATAGTGAAAATGGTCCTAAGAAGGCTGGAAAATAATACTTTGTGCAAACCTGAGTTATTTGTCAATGACTTTTATAAGCAATTATATTAAATCAGCCCTGTTTTTACTATATGTCTAAATTTCAGTTGCACATTTATGTATGAGTTTTGTTTCATTGTTGGAATAAAACTGCTATGTTATTTAACTTTTCAAAGAAAAATTTGAAGCTGAAATGTATGTAAGGGAAGATTAAAGTTTGAATCTACAGGCTTATTATGCCTAACTGAATGTATTTAGGCATTTGTACTCTGTGGGCAATATTTTTGAGGAATATACTTGTAGGCCTAGAAAATCTCAAGCAAATGCGTGAAAAATTAACCGTCACAAAAATGTGAGTAACTCAGTTGAAAATTATTTAAAATCAATAGCTTTCCTATCTGCCAGCAATAACTTCTTAGAAAATGTATTAAAAAAGATTCTTAGTAATAAACATAGAAAATAGTTTAAATGACCTATAAATACCTTAACAAGAAATGTATAGG
Source organism: Pongo abelii (assembly GCF_028885655.2). Lineage (NCBI taxonomy): Eukaryota > Metazoa > Chordata > Mammalia > Primates > Hominidae > Pongo > Pongo abelii. The sequence continues at coordinate 192,781,047 of NC_071988.2, forward strand.
ACTTGTATGAGGAAAGCTACATGCTATCACTAAGATACATAAAAGAAATTTAGTAAGGAGAAGTATTTTTTCCTAAAAGGCAAACTGAATATAATAAAAATTTTATTCCTTCTAAAATTAAGTATAAATATAAATACAATACAATTGCAATAAAAATTCCAGCTGAACTACTCCAAAATCTACTGCTAGAAATAATAGGTAAAAATAGCTAAGACATTTTTAAAAGAAGAAACATGATATGAGATTTGCATTAACAGATAATAAAATATCATACTGGCAATATTCAATCAAACTATATGTGGGTAAAATTCATTAAAGGTAAAGACAATTTTCTAATAATAATAGATTATTCAGTATACTCTGTTGGAATGACTGGTTGTATATAAGAAAAAATAAAATTGAAATGGAATGCAAAAATGACTTCACATTAGTTTCTGATAGAGACAATTCACTTTATCAAGAAAATACGGAGCAGTCCTGTCAATAAGATGTCAGTCTCCACTTCTGATAAGACAACTTTAAGATTCATTTCTGGTTTTCCTTCATTCTGGTGCAGTAGCCCTTGAGAGAAACCATCTCATCACCAGAGGCAGATGTGTAGTACATTAACAGCTCTGAAAGCTTCTTCTGATTTTGAGAGTCTTCGTGTATTCCGAGCTTTATGTTTTTAGAGAACTGCTCATCGAACTTCTTGTAGTTCTCTTTATCTTCTGTCAGTTCAGTAAAGAGTTCGAAGCATTTTTTGACCAAATTCTTCCTGATAACTTTCAAAATTTTGCTTTGTTGCAACATCTTACGGGAAATATTTAGAGGGAGATCTTCCGAGTCTACCGCCACTCTAATGAAGTTCAGATATTCAGAGATTAGCTCCTCACAGTTATCCATGATGAAAACTCTGCATACACACAATTTGATGTTGTTCTTTTTCTTTCTGTTTTCAAATAGGTCAAAAGGAGCACATCATGGGAAAATAGAAGGGCTCTGTATTCCAACTGTCCTTCAACTGAAAAATGCTTCACTGACAAGTGATCTTCCCAGTCATTAGTCAAGCTGTTGTAGAATTCTCTGTACTCCTCATTAGTAATATCATCTGGATTTCTGGTCCAGATGGGCTTTGTTTTGTTGAGTTCTTCTTGATCAATGTACTTTTCCTTAATCTTCTTCTTCTTCTTGTCACCATCTTTCTTTTCTTCTTCTTCCTCATCAGAACCAACATCTTCAATTTCAGGTTTGTCTTCGGATTCTTTCTCTCCTTTTGATGTTTAGAAAATTATTTATTACATCTTGTAGGACCTACTTTTTGAACTTTTCATCCCCTGTAGTTGCCAATTCTGCATGTACTAGTCCTCTAGAAATAGGTTAAACTGAAGCAACTTGATGGAAGGAATTCTCCACAGGGCTTGTTTTCCAAAGAAAGTATTGTTTGGAGGAGCAAAGTTATAAGCCTACCTAAGCATATCATAAAGCTGTTCAAAAATAACTCAGACCCAGTCTTGTGGATGGAAATGTAGTGCTCGAGTCACATTCTGCTTAAAGTTGTAACAAATACAGATGAGTTAAAAGAAAAAAAAAAGATCCATTTCTGATACAGTGACCTTGGAGAAGATGAAATGCCTCAGTGTGTTTGTTATTAACAAAAATAACAAAGATGAACAAGGACCCAAACTTCTAATAGGGCACTGGGCTTGTCAAAAAGCATGGCCTGAATTTCAGCCTCCACACTCTTCTGTCCCCCAAGACCCTTTTTAGCCAGGGAAATTTGTGTGGTGCATGTGAGCCCTGAGAGGGGTGTAGTATATAAGCAAACTATTATTAATAGGATGTTGGCATACCTAAGAAATATTGCAGGTTTGGTTCTAAACCACTACAATAAAGTGACCATTGCAGTAAAGCAAGTCACACACACATTTTTTTTTCCAGTACATATAAAAGTTACATCATACTATATTGTAGTTTATTAAGACATAATGCTATTATTTCTAAAAAACAATGTACATACCTTAATTAAAAATATATTTTTCCTAAAGAATGTTAACAATTGTCTGAGCCTTCAGGGAGTCATAATCTTTTTGCTGGTGGAGGATCTTGCCTTGATGTTGATGGCTGCTTACAAATCTGGTTGGTGACTGCTGAAGATTGGGGTGGCTGTGGCAATTTATTAAAATAAGACAACAATGAAGCTGACACATTGACTCCTCCTTTTGCAAAAGATTTTTCTGTAGCATGCAGTGCTCTTTGACAGCATTTTATACACTGTAAAACCTCTCTCAAAATTGGAGTCAGTTCTCTCAAAACTTGCTGCTGCTTTGTCAACTAAATTTATGTAATATTCTAAACCTTTGCTGTCATTTTAATAACGTTCACAGCATCTTCACCAAAAGTGGATTCCATCTCAAGAAACCACTTTCTTTGCTCCTCCATAAGAAGTAACTCCTCATCTATTCAGGTTTAATCATGAGATTGCAATGATTCAGTCACATCCTCAGTCTCTCCTAATTCTAGTTCTCTTGATGTTTCCATCACATCTGCAGTTACTTCTTCCACTAAAGTCTTGAACCTGTCAAGGTCATCAGTGAGGGTTAGAATCAATTTCTTCAGTTAATATTTATTTTTTGACCTTCTCCTATGAATCTCAAATATTCTTCATGGCATCTAGAATCATAAATCCTTTCCAGAAGATTTTCAATTTACTTTACCCAGGTCCATCAGAGGAATCACTATCTTTGGGAGCTACAGCCATATGAATTGTATTTATTATATAATAAGACTTGAAATTCAAAATGATGCCTTGATCCATGGGCTGCAGATTAGATGTTGTGTTAGCAGGCATAAAAACAACAATCACCTACTTGTACATCTTCATCAGAGTTCTTGGTGACCAGGTACATTGTCAATGAACAGTAATATTTTGAAAGGAATCAAATTTTTCCTTCTGAGTAGCAGAACTCAAAAATGGGTATAAAATATTCAGTAAACCATTCTGTTAATAGATGTGCTATCATCCAGGCTTTATTGTTCAATTTATAGAGCACAGGCAGAGTAGATTTAGTATAATTTTTAACCTTAGGATCTTTGAAATAGAAATGGGGCATTAGTTTCACCTTAAAGTTACCAATTGCATCAGCCTCCAGCGAAGGAGTCAGACTATTCTTTGAAGCTTTGAAGCCAGGCATTGACTACTCCTCTCTAGCTATGAAAGTCCTAGGTGGTATCTTTATTTTTTTTTAACTTTTATTTTAAGTTCAGGGATACATGTGCAGGTTTGTTATATATGTAAACTTGTGTCATGAGAGTTTGTGGTACAGATTATTTCATCACCCAGGTATTGAGCTAGTACCTATCAGTTATTTTTCTGGATCCTCCACCTCCTCCCACCCTCCATGCTCAGGTAGGTCCAAGTGTTTGTTGTTCCGCTCTATGTGTCCATGTGTTCTCATCATTTAGCTCCTACTTATAAGTGAGAACAGGCAATATTTGATTTTCTGATTCTACATTAGTATGCTAAGGATAATGGCCTCTAGCTCCATCCATATTCCTGTAAAGACATGATCTTGTTCTTTTTTATGGCTGCATAGTATTCCATGGAGTACCACATTCTTTCAATAAAGGGTATTTCATCTATATTGAAAATCTGTTGTTTAGTATGGCCACCTTCATCGATGATCTTAGCTAGATCTTCTGGATCACTTGCTACAGCTTCTCTATCAGCACTTGGTGCTTTACCTTACACTTTTTTGTTATGGAGTCAGCTTCTTTTCTTAAGTCTCATGCACTGATCTCTGCTAGCTCTCAACTTTTCTTTTTCAGCTTCTTCACCTCTCTCAGCCTTCATAGAATGGAACAGAGTTAGGGCCTTACTCTGGATTAGGTTTTGGCTTAAGGGAATACTGCAGTTGTTTTGATCTTTTATCCAGACCACTAAACTTTCTCCAACTCAGCAAAAAGGCTATTTCACTTTCTTATCATTTCTGTATTCACTTAAGCAGCACTTTTAATTTTCTTCAAGAACTTTTCCTTTACATTCATAACTTGGCTAAGTATTTGCTGCAAGAGCTTAGCTTTCGGCCTATTTTGCTTTTGAAATATCTTCCTCATTAAACTTAATCATTTCTAGCTTTTGATTTCAAGTGAGAGATCTGTAATGCTTCCTTTTATTTGAAAACCTAGAAGCCACTTTAGGGTTATTAACTGGCCTGTTTACGATATTGTTGTATCTCAGGGAATAGGGAGGATCAAGGAGAAAGAAAGAGATGGGGAAATGGGCAGTTGGTGGAGCAGTCAGAACACACACAACATTTATCGATTAGTTCACTGTCTTATATGAGTGTCGTTCATAGTGCACCAAAACAGTTATGTTAGTAACATCACAGATCACCATTCTAGATGAAATATAATGAAAAAGTTTGAAATATTGTGAGAATTACGAAAATTTGACTCAGAAACACAAAATGAGCACATGCTGTTGGAAAAGTGGTGCCAATCATCTTGCTTGATACAGGATTGCCACAAAACTTTAATATGTAAAAAACATAGTATCTGCAAAGTGCAATAAAGCAAAGTGCAATAAAATAACATATGCCCGCATGTACACATATAAAATAACTAATCAAAATTCTTTTTAAAAGTTTAGCTAATGTGATAGGCTAAAAAGCAGCATGTTTTTGGAATTATAATTTACATTTCTTCTACAAGCAATATTTAGCGTTTATCTCTCAATGTTTATTGGCAGTTTGTACTTCTCTGATTTAACTATTTATGTCCTTAGAACTTTATTTGTTCAGTTTTGTCATTTACTACATGTTTAAAATTTTTATACTGGGGACATTTTATACTCAGAGAAAAGGCACCATTTTTTTAAGTCTACAAAGACTAAGAAAAAGTCATGAGATTGGTTTATTTTTGGATATTTTCTCTGTAATTAAATAATGAAAGTCAAGGCTGGAGACGTTAATTAAGAATAAATTTGCAATGTGCCTTAAATCCCAAGCAGAGTAAATTGTACTTTATCACAAGGGCAATAGAGAGCAATTGAAAATTTTGAGTAGGAAGGGAGTGAGATGAACACAGTGTTTATTATTATTTATTTGATAAAGGAAAAATATGTATAAAAGGTTTATAACTATCCTCTGCCCTTTGTTATCATATGGTGACCTGCTGTTTTCTCCCAAATTTCTCTATTAAATTTATTTTTCCCTGGTGTGAAAAAGACTTTCAGGTATAATAAAGAGTAATGGCCTAACACCAAGAAAATGGAAATTTGAGCTCCAGATTAGAAATTTTGCTGCAGGTAAGGGCATGAAAATGAGAAACAATTTTTAAAAAGTGATGAGATGAGGTGCTTGAATAATTTAAAATGAGATGGTTCAAGTCCTGCTAAAAATAAAGTTTGCAGAATAATTGGGATGAGCAGCTGAAATTAGATTTTTCAAAATTTTTCTATGTCTGTAATTTGTGACTAACCTGCCATTAAAAAAGAACTATATCCTTTCTTGTAAAAAATAATATAAATTTGAAATAACCATAAACAGCTTTTAGTCTCTGCTCTTGATTTTTTTTTGATCCAAAAATAAATAGAGCATAAAATAAAGCTTTTATAGGCTATTGTCCACTTTGGTTTTTCTGCTTGCATCCTGAAAGTTGGAGGTGTAAGACAGTTCAGTTCACTTCATTAGCCAACTCTTCCAGGAGGGCACTGTCTGGGCTGCTGCAATTTCTGGTCTCATTTCTCAGATCATGACTGCCTATGTGTATTCCTGACAGTCTAGCCACCTCTGGGACAGTAACTGTAAATCATCAAAGACACACCATTAAGGGGTATGTAGTACCAGCTTGAGAAAGAGGAACACATTGAAAAATGGTGAAAGAAATAAACCCATCAATGCCCAGAAAATTTTTGGAGAAAGTAGTTCATTTTTTTTTCTCTTCCTCAAGTACAAAGGGTTTCAAAGTCTGGAGGACGGGACTATTTGGAATAGAAACATACAAACTCTAAAACCAAGGATGCTAAGGAATCATGACCTTAGTCTTGGGGAAAGGTTACCTTTTGGGGTTTTGGATGATGGAGGCTTTCTTGACTTTGAGATAGGTGTGAAGAAGCTTTGTGTAAGAAACACTTTTATTACTGATGCAAAAAAATGTGGGGAACTCACTGCCTTAGACTTGCTCTAGGAGGAAAGTTAAGGGGCCTATGATCTCATTTGAATTCTTTTGGTCTGGTAATGGGCATAGAAAAAGCATTTGGATTCTACGGGCAGTTTCTTGATGATCCCTGACGAAAACTAGTGGCTGGCTGTGTTTTTGGCCCTTGAGGACAGCAGACAGTGGAAAGAGGGAAACGGACTCTTATACGTTTTAAAAAATTTATGTCTTTTCTGGATTCAAATGACTTGCTTCGTGAGGTAATACACTATTACTAAGAAATTACTCAGACAATATTGAACACATTTAAATTATCATTATTATTAAATATGACACAGCAAAGTTTCTAAAGACTCCAGAAATACTTTCTTCTTGAGTAACGTTTATTTCTAGACCAAAAATATGATTGAGTACTCATAAATTCCCAGGTGCGTCAAAGTAAAAACAAAACTGCTCAAACAAGGTAACATGACTCCAGCAGAAAGCAAATTAAAAATGCATTTATTGAGCTTTGCTTATATGACTACATTTTAAAAATTTACTGCTGACAATAATTCTGTCAGTAAAGGACTAATATTCTCATTTCACAAATAAAAACCAGGAGACTCGCAGAGGTCAAGTGGCATCTAGGATACTGTAGGATGTGGGATTTCCATTTCTGACAATGATCCAGTGGTGTTTCCATTGTACTAGAAACTTATGTGTGAAATACACAAAGAATCTACAATATAGTCCACTGATTTTCATCTCAAACCTAAATTTTGGTGGGGTCAGAAGAATCAAAAGATCCTTTAATGCTAGTTCATAGCTGGGTGAGCAACTCCATTTTTATATATTTAACTTTAAATTTGTAACACTTTGTCAAAATATTTTAATTTTTATATCTAAAAACAATATTTGTACTTGTGGTCATTAATTGAACATCAGTAATTATATGTCAAAGTTGAGCTTTAACTAAGAATTTTGATTTGTTTACTTTGGGTAGATGGCATACTTGTACATGAATTGCATTTTATTCAATCACCATCTAACGTGATAATTTTCTTTTTCTTTTCTTTTTGAGATGGAGTCTCGCTCTGTCTCCCAGGCTGGAGTGCAGTGGCAAGATCTCGGCTCACTGCAAGCTCCGCCTCCTGGGTTCACGCCATTCTCCTGCCTCAGCCTCCCAAGTAGCTGGGACTACAGGCGCCCGCCACCACGCCCGGCTAATTTTTTTTTTTTTGTATTTTTAGTAGAGACGGGGTTTCACTGTTTTCGCCAGAATGGTCTCCATCTCCTGACCTCATGATCCACCTGCCTCGGCCTCCCAAAGTGCTGGGATTACAGGCGTGAGCCACCGCGCCCGGCCTAATGTGATAATTTTCAGTAGGGCCAATGATACTCATTTTCCCTGTAACAACACTCTAAGGCAGATTTGATTATTATAATTTCACATAGTAAGAAATGAAGCACAAAATAGTTAAATGACTAGATTCATGCTACTGGTGACACAGTTCAAGCTGAAAGATGGTTTTATCATAAATCAGATATTACTCATCTGGATGTCTTCAAGCTTCTCCTGAATTCCCAGGCTACATTTTGCTTTAATAACTAAACAGAACGGCTTGACTCCTATCTCATCTATTATGAGGAAGCTATATTCTTCTCAAATAATCCAGGTATTCTTTGGGTGTTTATGATTCTATGGTTACATCTTGCTTTGAACTCCTGATAACTCCAAATTCTTATCTCAATTGCCAGCTTCTGTCTAGCACAGGCATTATTGAATATGAGGCATTAGTGTCTCACTGTGATGTGATGTAGTGTCTCACTGTGATGTGTTGTGATGAACTATACTGGGTGTAGTTCTCCACCAAACCCATCACAGAGAATATACTACTGGGCAACTTTTGCTTCAGAGGCATGGCATCTATCTTAAGCTTCTCTGTCCTGAGAACCTTTTCCTACATCCAACCTTTCCTTTTCTCTCTGTCCCAAAACCTGTCTCCCACACATAGAAAATAAATAATTACTCTTCTTATTCATTATGTAAATAAAGTGTTTGAGTGGTCTCCTATTTAGCCTATATATACAATTATTTATTTTAAGTAAATGTATTAAGTTGTTTTTTCCTAAACCTACAGGAGGTTCTCCCCTTATGAGGGATTCTGCCTACACAGTAGACATAGATTCAAATTTTATCTTTTTGTCATGTTGATACTGCATTTGGGCAGCTAGAGATTCCCTGATGGTCTTCTGGCTTGATTACACTCTTCGTGGCTTACAAGTTTTGTTTCTAAACCAATGTCTATCCTTTTTGTCCTTAATAACAGAACTGTGATTTTGTGGAGGGGTAGAGGGTGAAGGGCTAGTAATACACTTTCTTGAAATATTGTTCTCCTTGTGTGTCTTTAGCTGGTGGTAGGCATGTGGAATACTCCTGGTCAGAATGCTCTCAGATCCAAGCATAGGGACCTCTGCTCTGGGTTCCACATTTCGGAGAGCCCAATGTATCACAAACCGATAAAAAATAAATGTATTAAAGAGCACAAGTGCCTCTGTCACTCAGGATCTGTCAATGAGCATGGACACATCCTAGACACCTGTTGTCATGACCGATAACTCTTCAGGCCTCAGGAAGTGTGATATCCTTGTCCACATCTCATAGCATCTGTAGACAAGATAAAAACCAATTGTACTCAAATACTGGGAAGTATTGTGGGTTATGCTGCTGCTGACTTTGGAGATGAACTTTGTGGTGAAGCCAGGGAGTTAGAAGAGCAGGAGTGCTTAGATAATAAAAAAATGAATTTCAGTTAAATTGTTAAATCCTTCTCATATGGCATAAATGAAATCAATTCTTCCATGATAAAGTTTTTTTGAGTTTCTACTGTCTTGCTTCTTATTGTTCCTCTTATTGTGATTCCAGAAGTAATTACTAATTAGTTCAGTATTTACAAAAGTTGCAGTTTTATGTATTAAAGAATGGACACTAAATTTATAGTTGAGTATCTAGATCTAGTAGTAATATGTGAGGCAAATTACAATTAATAGCACCACTGTGTTAAAATTCCTTTTGTCAGTAACTTTCATGATAAAAATTTGCAAAATTTTTGCATTTAAAAAATTTGAACTATTAGTAGCATCCCACACAAATAAATGCTCCTTTCTTCTTGAAACATTTATTTTTCTCTTTTGGATTTCCTCTCAGTTTTCTTCCTATCTCATTATTTATTTTCAGTATTATTTTTCTTCTATTACTAATTTCTGAATTTTGGCTACTGTTAGAGTTATTTTATGTTGTATATATAATCTGATTCTGTTGATTTTATCTAGTCTCATTACTTTAAGAATAATTGAGATAATACAGAGATCAGATTGTAAAATCAGGTTTAAAAGAATCAAATACCTTACTATCAAAACATACTAATAATTTCATAGATACATGTCATTCCAGTTTAGCTTGCCCTAAGAAATCCAAGAATGAATATATTGTGATAAAAGCATTTTTTAGATAAGCACTCTCTTACTAGCAACTTTGTACATTTATCAGAAGTGCAATTGTACATGTGTACAAGATTTCCCCGTTAATGCCTTCTTTCTTTTCCCAAAGAGTGTGCTCTGATGAAAGGAAAGAATGGATTGCAAACCGGCTGCTAACCCCTCTCTCCCAAACTAATGTTTGTATGTTGATATTGATGTCGGTATATTGATGTTAATTCCTCCCACATTAAATTTAGCTCTTTATTCTCAACGCCACATTTATTTGGTCTAGGATATGGTAGGCACTGTCCTAGGTGCTGGATTGTCAAAGTAGATTAAGACACAGTCTAAATCCTCATTTCTTCCTCATGAAGGTGGTGTCTGAGAGATGGCAGTAGAAAATAAGGCATTAAGCCACAATCCTGAATATGCATATTTAATTAACATTGATGGTGCTTTGGGTTGAGGGGCATAGAAGCCACTCAGTCTGTGGCACAAAATTACTTTGTATAAAAGACCAAATGGATTTACACTTTATATTTATCCTTGACTCATGTTTAAATTAGGTAAATGATTTTGCAGTCTGTATTTTTGTTACTGATTTATCTCATTATTTTAAAGTTAATAAACTTGAATATTTCTTCATAGTTAATTATTTCATAGTTCATTACATCTAGAACCAGGTAGTACAAAAGACATTCAATAGATTTATCATAAAGTCCAGAGTCTAATCTAGTTTAGATATGGGAGGGACTCAAGGCACGATTCATCCTAAAGCAAATTCCTCCTTAGCCACGAGCCTGTGAAATCAAACAAGAATCTACTTCCAAAAACTAACTGTGGCACAGCCACAGGATAGACATTCGTATGCCAAATGAAAGAAATAGGCAAGAACAAAGGAGTAACTGGTCCCAAGTGTGTCCAAAAGCCAGCAGGACAAATGACATTAAATCTTAAGACTTCAGAATAATCTTTTACTCTATGCCCTGCCCTCTGGCCATACTAGGGCAGGGGTTGGGCCCCCCAAAGCCTCAGGCAGCCCTGTCCTCATGGCTTTGGTGGGCTCATTTCGTGCATCAGCTCTCATGGGTTGGAGTCTCATGCATGCAGCTCTCACACGGTAGTGCTGCATGTGGGTAGCTCTACGGTTCTGGGTTTTCAAGGGCAGCATCACCCCTGTGACTCCACTAGGCATTGCCCTAATGGAGATTCTCTTAGGTAGTTTTTCCCTGTGCAGATTTCTTCCTGGGCTCTCAGGCTATCAGATATAACCTTCAAAATATAGGTAGAGGTACCCATGCCTTCACAGCTCGTGAACTCTATGCACCTGTAAAATTAGCACCGTATGGATACCACCAAATCTTACTTCTTGTGAGCTCTAGTGCAGTGGACTGAGTTACACCTGGACCTGCTTGATACATGACTGGGGCAGGCAGCTGAGGGGTCCTGTGCTGGGATGCAAGGAATAAAGACTTGAAGTGGCCCTGGGCAACAAGCCCTCCAGTACTAATTTTTGTTATAGTGCATTTTGTGCTGCTATAACATAATACCACCGACTGGGTAATTTATAATAAAAAGAAATTTATTGGCCCACAGTTATGGAAGCTGGGGTGCTGGTATCTGGCAGGAGGCTTCTTGCTGTGTCATAAAAGGCAGAAGAGCAAATAGGGAGGGAGAAAGAGAAAGAAAAAGGGAGAGAGAGAGAGTAAAAAGAAACCAAACTTCCCCTTTTATAAGAATCCTACTCTGTGACAGTGGCATTAATCCATTCGTAAGGACAGCCCTGATGGCCCAAGTACCTCTTATTAGGCCACACCTGCCAAGACTGTTGCACTGGGGATTAAGTTTCCAACACATGTTTTTTGGCGGGACCCATTTAAACCATAGCAATCATGTTTTCATTTTCTTTATTTTATAATACTTTGACTTAGGGGAACCATGCAGACTCAAGAAGAAAATGCTCCTTCTAGGGCTAGGTAATTTCTAGAGATAGCAAATAACTTCCCTGCAAGCCCACCTTTCATATACAAACCAAGAAATTCAAAGTCCACGTTTCCAAACTCTTTTTTTTTTTTGTCAAACTTTCACACATCAATAGCTCCCCCACCCTAAATCACCCCAGGACCAGGTATTGGGCAACTAGAGAACACTCCTGCAGCTCAGAGCCCACAAAAAGTTTTCAAACTATCCAATCTTAACCTTACTCAATATACCTACCCTGCTTTGCCTGCTCCTCATGAAGACTCCACTAAAGGCTCTGGTCTATGTTCCACTGATACTTGTTCTGTATCCTGACTGACCTTGCTAGTTGCCCATGTGGCCCTGTGTAATGTAGTGTGCCCTCTTCTCTTGGGACCTGTGAGTAATGAAACTTCCTTCCATTTAATCTCTCTGTGTCCTCACTCAATCACCTTTATAAATTAAACCTCAAGCACAATCACAACAGACTCTCACACATATCACTCTATTAAAATAATTTTTAAAAGATAAACTAGACATCATCTTGCAAGTGTTTCCAATAAAAAATGTTCAGCTCTCATAAATCATCGTGTTTCTTCAAAGGCCACTTTAGAAATATGGATTCTGGACCACAGCCTCGCATACCCTCTTGATCTTCCTCTAGGCCGCTTGTACCCACCTCCTTTGCTGGTTCTTACCGAGCACCTTGACCTCTAAACTTTGAAATTTGAAAATTTGAAGTTTTCGGCACTTGGCTGTCTTATCTTTTCCACTTACACTCTTTCTAGTTGATTTTTATACTTTCAAGGCTTTAAAGTTCATCTCTACACTGATAAATTTATATCTCCGGGTCAGATCCCTCTCCTGAACGTCAGGCTTGTATATCAAATACTTCACTCAGCATCACTTTGTAGTCTAAAAGACATTTCAAAGTAATATGTCCCAAAGTTAGCTTCTTAGAATTAATCATGTAATTATCTTCAATTATTTTCCCCTGCCTCACTTTCACACCATCCATTAGTGAATTCTGGCTCTTCTTAACAGAATAGCTAGAGTGATCACTTTAATACTGAAATCATGTCACTCCTCACCCTTGGATATTTCCATGATTTCCCATTATACTCAGGGCACAAACACAGTTCTCTGCCATAGTTTTGTAAGGCCTCCCAGGACTGTTCTGACCACATTCTTCCAGTTTCCTCTCTCCTTCCTATCCATTGCTCTGGCCTTTTCTCAGTTCTTTGAAACATGCCACACACTTTCCTACCTTAGCACCTTGCTTTTGCATTGCCTAGAAAACTCTTCTCCTATACGCATGAGGCTCACTCTCTTCTATGCTTCAGACCTCTATTTTAATGTCAACAGTTAGTGAGGGCTTCCCTGGCCACTGTATATACAAGAACATGCCACCCTGACCCCAAAAGTCCCTGTTCAACTTGTTTCATATTTGTACATTTCATTTTGTTTCATTTATTACACTAAAATAAATGAAAATTATGTATTTATGAATGCATATGCATTTCTTTTATTATACTTAAATAAATAAAATTAATTTCATTTATTATACTTTTTTAACCTTTTAATTTGTTGAGTATATGTCTTTCCTCCTATAGATCAATCTTTGCTGTCTAAATCATAAGCTCTGTGAAGTCAGGACATTTTGTTAGGTTTGTTTACATTATCCTTCTACCTAAGACAGTGCCTGATACATGATTAGTGATATGGTTTGGCTCTGTGTTCTCACCCAAATCTCATCTTGAATTGTATCCCCACATGTTGATGAAGGGACCTGATGGGACGTAGTTGGATCATGCATGCGGTTTTCCCTTTGAGGTTCTCATGATAGTGAGGGAGTTCTCATGAAATATGATGGTTTAAAAGCGGCAGTTTCCCCTGCCTCTCTCTCTTTCTCTCCTACTGCCATGTGAAACCTGCCTTGCTTCCCCTCCCTCTTTTGCCATAGTTGTAAGTTTCCTGGGGCTTCCCCAGCCATGCCAAACTGTGATTAAACTTCTTTTTCTTTATAAATTAATGAGTCTCAGGTAGTATCTTTATAGCAGTGTGAGAATGGACTAGTACAATTGGCATTCACAATGCATGTTTGCTGAATAAACGAGTGCATTAATTTTTAATTTAGTGAAATGCTATCATATAAAAATTTTGTGAGCGAAAGATGGTGAAAAAATAAATTATTTGAAATCTGACAGTACAACTAATTTAGTTTTGGTGAGAGGAATTTCATCCAGCTATAATTTTTTCTGTCTGAATCCAGATTTCTGATTTACTTCATATCCTTGTTTCCTATGGTGGTCTGATTGTAAGTAAAAAATCATATCTTAGACGCTATGAATAATAAAATGTAAATATGAGTCTTGCATATTTTAAATACATTTATTTTTCATTTTTTAATGTAAATAAAATACCTGTAGATTTCATTAGTGATCTTAAATGCAAGGTTGTCTTGCAAAGGTTAAAAAAGCTAATGATTCCAGTGTATTAAATATCTAAAGACAACAGTTGAGCTCAAATACCATAGAATAGCTTTTAACTCAATGCTTGTAACTTGAAATATATTACTGTGCTAACTTCAATGTAAAATAAATTATTCCTTACTTCTAAAATTTAAAAAAATAAGTTTTGAATCAAAATTGTGGTTAGATTTTTTTAAACTAAGCAGTTGAATTGCATTCAACATGACTATTTTTAATTATATGACCATCTTTTACAATTAGCTTTGGATGTATATGCAAGCTAGGGAACAGATTACTGCCTTGTAGCCCACCTTCCCAATGGATCTGAGTAGCTTAATATGTTACACATTTTATCCTTTCAGGAAAACGTTTCTTACTTTCAAGCTATAATTAACTTATTCTCTAATGATTGTTTGCTGCATAAAACTTCCAAATCCTCACATCCACTGGTGAGGACAGAGAAAGATGAATTTTGAATTTGACAGTGAGTTACAGCATTAACTTCAAAATTGCATTTTACTGTTTTCCATTCATAATTTAATTATTGCAACTGTACTTATTTTGCCACAGGTTTATTTGTTTTTCAAGAGAATAGAAAGAGTATCTATGCCCAAGGATTTGATGAAAGTGAGAAGCTCATTACATGGCCAATTATTGTTCATAACCTGACAGCTTTGCAACAGTCTCCAAAAATCTGTCATTTTCTCACCACAGACAAGTTCTGTTCAACAAGCCCCTATAGCACAGGTTAAACTACTCGATTATTCTTAAAAAGTGTTTGACCTCATTCCTTGTACCCTGCAGGGAAAAAAATTTAACATTTAACCAACAGTGAGGAATCCTTGCTGAGGGTGAAAAATATTCTTTTTTCCCTAGCTAGGTGTCTGCTCAGTTGAAACATGGTTGAAATATTCTAGTTTGGATTTAATAGCTATGAGGAAGTTTTGATTTTTTTTCTTGATCCTGTACTTTCCTGTGCTTCATAAATTCCTTGTAAGGGCTATTTTGATATTTTCTCTGAAGACTAAAAATATACTCAGTGTAGTCTAATAAGCAAAATATCCTCAACTACAATTACTTCAGTGGTTTATTGTTTTTCCAATATGCCAAAGACAGTATATGTACACAGGAGTATATGAAAATGTATATTATGGCTAAAAAAATAAAATTATCTACCATATACAAATGACATGTACCCACCACCTTGGCCAAGAAGCAAAACTTTACCCTTTAAATTTTATCCAAGTAGGCTTCTTGTATCTCTCTTGCTCTTCCCAGAGGTAATCACTTCTTGAAATTTGTAGCAGGTATTTCTTTGCTTTCTATTATAGTCTTTGCCATCTTTATGAATCCCTATCCAATTCTAATCAATACATTATTTAACTCTGTATATTTCAGGCATTATATAGAAGAAATCATAGCATATTTATTCTTCTATAACTTGCTTTTTGACCATTATTCTTTTAGGTCAACCATGCTACTACTTATGGCTACTCTTCAAATTTATTCATGGCTGCATAGTATTCCATTGAATACATGGACTATACATCATTAATCCACAACAATTTGCATGGCTTTTTCTGTTTCCAGTTTTTGCCATTCTGACTGATGCTATTATAGAAATGCCTCTAATGTCTCCCGTACATGTGCAACATTTTCACTGGGGACGTCTTCCTAGGACAGGAACTGCTGAATAGTAAAGTGTATACATGCCCACTTATACCATATAGTGTAAATTATTTTCAAAGTGGTTTATCTACACACTCATCAGCATATGAAAGTTCTAGGTGCTCCGCATAATATTATCTGAAATTTTTTACAGTCAGTTTAAAATGATAGCTTGTTGCTTAATTTGCATTTTTACTTCAATTCTACTTAAATATATTCTCATGCATATATTATTTCTTCTATGAAATTCCTTTTAATGTATTTTGTTCACTTTTAAAAGCATTTTAAATATATAATCTTCTATGTTTGTAATGATTTTTATCTGCTTGCTCTTAGAGAGATGTGTTAAAATCTTTTATTGTGACTTTGGATCTGTATGTTTCTGTGGTTCTTCCAATCTTTGTTTTGCCTATTTAGAGACATTTTAGTACACCCACACTTCATATCATTTTACTTCATGATGAATTATCAGCATTATGCAGAGACCTTAAATATTTATAATAATGTTTTTACATTATGTAGTATACTTGTTTCTTCTTGGAAACCAATTTTAGTTAATCATCATTGTTTGACATTATTATAGCTATACTTGTCTTCTTGGATTAATATTTGCCCCATATGTATATCTACACATCAAATCTTTACTTTCAACTCTTATCAACATATGCTTTTTATGTGTCTCTAAAACACAGTAAAACCCAATTTCATTTACATCTTTTAATCTTACCTGAAAATATCTGTTCGTAATGTTTAGTCCATTTACTTTTAATGATTAAAATATTTTGATTTATTCTTGTCTACTTAGTTTATAATTGCTTTCTTCCAATTTTTACCAGTGTTTTTTTCTCTTATTTTCTTCATTATTTGAAATTAATGAGTTTTTTCCTCATTCCATTTTGAAATTTGTCTGTACTTTGCCTACATTCTGTAAACATATTTCTGCTATATATGGGATTCTTGACTGATTGATAGCTTTTTTATTGTTGGTGGTGTTTCAAAGAAGACAGCTGTCGGTTCCTTGTCACCCTTTTGAAAGTAATATTTTCTCTCTGGATGCTTTTAAGATCTTTTGTTCATGGCTTTTCTATACTTTCACTATGATATAGCTGCATGAGAATTTTATTTATTCTTATTTGGATTTCTTGGGCTTATTAAATATGTTAATTGTATTCCTACACCAATTCTAAAATGTTCCTAGCTGCTCTTTTTAAATGTATTGCCTCTGCAACCTTTACTGTATTCTCACATTCTGAGATTTTTGAATGGGAACGTATTAAACTCTTTTATTCTACCTTTCATAACTCTTAATTTCATTTTTCCATGGTTACCTTGTTGTTCTCTATATGCATAATCATTTCTTTAGTTCCATATTTCAATTAATAATTTTCTATTTACGTGGCTCTTTAACAGTGATAAGTAGTTTAATTTCAATTACACATTTCCATTTCTAGAAAAGATTTTATTTTATTTTTTCAAATTTACTTGCTATTGACTTATTTTTCAAATCTCTCTTTTATGTCTTGAAACATAATAAACAGTCTTATTTTACATTATGTATCTGATGATTCTGGTATCTGATGATTCTCATATCTGATGTTTTTTTGAATCTAGATTTGCTCATTGTCACTTCTGCTGGCTTTGGCTGGCATTGCAGTGTCCTTCCATGTTTGATTTTTGGGGGCAGTAAGGGATGTAGTTTCTTTGGAACTTGATCTGTAAAAATTATTTGAAAACTGTTGCAAAGCTGAGTTCATCCAGAAAGCATATGCTCTACCAAGCCAGAAATACTAGGAATATAACTCTTAAGTTAACCTTTTGATTGCAACTCAGACAATGTGAATCAGTTCGCAAGCCCATGTGTAGAAAAACTTAAGGTTTCAAACTTTTGAGAGAAATTTTTTTTCTCCTCTATTGAGCATAAGCTTCAAGGCTGACAGTTTACCATGTAGACCTTTTGGGACAGGGATTTAATAATAGATGTATCAGTAGATAGATGATAGATAGATAGATAGATAGATAGATAGATAGATAGATAGATAATTTGTTATAGGAACTGGCTCACGTGATTATGGAGGCTGAGAAGTCCCACCAACTATCTGCTATCTGGAAAACCAGGAAGGTAGTGCAATTCAGTAGAGTCCTAGGGTCTGAGGACCACAGGTGTGTGTGTGTCAGCGGGGTGGAGATGGACACTGTTAAGCCAAAGGCCCAGGAACCAGGAGCTCTGATATCTGAGGGCAGGAGACGAATTTCTCAGCTCAAGGAGTGGGAGAGAGAATTCGCCCTTCCTGGCCTTTTTGTTGTATTCAGGTCTGCCATCAACAGATTGGATGACACCAGCCCACATTGGTGAGAGCAGAGCTTCTTTACTGGGTCCACTTATTCAAATGCTAGTCTCTTACAGAAACACCCTCACAGACACCCAGGAATAATGGTTTACCAGTTATATGGGCATTCCTTAACCTATTATTTTTCTGTCTCAGGGCCCTGGGAGGTCAGAAAACTGATGCTCAAGTTTGCTGAGTTTTGGAAAATGCCCACAAGCTCAAGGGCAACATCAGGTATTCCATTTTCCTCTCTAGATATTTACCTTCACTCATTCCCTGTCTTGACTATTCCTCATTGTATTGCCATCTCATGCATACAGTCATAATGCTTTACATATTTTTATCTGTGCATTTTGTTATTTTTATGAGGAAATTAAGTTTTTTTGTCTGTTTTTTGAGACGGAGTCTTGCTCTGCCACCAGGCTGGAATTCAGTGGCACGATCTCAGCTCACTGCAACCTCTGCCTCCCGGATTCAAGTGATTCCCCTGCCTCAGCCTCCCGAGTAGCTGGGATTACAAGCACATGCCGCCATGCCTAGCTAATTTTTGTATTTTTAGTAGAGACGGTTTCACCATGTTGGCCAGGGTGGTCTTGATCTCTTGACCTCGTGATCAGCCCACCTTGGACTCCTGGGATTACAGGCATGAGCCGTTGTGCCCAGCCGGAAATTAAGTTTTATATTGCTAGAAATGAAACTTATTTAGTGATTAATTTTAAATATTGTACTTATCTTTAATCTGTTTATTACTTAGGATATCCTAATACAGCTAATGCATGGGCTTTTAAGAGTTTGTCTGGTAAACCCAAATGACCGAATCTCAAGTCTTGAAGTTAGTCTTGATTGGTATTAATAATATTAACAGTGAAATAAAGTAAAAAGAAAACTACTGTTTTCTGAATCAGAAACTGTGTACCTTCTTTTGAAGGTTATGTGATTTTCCAATAATTAAAACTGATGTAATTACTTTTATATGGATAACTAAAGAATTGACCTGTGAGATATGTGTGATACATGTAAGTAAAATTCTAAGAAGGTAATAAAAATGGGATAAAAAAATGTAACAGTGGCAGGCCCAAACAAAAAGTGCCTTATTCAGACCTCTAGGGTAACAGTCCTCAACCTGTTTAACACCAGGGACTGGTTTTGTGGAAGACAATTTTTCCATGGACCAGGCAGGGAGGGGAGAGGGGATGGTTTGGGGATGAAACTGTTCCACCTCAGATCATCAGGCATTAGTTAGATTCTCATAAGGAGCACACAACCTAGATGCTTCACATACACAGTTCACAATAGAGTTTAGGCTCCTCTGAGAATCTAATGCCTCTGGGCTCCATGGCTCATGCCTGTAATCTCAGCACTTTGGGAGGCCGAGGCGGGAGGATCACTTAACGCAAAGAGTTTGAGATCAGCGTGGTCAACATGGAAAAACCTCATCTTTACTACAAATACAAAAATTAGCTTGGTATAGTGATGCAGGCCTGTAATCCCAGCTACTCGGGTGGCTGAGGCCTGAGAATCGCTTGAACCCGGGAGGTGGAGGTTGCAGTAAGCCGAGATCGTGCCACTGCACTCCAGCCTGGCAATGAAATGAGATCAAAAAAAAAAAAAAAAAACAGAGAGAGAGAGAGAGAATGTGATGCTGCTGGTCTGACACTGACAGGAGGCGGAGCTCAGGCAGTAATGCTCACTTACCTGCCACTCACCTCCTGCTGTGCAGACAGGTTCCAAGACTGGTACCTGTGGGTGGCTTGGGGTTGGGAACTCCTGCTCTAGGGGAATAGTCACTAAATTAGTCTCACGGTAGGAAGGACACACTGGTCTGTTGAGTTGTTCCATTTTAGATTCTTTTTATTAGGTAGGTGCAAAAATAATTTTGGTTCTTGCCATTAATGGCCCAAACAGCAATTTCTTTTGCACCAACCTACTAATATCCAAAGGGATTTCCTTAATTAGAAGTTATTTGGATTCTGAAATCATATGGAAAATGAATAGTAAGAAGATACTAAGATGTTAATTTAAATAACATATACCAATACAACAAAATATATGTAAGATATGTGTATGACCATAATGAAGTTTCAGGTCTTTAATTCTAATCCCTTCTAAAAAGTGTATTGTACAGGTCATAACTAGGAATTCTGATCAGGTAAATGAAGCTATCCTGCATTTATCTCCCTCTGCAGGCTAGTTCTTTTCCCTATCAGTCTTCTCTGGCCCTGGCTGGTGTGCATCCCATTTCAATCTGGCTATTTTATTCTTTCATGAAGACATGAATATTAATTAAAAAGAATCTGGTGACTCTGTCTGCAATTACAAACGTTGGGACTTTGTAATATCAATGACAATGACTTTTACAAATTTACTCTTCTCTTCTGATCCTCATTGCCCATGTCTGTATGGTTCACTTCCCTGTCTGTCACTGAGCCTTCTGTAGTTGCATGCTAAATTTCAGAAATGCTTTTTCCTATGTTTACTCAGGAGGTTTTCATTGGTTTTATAAATTTTTAGAACTTTTAGGTTGAAGATAGCCTTATAATGACTATTTACATGTCAAAAAATAAAAAAAAGGTCTTTGAAAATGTTTTCTCCATTTTTGAATATGATGTTCTTTGAAGTGATTAATTAGTTTATTGGACTTCCAAGTGACCATAGCTTTTCTATGTCTTGATTGAGAAAATACAGAATAATTGCAACTTCCTATCTAGTAACTCACAAATAACTTGATATTTTATTAAACAATTGAGAATGTTTACCTGAAAAATGGTAGAGTATGAAAAACATTATTTTTTTCTGATCTACTTGGGATGTTTTATGGATATTGAATTCGAGAACATTAAATAAAATGAACTTATAATTATTTAAACTGTTCATGGCCCAAACTTTTAGAACAACTGTTCTGTGTTTATCTCCAAGATCACAGTGTTAAATGGCTGACAATGGGAAAGATTGCACTTTTTCTCTTTTATTATACCTACCAGACAGCATTTTTATTTTGCTGCCCATAATAGAAACCAGATCTAGATAACTAAACAGGACACACAATTATTTTAAGAGTTGTGAATATATCTCAGATCAATAGGAAGGCTGGACAAAACAGAAATCTGGACCTCAATATGTTCACACCATACAGCAGCTGGGATCTCCCCTCCTCCCTGGCAGGTTTCAGATATGCAATGCTGACTTTTCCCCTCTGCCATCTCCGACATCACTGTTGTCACTGCTAAGAGTAACCTCCCAAGATTCATTCTTAAGGGAGTATGTAGTTTTACTAGGAAGACATAACTTAACAATATGTACCATTAGAGGGAAGCTTGAGATAAAATATACCAAATCTTAAAATATGTGTTTAGACAATAGAAGAGATCAGTAAGAGATATATTATAGTTAAATTATTATTACTGAGAAAAATTCATGGAAGAGATAATTTCACTGTTGGCTTTGATTATATCCAGTTCATTTCATGCTACCTGCTCATTGGAAAATTATTTTTTGAATTTATTTTAATTGAAAAGTATACATTATGTATTTATGGTGTACAACACTATACTTTGATATATGTATACATTGTGAAATGGCTAAGTTCAGGAGGTTTTCATTGGTTTCATAAATTGTTTTTTATATTTCTGTCCTTTGACTAACATCTCCTCAATCTCTCACCTCTAGCATCTGTTAACCATCTATAACTCTCTGTATGAGTTTGACTTTTTTAATACTCCACATATAAGTGATTTCACTCAGTATTTGTCTTTCTGTGCCTGGCTAATTTCACTTAACATAATGTTCTCCAGTTCATCCATGTTATTGTACATGACAGGATTTCCTTGTGTTTTAGGGCTGAATAGTGTTCCACTGTGTGTATGTGTGTTTATAAATCACAGTTCCTTTATCCATACATCTATTCATGGATACTTAGGTTAACTCCGTATCTTGGCTATTGTGAGTAATACTGCAATGAACATGGGAGTGCAGATATCTCTTTAACATACTGATTTCACTTTCTTTGGATACATAGCCAGTAGTGGGTTTACTAGACCATATGTTAGTTCTGTTCTTCTTATTGGGGGACCTCCACATTGTTTTCCATAATGATGGTAGTAATTTGCATTCCCAGAAACGGTATACAAGGGTTCCTTTTTCTTTGCATCCTTCTGAATATTTTTATCTTCATCTTATTTTATGATAGCCATTCTAGTAGGTGATAGGTGATATCTCATTGTGGTTTGAATTTGTGTTTCCCTGGTAATTAATGGTGTCGAGCACCATTTTATATACCTATTAGCCTTTTGCATATCTTCTTTTGAGAAAAGTTTATTCGGGTCCTTTCCCTATTATTTTTAATTGAGTTATTTGTTTTCTTATTAATGAATTGTTTGAGTGCCTTATATATTTTGGAAATTAACCCCTTACCAGATGTATGGTTTGCAATTATATTCTCCCATTCAGTACACTGTCTCATAACTCTGTTGATTGTTTCCTTTGCCGTGCAGAAGATTTTTAGTTTGAAGTAATCCTATCTGTTTATTTTGACTTTTGTTGCCTGTGCTTTTGGGGTCAGATACAAAAAATCATTCATCAGATCAATGTTGTGGAGTTTACCCCATATGTTTTCTTCTAGTAGTTTTATCGTTTCAGGTATTACATTACAGTTATTAATCCATTTTGAGTTGAGTATTATATACTGTGTGATACGAGTGTCTAATTTCATTCTGCCAGTGGATATCCAGTTTTTCTAGCACTATTTATTAAAGAGACTGTCCTTTTCCCATTGTGTGTTTCTGTCATCTTTGTCAAAAATCAGTTGACCATAGTTGTGTGTATTTCTGGGCTACCTATTCATTCAAATAGTATAATGCCTGTCTTCGTTTTGCTCAAAACTGCTTTGGCTATTCAGGGTCTTTTTGGTTCCATATGAATTTTAGGCCTGTTTTTTATATTTCTGTGAAAAATGTCATTGGAATCTTGATAGGAATTGTATTGAATCTGTAGATAGTTTGGGATATTATAGACATTTTCAACAATATTGATTCTTCCAATTCACGAATCCACTTCTTTGTATATCCTTCAATTTATTCCATCAATGATTCCCAATTTTCAGTGTACAGATATTTCACCTCCTTGGTTAAACTTATTCCAAAATATCTTACTAATTTTTGTGGCTTTAGAACTAGGATTGTTTTCTCAATTTCTTTCCGATATTTTAATGTTAGTGTATAGAAATGCTGCTGAATTTTTATGTTGATTTTTTTCCTGCAACTTTACTATATTGGTTTATGAGTTCTAACAATTTTTGGTAGAGTCTTTAGATTTTTCTATATGTAAGGTTATGTCATCCTCAAACAGATAACATTTTATTTATTTATTTCTGATTTTATGCTTTTTGTTTTTGTCTCTTTCCTAATTTCTTTGGCTAGATATACCATATTATGTTGAATAGAAGTGATGAAAGTCAACATTCTTTTCTTGTTACTGATCTTAGAGAAAAAGCTTTATGTTTTTCACCATGAAGTATGATGTTACTGTGAGCTAGTCATGTATGACCTTTACTATGTTATGTTACCTTCTTTCTATACCTAGTTTAAGTATTCTTATCATGAAACAGTATTGAACACTAAGAAATGCTTTTTCTGCATCTATTGAGATGATCGTGCAGTTTTTCCTCCATTCTGTTAATGAGCTGTATAACATTTAGTGATACATATGTTGACCCATCATTGCCTCTGAGAAGCAAATCCTACTTAATCATGGCATATGACCGTTTTTATGTGCTGTTGAGTTTGATTTGCTAGTGTTTTGTTGAGAATCCTTGTATCTATGTTCATCAGTGATATTGACTTGTAATTTTCTGGGTTTTTTTTTTTTGTAGTGTTTTGTGTGGCTGTGGCATCAGGGTAATGCTGGCTTCATAAAATACATTTTTAAGTATTTCCTGTTTAATTTTTTGAAAGTGAAAAGAATTGGTACCAGTTCTTCCTTAAATATTTGATAAAATTAGACAGTGAAGCCATGATTTTCTGGGCATTTCTTTGTTAGGAGGTTTTCTGATTACTGATTCAATCTCCTTACTTGTTAAGGAGAAGTTGGCCTAAACAGATTTTTATTTCTTGATTATTTAATCTTGATAAGTTGTCTAGGAATTTATTCATTTTCTGGTTATCCACTTTATTGACATATAATTGTCATAGTAGTCTCTTACGATCCCATGTGTTTCTGAGATGTCCATTGTAATGTCTCCTTTTTCATTTCTGATTTTGAGTTTTCTTTTTTCTTTGTTAGTCTAGTTAAAGACTTGTCAATTTTGTTAGTCTTTTCAAAAAATCAACTCTCATTTCATTGATCTTTTTTATTGTTTTTCATACTTCTATTTCATTTATACTTAATATTTTCTTCCTTTTATTAACTTTGGACTTAGTTTACTATTTTTCTAGTTCCTTGAGTTGTAACGTTATATTGTTTATTTGGGTTCTTTCTTATTTTTTTATATAAATGTTTATTTTTATAAACTTCCCTCTACTAATTGCTTTTACTGCATTCCATAAGTTTTGGTGTGCTGCATGCCCATTTTCATTTGTATCAACATTTTAAAAATTTTCTTTAAATTGCTTCATTGATCCATTTTTTAAAGGAGCATGGTGTTGCATTTGCACACATGTCAATTTTTCAAAATTTCTACCTTTTTTGACATCCAGTTTCATATAATTGTGGTCAAAATAGATACTTGATATTATTTCAATCTTCTTAAATTTGTTAAGATTTGTTTTGTGGCCTAACATATGATCTATCCTGGAGAATGTCTCATGTGTGCTTGAGAAGAATATTATTCTGCTGCTGTTGGATGGAATATTCTGTACATGTTTGTTAGGTTCATGTTTGTAGCTCAATATCAATGTTGCCTTATTGATTTTCTGCCTGTATTATCTGTCCATTGTTAAAAGTTGGTTATTAAAATCTCATACTATTATTGTCTTGTGATTTAACTCTCCCTTCAGATCTATAAATATTTGCTTTATATATTTAGATGCTCCAGGGTTGGATGCATATATATTTACAATTGTTTTATCCTCTGTATGAATTGACCACTTTGTCACTATATAATGACCCTCTTTGTCTCTTTGTCTGGTTTTTGTCTTGAAGTCCATTGTATTAGGTAAATATATAGCTAGCCCTGTTTCCTCTTAGTTGTTTGCATGGAATATTTTTATTTTATCATTTTGCTTTCAATCTATGTGTGCTTTTAAAGGTAATGTGAGTGTCTTGTAGGCAGTGTTTAGTTGGGTCTTGTTTCTTTATGCATTCAGCCATGCTCTGTCTTTTGACTGGGGGATTTAACCTATTCACATTCAAGGTAATTATGGACATTTCAGGATTGACTATTGCCATTTGGTTGATTTTTTTTTCTGGTTGTTTTGTAAATTGTTTGTTCCTTTCTTTCTTACTTGCTATGTTTATTTGTGATTAGATATCTTTATCTAGAGGGTCACCTTAATTTCTTTCTTTTTGTCTTTTTTTTGTATCTACCATAGGTTTTTGCTTTGTGATAACAATGAGGCTTACCTAAAACATCTTATTGTTATAACAGCTACTTTAAGCTGGTAACAACTTAACTTTCATTGCATAAAATTACTATACACTTCTATTCTACCCCCATACATTTTATGTTTTAAATATTAAAATTTACATCCTTTTATCTTGTATATTCCTTAATAAATTATTATAGCTATTATTACTATTAAAAGCTTTGTTTTTAACCTTCATTCTAACAATATAAGTGAATTATACATCACCATTACAGTATCAGAATATTCTGTATTTGTGTACTTACTTTGACCAGTGAGTTTTATACTTTCATATATTTTTGTGTTACTAGTTGGTATCCTTTTCTTTTAGATTGAATAACTCTCTTTAGCATTTTCTGTAAGACAGGTCTGGTAGCAGTGAATCCCTTATTTATTGTTTGTCTAGGGAAATCTTTATATCTACTGCATTTCTAAGGAATAGCTTTGCAGAGTATAGTATTCTTGGTTAGAAGATTTTTTTCTTATTTTATATCAACACTTTGAATAGGTGACTACTGAGAAGTCTACTGCCAGGCATATTAGCACTCCTATACATGTAATTTGCTTCTTTTTCCTTGTTACTTTTAAAAAGTTCTCTTGATTTTTGATGATTTGAATATACTATGTCTTGTTGCAGTCATACTTGAATTGATTCTGATTGGAGAGTTCTGACCTTCCTATATCTGGATATTTTTAATTTTCTCCAAATTTGGAAAGTTTTCTGCTATTATTTCTTTAAATAAGCTTTTCACCCTTTACCACTTTCTTTTTCTTCTTTGAACTCCTATAACTTGAATATTAGCTCTTTGATGCTTTCTTATAAATCCCATAAGCTTTCTTTATTCCTTTTTATTCTTTTCCTTTTTCCTCCTCTAACTATATATTTTCAAACAATCTGTCTTTTAGTTAACAGATTTATTCTGCTTGATCAATTCTGCTGTTTATACTATTACATTTTTATTTCATTTATTGTATTTTTTAGCACCAGAATTTTCTTTTTTTTAAAAAAAATTTCAGTCTATTTAATTTCTAATTTTGGTCACTAATTGTTTTCCTGATTTCATTGAATTATTTCTCATATTTTCTAGACATTTGCTAAGCTTCCTTAAAGTAATTATTTTGAATTCATTGTCAGTAAGTTTGTACATATCTATTTTGGGGGGATCAGATACTGTGGGATTTTTGTGTTGTTTTGGTGTTATTATATCTTTTGGGTTTTTCATATTGTTTCTTTTGTTGTTGCTTTAAGTTGATGTCTGCACATTTGGTAGAGCAATCACCTCTTGTAGACTTTACAGGGTAGGTTTTCTGTGGAAATGTCTTTCTGTGGGGGTATAAAAGGACACTTACTTGGTGAGATGAGGTGGTTTTGGCACCAATGAAGGTGCCAGCTGTTTGTCTCTCTGCAGCACTGATAATGTTGTTGTTGATAAAGATTGAAAAGTGGCTGATGTTATGAATGTCAGCAATGACAGTGAGGGGTGTTAAGGCGTTTGGTGGCCGTACCTGTTAAGATTGCCAGAATCTCTCTTGGCACTGAATCTGGTCTGTTGGCTTGCTTGCAGTGGTGGTTGCACTGGTGTTTGATAAGTGATGTCCATGGAGTAGCAATGGAGCTGAGGCCTGAAGCGTGGGCACATGTAGAAGGAGTACATCTGTGGAATTGGGGCAGTATTTACTCTGGTGTCCTGAGCACAGACAGCCCTAATGCTGAGTTGATAATAGTATGTATGGTAGAGATATTTGTGAAGTAACCGGGTAGCTAAGAATGGGAACACACGCATGAGCAAAGTTAGAGTAGCTCTGTAGTCAGGGTATGGTCTAGCTCTCTACAGTGGCTAAGCCAGTGGCTGGAACATGGGTACATGCAGCAAGGGCTTGGCTCAGGGGCTGTAGTACAAACCAGCTTACTATGGTGCTGGCTTTGGTGTCTGCAACATGAGTGAGCCCAGTGTAGCCACAGAGCCAGGGTGTGTGTGTGAGCATTTGTGGAGTACCCACAGCTCCGTGGTTGCACATGTGCAGAATTGGAAGAGGTGGTAGCTCCTTTCCCCTAATTAATGAAGATTATCCACCTACTGGGGGCATAGGTTCAGCTATATCTCCCTCTCTTGGTTTCCCTGCCAGGAGTGACTCTCAGTTACCTAGGTGGAAAGAGATGCCAGTGTTCTCTGTGAAGCATGCTGTTGAAGACCACAGTGGTTTCCACTTCTTGGCTGATGCTGATAGCCTCTGCCTTTCTTTTTTGCTCCTGGCTACCTCCTGCTGTCTCAGGTATGTTGGCATTACCAATAATTCTTGCTATATGAATATTCTTTGAGTTTTTTTTCTACATTGTATTGCTATAGATTTTTAATGGGTCCTATAGCTCTCTCTGGGCTATTTTGCTTTGTGAATAGCTGTCTATAGCTGTTTTTCTTGGGAGAGGATGTAAGATGATATCTCCTATTCTGCCATCTTGGTCCCATCATCTACTTCAACATTTGAATTAACAAAACACCACAACCTCAATTATAACAAAAAATTTGTCATTTCTCTCAGAGTGACAGTGGTATCACAATTTTCATTATAAATCCTCTTTTCTATGGCTTATGTCTTATCATATGAATTTATATGAGGATGAAAGTTCGCATTAAAAGTGGTTCAGCTCATATAAAAATTCCTCTCAAAATTAAAAAAAATTATATTTTCCACCAAGCAATAATCAACTAAACCATAATTTATCTAAAAGGCTAACTACATTTCTGGCTGAAACAGAAAGTTATTGTGAACAAGAAAATTTTACCAGCAGTTAGCCTTTTTTTCTCAGAATAGTTTCTATTGATATTTGAAAGTATTAATGCAATAGCTATTTTATAGTCAAGTACATTGCCTCTAAATAGTTATATTAATTTTTTACCAATTATTATTCCAGTAATAAATTGACCAGTTACTTATTCTTTTCTAATATTTAAGCTGCTGTTATAGCTATTTAAATAAATGAAAGCTGAAACTGGATCCCTTCCTTACACCTTATACAAAAATTAATTCAAGATGGTTTAAAGACCTAAACGTTAGACCTAAAACCATAAAAACCCTAGAAGAAAACCTAGGCATTACCATTCAGGACTTAGGCATGGGCAAGGACTTCATGTCTAAAACACCAAAAGCAATGGCAACAAAAGCCAAAATTGACAAATGGGATCTAATTAAACTCAAGAGCTTCTGCACAGCAAAAGAAACTACCATCAGGGTGAACAGGCAACCTACAAAATGGGAGAAAATTTTTGCAACCTACTCATCTGACAAAGGGCTAATATCCAGAATCTACAATGAACTCCAACAAATTCACAAGAAAAAAACAAACAACCCCATCAAAAAGTGGGCAAATGACAAGAACAGACACTTCTCAAAAGAAGACATTTATGCAGCCAAAAGACACATGAAAAAATGCTCACCATCACTGGCCATCAGAGAAATGCAAATCAAAACCACAATGAGATACCATCCCACACCAGTTAGAATGGCAATCATTAAAAAGTCAGGAAACAACAGGTGCTGGAGAGGATGTGGAGAAATAGGAACAGTTTTACACTGTTGGTGGGACTGTAAACTAGTTCAACCATTGTGGAAGTCAGTGTGGTGATTCTTCAGGGATCTAGAACTAGAAATACCATTTGACCCAGCCATCCCATTACTGGGTATATACCCAAAGGACTATAAATCATGCTGCTATAAAGACACATGCACATGTATGTTTATTACGGCACTATTCACAATAGCAAAGACTTGGAACCAACCCAAATGTCCAACAATGATAGACTGGATTAGGAAAATGTGGTACATATACACCATGGAATACTATGCAGTCATTAAAAATGATGAGTTCATGTCCTTTGTAGGGACATGGATGAAATTGGAAATCATCATTCTCAGTATACTATCACAAGGACAAAAAACCAAACACCGCATGTTCTCACTCATAGGTGAGAACTGAACAATGAGAACACATGGACACAGGAAGGGGAACATCACACTCTGGGGACTGTTGTGGGGTGGGGGGAGTGGGGAGGGATAGCATTAGGACATATACCTAATGCTAAATGACGAGTTAATGGGTGCAGCACACCAGCATGGCACATGTATACATATGTAACTAACCTGCACATTATGCACATGTACCCTAAAACTTAAAGTATAATAATAATAACATAAAATAAATAAAAATAAAAATAAATAAATAAATGTGAGAGTTGGATATATATCTTCTTTGCATAATTATAACACTCTCTATACCATATTATGTACATCATAAATTAAGCAGTTGATTAAAAATGTCATGTCTCTGCATGTATGAAAAAGAGATTTAAAAATGAAACTATTCTAAAATTATGGATTTTTCTAGAAATATGAAAAGTTGAGAATGAAATGATAAAAAAGGAAGTAGGGTCTTTCGAGTACCATTCAACATTACCAAAACTGTGTAAAAAGTAGACATTAAAGGAGAGTCTTGAATAATCTTTAACATAAGCTCCTTTATTTTCTTAATACATGCAAATTCCTGAGCCATTTCCCCAGGATTTATGGTTCACAAGTTTTGGTGTGAGTTTCAGTAATTTGCATTTAATAAATGCCTCAGTTGACCTCAAGTAATTTTGATGCAAGTAAACTAGTTTTCACACATTGCAGAAAATCATGCTTCATTGTCCACTAGTTATGTGTGAGTTTTACAATTAAAGTTTTTATTAATTATAAAAAAAATTTATCCTGACCTACAATAGCATCCCTAGTAACTCTAACACTTTGCTTCATTTGTCTTTTTTGTTTTGTTTTGTTTTTGAGATAGGGTCTCACTCTCTTGCTCAGGCTGGAGTGCAGTGGTGCAATCTCAACTCACCGCAACCTCCGCCTCAAGCAATCCTCCCATTTTAGCCTCCTGAGTAACTGAGACTACAGGAACACGCCACCATGCCTGGCAATTTTTTTTTTTTTTTTTTTTTTTTAGTATTTTTGGTAGAAATGAGGTTTTGTCATGTTGCCCAGACTGATCTCAAACTCCTGAGCTCAAGCAGTGTGACTCAGCTTCCCAAACTGCTGAGATTACAGGTGTGAGCCACCATGACTAGCCATCTTTTGTCTTTATATACTTATTACTACTTGACATAATATTATATACATTTTCAGATTTTCTTCTTTATTACCATAAACCTTATGAAGGCAGGAACTTCACCAGTGTTCGTCACTTCTTTTCCTTCCTCTGTATTTGAAATGGATATGGTAGGCTTGAAATGGAGTAGAAATTAATTCACTGAGGTTGTTGCAGTATGCTTTTTTTTTTAAATTATACGTTAAGTGCTGGGATACATATGCAGAATGTGCAGGTTTGTTGCATAGGTATACACGTGCCATGGTGGTTTGCTGCACCCATCAACCCATCATCTACATTAGTTATTTCTCCTAATGCTATCTCTCCCCTAGCCCTCTATCCCACCAACAGGCCCTGGTATGTGATGTTACCCTCCCTGCGTCCATGTGTTTCCATTGTTCAACTCCCACTTATGAGTGAGAACATGAGAACATGTGGTGTTTGGTTTTCTGTTCCTGTGTCAGTTTGCTGAGAATGATGGTTTCCAGCTTCATCTATGTCCCCGCTAAGGACATGAACTCATCATTTTTATGGCTGCATAGTAACCCATGGTGTATATATGTCACATTTTCTTTATACAGTCTGTCATTGATGGGCATTTGGGTTGGTTCCAAGTCTTTGCTATTGTGAATAGTGCTGCAATAAACATACATGTGCATATGTCTTTTTAGTAGAATTATTTATAATTTTTGGAGTATATACTCAATAATGGGATTGCAAGGTCAAATGGTATTTCTGGTTCTAGGTCCTTGAGGAATTGCCACACTGTCTCCCACAATGGTTGAGCTAATTTACACACCCACCAATGGTGTAAAAGCATTCCTATTTCTCCACATGCTCTCCAGCATCTGTTGTTTCCTGACTTTCTAATGATCGCCATTCTAACTGGTGTGAGATGGTATCTCACTGTGGTTTTAATTTGAATTTCTCTAATGACCAGTGATGATGAGCTTTTTTTCATATGTTTGTTGGCCACATAAATGTCTTCTTTTGAGAAGTGTCTGTTCATATCCTTCACCCACTTTTTGATGGGGTTGTTTGTTTTTTTCTTGTAAATGTTCCTCGTAGATTTAAGTTCCTTGTAGATTCTGGATATTAGCCCTTTGTCAGATAGATACATTGCAAAAATTTTCTCCCATTCTGTAGGTTGCCTGTTCACTCAGCCCCAAATCTCCTTAAGCTGATAATTAACTTCATCAAAGTCTCAGGATACAAAATCACTGTGCAAAAATCACAAGCATTCCTATATACCAATAATAGACAAACAGAGAGAAATATTCTTTACTATTCCAAGAGTGAGATGAAATAACTGTAAATACTAAAAGTTGTTGCTTACAGAGAGTGGAATTGAATGCTTTATTCTGTTTTTTTAAAAAATACTTTTCCATTTTTTATGAATTTTATACATTGAACATATAGTACTTCATAATCAGAAAAAAAACAACATTTAAAGCATGTTACATTTAAAACTCATTTTATTTTATCATGCAGTGTAGATTTTAGCTCTTTCATTGTGCCAAC
Source organism: Pongo abelii (assembly GCF_028885655.2). Taxonomy (NCBI): domain Eukaryota; kingdom Metazoa; phylum Chordata; class Mammalia; order Primates; family Hominidae; genus Pongo; species Pongo abelii. The sequence goes on from NC_071988.2 coordinate 192,813,274, forward strand.
TCTGGTTGAATAAGATAATAGGCACCAGGTACATTTAAAACTTCTCTAAAATTACACAAAAGAGAGAATCACAAATGGTCTTTTAAGCCACCACAAGAGAATTTATACAGCAGTGTAAGGTTTTGCATATAATTAATATAAGGTTTTACAGATAAGATAGTTTATGGAATGAGAAAAAGAGTGAGCAACAAAGAAAATATCTTAAAAATTCAACTTTAGTTTTCCTCATGAGGTCTACATTCCAAAAATAGAGTGACTCCTAGAAAGAAGTTCTTTTCTGTGGGTTTTTAAAGTCAACTTAAATACATCTGTCACTTTCATATCCAGCACTCACATTTGTACTCAATATTTAACTGATTATACCCAGGCATAATTTCTAGATGCATACTGTGTATAATGTTGCTGTTCTCACTCTCAATGCGTGATTCACAGGGAGATAAGAGTACTGTTTTCTGCATTTGGGGACCTATGTGGTTTATCCAACTATGCATAATGCATAATCTGCCACTTTGTAGAGAGATAAGGTGTATGCTGTACTGGTTGCTCTTTTGAAATACAGCAATCACTAAAATTATTATTTTTATTTTCTATAAATTGGCAGTTAAATACAGGAGTCATATTATGTGTATGCATATATAACACAAATGCCATTACAAAGATCCTATCGCATTTATGTAATTTTTTTCAAATTAGCTGATTAGGAGTTGTAATAAGACATTGTTTTTAATTTTCAGTATATTTAACTGTCAGAGATATTTAAAAAGTAGAAATTCAATTATAAGTAATTAGGCTGGTTTTGTTTTTAGTTACTAGTTTAGTGTAATAGTTAACATTTTCAGGAAAAAATGGATATAAAATGAAATCTTTTTTCCTCCCTTGAGGAATCTGACACTTCAAAAGATTAACTGTGGAAATAATTCATATGGGGACATAAGGGATTAACTAAAATATATAATTTTAAAGAAAAAGGAAAAATATAGAAAGAGCAACAGAACCTCCAATTTTGGTGAGCAGTATATAGGTTGTATGAAAGGAAAAATACAAACCAGGGGTTGAGGTGACTGGAATTCAGATGTATCTTTCCTATTCCTCGGGTGGCTAACCATAGGCAAACTACCAAACCTTTTTGAGTCTCACTTTAAAACATGAAAAATCTAGTAATTAGACTGATCTTGTAAATTAAAAAATTAGTTTACCCCGTATAAAATTTTCTCTTACACTTTGGATGATTATATGTCAGGTATTGTTACTTGTCCAGCTGAGGCATGGTACCTGCGCGGAGTAGGCTTGGAGTTCAGTTTGGAGCTTTCATTAGCAGATTTGCTAAATGGCAAAGACAAACTCACAGAGTTATTCTCTCTTAGATAATCACCCAATTTGGGAAGAGTGATGATAAGAATCTCTTCTCATGAAGAGCACTCAAGAGCTGAGTAGGACCAGTAGTAACTACTGAGGGATCATCTGTCTTTGGCTTCTTTAGAGTGCAATCTTGCTTCTTGGCTAGACTGAAAATAAATGAAATCAGTAATTTCTGACCTGACTTGGATGTCAGCAATACAAATTCACCAGAATCCTACTAACTTCTCCTTGCATTTACCTGTGTAGATTGCCTTAATTTGGGAAAGATTATACTTTGATTCCCCTAAATTGAAATAACATATATTATGAATAGAGTAGGCTTCCTTTCAGCTTAAACCTTCTCTTCATTCATTGTAAGCTATTGCATTCAGACAAAATAATTTAATATATGTATTTTAATAACTATAAAATAAAAACCCAAGAAGCTATAATTGAAAACCAGAAATGAGACTTTGCCAGAAACCTAGAAGCCCAACCCTCTTGTATACTTCTCCCCAATCACAACACCATCTCTTCCTGTTAGACTACTTTAATAATAAACACATTCTTACCTTTCTTAGCATTTTGCGTCCTATGTTTAGATTCCTAAAAATAAGTTTCCTTATTTTTGAACTTACATGAACAGATTCATTAAGGAAAATTGTGCCTTTTTATTTTCTGCTTTTATCTCAACATGATTTTATGAATTTAATTCAAGATGTTGCACAATGCTGTAGTTTGCTTGATTTTTTTTACTATGGAGTCCTCAAGCGATAGGGTAATTTTCATCCATCTTATTGTGGATGCACACGTTATTTAATTTTTAGCTATTAAAAGTAGTCCTGCTATAAACGTTGTTATCGATGTTGTTCATTATGGAGATTATTCATGTATTCTTGTACTCCTTTGTATCTGTGTCTTAGAAGTGGAATTGCTGGATAAGACAATGCAAATGGATCTTGAGAGATCTCACCAATGAAGTCATTTGGAACTAGAGTTTTCGAAAAGACTTTGAATACTAATTTAATTACTTTAATAACTATAGATAGGACTATCCAGGTTTGTGAGTTATCTTAATATTTTTCTCAGAATTTGACTTTTTATTTAAATTTTAAAATGCAGGAGCATAAATTTACTCTTAAAATCCTCTTTTGCAGCATTTTGATAATGCTCTTATTTTCACTGGGGACACTAGGTCTTGAATCTTCTTTCTGGATTTTTTTTCTCTTTCTGTATTGCTTCAGTGGTTTGCCAATTTTTTTTAAAAACTCACCAAAGGTAAGTTTCTGGCTTGATCTTGATCCTTCCTGTTTTTATTTGTTTTCTATTTTATTATTATTTTTCTTATAGTTTTGTTTTGGCTTGTTTCATTGCTGTTATGCTGTTTCTTTTTAATATATTGAAATGAATCCCCAGTCTATTAACAATCTACAATATTTATCTTTTTTAAATTTTGCTGTAAGTTCTGGGATACATGTGCATAACGTGCAGGTTTGTTACATAGGTATACATGTGCCATGGTGGTTTGCTGCACCTATCAACCCATCATCTAGGTTTTAAGCCCTACATGCATTAGGTATTTGTGTTAATGCTCTCCCTCCTCTTGCCCCCTGGCCCCCAACAGGCCCCGGTGTGTGATGTTCCACTCCCTGTGTCCATGTGTTCTCATTTACAACATTTATTTTTTATTGATATATACATTTGATTATGTGGTGGCTTTATAATATGTCAACTTGGCTAAATTTCCCAGAATTCCCTGTATGTTTCCAGTTAAAGTGGGTTATAAGAGGTTCATGTACAATAGCAGAGTGCATGAATGAAGCAACAGCTCATTTGGTAGCTCATCTCCTGATTTTTTTGACTATTGACCTGCTGACTTGCCCCTCTGATGTAAGGCAGAGTCTGCGCCTGCAATTGCCCCACCTTCTTCTGGTTACTTCTTCAGTGCCTGTGACTCTGGAGTCAGGTGTATGTATTTAGTTCCATTGAAAAGAGGCTTGGTTTCTACAGGACACTCATACAACCAATGTCAGAGACAGCAATAACTAATATGGGTTTCAATATTGTCTCTTGAGTTTTGGCTTTGCTTGTGAATTCTAGCTTGTTTTCATTCTTCTCGACCATTCATCCACCTTTATATCTCAACTGTCTGCTCTGTGGATAACAAGCTCTAACATCAGGTGTCTTACAGACATCTTAACCAGCTTCCAACATTCTGTAAGGTCAATGTTTTGTAATAAATCTCTTAATATTAACATATGACATTCAATGGTTCATCTCTCTGGTTGAATCCTGATTGGTACAGAAGTTATGCATTTTTCTCTAAGTTTTTCTGCCACCATCACTTTTATATTTTATTTTTTATGTGTTAAAACATGATTGTAACTCTTTCTTTAATTCATGTGTTTTTACACAGACATTTTTGAATTTTGAAACACATAAAATATTTATCATTTTGTAACTGATTCTCTAGTTACATATTAGGAAAATATGCTTATTCCAACTTTTGAGAATTATGCCTTTCTTTGCAGTTATATATGATGAATCTTTGTAAGTGTTTTGTGTGTTTGAATATATAATCTACATTCATTTGGTAATTGTTTTCTAAATATGATCAATTATGCCAAGAATTTATCATGTTAAAATTTTCCACATTCTTCTCCATTTCTATCTTCTTCTTGTTTTATCAGTTATCAGGTGTTGAGGTAGTGATTTAAAAAATTTTTTTCTATTTAGTTATTTTTTAAACAACTTTATTAAGGTATAAATGATGTATAAAAAACTGCATATATCTAATGTGCACAATTTGATGAGTTTGGACAAATAAAAATACCCATGATACTATCATATAATCAGGTAATAGACATATCCAAACCTCTTAACGTTTCCAGGTGTCCTCTTGGGTTTTTTTCTCTTTTTTTGTGTGTGTTAGGAACACTTAACATGAGATTTACCTCAAAATCTCACTCCAGTTTCGGAGTGCTATACCATATTGTTAATTATAGCCACTGTTTTATACAGAAGAAGATCTTTAGAACTTATTCATCTAGCAAAACAGAAACTTTATACCCGTTGAACAACTCCCCATTTTCCCTACCCCACAATCCCTAGCAACCACTGTTTGTAGTCTTTGCTTCTATTAATTTGACTATTTTAGATACTGCATTTCAGTAAAATCATGTAGTATTTGTCTTTCTGTAACTGGCTTATTTTGTTTAGCATAATATCTCCAGGTTCATCCACGTTGTCACAAATGGCAGAATTTCCTTCTTTTTAAAGGATGAATAGTATTTCATTATATTTATATGTAATTATTTTTCTTTATTCATCTGTCAGTGGGCACTTGGGTTGTTTTCATGTCTTGGCAATTGTGATTGATGCTGCAACAGACATGGGAGTGGAAATACCTCTTCAAAATCCTGACTTCAATTCCCCTGGATATATACCCCAAAATAGGATTGCTGAATTATATATAATAGCTCTACTTTTAATTTTCTGAGGAACTTTCATTCTGTTTACTATAACTGCTATGCCTTCTACCAAACTGCTTTTACACTTCTACGAAGAATGTACAAGAGTTCCAATTTCCCCATATCCTCAGCATTTGTAATCTTTTATTTTTTTGCAACAGACATACTATATCCCCTTGTAGCTTTGATTTTTCTGTCTCTGACACTTAATAATTGAGCATATTTTCATATACATCTTGTCAATTTGTGTTTCTTTGTTGGGGAAATATCTGTTCAAATCCTCTGGCCATTTTTCAGTTGGGTTATTGTTTGTCTATTTGAAATTGCAGTGGTCTCATATATCTTTAGAAATTAACCCCTTATCAGTTACATGGTTTCCAAATGTTTTCTCCCATTCTGCAAACTGACTTTTTGTTCTGTAGAATGTTTCCTTTGCTGCGCAGATGCTTTTTTGTCTTATGTATTCTCGTATGTCTATTTTTCCTTTTGTGGCCTGCTTTTAATGTCATATCCAAAAAGTTTATTGCAAAAACCAATGTAAAAAAGTTTTCCTCTATGCTTTCTTCTAGGGGTTTCAGGATTTACATTTAAGCCTTTATTGTTTCTAAAGAAAAGATCTTGAAAGTATCTTAAAATGGCTTGTAAAGCTCTAGTTATGAACTAACTTTTTAGAAGCCTATGTGACAATAGATCAGAAACATACTGATTATGTTTATCCTAAAATGCTTAAGTATTTAAGGATTAATAGGCAAAGAGATAGGAAACACAGGTTAGACATTTCTAAAGGCAATAGTTTTGAGTTTAGGTCTTTAATCCATTTTGAGTTTATTTTTGTGTATGGTATATGGTAGGGGTTCAATTTTACTTTTTGATTTTCTTTTCATGTGGATATCCAGTTTTCCTAACACCATTTGCTGAAGAAACCATCCTTTTCCCACCGCAAATTCTTGGCACCTTTTCAAAGATCAGTTATATATATATAACTGATATATATATATATATATATACGCACACATACACACACACACATATATATATGTGAGTTTATTTTGGAGTTCTCTATTCTGTTCTATTGGTTTATATATCTGTCTTTATGCTAGCATTGTACGGTTTGAATTAACGTAGCTTTTTAATATATTTTAAAATCAGAAAGTGGTTTGCCTCTAGATTTGTCCTTCTTGCTCAACATTGCTTTGGCTACTCAAAATCTTTTGCGATTCCATGTTAATTTTAGAATTGTCTTGTGTATTTCTGTTAAAAGTGCCATTGGGATTTTGATGGAGAGTATATTGAATCTGTAGATCATTTTTGGTATTTTGGACATTTTAACAAGAATAAATCTTTCAGTCCATGAACATAGGATTTGTTTTTCAATTATTTGTATTTGTTTAATTTCTTCAAATTAATAAAATCAAGAATGGAAAGGAGACATTATGAGTGATACCACAGAAATAAAAAAAAATTATGAGAGACTACTGTGAACAACTACAAGCCAACAAATTGAATAACGTAGAAGAAATGAATATAGTCCTAGATACATACCTCTTCCAAAGACTGAATCATGGATTAAAAAAAATCTAATAGAAGCAATAAGTAAGGAGACTGAATCAGTAATTTAAAAACTCCCAACAAAGAAAAGCCCAGGACCAGACTGATGGCTTCACTATTGTATTCCTCCAAGCATTTAAAGAATTAACACCAATTCTTCTCAATCTGTTTAAAAAAATTGAAGAGGAGAGAATACTTCCAAACTCATTCTATGAGTCCAGTATTATCTTGACACCAAAGCTATGCAAGGACACTACAAGGAAAGAAAACTGCATTTCAATATCCCTGATAAACATATGTGCAAAGATCCTCAACAAAATACTAGCAAACCAAATTCAACAGCACATTCAAAGAACCATACACCAAGATCAAGTGGAATGGATCCCTGGGATACAATAGATGCAGATTTTTTGCTACTTAGTTCAGCTAAATTTGGCTTCTTGTCTCATGACCAGGAAAAATTAGGCATGTGGACACATTGAAATGTGAGGACAGAATTTATTAAGCAAAAGGAGACCTCTTAACAAAAAGAGGGGTCCTGCATGTAGGTTACCACTTCACAAATTGAATACCAGGCCACCACACATGAGATAATGAGGCCTGGCTCCTCCCCTGCATAAGGTACGAATTCCTGGTGGCTCCACCCCATTCTTCCAGTGTGCATGCGGGCCCCTAGTCTGAGCCATTTCACATTGATTTATTTCCCTTACTACGCATGTGTTAAGGGAAGGAGTTTCTTATCATGGGCATATTAAGGCAAGCTTCCTGTGCACAATGACCCAGATGGGGCAGAGGTTCTGTGGGACCCTTCCCTATTTGTCTAGGCATTTGGCTGTCTCCTGTCTGTATCACAAGGATGGTTCAACATATGCAAATCAATAAATATGATACATCACATAAACATAATGAAGAATGAAAATCACATGATCATCTCGATAAATGCAGAAAAATCATTTAACAATATTTAATGCCCTTTCATGATGAAAACACTCAACAAACTAGGTATAGAAGGAATGTACTTTAACACACTAAAGGACATACATGACAAGTTGACAGCTAACATCATAATCAAAGGTAAAAAAATTAAAGCTTTATCTATAAGATCAGGAATAAGACAAGGATGCCCACTCTCATCACTTCTATTTAATGTAATATTGAAAGTCCTAGCCAGAGTAATTGGGCAACAAAAAAAAGAAAGGAATCCAAGTCCAAATGAAAAGAAGTAGAATTATCTCTGTTTGCAGATGACATAATCTTATATGTGAAAAACCCAATGACTTCACCAAAAAAGACATTAGAACTAACAATCAAATTTGGTAAAGATACGGGAAACAAAATCAACATACGAAATCCAGTTGGATTTCCGCATATTATAAGGGAACCATTTGGAAAGGAAATTAATAAAACAATCCTATTTATAAAGTGTTAGCAAGATGCTCGTATCCATTTTTAAGTCTGCATTACCTCTGGCCTGCTCTCTAGTGTATTCTGACAAATAGTCTTCTTACTGCTTGAGTTCATGTAAACAACACAGCTTTTGAGAAGTCTTTCTTCATTGCCTCTACGTGGAGCGAAATATTCCTCTCCAGATCTCTTTAAGTTTGATTGTAAGTCTATTATGTTGTGTTTAAAATCTCCTCTTATCTTTTTGGGCTGACAGGAAATTTAATCTCCATCACTAGTAGACACTGTCCCTTGGTTTGTGTCTTCCCATCAAAACCAGAGGAAGATCCCTGGAGTCACTGCTTCTGAGACATCTGTTGTTTGAGTATTTATCAATATTTCAGGTCTTACAGTTAGTTCTCATGAGTTTCTGCTCTTCTTGGGTCACCAGTGAGTTTGGCAAGGCTGAGAGGAGGGATTGCAATAAGGAGGCAAACTAGTAATACTCATAATGTTTAACTGCTTGATCACTAATAATGGCAATAATGATAGTATTATATTAAAGTATGAAGACTATATAGTATAGGAAAAATCAATAAAACTGAATATGTTAAAATTAAAACATACTAGAAATATCAGACAAAATGTCAATCTAGCAAAAATATAAATGTTAAATATATGCCTTAGTTCTGGCTGCTAAAACAAAGTACCATGGACTGGGTGTCTTATAAACAACAGAATTTTATTGCTCAGAATTCTGGAGGCTGGAAGTCTGAGATCATGTTGCCAGTGTTGTCAGGTTCTGGCGATGACATTCTCCATGATCACATTGTGTCCTCAACATGGCTGAAAGCTGGGGCACTCTCTGCAATCTCTTTTATAGGGGCAATAATCCCATTGAAGAAGGCTCCACCCTCACAAATTTAATTACCTCCTAGTACCATCATATTGAGGGTTAGGACCTCAATACATGGATTTTGAGGGACGCAATCATTTAGTCTGTGACAAAATAACATCATAAGATGATAAAATTAATATAATAAATGTTATCCAAAAATACTGCTTTATAAAACTGAAGAAAATTTAATTTCCTGTGATTATTAAAAGTTAAATAATGCAATGTAATTTCTTTGTAAAACTGGGATCCTCCAGAAAAGTGAATCGATGTGATGATTACTGAGCTGAATATACTTCTATATAAGAGTTTCCATCTGTTGGAAATGTATTTCCAACAGTGGGAAAAGGTTTAGTAGACATTTATGAACTAACTCCAAATAGTTCCCGCATGAGTTCCTCATCTTTAAATAATCATCAGAAGTACAATTAATAACACTGTAGACATTTTCCAACACCTGCCCCACAATACAATGCAGAGTGTCAATTTGATACTGTGATATTTATATTTCACTTGTTCAAAGGTCTTTAAAATATGGTAATAATTGTGTTTAAAGTAGGAGAAGTTTTACAAAGATAGAATATAGTTGCTTATTGAAATGTGTACAGGGCAGATCTGTCTAAACTTGTAGACAGCACTTTGTGGTGTCTTTGTTTTGCACATATTGATGAGCTACAACATTGATTTTGTTATCAAGATATACAAGACTAAAATATCAGGTTCTTTTAAACACAGAAATAATAACATTGCATTAAGAAGTATTAAGTATTTTCATACATAATACCTGTTATTCTAGTTGCTGTTTAGAGATGCTGTGCATTAGCTCCAGCTGTCCTAGAGACACCAACCATTCATCCTCTCGGAGTTCTGGCTATACTTCCAAGTAACAAACTCTAGACAGTGCTCAGGTTCCCAGCCCTCAAACCCCTTTTCTGTCTGATGAAGTATCTCTTTTCTATATCCCTTCTTGCTCTGGGATTCCTGGCATTAGGTCTTCAATGAACTTAAGATTTCACTAAAATATAGTTTTCTACATGCAAAAAGCCACAAAGCAAGAAAATTATAAGGGTCTAGTAATATGCCTGGAATGCAGGAAAGGGAAAAAATACAGTGAACAAAACACATGCTTATATTTCAACAAGATAGCTAGCATAAGACAAACAAACTTGCCATTTAGGTCAATATTGTATTAATTTCATGTTTTATTGAAATCTATATTGCTATATACATTAATGAATTTTTTATTTGGAAATATGTAATCTAATTCAACTTTTAGTGCTAATATAATATCTACGGAGATAGCTATTACTATATTATTCCTCTCTATAAGTTTATATTTAGAAAGAAAATAAGTTAATGTAAATAAATTAATATAATTCTCTGAAAATAAACTGTTACTATAATAACTTCATAAAGATAAATAAAAACTGTGCCAAAAATTTGTCTTTGTGCAAGTCATCACTCTTCTCATCTGTGAAGTAGGTACTAAAGCTTTTCTCAGTTAACAAAGTATTTTCTGTTTTTAATATTGTGAGATTATAACATAATCTCGACAGAGGCTGTGTTCTCCATGAAACTATACTAACAAGTAATGCCCAACTCCTTCTCCCTATTTCTAAAGGATTTTGTGAATATAAATTGTGTTTATTAAGAAATAGTTAAGGGATAGTTATTTGTTAAATGAGTACATGAATGGATAAGTTTATGCCTAAATAGGTTGGTTTATAGTTTCCTTTTATGTGACCACAAATTATCCTCACCCTATGGTAACATAGACTGACAATGATATTATTCACTTTTGTATACATCAGGATAGGAGACTTGGAGAGACCAAGTGATTTTCTTAAAGAGGCATTGATCTATTGGCAGTGCTGAGAATACAATCTAGGTTTTTCTGCCTTCATGTTTAGAGTTTTGCTATCAGGCAGTTTGGTTTGCCAGTGGGCAGTGATAATTATGCCTCAAAGGACCATAACCTTGCTAACATCTCTCCATCATGAATCTATTCTGACTCAGCTACTCGTATCAGTGACTGAACTTCTCACTTTATACATGAGTGAGCCTAGAAATATACATGGTTGGGGGAAGTAGAAAACATCCTTGGTCTTTGGAATAAAAGAAGACTTAAACTTGATTCTGGATGTCAATATTTACTGATTATTTAGGCAGACTACTCAATTCTACATCAGAGTAACAACACCAAATTATTACAGAATAATTTTGAGACTAAATATCATAATTGCATGAGAAGACACTTAGCTTACAGTAAATAACACAATAAGGGTAATTTTATTAGAACAACTTAGTTTTATTTTCTAAATTCATCAACCTCTTTTAAGGTTTTCTCTTTACCACATAAAAGAAACCCAGAAGTACATTTTCCAAAATTCTCTTCTCCACATGTTTCTGGGGTAGTCTGATCATGACTGGTGTCTAAATACTGTTTGGATGGTGAAGCATTGACAATATTTGCTGAAAAACATTAACAACAAGCACAGATTTTCTTGGGAAAGAGAGAGTGTAATTTGCATGGGGAAAGAATCTTGAGTATTTAGGGGCGAGACAGAGGATGTGATAGGAATACCTCTGACCAAATATTTCAGATTCTGCCATCCTGTCACATTGTGGGATAACACTTTGAATTTGGGAGAGACCATGTGATTGGTTCTGACCAATGATTTATAAGCAGAAGTGACTTGTATCATGTGAAGGCCAGGCATTTAAATGCTTCACTGAGTTCTCTTTCCACTGTGTTGAAATTCCTGGCAATGCTCAAAATATTAGCTATTCTGAGGCTTGGTTAGCTAACTGACTACAGTGAGCCCTGCAGATTTTCAATGGGCATGAGCCACAAGCATGAGCAAGAAACAAGCCTTAGCTGTTTGTGATAGACAAGATAATGTGTTTCCAATGATGTTCGTGTCCTAATCCCTGGAACCTGTGAATGTGTTACTGTATATGGCCAAAAGGATTTTGCAGATGTGATTAAGTGAAGAATATTTAAATGGAAATATTTTCTTGAATTATCTGGGCGGGCCCAATGTAATCAAGGATTCTTAAAATGTTTATTGATGTGGAGGTCAGGCTGATGTGATTGTTGGCTTTGAAGCTGTAGGAAGAGGCTACGAATACAGGTAATCTTTAGAAACTCAAAAAGGCAAAGAAAATATTCTTATCTAGAGCCTCCAGAAGGATTTTAACCCAATGGAATCCATTTCATACTTTGGACATCCAGAACTCTAAGATAAATTTGCATTGTTTAAGCCACTAATGTTATAGTAACTCGTTAGAGTAGTAACAGGAAACTAAGACAGTACGCAGTTTTATGTCATTTGAGGTTTAAGGTAGTTTACTGTAGCAGCATGATCTAGTCTATCTTGACTGGTAAAATCTGCCCTTACCTATTTTTTAATGGTCAGCACTAACATTAAGAAAATATACTTACAATTTCAATTGGTGTTTTTTCACCCCATCTTTATGGTTTTCCTTAGTTGCCCTCTTCCTACTTTTGAATCAGGGTATAGATAAATTTTGGATGTTATCATTAGTTATGTATTTTGTGGGACTTAATCTAAAATGTGATGAAGTTTCTGTCTATGAAGGAACCCATCATACACCGTTGGTGGGCATATAAATTGATGCAGCCACTATGAAAAACAGAATGGAAGTTACTAAAAAATTAAAAATAGACTACACTATAACCCAGCAACCCTGATTCTAGCTATATGTCCCAAGGAATTAAAATTAGGGTCTCAAATAGATATCTACATTCCCATGTTGATTGTGTCATTAATCACAATAGCAAAGACTTGGAAGCAACCTAAATGTCTATTAATGGATGAATGGATAAAGAAAATGTGGTATATACTCTGAAAGAAAAATAAATCTTGGGACCCCAAAATCACTAAGCCAAAGAGAAAAGTCAAGCTGAGAACTACTCAGGGCAAACCTGCCTCCCATTCTATTCCTAAAAAAGATAGCTACTAAGATAAAAAAAAAAAAGCTACATACCTCCCTCACAAGGAATTTCCTGTGGGCAAAGGACAGATAGAACTCAAAGTCACCTCTCTGCTCACTGAGATAAATGCATATCTGATTGCCTCCTTCGGAAAGGCTAATCAGAAACTCCAAATAATACAACCGTTTGTCTCATATCTACCTATCACCTGGAAGCCCCCTCCCTGCTTCAAGTTGTCCCACCATGGTTTCCAGATGGAACCAATGTACATCTTACATATATTAATTGATGTCTCCTGTCTCCCTAAAATGTGTAAAACCGAGCCGTGTCCTAACGACCTTGGGCACGTCATCATCTCCTGAGGCTGTCATGGGGCACGCCCTTATCTTTGGCAAAATAAACTTCCTAAATTGATTGAGACCTGTCTCAGATATTTGGGGTTCACAATATATACCACAGTGAAATAGTATGCAATGTAATTAATACTATTGAATTACAATGGAATATTATTCAGCCTTAAAAATGAAAAGAATCCTGCCATTTGCAACAACATGGATAAACCCAGAAGACATTATGCTAAGTAAAATAAGCTGGACACAGAAGGACAAATACTACATGACACCACTGAGAAAAGAAAAATAGCTCAGAGCAGTCTGAATTTTGTGAGGTATGTTAAAATTTATCCAGTTTAGAGAGACATGAGTATGGAACTTCAGTCATGTCCCCCATCCCCATGCCCCAGGAATGGTTGTTTAAAGGCAATTGCCTCACTCATTATCTTCATGATCATGAAATTTGTGATACAGAGAAAAATGTATAATCAATTAATAGCCTATGTTATTTTAATGTAATTCTTGGTTAAAAAAACAAAAATTTAGGAATGGTCTCTCCTTTTCCTTTAAAAATCCATTCATAATCAGAGCATATATTCAGGACAACTTGAATCCATGCCCCTGGGTGGCTGTCCTCAAACTTGGCCCAAATAAACTCTCTACTTATATTAAGTTTGCATGAATTTTTTCCCCCTTTAGTTCAACATCACTTACGTGATTAATCTAAAATAATCAGACTCATAGAAGCAAATAGTAGAATGAAGGTTGCCAAGGACTAGAGGGAAAGGAAAATAGAGCATTATTAATCAAAGGGTACAAAGTTTTCCTCATACGCAATAAATAAGCCCTAGAGATCCACGGTACAGCATAACACTTATAGTTGACGATACAGAATTTTATACTTAAAAATGTTCTAAGATGGTAGATCTTATGTTAAATGTTCTTATCACAAAAAGTAAATAAAGAAGGGAGGAGGAAACTTTTGGAAGTGATGAATAGGTTTACGGCATAGAATGTGATGAGGGTTTTATGGGTGATTACTTATCTCCAAACTCATCAAGTTGTACACATCAAATATGTACAGCTTTTTGTATGTCAATTATACCTCAGTGAAGTGGTTAAAAATGTTATCTTAAAATCTCAGTTTTGTTCTTGCTCTTTATTGGTTTGTGAGAGATAACATAAATTTTTATGCTTCTAGATAAGATGAAAAGATACAACCCATACATACTATGCAGGAGATAAACCAACACAGTCACTTTATTAACCAGTTTATTTGGTGACCATATATTCTTCCTTCAAGAAGATGAAAGTGGTAAACCTTCTGGGAAATTGTAATATTGAGATCAATGTGAAATTTCACTGAAGAACTCAGGTACAAAATGTCACACATAAAAAGGGATTAGAAGCTGAGGTATTGTGAAGAGATGAAGATGAAGAAATATTTTCAGAATGTGTTTCTTATGTGAACTTATGTGTGGAATCCAGAAGGGAGTACATTGATGCAGGATCTAGAAACAAAAAAGAAAGGAAAAAAGAAAAACAAAAAGCACTATTTTCTGATGTTCAAGCATTTCTCTGTAAATAACCCAAACCCAGAGCTGAATGTGAGACAAGAATATATATTTGAAAAAAATAGCACTTAGACCTAGAATCAAATAAAATAACTGATACCTTTTCTAATGTAAGAATGTAGGGAATAAATATTAAGGATAATGACTAGGAGGGAATGGATTCTAATTTTTTTTTTTTTTTTTTTGACATAGAGTCTCACTCTGCTGCCCAGGCTGGAGTGCAGTGGCATGGTCTTTGCTCTCTGCAGCCTCTTCCTCTGTGGTTCAAGTGATTCTCCTGCCTCAGCCATCCAAGTAGCTGTGATTACAGGCATGTGCTACCACACCCAGCTAATTTTTGTATTTTTAGTAGAGATGAGATTTCGCCATGTTGCCCAGGCTAGTCTCAAACTCCTGAGCTCAAGAGATCTGCTCACCTCCGCCTCCCAAAGTGCTGGGATTACAGGGGTGAGCCATTGAGCCAGTCCAGATTTTTATCTGACATCTTCATAAATGTTTTTTTCTCTTCTCTTCCTTTTACCTACACATGGCACACATACATTTCTAAGTGCACACATATGCACACACAAACACATATATATGCAAATATGTCAAATATGCAAACCCACATTTGCATATTTGACATTGCATATTGTCAAGGAGTGTTTCTAGGAGTGTGGGAAATGCCCATTCTTTTCACCCCTCCCCTCAGTTCCCATCACAGGGAGAGAACTTCTCTGCACTGTCTCAACACATTTCCTGTCTGGCAATTATGAAAGCTTCCTGTCCAGATTGACATTCTACAGTCTCAGTACATCTGGTGGGTGGGAAATATCTTAATATCTTGTCAGTTAATATTTTATGCCAATATACATCTTACAAATGAATGTCTTACTTCTAGCAGCATCTAGTTTTAGTATAATCTTACACATCATCCATCCTTCTCTGTGCAGGAATATGTTTGGAAAAATATTGCAGTTCAAATTCTCCTTTAAACTACAATATTTTCTGTTAACTTTCTACATTAACACCATTTTGCACAAATATACAAAATGGTCCAAGTTCTGCATGCCAGACTTCTTTAGTCATTGATTTGTTGCCTATAAAATAATATTTAACTTATTTCTTCAGCAATCATTATAATAAAAGTTATACTTTTTATTGTAGAGAGAACAGTTAATATGAGATCTACTCCATTAAATGTTTAAGTGCACAATGTAGTATTGTTAACTATAGGAAGGCTTCTGCTATTTTAACACAGACCACAGCCTACATAACTCAGCTACTCAAGGAAAACTGTCCTGTGGCCTGTTTGTGCACAATGTAGATTACATTTCCTCCTCTGTGTTTTCAAAAAATTTTGGCATATTTATATTACTACAATATTCATATTCTTCATACTAGACTTTATCTTTAAAACAAGAACACTATTTCAGCAACTCCAGGCGTGTGTTCATACGTGTTTAGCAACCAGTTCTCCCCGCCCAATAAAAGGTGTATGCACATATATATTTACATAGGTTTCTTATGAATTTTACTAGCATAAAGTTTGTGTAGCATACAATACGATATACTACATACAATATATGCAATAATACATAAGTATTCAATATTCCATATTTTAAATCCAATGTAGTCAATTGATGCTCACATAATGTTTTTGTTGATATTTTTACTAAAATATTATGTCCACAGTAAACGTATCACTGCAACTAATGGGTGAGTATAGTTAAAATATGAATGTTAATTTATACTTTTATTTATGTCAATGAGTCAGATGAAAGTGAAATGACAAACACAAAAAACATGTTTGGGGACTTCATTTGTTAGTCACTGGTATGAGTGACTTTGTTAAGTTGTGTAATAGTTCTCAAGTACTGGAGTATTATTTCCTCTAATTATTGTGCTATTGATGGCATAACAGCTACAGACAACACACTTTTAAGTTAAATCTTCCTTATGAACATGTTCTCCATTATTTTCTTATGCCTTGACAGTCAACATGGCAAAAACTCAAACCCTGATTTGCAGCATTTGCTGATTTGCAGCATTTGCTGATATCTGTGTTGTAAATACTCTCACCAGGGCCTACTCTAAGGTATTAACATGACAATACTGAGAACAGACCTGGGGAAAAATGCAGAGCAGTACACCTTTACATTGCATTTCCATTGCACAGATGCAATAGACATAAATAACAGCAAGAGCATAGATAATAGTAAAATGTAAAATAGGTAGAAAATAATGAGTTTTGAGTAATTATTATATTGAAAAAATAAACCCATTTAATTGTAAATTTATATAATTGCATTTTAAATAATATCTGTATTTAACGAGTTGCTCTGAAAATGCTTGGAAATTTCACAATCGGTTCTTGCGTGCTGATATGTATTGGCTCCATTATAGCACTGACTGCTTCTCTGTCTTGTTTTTTCAACATTTTGCATGTAGCAGGTGATCAGAAATATTTCTGTGGTGAAGAGCAAGTAATAACTTTACCCAGTATGTTACACCAATATCCTGTTTTATACATCAGTGACTGTTAAAAGCAGCATTACATTCTCTACTCAGTAGGCTTCCAGAACAAGTGAGTTTATTCTCTCTGTGTGCTTAAAGGACTGATATGTTTAGATCTTGTTTCGTACATGCTGATAATACTTTAAACTGATGAAATTTGTTTAATGTCTTTTTGTTGTTTTATTTTTTTCTCCTTTTTTTTTTTTTTTTTTTAGACAGTCTCACTCTGTCACCCAGGCTGGAATGCAGTGGCACAATCTCGGCTCACTGCAACCTTGGTTTCCTGGGTTCAAGTGATTCTCCTTCCTCAGCCTCCTGAGTAGCTGGGACTACAGCTGTGTGCCACCACAAGTGACTACATTTTTGTATTTTTAGTACAGACGGGGTTTCTTTTTTTTTAATTATTATTATTTGAATGTTTTTTCTAGGATTGATGTTCTCTTCCTTTCAAGTATCATAGGCCAATCTTTTTTTATTTTTATTTTTTCATTATACTTAAGTTCTAGGGTACATGTGCACAATGTGCAGGTTTGTTACATATGTATACATGTGCCATGTTGGTGTGCTGCACCTGTTAACTCGTCGTTTACATTAGGTATATCTCCTAATGCTTTCCCTCCCCGCTACCCCTACCCCACAACAGGCCCTGGTGCATGATGTTCTCCTTCCTGTGTCCAAGTATTCTCATTGTTCAATTCCCACATATGAGTGAGAACATGCAGCGTTTGGCTTTTTGTTCTTGCAATAGTTTGCTGAGAATGATGGTTTCCAGCTTCATCCATGTCCCTACAAAGGACATGAACTCATCATTTTGTATGGCTGCATAGTATTCCATGGTGTATATGTGCCACATTTTCTTAATCCAGTCTATCATTGATGGACATTTGGGTTGGTTCCAAGTCTTTGCTATAGTGAATAGTGTCGCAGTAAACATACGTGTGCATGTGCCTTTATAGCAGCATGATTTATAATCCTTTGTGTATATACCCAGTAATGGAATGGCTGGGTCAAATGGTATTTCTAGTTCTAGATCCTTGAGGAATCACCACACTGTTTTCTACAATGGTTGAACTAGTTTACATTCCCACCAACAGTGTAAAAGTGTTCCTGTTTCTCCACATCCTCTCCAGCACCTGTTGCTTCCTGACTTTTTAATGATCGCCATTCTAATTGGTGTAACATGGTATCTCATTGTGGTTTTGATTTGCATTTCTCTGATGGCCAGTGATTATGAGCATTTTCTCATGTGTCTGTTGGCTGCATAAATGTCTTCTTTTGAGAAGTGTCTGTTCATATTCTTCGCCCACTTTTTGATGGGGTTGTTTTTTTCTTGTAAATGTGTTTGACTTCTTTGTAGATTCTGAGATATTAGCCCTTTGTCAGATGAGTAGATTGCAAAAATTTTCTCCCATTTTGTAGGTTGCCTGTTCACTCTGATGGTAGTTTCCTTTGCTGTGCAGAAGCTCTTGAGTTTAATTAGATCCCATTTGTCAATTTTGGCTTTTGTTGCCATTGCTTTTGGTGTTTTAGACATGAAGTCCTTGCCCATGCCTATGTCCTGAATGGTATTGCCTAGGTTTTCTTCTAGGGTTTTTATGGTTTTAGGTAGAGACAGTGTTTCACCATATTAGCCAGGATGTTTTTCTCCCAATAGTGATACCTTCTTCTCTCAGCTCTCAGGCTCCTCACAGGGGTTCCCTTCAGCTCTGCCTCCCAGTACTCTTAGCCTAAGGCACTGTTACCAGTATTATTATTATTATTATTATTATTATTATTATTTTGAGGCAGGGTTTTTTCTGTTGCCTAGGCTGGAGTGCAGTGACACTATCTCAGCTCACTGCAACTTCCACCTCCCAGGTTCAAGCAATCCTCCCACCTCAGCCTGCAGAGTAGCTGGGACTACAGGTGACAGCCACCACGCCTAACTAATTTTTTTGTATTTTTTGTAGAGATGGAGTTTCATCATGTAGGCCAGGCTGGGCTCAAACTCCTGAGCTCGTGATCTGCTCGCCTTGGCCTCCCAAAGTGCTGGGATTACAGGTGTGAGCCACCATACCGGGCCCTTTGTTACTGTAATTATCATTAGAATAATTATTTATCCAACTTCACTTCAAAATTTAAAAGTCAGGTGTGTCATTATGTCAGCACATACACCTTATTTCCAAATTAAATTTAACTGATCAGGTAAATAATAATAATAATAAATTAAATTCTAGCTACTGTATATCTTTAAACTGAAGACTTCTGGAAATAGTAGCTAAGCCTCAGTGGGGAAATCTAGTACTGGGGATTCCTGGGCTGTGGCAGCCTTTGGAAGTAAAAGCTGAGTGCCTGGAGGCACTGTAGTGCTCCGTTAACTCTACCATTCAGGGCTTTGCCCTTCACAGGCCAATGTCCATAAGATTCACAAGAATATTGATGTGAGCACCCATTGCATTGTGGGAAGGAGCCATAAAGAGACATGCTTAAGTAAAAAGCCACTTCAAGTTTTTAAAAATATTTTTTCTTGAAAGAAGGAATTTAATAAGGTTAAATACATCAAAAGCATAAATATTTTATATATTATGCAAGAAATGATACCACATGTAGAAATTATATTATAGAAATACTAAATATTATAACGATAAATAATTTTTCAATGTTTAGGTTTATATAATGAGAAAGAGATATTCCAGAAGAATAAAGGTAAAAAGCACAAGGGTTAAAAGTGTGTGGGTGGGAAAAAGTCTGTGTGTGTGTTTAAGAGAGAGTAAGAGGTAGGAGAGAGAAAGAATCTGAGATTTTAGCAGGGCATTTTGGCTTTATTATGTATTTTCTTAAACTTCTCTCTTACTCTTTGCCTCTTATTGCTTTCTCTTACCCTCTTGACCTCCAGAGCCTACTTCCTTTTGACACTTCTCAATTATTGAGCTTACTTTCCTAGAGATTAAAAAACTAAAACTTTATGTGCCTCAGATGTAGAAACTTAAACTTGTCGGTTTTAAATGAGTCAATTTAAATACAGACATAAATTATAGTTATTGCCTTTGGGGTGTGTATATGTGTGTTTGTGTGTTTGTGTGCGTGTGTGAAGGCACCAGTTTTGGATTTAGATAGATCTGGGTTCACAATTTGACTCCTTACATTTTCTGGCAATCCAAAATTGGTCAAGTGTCTTGAATTCTGGGAGTTTTAGTTTCCTTATGTTTAAAATAGGACCAATAATATCTAATCCAAAAGACTGTGGAGAATGTTAAATTAGATAATGTATGATGTCCTTGACACACACTGTAACGATTTAGTAATGGATTACTTTTGTCATTATCATTCTTTTATTACTGTGAATACAAGAACAGTTGCAAGTATTTCATTGCAAGTAATTAACATATTTTTATTACTGTTAATATAAGCACAGTTGCAGATTGTAAAAGAGATAAATCTAATCAAAGAGTCAATGAGTTACTCCCATTAGGTGTCATCTTTTTTTTTTTTTTTAAACACAGATTCTAGGAAACAAAGATGTCATCTTATAAAGTGAATGGTAAACACTTGGACAGCCTTCAAATTGAAGTCAAAGTGCAGTTTCTTAAATATCAAATCCATTGAAAGAGAGAGAAGGTTGAGCAACACTAGAGAATAGTCGTAGAAAATGTACTTTTCCAAGTTGAAAATCTTTTCAGACTCATAGTGTTCTAAGGTTAGACATACTTCACTGGGATTTCAGTCCAGTGAAATCTAGAGAAACATGACTTTTTTGTCTCTAAATACAGGAGTTAAGAAGAAATTACTTAGGCAGATAGTGAGGGTACGGAAGTCCTCAGTAAAATTTTTTTTAATGAAAAGCAGCCCCAAAGCATTTTCCTTTCTAACCAAGAGCAGCTTGTAAAATCAAGCTACAGACATAGATGCCATCAATTGTGCCAATCATGTTCAAGATGGCAGCTCCATCTTCCCTTCTCTTTGTTAGCCACGTGTATAGTAAGGAGCAGATAAGATGGCTCTGGTCAAGGGGAAAGTTCATTTGCACAATAAGATTAAGGTGGGGCCACCAGCCTTCCCTGTACTATGTAAGTGTCATACCTGATCTAACCAATCTGTGAGTCCTATGTAAATCAGACACCTCCTCCTCAAACCTGACTATAAAATCCGGCACATCCTCCACTGGCCTGTCTTTTTCTTTCTCTCACTAGAGAGAGAGGTGTTTTCCTTTCTCTTTCTTTTGTCTATTAAACCTCTGTTCCTACATTCCTCATGTATGTCTGTGTCCTAAATTTTCCTGGTGGGAGACCATGAACCTGGGTATTTACCCCAGATGATGTAGCTGCTTCATAAAGACAAGGTCTTGAAAGTTCTAAAAAATGTTTCGAAAAGCTCATTTGTCATGAACTAACTTTTTAGAAAAAAATACCTTAGTGACTTAAGTAACAACAAATCTGAAGCGCATACTGATTCTGTTTGCCTTAAAGTGCCTATGGGATTAAAGACTAACAGGCAGAGAGATAGGAAGACAGTTTAGACATTTTCAGAGGCAATGCACTTAACCAATTGAATTGCTAAACAAATGAACTGAAAAACTTTGTTTCTGTCTTTTTTGGTCTGTGGTGCTATCACAAATTATAAAAATTTGGTCTGTGGTGCTATCACAAATTATAAAAATAACTCTAACATTTGCTTTGTGTAACGTTTGCTTTGTGTAGTTTCATTGCATTTTTTATTTTAATTCTTTATATTATCAATTACAGAGACAAGGGAAAAATCTAATCAGGCAATCATTTTCTCTTTCTACAGTTTAAATTATTTAGTTACACCTGCAATGTTTGGCAATAAAAACCAATTTGGGATTTTGGTTTGATTATTAGGAATTTTTCCTGACCGTGTTTTTTATAACTTGGTACCCTTTTGCCTTTTTCTAATATACAGTTGTATTTTCACTGTTTTAAGAATAAGCTTACTTTGGCTCTCTTTAGAATCACACGTATCTATTCAGAGTTAAAAAAAAGAAATTAAAATGCAATATTTAAATGTGTTATGAATAAAACACTATTATGATACATATCTATTCATTAGCTAAGAATAGAAAATTGAACTTAAGAAAGCGAAATTAAAGAGACTAAAATGATGTAGACTTCCTTTCTTTTCAGCAATTGATAGAAGCAAATTCAGTTGCTATTGAAAAACAGTGGAAGTAACAATACTGGCTGGATGATTAAGCAAGGAAGGTGATAATAGAGGGGAAAAAAGCATAAATTAGTCTGTGGTCTGTAGGTCTGGATGACTTGTGACCTTGAGTACATTTCCAACTGGGTTACAGCAGTGACTACCCTTCAAAAACTACCACCCTAAGAACTACAGGAGTGACGGATTAACTTCCCTCCTTTGACAGAGATGGAAACCAATCATTAACTGCTATATCAGATTCTTACCAATAGCCAAGGTAAAGAGCAATACGGTTTTTTTGAGACTTAGTAAAGCCTAACTAATCTAATTTGATTTTATTAAAGAATGACAAATTGAATAAATGAGGAAAAATAATTCAAAGTGTTTTGGTTAATATGAATTTTACTTTTGTTTAAAGGAGAAACACTATGATTTTCTTTAAGCCAACATTTTACTGTGAGGTATTGGCTAATTTATTATTTAAATTACAAAATCTTGAGTTAACATATATCCTCTATCATCTTTAACAAGACTAGAAATAGGCACCCTCATTTAATTCCCAGTTCATTTTAAAGGAGGACAAAAAGGCTAGTTTCTACCTATCATTGAAACTGTAAGATGCTGAAAGGACAGAAAATATTAAGTGAAGAAATGATTCAATTTTGGCCTATTTGGTTCAAGATCCTGTGCTGCAAATTATTTCAACACTCTAGTTTCACTATATACCAACAATTATGCCTTAATGTGCCCCAAAGCAAGTTTCATTTTACTTCCTCTTTGAAACCCAAAATATGTTGAAAATCATGTTTTGAGTCTGCATTTATTTATTTATTTTTGATCTGAAAATGACTTTAATAGTTTTTTTTTTGAATTTCACATTCTAGTATTTTATTTTATTTTTTATACTTTAAGTTTTAGGGTACATGTGCACAACGTGCAGGTTTGTTACATATGTATACATCCGCCATGTTGGTGTGCTGCACCCATTAACTCGTCATTTAACATTAGGTATATCTCCTAATGCTATCCCTCCCCCTCCCCCCACCACACAACAGGCCCCGGTGTGTGATGTTCCCCGCCCTGTGTCCATGTGTTCTCATTGTTCAGTTCCCACCTATGAGTGAGAACATGCGGTGTTGGGTTTTCTGTCCTTGCGATAGTTTGCTGAGAATGATGGTTTCCAGCTTCATCCATGTCCCTACAAAGGACATGAACTCATCATTTTTTATGGCTGCACAGTATTCCTTGTGCCACATTTTCTTAATCCAGTCTATCATTGTTGGACATTTGGGTTGGTTCCAAGTCTTTGCTATTGTGAATAGTGCTGCAATAAACATACATATGCTTGTGTCTTTATAGCAGCATGATTTATAATCCTTTGGATATATACCCAGTAATGGAATGGCTGGGTCAAATGGTATTTCTAGTTCTAGATCCCTGAGGAATTGCCACACTGACTTCCACAACAGTTGAACTAGTTTACAATCCCACCAACAGTGTAAAAGTGTTCTTATTTCAGCATGGTACTCACACCAAAACAGAGATGTAGACCAATGGAACAGAACAGAGCCCTCAAAAATAATGCCACATATCTACAACTATCTGATCTTTGACAAACCTGACAAAAACAAGCAATGGGGAAAGGATTCCCTATTTAATAAATGGTGCTGGGAAAACTGGCTAGCCATATGTAGAAAGCTGAAACTGGATCCCTTCCTTACACCTTATACAAAAATTTATTCAAGATGGATTAAAGACTTCAATGTTAGACCTAAAACCATAAAAACCCTAGAAGAAAACCTAGGCAACACGATTCAGGACATAGGCATGGGCAAGGACTTCATGTCTAAAACATCAAAAGCAATGGTAACAAAAGCCAAAATTGATAAATAGGATCTAATTAAACTAAAGAGCTTCTGCACAGCAAAAGAAACTACCATCAGAGTGAACAGGCAACCTACACAATGGGAGAACATTTTTGCAATCTACTCATCTGACAAAGTGCTAATATCCAGAATCTACAATGAACTCCAACAAATTTACAAGAAAAAAACAAACAATGCCATCAACAAGTGGGTGAAGGATATGAACAGACACTTCTCAAAAGAAGACATTTATGCAGCCAACAGACACATGAAAAAATGCTCATCATCACTGGCCATCAGAGAAATGCAAATCAAAACCACAATGAGATACCATCTCACACCAGTTAGAATGGCAATCATTAAAAAGTCAGAGTCTGCATTTATTTTAAATCCTACTACTCTATTTTGTGATGGAACTGCTAGGGATCTCTTAAAAATTTAGAAACTGTACTTTTGAAATGCACTGAAATGCAAAATTGGCAAATGAGTAGAATCCTGTTTATAGCTCTTATTATTCTTTCTCATGTTATCCAATTCCATGATTTTTTCCAACGATGGGTGCCAAGCATAAACCAAATGGTTAATTGATTAATTCAATACATATTTATTGGATATCTATGTGCTAATATTATAGTTACTGTGCTAGACTCTGAGTATGTGACCTTGAGCTAAATACATATGATGTCTGTCTTTATGCTGTGCATGTACTAGCTGAGAAGACAAATATGCAGAAACAGTTGCCACAGTAGGAGAATGGTGCTTGTGAGTACTTAGGAAGAGGACCTAAATTAGTATTCAGTCATGGAGAGGCCAAAAGAAGGTTTAGAGGAAGCTTACTGTTGTAAATAATATATAAACCG
Organism: Pongo abelii; assembly: GCF_028885655.2. NCBI lineage: Eukaryota > Metazoa > Chordata > Mammalia > Primates > Hominidae > Pongo > Pongo abelii. Next base: position 192,838,129 of record NC_071988.2, read on the forward strand.
AGACCTAAAGGATACATAGGCAAAACACAGTGTAATGGAGGCAACAGCATGGCAGAGGCAATGGCAAAATTGGGATCTGAGAGAAAAAAAGAGCAAGGATTAATTCAGGAACTGAAATAAAATCAGTCTCTGGAACTCTGGTGTGAGAACAGAAAAGGCAAAATTAAGACTGGAGAGTCAGGTGATGGAAAGCCTGGTATGTCACTCTAAGAAATGACATTTTCTACAAATGCCAATAGGAAGCTACTAAAAGATTCCAAGCTGGGGACTAACATGATCATAATTGCATTATGTAAATGGGGACATTAAAATGATAATTTTCTGTTTCTGTTTTTGCTAAAGCCTCAAGAAAATAAGTACCAAATTCTCTGAGGGGTAGACTGCTCAAGGAAGATTTGCAACAGTTGTCTCCAACAATGGATTTTGCAGCTCTTAGCTGACTATCAGTCTGCAGACTACTGAAGAGGGTAGAGACACTGAGATACAGAAGTGAGAGACTGGAGAGACAATTAATGTGGAAGGAATTAGTGTGCCATGAAATGTGCCACCTCTCTCTTTGAGAGAGTTGGAGTTTTAGATAACTGAATATTTGTCCCCTATAGTTTGGGGAACAAAGACCTGGGAAAAAGAAAAGAATCTCAGTGCAGTAACCTGTTAACAGCAAAATATAAGCTGTGGATTGGGTGTAAGAGTTTGATACACACATTTCGCATTAATCTGACGCAGAGAAAGAGAGAGAGCAACAGAGAGAGAGAGAGAAGATGAGTGTGAGCAAGTTGGAGATCAAGCAATCAAGTAACTTTGAGGTTACTTTTCCTAAAGAGATTTTATTAAGGGTGATGCTCACACAGGGACTACTGGAAAGACAAGACGGAGGTGGCAGATGTCAGTGGACCTGCAGAGAGTGCATCATCTCTGCCAAGGAAGTGGAAGTGGTGATCTCAGAGATGGCCTATATGGGCACATCCCATAGTCCGTGGTGAACCCCTTTCACAGCCACAGAAATGCAAGTGTAAATCTGCATGTAAAAGCTGATATTCATTGAGTGCCAGTCCAGAGAGCTTTTCTGTCCCCTTCTTGTCCTTTGGTCTTCTCATTCCCATCATGGAGATGCCAGAAACCACATAGCTAGCAGGGAGAAAAGCAGGCAAAGTCCTTTCTCCACTGCAGGCTTCTCACATGTAACACGTAACTCTGGCCCAGGGGAAACATGTTTAAATTTCACAGCTTTTATTATTTTTCTGGGATGGACATGTTATTAATAATTACTGACTCAATGGGGCTGTCTAAGGTGACAGGACAGGGAGAAAAAGATCAAGCGCCACAGAGCAGATTTGTAGGAGAAATAGGGAAAAAACAAAGTTGCTTCATTCTTACATCTTGAGTATGCTTCTCTTTCAGTGCTGCTCTTTCAGTGCATTGGGTCCACTTAGAAGGGTGCCTCCAACTGCTGTGTGAAAATGATTTTAGCCTTACTTATTTTGATGCTCTGTTGTCAGATGTATACCAATTAAGGAATGTTATTCCTTCCTAGAGAATTGACCCCATTATTATTTCTTATGCCCCTCTTTATCCTGATAAATTTCTTGATCTAAAATTAGCTTTGTGTCTAATTAATATAGCTACTCTAACTTTCTTCTGATGAGTGTTACCATGATTATCTTTATTCCTCTTTTTACTTTTATTCCCTTTTAAATACACTGTTTTTTTAGGGCAGTTTTAGGTTCATAGCAAAATTGGGCAGAAAGTACAGAGAATTTTCATATATTCTCTGCCCCTCGATCAATGTCCTACATTGAAGTGGTTCATGTGTTATAAACGATGATGCAACATTATCATCCAAATGTTCATAATTTCTGTTAGAGTTCACTCTTGGTGTTACACCTTCTTGGTTTTACACATTTGACAAATGTATACGACAAGTATCCACCATTATAGCACCACACAGAATAGTTTCACTGCTTTGGAAAGCTTCTGTGCTGGAAACTATGACAACAGTAAAAAGATCAGCTGGTGACCAGAGATAGGGGAAAGGAAGACATGAATAGACTGCAGGGAGACCTTTTCCAGAATGTCCTATGATTAAAATCATGCAGTATGTAGCCTTTTCAGATTGGCTTTTTTCATTTAGTAATACGTATTTTAGTTTCTTCTATGTCTGTTCATGACTTGCTAGCTCATATCTTTTTAGCAGTGAATAAATCCCATTATCTGGATGTACCACAGTTTATTCATTCATATGCTGAAGGACATTTTGGTTGCTTCCAAGTTTTGGCAATTTTGAGTAAAGCTGCCATAAACATTAGTATGCATGTTTTTGTGTGGCCATAACTTTTCTACTCATTGGGTAAACACTAAGGAGCATGATTGCTGGATCATATGACAAAAGTGTATTTAGTTTTGTTAGAAACTGCCAAACTGTCTTTCAAAGTGTCTGCTTGGCATACCTACCAGCAATAGATGAACATTCCTGTTACTACACATCCTTGCCAGCATTTGGTGTTGTCAGTGTTCTGAATTTTGGTCATTCTAACAGTGGTATCTCATTGTAGTGGTGTAGTTTAGTGGTATATTGTTGTTTTAATTTGCAGTTCCCTAGTGATATGCTAGTGGAGTATTTCTTCATATCCTTATTTGCCATCTATATATCTTCGTTGATAAAGTGTCTGTTCAGATCTTTTAATCATTTTTAAATCAGTTTGTTTATTTTTTTATTATCAACTTTTAACATATATTTTGTATATTGTGGATAGTAGTCCTTGATACGATATGACTTTTGCAAATATTTGCTCCCAATCTGTGGCTTGTATTCTTATTTTCTTGACAGTTTTTTCACAGAGCAGACATTTTTAATTTTAATGCAATCCACCTTATTAAGTATTTCTTTGATGGATTATGCCATTGATGTTATACCTAAAAAGTAATCACCACACCCAATATCATATAGGTTTTCATCTATATTAAATTCTAAGAGTTTTATGCTTTTGCATCTTACATTTAGGTGTGTGATTCATTTTGAGTTTATTTTTGTAAATGTTGTAAAATCTGTATCTAAATACATGTTTATCCTGTGGGGATTTAGTTGTTTTAGTACCATTTGCTGAAGAGACTATCTTTTCTCCATTTTTTGCTTTTTGCTTCTTTGTCAAAAGTCAGTTGACTATATTTATGTGGTTCTATTTCTTGGCCCTCTATTCTTTTACATTGATATATTTGTCCATTATTTTTGCTAATATCACAATGTGTTGACTACTGTATCTTTATAGTGTGTTTTGACATTAGGTAGTGTTAGTCTTTCAACTTTGTTCTTTTCCTTCATTATTGTGTTGGCCATTCTGGGTCTTTTGCATCTCCATATAAACTTTAGAATCAATTTGTCAATATCTACAAAATAATTTGCTGCCATTTTGATTGGAATTGTACTGAATTGATAGATCAGGTTGGGAAGAACTGATGTCTTGACAATGTTGTATCTTTTTATCCATGAATATGGGCTGTTTCTCCACTGTGGCTTGATTTTTTTTCACTCTAATCATTTCTGTCTTTTAACTAGTGTATTTGGACCATTCATATTTAAAGTGATCATTGATATTATTGGTTTCATCTCTACCATACTTGTAACCACTTTCTATTTGTTGCACCTATACATTTTTTAACCCTTTATTTTCTGACTTCACTGGTTTCATCTGAGTATTATATCAAATTCCATTTTGTCTCCGCTATTATTATATGAATTACATTAGTTTTAATATTTTGAATGGTTGCTCTGGAGTTTGCAATATACAGTTAGAACTATTTTAAGTCTATCTTCAAGAACACTATATGACTTACAGAAATGCAGGTATCTTATAACACAGTATTCCCAATTCCTTCTTCTCATCTCTAATTATATTGCTGTTATTTATATGTATAATTATCCAGTTATTATTATCACTAGTAACAAGTTCTTATCTTTAGGTCAATAAAGAACAGGGAAAATGAAAGATTCATTTGTTTCTCCTTTAACATTCTTCTTTTCTTCTCTCCTTGAATTCCTGACCTGCATCGTTTTTATTCTCTCTGAAGATTTTCTTTTAGCACTTTAGTATTTACCTTCCTTGGTGTTACCTTAGATTTTTGAATTGGTGGTTTGGTGGTTTTCATTAATTTTGTAAAATTATCAGCATTATTCCTTCAAAATTTCTTCTGCTCATTTTTCTCTTTTTTTCCCTTCCTGTATTCCAATTATGTGTACAATACAAATTTAGAATTATCTCTCAGTTCTTAGATGCTCTGTTTGTTTTGTTCATTCCTTTTTCTGTTTGCATTTCAGTTTCTGTTGTCATATCTTGAAGTTTATTGATTATTTCCTTAGCCATCTTCAACCTACTGATGAGCATATCAAAAGCATTATTCATTTCTGTGACAGCATTCTTGATTTCTAGACTTTTGTTTAGATATTTTTAAAATTAGAATATCCATCTCTCTGCTTACATTGGCCATCAATTTATGCATGTTGTCTTCTTGTTTTCATTAGAACTCTTAAATGATTAATTATTGTTGTTTTAAATTCTCTGTCTTATAATTCCAACATTTGTATCATAGCTGAGTCTGATTTTGATGCTTGCTTTGTCTCTTCATACTGTGTTTTTTCTGACTGTTAATTTTTTTTTTTTTTTTTTGGTAGAAAACCAGACATGATATATTCAGGTAATAGTGACTGAGGAAAAGGTCTTTAGTGTGAGATTTTATTGTTAATCTGACTAAGTCTAATGTTTGCTCTATTTGTAAGTGCCAGAGGCTCCAAATTCTTCTAGTGTTCTTGTTTTTTGTCTTCTCCTTGAATCTTTACCTTGCACCTCTTTCAGTGCAATCCTCTGATCCACTGTAATTGTACTGGTGCCCTATGGATGTGGTGGTATGTTGAGGAAGGTGGTTGACAGTGTTCTCTAAACTTCCTATTAAATTCGAGCCTGTGTCCTTGGTCTGTGACCATTATAATTCTATTAATTTTCTCTTTAGCAATTTCTAAATCCACTGAGCTTTTAATTTCAGTTACTAGATATTTATTTCTGTACATACAGCTTATTCTTGCAAAACTGGTTGTTTTTACTTATGTTTTAAGCCTCTTTCATTTCTTGGGAAATATTAAATATAGTTTCAGAAGTGCATGCTTCTCCTGCAAATTCAATTTCCAAAGGCTTTGTGGGTCTCTTTCTGTTATCTGTTTCTGCCTATTCTTGTTTATATATTGTTTTTTCTTATATGTTTTATAATTTTCAATTATTAATTGCTTTTTAAAAGAATTTTCTATTTGTAAATTCTTTTAGGCTTATGAAAATGGTAGATTCTTCCAAAAAAGATTTTCTTTGCTTCTGTCAACTGCCTATGAGTCTTACCAATTTACATTTTAAACTAAATTCTTGACTTCACATTTTTCTTATTATCCAGGTGCTGTGAATTAGGCCTGAAAACTCACATGATAGGTTCTGGTTATTGATTTTCTGGGAAGATTTTTCATCCTCTCGCCTCCCCGTCTTCATATACAGGGATAAAGATTTGAGAAAGATTTTATTATTTATTACAACAGTTAGATGTAGAGCTTTTTTTATTTCTAATTTGCTAAGAGTGAAGCTCTTTTTTGTTCCTTGCTTTATAGTGGAAACCAACATATTAGACTCCCCAGTCTGAGAGGAATTGGGGCATTCTCTTCCACAGCACTCTGAAACTTTAAATTCAAAGTCAAGTTTAGCACATGTTTTACCTATCTGTACCTCTAACTGGAGGAAAAACTAAATTTGCTTACATCTTAGCCAGCATATTTCTTTCTTTCATGACAGCTCCTGAATACATTTACAAAGATGTATTTGCATTTTGTCTACCAGTTTAATTAGAGAGATTAGCTTATTGGTTATTCCACTGAAAAAGTAGAGGAAGTGAAACTCTATGGGCTGGACTTCTGATCCCTGCATTGCTTTTGAAAGTTTGGTTACAGATCTGTCTCTCCAATGCAGATCTCCTCATAGGATACTGATAAATTCACAGAACTAGATATTTTGTCTCTTTCTTCTGAAATGTTGACAAGAGTTATGGATAATACATGAAACACACAATAGATGAGAAAGGTCTTGCTTCTATCAAAATCTTGATTGAATTGCAACCCAGCTATGGAGCATCTAAAATTTTGTTTTTGACAACCAATCCAAATTGATAATACTAATAGGCAATGAGGACACTTATTTTTCTCATCTTTTTTTTTCTCTCTAGTGGGCATTTTATAGTTCTTTTAAAGTCATATTTGGTGGAGATGGGATTGGTTCTATTTATTATTTAAGGGTTTAGCTGATTTAAGACAATGATTTTCAGATCTACTGAGAATTTTAATGTGGGAGTACATCGCCAATCTTTTGAGTCATGCTGCTACTGACTACCTATGTGACCTTGGACAGTTTGCAAACTTCTATATGCCTCTGATTTCTATTTGTAAAATGAGGATAAAAAATACTACTTCCCTTATAATGTTCCTGTGGCTATTCCTGGCCGAAGCATAGTAAAACATTATATATATGTTAGTTGTGATGATGGTGATGATGATGAAGATGGACTGAGAAGCATGGAGTTTAAGAAAAAAGGTTGGCAAGCCTTAGCATAATCCTGTTATTAGGAGTCTGTCCTGGGGTTTATTTGTGCTCAGAATACTAATCTGGATACTTTAATCCTTCAATTTCTACAGAATAAGATAGACGGTCAGTTTTTACACATATTTTTTATCTTAAATCATTTGATTAGAATGAGGATGCTTTAATTATTTTTTCTCTAACTCGATCTGGTTTCCACCCCATCACAAAACCATCACTGACATTTTGCACTTGAAATTTTGAGAAGTCAGGCTAACCTGCCCATTTTCTCAAAGTGAGAAATTGGATAATAAGTATAATCCCTTCAAAATCTTTTAACCGCTTTCCAGGGATTAAGTCTAAAGTCTTCACCATATAAGCTCCCTAGAAAATTGGCCTCAACCTCACTTTCCAGTTTAATTTTCTCTTACCCTGTACCTTGCAATCCAGACTGTTCTCTGAATGCACTATGACTTTCACATCTTTGTCTGTGAGCGTTCCTAACAACTCCTCTCTGATAAGAGTGCCCTGCCCTGCATTTCTTCTTATCTAGACTGACTCCTCCTCTCTGCCTCCAGATTTGTTCCCTTAAATTGCTCTCAGCAATGCAACCAGAGCACTGTTTGAAAAATGAAAATTGATCATGTCAGTCTCCTACTGAAATCCCTTAAATATAATAGCTGTTAGTTGCTTTAAGGAATAGAGTTCAGATTCCTGAGTATGGTTTATAATATACTCATAATTTTTCTGGGTTCATTTTTCTTCCACCTGCCTCACAGTTTGTTGAGTCACTTCCAGCCCTTTACATGCCATTTCCTCTACCTCATATGTCTCTATTTTACCTCATTTATCTTGGGCATGGGAGAACTTCTATTAAATTCATTCCTCAGATTTAGGGTTGCCAAATAAAATACAGAACACCCATTTAAATTTAAATTTTAGATAACGGCAAATTTTTTTTTTAGTATAAGTATGTCCCAAATATTATACAAGATACCTATACTAAAAAATTATTTGTTGTTTACTTAAAATTCAAACTTAAATGGACGTTCTGTATTTTTATTTGCTAAACTGAGGTCAGATTTTAGAACCAAGTCAATGTGTTCTCTTAACATCTTGTACTTTGTGGCACTAACCATAGTATACTAAAATGGTTGTTTATCTAACTCTTCTAATAGACAGTTTGCTCTTTGGGGACAAGGGGTATGCATTTTTCACTGTTTTGCCTGCAGCAATTACTAGAGTGAGTTTAGTGCCTAGAAGATAGCAACCATTGAACAAAGAGGTATTGAATAAGTGAGTGGATGATGGAAAGACGAATGGATGGATATGTTAGAAATCCTATTAAACATCTCTTCAATACAATCTTCCCTGGCATATTCCCAGGAAAAACTACTTGGTAATTATCTCTGTGTTTTGGTAACACCTTTTACATTTCTTTCATAGCTCTTATTATACATGTTTGATGCATAATACTTACAACTGTTTGTTTTTATGTCATATACCTTCCTACTTGGTAAGCATCCAACAGTCAGAGATTATGTCTTCATCATCTCATTGTTGTACTTTCTGCCTTCCACATTGACTTGCTAATCACTGTTGGAGACGAATGTGACTGATGAAAAGAGGGGGCATTCAGCACACTCTTTGGAAGGAAATGTTTATCTGAATGAAAATGTGATATTCAATTATTGACAAAGAATGTGCTTTTCAGTTATGTTAATTAGAGACTGGTGCTGCCAGATCAACTATTGAGTAATTTGTTCAAATATGAATACCCCGTTTTAAGAAGATACAACCTAATGATTACCCAGAGAAAAGTGCTCAAGATAATAACAATAGCTAATATTATGTACCAAGTAGTATGCTATAAAATTTAAATAAATGATATAATTAAATTTCATAATTACCTTATGAAGTAGGTACTAATTGTCAGGCCTCTGAGCCCAAGCTAAGCCATCATATCCCCTGTGACCTGCACGTACACATCCAGATGGCCGGTTCTTGCCTTAACTGATGATATTCCACCACAAAAGAAGTGAAAATGGCCTGTTCCTGCTTTAACTGATGACATTATCTTGTGAAATTCCTTCTCCTGGCTCATCCTGACTCAAAAGCTCCCCTACTGAGCACCTTGTGACCCCCACTCTGCCCGCCAGAGAACAACCCCCTTTGACTGTAATTTTCCTTTATCTACCCAAATCCTATAAAACGGCCCCACCCCTATCTCCCTTGGCTGACTCTCTTTTTGGACTCAGCCCACCTGCACCCAGGTGAAATAAACAGCTTTATTGCTCACAGAAAGCCTGTTTGGTGGTCTCTTTACACTGACGTGAGTGAAACTAATATCTCCACATTTACATGTTAAAGATGTAAGTATTCGATTTAAAGATGTCCCCAGCGTTTTATATATAGTAAATAGTGGAAAACATCTAAGCTTCTTTGCTAACAAAGCCCTGGCTGTTAAAAAATTCCACACCACATAATATGCAAAATGATTGAAGGAAATGTCTTGCTTAATACGAAGAGGAAAAAAATGATAAATGTTATATGGTATTTGGTAAGTCAGGCTTTTTGTGTGTTTCCAGAGAACAGAATTAAGGTCAATGGTAAACATATTTGGCTAGAGAAGAGAGACAATTTTCTAACACTTAAGGATGTTAAGTATAAATTATTTATTTAGCATTAGAATAATTGGATTTGGATTGTAATTGGTTTGAGACTTCTTTACAAAGAGTACTTTCCACATTTCTGGGAGATTTAGGAAGTGGCAAAGTAAAGGTGAGTCACAGAGGGATTCAGCAAGTGGTTTACATTAACAGATTATATTGCACAGATTTACAGATGAAAAAGAATAGGACATTTTGTGCTTTAAAGGTATTGGATTTAATGATTATATGTGTTAAAAGTTCCCTGGCTGAAACTTTAGACATTTTTGTAGCTTTCTGTAGAATTGGCAATATCTGGGAAAATATGACATTTTAAAGCAATAAGCGTTTTTAATCTCTGAGGTAATAACTACCTCCATTGAACGTTCCATTTCACTGTTTTTAGTAACCATTTAGAAAGATCTTTTATCAAAGCAAAGCAAGGCTCTTATTGTTCTTTGGGGAAGTTTTGCAGTAGCGATTAGCTTTAATGAAGAGGTTTTAGACTGAGGAAGGAAGTGGTACATCCAGGATTCTACCTAGTTGTGTATTGTTGAGACTGAACTCTTTCTTTACAGGCTTTTCTGCTTATAAGGAAGAAGGTTTCTTTTGCCCATGTGGATTTAGATTTTACTTTAAAGAGTTGCTTACTTTGTTTGTTCTTGCTTGAAAATTCACTGACAGGAGCTATGAAGTGATGTTCTAGAAGGCTGCAGAAATATCGAAGTGGTTAAAGTTCACCTTGTACCAGACCAGGAATGATTGGCACATGAAGGGAAAATGTCAATAACCCAGACTTAACGGGATGTTCTAATGTTGGAATATTATGCTTTAATAGATTGTGTTTTGGGAGCTGCCAGATAAAAGTGTGTGTACATGTCCAGATTTCTCTGAATGGACAAAAAATCCCCACTGTCTGTGATCCCATGTTGAGGTAAATCCAGGGCCTGAGATGGGGGACTCTCTTTGGTCCCAGCTATTGACACCTAATTCTAAGATTTAGCTGTCTTTTCAGGTGCTCACATTGGTCAGGTTAAACCGGTCCCTTTCACAAAGAGGCAGGATGGAGAGCAAAAGGGGAAGGCAGTGTTCTAAATACGTAAGTACAGAAATACAGTATCAAGGAGGACCGGCTAGAGCCTGTGGGGTCTGAGAGTAGCCAAATGTACTGTTAGTTTTTAGTTACCATGCTGTAATTCTGTCATGTAAATTAACGTAAGCCTAAAAAAAATCATTAAAAGTTACCAACTGTTTTCTTCTGTGCTAGCAGAACTAAGAGAAGGGTCACTGCCATGCCTGGGATCTAATGATAAAGAGCAGGCTATAACAACACTTCTTTATAAGCTGCCCCCTCACTATCCTAGGGCAGTGGAACAGAGACAGATTAGACTGCTCTAGCATGGTGGGTGCTTCCAGAATCCTCAGAGTCATTGTGAGAGACAGGAACACAGAGAATAGTAATGAGGACCCAAAGAAGGCAAAGATAAAAGGACAGACTAATGCTGAAAAAGGCAGGAGGTTTTACCATGTCTGATGACTCATTGGGAAATACCAGGGGCTGTGTGGCCATGAAAATGTTGCCATGAGGATATCCCAGTTAGGTAGCCTGCTGCAGGGAGTAGAGTTGACTCTTGCCCGTCTAGGTCCACCCCAGAGTTTGAACCAAAACATGGTCCTCCTACAATCTTCTTAGCCATTGTGAGAGCCCAGTGAGGGGACTCGTGCCAGCCTGTTCCTGCAGTGCCCAGCTCCTCTAATGGAGGACTTTAGCTTGGGGATTCCCCATTGGTCTGGCCAAAAGGTTTCTGAAAATCAGCTGCAGCCTGAGGCTCTTGCCAAATCCTTCTTCCTTACCCCTCCATTTTCACAGCTGTCAGATTAGCATCACAGTCTAAAGGCTCACCTATCTAGTTCTGCTTCCTTCCTTTTAACCTTTGTAGGTGTTAACTTCCTCTTAAGGTCTTCTTAGAGGACCAGAACTAACATTGGGACTGGGAGATTTAGCAAAAATGGCAGATGTGGGCAGAGAACAACTGTAATTTTGGTGTCAATATAAATGCAAAGTAATTGAGCTAGGGGACTTCAGTGATACATGCAACTGTATTCAGTGTATCAAATTGAAAAGTCACTTTTACAAGAGATCTAATCTACCTCTAGGTGGGAGAAACTGGAGAGGAATTGTTGATATCATCAGTGTCTCTAGAGAAGGGGGGCATGACTGTGGTAAAGATAAGTAATGAGATGGGGAGAAGAAAACATACATACATATCGAAAAGCTGGGAAGGAGGGTTGGGATAAGAGAGGGAGAGATGCAGAGTGTAAGAATAAAGAGGTTCAGAAAAAAAAAGCTTCAAAATGTTTTGCAATGTAAAATACAACAGGTATTGAGAAGACACAAAAGAGGAAAAAATCAGGATATAAATGCAAAAATATATATTCCAACAAAAACCCAGTAAAAATGGAGAAATTGTGTCTGGGATATGTATAGTATAAACCAGAAAGGTCTCTTGCTTATGAATATAGGAAACAAAACAGAAGGATTTAATGTTACAATTGTTTGAAGAAAGATTTTCAAATCAAAGTAGGTCAAACTTAAGGCCAAGATTATGCCCAATATGGAAAAAAAGAATAAGAATGAAGCATTGTTGTTGTTAGTGATCCCTAATTCATCCTATTCTGAACTATCTCGGCTGGTTCAAACTATACCACTTCCTGTCAGTAAAAGATGGGAAGAGTGTGAAAGAATTACCATCAGTATCAGAGCCTTTATGTTATGTTGGCACATTATGAAGATTAATCACACAAGGCTTTAAACACTTGCTAAAGATGGGTGTGATGGCAGTGCCTACAGCTACTCAGGAGGCTGAGGCAGGAGGATTCCCTGAGCCCAGAAGTAGAAAGCTACAATGAGCTATGATCACCACTGCACTCCAGCCTGGGTGAACTTGTCTCTAAAACAAACAAATAAGCAAAAATAAATAAATGCTTACTGATATCAAACAATAGAAAAACATTAAAATAATTACCTGTTTAGCACTTCTTAGAAATAGCAGCATAATTTTAACGTATAAATGGATTACACTGTATAAAAGTAATGATGTTTAACTTGATCTTGCTTTTTAAATATTTTTTTCTCAGTATTAGAGATTGACTTACATAATTTTTTTTTCTTTGAGATGGAGTTTCACTCTTTTGTCAGGTTAGAGTGCAATGGCGCAATCTCAGCTCACTGTAAGCTCTGCACCCAGGTTCAAGCAATTGTCCTGCCTCAGCCTCCCGAGTAGTTGGGACTACAGGTGTGCACCACCACACCCAGCTAATTTTTGTATTTTTAGTAGAGATGGGGTTTCACCATGTTGGCCAAGATGGTCTCAATCTCTTGACCTCATGATCTGCAAAATTTTCCCAAGGTTCACGTTTCCACCAGCAACTATTCATTTGCATATTAGGGAGCTGTCAGGCCTCTGAGCCCAAGCTAAGCCATCATATCCCCTGTGACCTGCATGTACACATCCAGATGGCCGGTTCCTGCCTTAACTGATGACATTCCACCACAAAAGAAGTGAAAATGGCCTGTTCCTGCCTTAACTGATGACATTATCTTGTGAAATTCCTTCTCCTGGCTCATCCTGGCTCAAAAGCTCCCCTACTGAGCATCTTGTGACCCCCACTCCTGCCCACCAGAGAACAACCTCCCTTTTTCCTTTACCAACCCAAATCCTATAAAACAGCCCCACCCCTATCTCCCTTCTGACTCTCTTTGGATTCAGCCCGCCTGCACCCAGGTGAAATAAACAGCTTTATTGCTCACACAAAACTTGTTTGGTTGTCTCTTCACATGGACGTGAGTGAAATTTGGTGCCATGACTCAGATCGGGGGACCTCCCTTGGGAGATCAATCCCCTGTCCTCCTGCTCTTTGCTCCATGAGAAAGATCCACCTACGACCTCAGGTCCTCAGACCGACCAGCCCAAGAAACATCTCACCAATTTCAAATCTGGTAAGCGGCCTCTTTTTACTCTCTTCTCCAACCTCCCTCACTATCCCTCAACCTCTTTCTCCTTTCAATCTTGGTGCCATACTTCAATCTCTCCTTTCTTTTAATTTCAATTCCTTCCATTTTCTGGTAGAGACAAAGGAGACACATTTTATCCATGGACCCAAAACTCCGGCGCTGGTCACAGACTAGGGAAGGCAGCCTTCCCTTGGTGTTTAATCATTGCAGGGATGCCTCTCTGATTATTCACCCAGGTTTCAGAGGTGTCAGACCATGCAGGGACACCTGCCTTGGTCCTTCACCCTTAGCGGCAAGTCCCGCTTTTCTGGGGGAGGGACAAGAACCCTAACCTCTTATCTCTGCACCCCGATCCCTTATTTCTGTGCCCCAACCTCTTATCTCTGCACCCTGATCCTTTATTTCCCTGCCCCGGCCCCTTCTCTGCTTTTCTGGAGGGCAAGAACCCCCCGCCCCTTCTCTGTGTCTCTACTCTCTTTTCTCTGGGCTTGCCTCCTTCACTATGGGCAAGCTTCCACCTTCTATTCCTCCTCCTTCTCCCTTAGCCTGTGTTCTTAAGAACTTAGAACTTCTTCAACTCTCACCTGACCTAAAATCTAAGCATCTTATTTTCTTCTGCAATGCCGCTTGACCCCAATACAAACTTGACAGTAGTTCCAAATAGCCAGAAAATGGCACTTTCAATTTTTCCATCCTACAAGATCTAAATAATTCTTGTCATAAAATAGGCAAATGGTCTGAGGTGCCTGACATCCAGGCATTCTTTTACACATTAGTCCCTCCCTAGTCTCTGTTCCCAATGCAACTCATCTCAAATCTTCTTTCTTTCCCTCCCACCTGTCCCCTAAGTCCCAAACCCACGCGTTGCTGTCTTTCTAATCTTCCTTTTCTACAGACCCATCTGACCTCTACCCTCCTCGCCAGGCCAAGCTAGGTCCCAATTGTTCCTCAGCCTCCACTCCTCCACTCAGTCCGGCTTACAGTTTTGTTCTGTGACTAGCCCTCCCCACCTGCCCAGCAATTTACTCTTAAAAAGTGGCTGGAGCTAAAGGCATAGTCAAAGTTAATGCTCCTTTTTCTTTATCCCAAATCAGATAGTGTTTAGGCTCTTTTTCATCAAATATAAAAATCCAGCCCAGTTCATGGCTTGTTTGGCAGCAACCCGGAGACACTTTACAGCCCTAGACCCTAAAAGGTCAAAAGGCCGTCTTATTCTCAATATACATTTTATTACTCAATCTGCTCCCGACATTAAACAAAACTCCAAAAATTAAATTCCGGCCCTCAAACCCCACAACAGGACTTAATTAACCTCACCTTCAAGGTGTAGAATAATAGAGTAGAGGCAGCCAAGTAGCAACATATTTCTGAGTTGCAATTCCTTGCCTCCACTGTGAGACAAACCCCAGCCACATCTCCAGCACACAAGAACTTCCAAACACCTAAACTGCAGTGGCCAGGTGTTCCTCCAGAACCGCCTCCCCCAGGAGCTTTCTACAAGTGCCAGAATTCTGGCCATCAGGCCAAGGAATGCCTGCAGCCCAGGATTCCTCCTAAGCCTTGTCCCATCTGTGCGGGACCCCACTGGAAAGTGGACTGTTCAACTCACCTGGCAGCCACTCCCAGAGTCCTTGTAACTCTGGCCCAAAGCTCTCTGACTGACTCCTTCCCAGATCTTCAGATCTTCTCGGCTTAGCAGCTGAAGACTGATGCTGCCCGATCACCTTGGAAGCCCCGTAGACCATCACGAGGATGCTGAGCTTTAGGTAACTCTCACAGTGGTTGGTAAGTCCGTCCCCTTCTTAATCTATACGGAGGCTACCCACTCCACATTACCTTATTTTCAAGGGCCTGTTTCCCTTGCCTCCATAACTGTTGTGGGTATTGACGGCCAGGCTTCTAAACCTCTTAAAACTCCCCAACTCTGGTGCCAACTTAGACAATACTCTTTTAAACACTCCTTTTTAGTTATCCCCACCTGCCCAGTTCCCTTATTAGGCTGAGACACTTTAACTAAATTATCTGCTTTCCTGACTATTCCTGGATTACAGCTACATCTCATTGCCACCCTTCCTCCCAATCCAAAGCCTCCTTTGTGTCCTCCTCTTGTATCCCCCCACCTTAACCCACAAGTATAAGATACCTCTACTCCTTGGTGACTGATCATGCACCCCTTACCATCTCATTAAAACCTAATCACCCTTACCCTGCTCAATGCCAATATCCCATCCCATAGCATGCTTTGAAAGGATCAAAGCCTGTTATCACTCGCCTGCTATAGCATGGCCTTTTAAAGCCTATAAACTCTCCTTACAATTTCCCCATTTTACCCATCCTAAAACCAGATAAGCCTTACAAGTTAGTTCAGGATCTGTGCCTTATCAATCAAATTGTTTTGCCTATCCACCCCATGGTGCCAAATCCATATACTCTCCTATCCTCAATACCTCCCTCCACAATCCATTATTCTGTTCTGGATCTCAAACATGCTTTCTTTACTATTCCTTTGCACCCTTCATCCCAGCCTCTCTTCGCTTTCACTTGGACTGACCCTGACACCCATCAGCCTCAGCAAATTACCTGGGCTGTACTGCCGCAAAGTTTCACAGCCCCCGATACTTCAGTCAAGCCTAAATTGCTCCCTTATCTGTTACCTATCTCAGCATAATTATCATAAAAACACACGTGCTGTCCCTGCCAATTGTGTCTGACTAATCTCTCAAACCCCAACCCCTTCCATAAAACAACAACTCCTTTCCTTCCTAGGCATGGTTAGATACTTTCACCTTTGGATACCTGGTTCTGCCATCCTAACAAAACCATTATATAAACTCACAAAAGGAAACCTAGCTGACCCCATAGATCCTAAATCCTTTTCCCACTCCTCTTTCCATTCCTTGAAGACAGCTTTAGAGACTGCCCCCACCCTAGCTCTCCCTGATTCATCCCAACACTTTTCATTACACACAGCTGAAGTGCAGGGCTGTGCAGTCAGAATTCTTACACAAGGACTGGGATCACATCCTGTAGCCTTTTAGTCCAAACAACTTGACCTTACTGTTTTAGGCTGGCCATCATGTCTCCGTGCAGTGGCTGCTGCTGCCCTAATACTTTTAGAGGCCCTCAAAATCACAAACTATGCTCAACTCACTCTCTACAGCTCTCATAATTTCCAAAATCTATTTTCTTCCTCACACCTGATGCATATACTTTCTGCTCCCTGGCTCCTTCAGCTGTACTCACTCTTTGTTGAGTCTCCCACAATTACCATTGTTCCTGGCCCAGACTCCAATCCAGCCTTTCACATTATTCCTGATACCACACCTGACCCTCATGACTGCATCTCTCTGATCCACCTGATGTTCACCCCATTTTCCCACATTTCCTTCTTCCCTGTTTCTCACCCTGATCACACCTGGTTTATTGATGGCAGTTCCACCAGACCTAATTGCCACACACCAGCAAAGGCAGGCTATGCTATAGTACAAGCCACTAGCCCACCTCTTAAAACCTCTCATTTCCTTTCCATTGTGGAAATCTATCCTCAAGGAAATAACTTCTCAGTGCATCTACTATTCTACTACTCCTCAGGGATTATTCAGACCACCTCCCTTCCCTACACAAAACCTCATGGATTTGCCCCTGCCCAGGACTGGCAAATTAGCTTTACTCAACATGCCCCAAGTTAGGAAGCTAAAATACCTCTTGGTCTAGGTGACACTTTCACTGGATAGGTAGAGGCCTTTCCCACAGGGTCTAAGAAGGCCACCATGGTCCTTTCTTCCCTTCTGTCAGACATGATTCCTCGGTTTGGCCTTCCCACCTCAATACAGTCTGATAGCAGACCGGCGTTTATTAGTCAAATCAGCCAAGCATTTTTTCAGGCTGTTTGTATTCAGTGAAACCTTTATATCCCTTACAGTCCTCAGCCTTCAGGAAAGGTAGAACAGACTAATGGTCTTTTAAAAACACACCTCACCAAGCTCAGCCACCAACTTAAAAAGGACTGGACAATACTTTTACCACTTTCCCTTCTCAGAATTCAGGCCTGTCCTCAGAATGCCACAAGGTACAGCCCAATTAAGCTCCTGTATAGATGCTCCTTTTTATTAGGCCCCAGTCTCATTCCAGACACCAGACCAACTTGGACTGTGCCCCAAAAATCTTGTCATCCCTACTATCTTCTGTCTAGTCATACTCCTATTCACCATTCTCAACTACTCATACACGCCCTGCTCTTGTTTACACTGCCAGTTTACACTGTTTCTCCAAGTCATCTCCAAGCAGCTGATATCTCCTGCTGCTATCCCCAAACCGCCACTCTTAACTCTTAAAGTAAATAAATAATCTTTGCTGGCAAGGCTATGCTGAACCTCCTTAGGCACTCTCTAATTAGATGTCCTAGGTCCTCCCAATTCTTAATCTTTTAATACCTGTTTTTCTCCTTCTTTTATTCCATTTAGTTTTTCAATTCATACAAAACTGTATCCAGGCCATCACCAATAATTCTAAATGACAAATGTTTCTTCAAACAACCCCACAATATCACCCCTTCCTTACCAGAAAATCTTTCTTCAGCTTAATCTCTCCCACTCTAGGTTCCCACACTGCCCCTAATGTCACTCAAAGCAGCCCTGAGAAACATCTCCCATTATCTCTCCATACCACCCCCCAAAAAATTTTCACCGTCCCAACACTTTACCACTATTTCATTTTATTTTTCTTATTAATATAAGGAGACAGGAATGTCAGACCTCTGAGCCCAAGCTAAGCCATCATATCCCCTGTGACCTGCACATACACATCCAGATGGCCGGTTCCTGCCTTAACTGATGACATTCCACCACAAAAGAAGTGAAAATGGCCTGTTCCTGCCTTAACTGATGACATTGTCTTGTGAAATTCCTTCTCCTGGCTCATCCTGGCTCAAAAGCTCCCCTATTGAGCACCTTGTGACCCCCCACTCCTGCCTGCCAGAGAACAACCCCCCTTTCTCCTTTACCTACCCAAATCCTATAAAATGGCCCCACCCCTATCTCCCTTCGCTGACTCTCTTTTCAGACTCAGCCCGCCTGCACCCAGGTGAAATAAACAGCTTTATTGTTCACACAAAGCTTGTTTGGTGGCCTCTTCACAGGGATGCAAGTGAAAGGAGCCAGATCCCAGTGGTCAGTGTTTGATTTTTAGTGTTGCTAATTGACTCCTACAAAGTTTTTACTCAGGCAATAGAAACATCAGATGAAAATATAGTCACTAAGCACAGAATGGAAAGAAAAATTTCAACTTTACTTCATTTTATTTGGTAAAAAATAATGCAGAAATTCTAACTGGACACAAATTGACATAAATTAGTCTGACTCAGTTTAGTTATTTAAAACTAACCACTCACCAACTCTCCCATCTCCACTTTCCCAGGGGTGGAATGGGAAGCCCTCCCTTTATTTAAAATAACTAATGGGTCTAAATGTTTCACCTTACAATTGCTGATTGTCTCCTGTAGTGTGAAGTGGAACACCACTAACGCCCAATTGCCAGGGCTGTAGTGAAGAAAACAATGCCTGGCCTAGAGTGGGGACTCAACCTACCATTTCTATTGACTCCTGGGGAGTTTAACAAGGAGGACATCATTAATAAACATTAGCTGAAGAAGAAAATGAACAAGATTGATATCTGGGGAAACACATGAAGGTTGCACAAAATTAAAAGGCTGAGAAGATAAGAAATCTAAGTCAATATTACCCATGTAGGACAAAGGCACATATGATCAAATAAATCATAAGACCTTCAAAAAGAATGCATGTTTTGTGAAGAAAAATGGACAGTTTCATAAATATATGTGAAGTGAGAAGACAGGAAAGGAAGATTATAAGCCCCTAGAGAGAGACTGAAATGAATTCAATGACAGAAGAGGCAAATGCAGCAAGAAAAATGAATAACTTATTTGGTTTAGTGCTCGCTGGGGAGGACTTGAAGTTGTACTAGAAAGTGAAAAGTCTCCCAGAGGGAGATGGCACACTCCTAAAAGCTAAGAACTGGAAAATCATTTACATAGGTAACATCTCATTATAATGAAACCAACAGTACCACTAAATTGTTTTATTGGGACAAAATTTTGTTAAAATGATTTCAGGTGTGAAAGCTTCTATGACTTGATAAACCTGGGAGTAACAGTCAGTGGATTCCTGAATATTAACAATGGCAGCGAATAATCAGAGAGATAGAAAATGCTTTATGTTCATAAATGTGCATCATAGCATTATTTATAATAGAAAATTCTGTAAATATACAAAAAGAGGGAAATAGGTAATTACATTATAAAATTTACAAGAGAAAATATTTTACCAATAAAATTATGCTTATGAAAATACAGTAGTAATAGTATCAGTAAATGCATAGGATGTAACATTAAATAAAAGAAAATTGCATATAGAGAAAAATTAACATTGTAAAAGATAAAATAACCAAAAATAACCACTGGACGTATCAATTATAGTATGTTAAAAATGTTATCTTTGGGTATTGAGGTTAAGTATTATTTTTATTTTCTTCTTTATCCTTTTCTGAATTTTCTTAAAAAATAGTACAGCTGGGCATGGTGGCTCATGCCTGTAATCCCAGCCTTTTGAGAGGCTGAGGCAGGAGGATTGCTTGAGCCCAGGAATTCAAGACCAGCCTGGGCAACGTAGTGAGACCCCGACTCTTCAAAATAAAATAAAATAATTTAGCTGGGCAAGGTGGTGTGCACCTGTAGTCCCAGCTACTCAGGAGACTGAGGCAGAAAGATGTCTTGAGCTCAGGAGTTTGAGGCATCAGTGAGCTATGATCATGCCACTGCACTTTAACCTGGGTAACAGAGCAAGACCCCATCACAATGAAAAAATAAATATATATACAATAAAATTAGTATGTACTTTTTCATATGCATATAGATGTTGAACATGAAGTTATATTGTATAAGTCAGTATCTGTATGAAATTTTTAAAAAATCAACTAGTTCTATATAGCTAATAATTAAAGACAGCATTCTCTTGCCCCACTATTTTTGCTCTCCCAAGGCGGCCACTCGCAAATCTTTACCTGTTTCTTCTGATATTTACCTCCCTATTTCTAAATAACTGCCATTTGTATATTTTACTAACTTATTCATATGGGAAACAGCTTTGCATTTATCATGCCCCCATTCCCAGGACCCATGCAAATATTTTCTCCCTCTAGCCTCTCAATACAAATACAGTTATCTTGTATATTTAGATAAAATGCATATTTTGTGTTTACCCATATGGGAGCCATCTACTCTCATATGATTGTTTCATTTTTTTTCTTGTGTTAAGTTCTTGTTGTCCTTGTGGCTTAATAATTGCATCCTTTTGTCATTGTTGTTTTTGCAGATTTCCAGATTGTCAGACATAGACCATTTCCAGATTGTCAGACATGGAAAGCTCTTCTCAGTGAATTTAAGTAAATCAAATCAAGTCTTAGTTCAAGTTCAACATTAACCACTGAAAATTCCCTTAACCCAGCAGGTTTCCTAACAGGGGATTTAAATCTTAATTACTATACAAAGGTCCGACCAGACCTAGGAGGAACCCCCTTCAGGACAGGATGATAGATGGGTCCTCCCAGCTGATTGAGAAAAAAAAAAAAAAGAAGAAAGGGTGGGGCGGGGGAGAATTTATGTAAAAAGAATGTTATATGGTAAATTCTTGCCCTAAAATAAATTAACTGGTTGTTTAAAGAAAGGAATGTTTGCAATAAGTCAGAAAGTTGAGATGTCGAAGAATTGTCTGTGAAAGTCATGAAAGAAAAAAAGTATGTTACAAAAAAGGAACTTATGCAAGAAAAGTTGTATAATTTAAAAGTAATTAGGTCTACTGAATGTAAAACTATTGAAGAAACAGTTTATGTGTAAGGTGTACAAGGAAAGTAAAATATACTATTAGTAAAAGGATTATAAGCAGGCATAAGAAGGTGGATGTTTACCTACATTAAAAGATTTAAAAAATTTGTTTTGAAGGTTTAAGCAAGTTTTGAAATGTTAATTGTAAAGGAAATTCTGTGTGTAAATACATTGGCTAAAGTTAAAGGGGTATCATCCGGTTTTTCTGTGAACTGGACATTAAAATAAAAACACAATGGGCTTTTCTTAAAGCACTAGCCTGCTCTTTAACAAAAAATTATAAAAGGTTAAAAAGATTCTATAAAAATCTTAGCTTATGGTCAGACATTAAAAATTGAATAAATATGTCTACAAAGTTTTATTAAAACTAAGTTTAACATTAATAACACACTAATATAAAGGTAAAATCTAGCTTATCTGGTAGAAAAATCATACAGGAAGCATTGTGAAATACAAAAAAATGGTGTTTGGCTTTCTTTGGTCTAAAAACTAATAAAAATAGGTGCTAAAGGAAATTTCTCAGTAAGAAGGCACCAAGAACTATAAAGTCCACTGCTGATGTCCCCAAATTTAAAACAAACGGTCAATTTCTTAGAAATTATACACTTGGTTTATCTTCCACTTTCCTTTCCCTCAAAACTTAAAGTCTTTTAGCACATGTACCACCCCTAGAATTTCTGGTAAACCAGCACCAGCCTGAAGATCACGTTCTCCTCAAAGGGTGGAAAGAAAGAAAACTCAAGCCAGCCTGGGAAGGACCCTACCTTGTGATGCTAACCACTGAGACTGCTGTTCCTACAGTGAAACGGGGATGGACTCATCACACCTGAGTCAAGAAACTGCCACCCCCTCCAGAGTCGTGGGCCATAGTCCCAGGGGAAAACCCTACCAAGCTAAAGCTAAGAAAAATTTAACTCTTTCATCTATTCTATTACTCTTTATTCTTTCCTCGCTCTATTGCTGACCATCTACTTATTAACATAACCAAGTCAATTTTGCCTCAAACTATTGCATTTAATGCTTGCCTTTTTTTTTTTTTTGGTGTTGGGGATTTGTTTTTTTTATTTTTATTTTTATTTATTATTATTATACTTTAAGTTCTAGGGTACATGTGCACAACGTGCAGGTTTGTTACATATGTATACTTGTGCCATGTTGGTGTGCTGCACCCATTAACTTGTCATTTACATTAGGTATATCTCCTAACGCTATCCCTTCCCCCTCCCCCCACCCCACGACAGGCCCCAGTGTGTGATGTTCCCCTTCCTGTGTCCATGTGTTCTCATTGTTCAATTCCCACCTATGAGTGAGAACATTCGGTGTTTGGTCTTCTGTCCTTGTGATAGTTTGCTGAGAATGATGGTTTCCAGTTTTATCCATGTCCCTACAAAGGACATGAACTCATCCTTTTTTATGGCTGCATGGTATTCCTTGGTGTATATGTGCCACATTTGCTTAATCCAGTCTGTCATTAATGCTTGCCTTGTTGTACCGTGTGGGGACTTGCCAAGTCAAAGACAGCTCTCTACTTCAGAAAAGTACCTCTGTCCCTCCTGACTCTCCTCAGACTGGGCATTGGTAAATTAGGACCATTTAATCTGGGGAGATTTCTATAAAGACCCCAGTGTCAACCAGGAGTCTTACCCCCAATGTAGAGCTTTTATGCCATAGTTGGTCCAATGTTCTGTGGACCACTAAAGAGCAAGGATGGACTGCCCCAAATGGTTTTTGTAATTTCCTAAAATCATACATTCATTTTACTAGAGGATCATAGAAGTTAAAGACTTAAAACAAACTTTGGCAATTAAGACAGGAGACCAAGATGCAAATGCGTGGTTGGAATGGATCAAATATTCTGTCCACATGTTAAACAAAAGCAATTGTTATGCTTGTGCACATGGCAGACCAGAGGCCCAGATTGTCCCCTTTCCACTAAGGTGGTCCTTCAGTCGACCAGGCATGGACTGCCTGGTAGCTCTTTTCCAGGATTCTACAGCCTGGAGTAATAAGTCATGCCAAGCTCTCTCCTGCTGTATCCCAAAGTTCTACACTCTGCAGGTCAGCCCCTGAGGGCCATCCAGCTTTTATCTCCCAACGCTAAGTTCACTTCATGTCTCTCATAAGAGGGAGGAAACTTAGTGTTCCTTGGAGACCTGAAGGGATGCAGTGAGCTTAAGAATTTTCAAGAGCTTATCAGTCAGTCAGCCCTTGTTCATCCCTGAGCAGATGTGTGGTGGTGTTGTGGTGGACCTTTACTGGACACTCTGCCGAATAACTGGAGTGACACTTGTGCTTTAGTCCAATTGGCTATCCCTTTCACCCTGGCAATTCATCAACCAGAGGGATGGATCCGGTTATCGGATAGAAGAATAGCCATGCCACATCTGCTAGGAACCACAGTTGTACTGGCTGTGCATGAGACCACCCACCTAGGCGAAGAGTCACTTGAAAAGTTGTCAGGCTGGTACTTCTACATCTCAGATCTGTCAGCCCTTGCCAAAACAGTGGCACAGCAGTGTGTCACCTGCCAGCAGCACAATGCTAGGCAAACTCCAAACTTCCCGCCCGGCATACAGGCTTATGGAGCAGCCCCCTTTGAAGATCTCCAAGTAGACTTCACCAAGATGCCCAAATGTGGAGGTAACAAGTATTTGCTAGTTCTAAGGTGTACATACTCTGGGTGGGTGGAGGCCTATCCAACATGAACTGAGAAAGCTTGTGAAGTAACCCGTGTGCTTCTCTGAGATCTCATTCCTAGGTTTGGACTGCCCTTATGGATCGGCTCGGACAATGGGCTGGTGTTTGTGGCTGACTTGGTACAGGAGACAGCAAACGTGATCGAGCATGGATCGAAGACTGGAACATAGCCCCCTTGTGGCCATGGTGCAAAGGACCCCAGACTGTTGCCTTGACCACTCCCACAGCCATAAAGGCAGAGGAAATCCCAGCCTGGGTTCACCACAGCCACATAAAACCTGCAGCACCTGACACCTGAGAGGTGAGACCAAGCCTGGACAACCCCTGCAAAGTGATTCTGAAGAAGACGACAAGCCCTGCTCCAGTCACACCTGGAAGCTGACTCATCCATGCACGGCCAAAGCATGAGGAAACTCATCATGGGACTCATTCTTTTTTTAAATTTGGACTTGTACAGTAAGGACTTCAAGTGACCTTCCTCAGACTGAGGACTGTTCCCAGTGTATACATCGAGTCAATGAGGTAGGACAAAAGGTTACTGCAGTCCTATTATTTTATGGTTATTATGAGTGTACCAGGACTCTAAAAGGAACTTGTTTGTATAATGCTACTCTATACAAGATATGTAGCCCAGGAAATGACCAGCCTGATGTGTGCTATAACCCCTATGACTACTGTTTTTGAAATAAGATTGAGGACTGGTAGCTGGGGAAAAGCTGATATGAGTAAAGTAATAACTGGAACAGAAGAGAAAGGAGTCCCCAAACAAATTATCTTAAAATTTGATGCCTGTGAGGCAATCAACAGTGACCCATATGGAAATAGAATAAGATGTGGCTCTCTAGATTGGGAAAGGTGCTGCATAGGAGAAAATAAGTATGTTTGTCATGAATTGGGACTGTGTAGTGATGAATGTAGTTGCTGGTCCTGTGTCATTTAGGCCACCTGGAAAAAAAAAAAAGATGAGAAGGACCCTGTCTACCTTCAAAAAGGAAGATGTAACTCTTTCTGCACTAGTGGTCACTGTAACCCATTAGAACTGTTAATTATCAATCCACTTGATCCCCGTTGGAAAACAGGAGAGTATGTAACTCTAGGAATCGATGGAACTGGACTGGATCCCCGAGTAAATATATTAGTCCAAGGGGAGGTCCACAGGCACTCTCCCAAACCAGTGTTTCAGACCTTTTATGATGAGCTGAATCTGCCAGCACCTGAACTTCCAAAAAAGACAAAGAACTTGTTTCTCCTGTTGGCAGAAAATGTAGCTCATTCCCTCAATGTTACTTCCTGTTATGTATGTTGGGGAACCGCTATGGGAGACCAATGGCCTTGGGAAGCCCAAGAGTTGGTGCCTACTGATCCAGTTCATGACATAATTCCAGTCCGGAAGGCCCAAACTAGCAACTTCTGGGTCTTAAAAACGTCCATTATTGGACAATATTGCATAGCTAGAGAAGGAAAACACTTCACTGTCCCTGAACTGATCCCTAGGCTCAGTTGCCTAGGACAAAAGCTGTATAACAGCACAGCAAAGACAGTCACCTGGTGGGGCTTAAACCATGCTGAAAAGAACCCATTCCAATTTGCAAACTGTTTAGGCCCATCCAGAATTTCATCGGGACTGGACAGCTCCCACTGGACTATATTGGATATGTGGGCATACAGCCTACACCAAACTACCTGACCAATGGACAGAGAGTTGTGTCATTGGTACCATTAAGTCATCCTCTTTCCTGTTACCTGTAAAGACAGGTGAGCTTCTAGGTTTCCCTGTGTATGCCCCCCTGAGAAAAAGGAAGCATAGCCATAGGTAATTGAAAAGATGATGATTTGCCCCTGAGAGAATCTTTAATACTATGGGCCTGCCACATGGGCAGAAGATGGCTCGCAAGGATACCAAACCCCTAATTACATGTTCAACTGGATCATACAATTGCAGGCAATCTTAGAAATAATCACTAATGAAACAGGCAAGGCTTTGACCCTTTCAGCCTGGCAGGAAACTCAAATGAAAAATGCCATCTATCAGAATAGGTTGGCCCTAGACTACTTGCTAACAGCTGAAGGAGGAGTTTGTGGAAAGTTCAATCTCACTAACTGCTGCTTACAGATAGATGATCAAGGACAGATAGTCGAAAGCATAGCCACTGAAATGTCAAAATTAGCACATGTACCAGTACAGGTTTGGCATGGGTTTGATCCTGGATCCTTATTTGGAAAGCGGTTTCCAGCTCCAGGAGGATTTAAAACTCTTATAATAGGTATATTAATAGTGTTAGGAACCTGCCTATTGCTCCCTTGTTTGTTACCCATATTTCTCCAACTACTAAGAAGTTTTGTTGCCACCTTTGTTCATCAGAAAGCTTCAGCACAAGTGTATTACATGAATCACTATCGATCTGTCTCACAGGAAGACCTGGATAGTGAGGATGAGAGTGAGAATTCCCACTAGTGAGTGAGGTTCTCAAAGAGGGGAATGAGGAGAGAGGACATTTCTCTTACTGTCTCCTGTCTCCAAAGAAAAGGAGGAAGTAAAAACTGAAAACAGACTGATCAGGGCCGCTGGCCAGACCTGTAGGTTAAAGATTAACCCCCATCCTAATTGCTTGTGCTATCTATAGATCAGAGATGATGGTATAGAGAAATACTTGCCTTGCTTACTCCCACATAGTCATATACCCCATGCTTGCTCAATCTATCATGACCCTGTCATGTGGACGCCTTAGAGTTGTAAGCCCTTAAAAGGGCCAGGAACTCTTTCTTTGGGGAGCTTGGTTCTTGAGACACAAGTCTGCTGATGCTCCCAGCTGAATAAAGCCACTTCCTTGTTTAACCTGGTGTCTTAGGGGTTTTGTCCACGGCTGGCTTATGCTACTACAATACTATGGTTCTGTGTCACAAAACATTTTGACTTTTTCCCCTTTTTCTCCTGACTGCTGTCTTAGCATTCAGCTATCTCTGGTCTGCCTAGTGAGTTGCAATATGTCCTTCTCCTTTCCATCTATAAACATTCCCTTGACAACATATCTGCTGCCATTCTTTTTTATTCTTTTTGTCTTTTGAAGTTTATTTCCCTTTCCCCCCATTACTCTCATCATAGTCAATTTTAGGAGATAAACTCACATACTGAATTCACTACATTAAAATAAAAGACACTGTTGTTTTTAATAAAATAAACTTTTAATGTGCTTCATTTTTACCTATGTTGAGAGAATTTATAAAACAATTAGTACTTATATTTTAATTATATCATGAACATCCCTGACTAACTTTCTTAAGCAAAATAAAAAGCAAAATACAATACATTAATAATGATACCTACCATATTTTTCTTGAGCAAAGGAAGTCCATAAACATGAGTAAATGGTTGAATTGATGAGAAAAATAACTACTACCTGCAGTATTCGATTGTTTTTATTTGTGTCTAGAAAGTACATTGGTCCTGTGTAAAATCCTTGTTGATATTGTGTGGCAGAAGTAATGTTCTTTGCTATGGGTCTAGGATGAGACTTTGGAGTCTCACAATTTTCAGTACATGGGCTTTTGAAATATGCACGTGGAGGCAGCAATTCTCATTTTCTCTTGTCCACATGTTTTCAGTCTTCTGTTCCCAGAATAAAATTTTCCAGACTGCATCTTCACTGTAATATATGCCCATGATAAAAAGAAAACTCTGCCTCTCTGTGGAATAACTCAGCCAAGGAAATTCCATTTTTATGAGAAAGTCTAGTTTGCCTTGAGATGGTTGATTGAGTTGGAATCTAAAAGCAGAGTTTCTGATAAAGCATTGAAAAGGAAATATCACAACAATCCTGTATTATTATAATCTGATTCTGAAATAATTACAATTTGGTATTGATTTGCTGAAGTAATAATTAAGATATTGATTTATAGCATACTTTACATTTCTCACAATATTCTCCTCTAAGTTGCTAATTTTATTCTTTCTACAGTACTGAGAAGTGTAATATGTGACATCATTCACGTACAACAGATCAAGTAACCATTGAGTGAGCTGCTAACTGGCCCACAGGTCTTCAAGCAGGAGACTAAAGTATAGAATTCAGGTCCCTTGAACTGATTTCCACATTCTTTTAACTACGTAGCTCTGGCTGTCTTTTATATGTCCAGACACCTCACATACTTTCATCCAAGATTGTCTTCTAAGTTTAACTTGTGTAAAATATTATATTGTTTTATAATTACTACAAATGCCTTTTTTTTGGGGACAGAGTTTCACTCTGTTGCCCAGGCTGGAGTGCAGTAGCACAATCTTGGCTCACTGCAACCTCTGCCACCCAGACTTAAGTGATTCTTCTGCCTCAGCCTCCCAAGTAGCTGGGATTACAGGCATGCACCACCACGCCCAGCTAATTTTTGTATTTTTAGTAGAGATGAGGTTCCTCCACATTGGCCAGGCTGGTCTTAAACTCCTGACCTTAGGTGATCCACCCGCCTCAGCCTCCCAAAGTGCTGGGATTACAGGTGTGAGCTACTGAGCCTGGTATTACTACAAATGTCTTTCAGGTTTCATTATTCTTTTGACATAGAATCCACTCTCTGTGTCATTCACTAAATGTATGCTTTCTTCTAGTTAGTAATTGCTAGCAACTAGACTCTGATTCACTATTTATGTTTCTGGAAAATCAGAACGTTAGCTTTTATGGCATTTTTTTTGAGGTGTGTGCATCTATCCCTGTGATATACATTCTTGGTTTTACATTCTCTTTCCACTATCTCAATTTTTTGATGTGTTAATACCCTGCTACCTCCAAGACTCTTTGGGTAAATAGAACATAGCAAAAGCAGTTGCAAAGGAAATAGAGAATGCTTTGACATAGAGAGAAGGCTTTGTTCACAAGGCAGCTGTTTGTGAAAACCTCTCAAGCTGTTTTCCCTCTGCTCCCATGCCACAACAATCAACACAGAAGATTTCTGTGACTACATGTGTGGAAGTTTTTCCCCAGACATCAAGCAGTGGACACCAGCTGGGGGTCAATTCAATTCAATTCCAACGTCATCACTTGGAGATAGTGTCAGATCCCACAGGTTGAGGGCTCGAGTACCCAAGATCACTCCAGCTTAAGACACCAGCCCCCTTTTGGGTTTGATTAATTTGCTGGGTGGCATACAGAACTCAGGGAAACACATTTACTGGTGTATTATAAAGGATATTAGAAAGAATATAGATAAAGAAATGCATAGGGTGAGGTATGGGGGAAGGTGTGTGGCACTTGCACCCCTCTCCAGGAACCTCCATGTATTCAGCTACTCAGAAACTCTCCAAACCCTGTCGACTTGGGTTTTAATGGAGTCGTCGTTACTTAGGCGTGATTGATGAAACCACTGGCCATTGGTATCAACCAGACCTTCAGCCCCTCTTCCATCTCTGGAGCCTGAGGGGTGGGGCTGAAAGTATTCTAGTGATCAGTCATTATCCTGAGGCTATTAGTCAATATTAGCATACAAAAACAAGCACATTGGCGATTTCAAGGATTTTAGTTATTGTATACCAGAAAAAGTGGAGGAAGAACAAATATATATTTCACAATGTCTTAGTGTGTTCGCACACTGCTGTGAAGAACTACCCAAGACTGGGTAATTTATAAAGCAAAGAGGTTTAACTGACTCACAGTTTCGCATTGCTGGGGAGGCCTCAGGAAATTTACAATCATGGCAGAAGGTGAAGGGGAAGCAAGGAACCTTCTTGACAGGGCAGCAGGACAGATTACGTGCAAGTAGGGGAATATGCCAGAGGCTTATAAAACCATCAGATCTGGTAAGACTCATTTACTATCACGAGAACAGCATGGGGAAACCACCCTCATGATCCAATTACCTCCACCTGGTACCACCCTTGACACTTGAGGATTATGGGGATTACAGTTCAAAGTGAGATTTGGGTAGGGACACAGAGCCAAACCATATTACACAATATCAGAGTGGCAGTCTGGGCAGTTGTAGGAGAGACAAGGTAAAAGGAAACTTACAACTTCAGCATAAGATACACTTATCTAGTGGAGGGATTGTCTCCCTTCAGCATAAGATACACTTATCTACTGGAGGGATTGTCTAGTGGAGGTCTGTAGGTATTGTTGTGAGACACAGTGAGACACAGTCATACCTTACAACAATAAGGTTCCCTAAGAGTTATGGAGAATGAACAAAATGGCTCCAAAGTTTCTTTTGGATGGGTTCTAGGGGTATTTGTGTATTTCAGAAACAGATTTCTGAGTTCCTGAAGCACTAAAAGTAATCCACATATGTTGGGAATAACGCTCAAAATCCTAAGGAGATTGAACACTCAAACAAAGGATTCTTAGCAAAGCAATTTTACTTCTGCACAGAGGGGTGCTTCTCCTTGGCCAGTCACCATGAGAGCACACCTGAACAAAGGGGCACGAGAGCCTTTATTCCTGACGCAAGTCCTGTACCCTTTCCCCATTGGCTGGGGTCGGGTCACACAATCTGAACTAATCCCAGTTGGCTAGACATTTGAATTTTCTTTAGATAAGGTGGGCATGTAAGGCAGAGAGGGGGAAAAAAAGGGGAAAGGGTGTCTGCAATGAGCTAGAGAGCTAGTCTCCTTTCCAAATAAGAAAAGGAACGTGAGCTGGTACTGATAAGCCTGATACTGTGGTGTGTCCTGGCATGCAACAAAGGCAGAAAAGGGAAAAAGGAAAAAGAGGTGTGTGGGGCAGTACTATGAATTAAAGAATAACGGATTGATCAGCTATTTGAAGAGAAACCTCATCATATCCCACAATATATAATTCCAAATAGTTGACTGTACAATTTTTAGCAACATAAATAAATCATTCCATTCTTTTCTGATGCTAAAAATTAGACAGGTTTTTAGTGCAAGAGACAATGCGAGACAGAGTAGAGACAAGACTCAGTCCTCACCAGGATTTGGCCCCCATTTTTCCTGTACCTGCTGATTACCAGCTCCTCTGGTGCCATCCCCACTGACCATGAGACCTTGAAGAAACTAAGATAAGCAGCATCCAACTATAAATCTTTCTCAAGGGATTTAACTCTATTGCCAGCATATGCACAAGAGCTAGAAGAATAACTAACCAATCTTTATCCCATGCCTCATTATGCTACTGAAATCTCCACCCAGGGGATTTATTAGGAGGGGCTTATCCACCATTTTTTGGTCATGTGATATATGTACTAACATGATTTCTCACTGCACCTGTGTACCCCATGCTCCACCCTGCACATGTAATGATGCTTGCCTATCTCATGCATATTCATGTCACCCTTCCTAAAAACACTGCAAAGACCTGTTCTTAGGGAGTTAGCCAAAGAACTATCATCCCAGTGCTGCCTCCCTTTTGTTTGAGAAGAATCCCCTAGGAAAGGTTTGTCTGGGAAACTTGCTTGGCCTCGTGTCCATTTTGATTACATGGGAGCCTAAGAACCTGTGGTCATAAAAAATGGAAGCATCTATGAATGCAATATTTTCAACATGGTGTTGAAAAATACAATTGCAAAATAACATTGAAGGGGTTAATATTGGTGCTCACTAGATTTATGTCACCTAGAGTGGAGGGGTTCAGCTGCTTGATTCTTTGTAAGTCTAACCTAATCTTGTCTGACACCTGCCATGCAATCTGTCCATGCAACAAAAGCCCTAGTTGAAACCAGGGCAGAATTCAGTATGTGCAAAGACTGTCACCATCTGATTGTCAGTAGCTATCTCGGGACCAATGAGGAGATCATGTTGTTGGTTGGCAACAAGACTGATATTGAGAAGTGAGTGATATGCTAGAAACTCTATAAGAAACTTATTGACCTGTGATGATGAGACTAAGATGTGTCCTTTACCATAGTGGTGGTTGTGCAAACAGTAAGTCAAGTATAATTGAAATGGGGCAAAATACACAGTGAGCGAGAAACACTGAAAATGTAGATAACAAAGAACCCCAGGAATGGTGGAGGATCAGATAGAATCAGGCTTCTAATAGAAGGTGAGATGGTGGGGGGCGGGGGGAAGGGTGAATCTAGTAGAGAGAAGCTCATGGGTAAATGGAGAGAGAGAAGGTTGGATAAACTTGCTGAGCTTACAGGAGAGACCAGTAGCTGTCATGGAGGCATTGTGTACATGGAGAGGTGAGATCAGAGGTCTTTGTAAAACAAAGGATTCTTCACCTTGGCATCCCAGGGCCATACACTCACTCTCACTGTGCCAAAAGGGGAATTCCTCTGGAGGCCATACAGATTTTCTTTTATTTATTTATTTATTTATTTATTTTTGAGACAGAGTCTTGCTCTGATGCCCAGGCTGGAGTGCAGTGGTGCAATCTCAGCTCACTGCAACCTCCGCCTCCTGGGCTCGAGTGATTCTCCTGCCTCAGCCTCCTGAGTAGTTGGGACTACAGACGCCCACCACCACTCCTGGCTAATTTTTGTATTTTTAGTAGAGATGGGGTTTCACCGTGTTATCCAGGATGGTCTCAATCTCCTGACCTTGTGATCCACCTGCCTTGGCTTCCAAAGTGCTGGGATTACAGGCGTGAACCACCACACCCAGCCTAGATTTTCAAGAATCTCTACAACTGTGTCTTTGGGTTGAAAGATCATAAATGAGGAAAAACAGTGTGTATACCTTGTGCGGGGGTGGATCCTCAGCATATCTAATATAGCCTTGCTCATTGTTCCCTTGTTTCAATCTGTGTTGATGGGGTAGAGTCTTAATCTGTTTGGGAGGCTAAAATGGAATACCATAGACTGAATGGCTTATAAATCAAATAATTTTATTTTCTCACAATTTTGGAAGTTTGGAAATACAAAATCAAGAAAGCAGCAGATTTGCTGTCTGGTGAGGGCCCGCTTCTTGGTTTATAGATGATTCTTCTCACTGTGTTCTTGCTGTGTCCTTGCTGCAGAAGAGAGGAAGCAGCTCTCTGGGGTCTCTTTTATAAGGGCACTGATTCCATTCATAAGGGCTCTGCCCTCATGACTTAACCACCTGCCAAGGGCCCTACTCCCACATTGGGAGTTGAGATTTCAACCAAAATGCTTATGACAGGTAGGAATCATAAAACCCAATCATAAAAATAAAAATAAAATAGAACATATTTAGACTGTTTGTATTCAATGTCAAAGTTAAAAATTGGTGTTTGTTATGTACCAAAACAAACTGTAAGAATTTAAAAAAATTGGACATGTCTTTCACTTTTTAAATTCCATATTTGCCCTGTGCTAAGTAAAACAGAGGCTTGATTAATTAATTTTTAACTTTTTTAAGTTAAAAATTAAGACTTTATTTCCTGGAGGGGATAAAAATTTTAGTAAGCAAATTTTGAAAGGGAAAATATCTATACAATTCACTTTTTTGTTCATTTTATTGTTTTTGTTAGTGTACACTGAACATTTAAAATCAGCTTCAGGCTAATTGTGGACATTGCCTTATTATTTTATATTGCCTTGACTGAGAGTGAGTAATCCATTATGTCAGATAACATTTATTCTTCCTGTTTCTTAGTTTCCTCAGGTGTAAAATAAGAAGATTGATCGACATGATAGCTAAGGCATTTTCTGAACTATTTTCCATTCTATGTACATTGAGTGCATGCTACTCCTAAGGCATACATAATCCCTTCATTTCATAAATATGCTCCTCTCTCAGACCTGGATTGCTTTATATTTATTTTTTCTTTATCTCTGTACATTTTCTATTTATAGGCACGAGGATTCTGTGGTATGCATGTTACTACAACAGCATTTTTGTTGTTGTTGTTTTTTCTCTGATGCACAAATTTCAAAGCAGCTAGCCTTTTTACCTCATTTCTGTTTAGCACTTAGGTCCCTCATGATTAGGTTGAAGTGAATTTCTTCATCTGTCAGTGGCTTTTTTTAGTCTCAGGACAGGCATTCCATTTTTACAATTTACTTGTTTTCACATTCGATTTGTACAATTTGCTCCCTCAATGCAAGGACTCAAATGATGCTTTACATTTTCTGTTTATTTGTGTGGAGGTTTGGCCCATTATGCCTGATGGACTTCTAAAATCACTCACTAACTCCTACAAAATTCTTTGTGTCTCTTTTTTGGAAATGTGAAAACTCATCTACCCAAGCAATGTGATTATTTTCTTTGTGTTTCTTTTCTATTTGTTTTTTCCTCTCTCAACACCCAAAGCAACTTCTCTTTGCCACAATACTTCTGTTTCTCATTTTTTATCATCTTCTGATTTCTTGAGAAAGAAATCTTAGTAGAATTGAGAAATAGCAATTTGGTTTTTTTTTTCTGTTTGTTTCTTGACATTCTCCTTTCTTTTACTTTCATCAGCACAGACCTTTGTTAGAGTGAATTTATGTGCAAGTTTGTTCTGTGAACATTATTCAATAAAGTCAGGTATCTGGTTCTCTGAGAATGTGAAGAAATATGGTAGGACTATTAAATGCTGCAATTAAGAAAATAGGCAATGATTGTGTACTAGTCAGCTTATATCAGAAAGGTGAATTTCTTGATTCCTATTATAACTCCTTGTTTCTGTTATAACACTTAGAATAAACAAAAGGGAGAATGGAAACAATTTAAAGAAGGCTGGTAAAGTTAGTAAAACTTGGTTTTGAGTCTTTGATTCCTTCTTCTGGACCATGTCCACATATCCCTTATGCAATAGATCAGTTCAGATTCGTGAAATAACAGGGTATATTTTTAGCCCATTTTGCATTCTGTATTTCTTTTTTGGGCAGTCTCATAGTCTTAATGATGATGTTTTCTTAGTCTGGATTATCTGATCACAAGGAACCAATACCAACTCAAATTATCTATGAAAAAAATTATGAAAGTAGAGAAGAACCACATGGAAACCAAGTGCAAAAAGGTTTGCTTGGCTTTATACGAACTGCCACATCCCTAGGTTTCAATTCTCTCTGTCTTTTAAGGGATTCTTATACTGCTTTTCTGGGTCTGTCACCTTAATTTCCCTCTCGCTCTACAGTCTAATTTTTTTCTTCCTGTTTTTCTATAGCTTTGCAGGGCTGCTCCAGTATGGAGTATTGCTCTCAGATGAATGCAAGATGAAACACTTTTGTGAGGTGTGCTGTGTGTTCTCATACCCCTTCTAGTCTAGTCTAGATAGCTGGGATTCTGGAATTCTCTAATCTACCAGGAGTAATTTTCCTCCTCAGGCACATCTTTCTGAGGGCAGCCCATGCAGCCAGTGTGTGCATCCTTGGGCATCAGCGTTGGCAATGGGATAGGCATTTGCAAGGGATATTTGGATCTTCGACATGTAAGTGTGTGGCACTTGATTTAAAGACAAAGCTCTGTGTAGAATGAGAAGGGATGCAGATCATGATCCAGAGGCACTAGCTAGTTCTCCACATTCTTGCTGGA
The DNA here is from genome assembly GCF_028885655.2 of Pongo abelii. Classification (NCBI taxonomy): domain Eukaryota; kingdom Metazoa; phylum Chordata; class Mammalia; order Primates; family Hominidae; genus Pongo; species Pongo abelii. The sequence continues at coordinate 192,873,344 of NC_071988.2, forward strand.
AATTTCAAGGATTCTGAGAATACTGTATTCAAATCTGTCATCATAATGGTGTATTTGTCAGCATAGGGGCTAGAACATATCTTTTAAGCAATATATTAGTTTCATTTTGTAATTTTGAAATGTATGTATTTGTGGTATATGGAGTTCCATTTGTATTTCTGTCCTGGACCCCATAAATATAATGAGGGAGTTATGCCAATGTGGATATTTACAGAACATTCCCCTATAACTGAATTAGTCTTTAATTCACATTAAATGTTATCCGGGATAGAAACTACTTTTTCTAACTTGAGCGAGGTGTTCATGCATGAGTCTTTCACAGATATGTCAAACTCTATTGTTTAAAGTTAAATTAATTACCTTCCATTCTTAATGTGCTACCCTTACATTTCATCCTTTCAACATATTTTTATTGAAAACCCATTCTGAACCAGGCACTATGCTAGTCACTGGGGGAAAAATGGTGAACAAAAACATACGTTGTCCCTATTCTGATGTAGTGGAAGAAACAGGTTCCATATTTGGTAGACGGAGCACCACCATCTACCTTGTTATCAATCCTCAGATCTTAAATTTATACATGATTTTTTTACCTTATTTATAGCCAATTACTTATTAATCCTTGTTCATCTCTTTAATTGTTTTTCTATTTCTTCACCTTTTGCTTATCCCCACTGCCACTGTCTTAATTCCATCTTAATTTTTCTTCTGTCACATAGACTCTTGTTTGGGCTTTTTTTTTTTTCTCATCTTTAGTATTGTTTTTCTCAAACACCTAATATCTAAAATGGAAAACTGTCATTTTACATTCTTGATTATAATCCAATCATGTTATGAGGTAGCTCCTGTTCCCTAAATGCCTACGCTCACCCATCCTCTTCCAAGACAAATGCTAACTCCTTATGGAATAAAGTTTAATTTACCTTGGGAGGAAATGCCACCTATAAACAGCTTTCTACTTACCTTCTTCCCATAGAAAATGCTTCCCATTTTCTAAATTTGAATATTTCATTTCAACAGCAGCAATGCCTTAGTTCTGTAACTTTGCTCCCGATACCTAGAAACCCTTTCTCACCAAAATTTTGCCTGTTCCAAACTCATCTACCTCTCACCCAAAACACACACACAAGTGTGGTTAGGTTCTTTTTCAATGGGCTTTTACCGCAAATGCCCACACATAAGACTATTAGAGCATCTACTGAAAGTAATGAAATAGTGTGCATACACACACACACACCCTTGTTGAATAACACCCTTATATATATTCATTCCATTAGATTTTAACGACTCAAGGGAAAGCACTGTTTTTATGATAAAGCAGATCAACAATAAATAGATTAAGGAAACACATAAAAAGTTTGATAACTTGTGGTTTCTCAGATTTTACCTATCAATGTTCCTTTTCTCTGTTTTCAGGACTGATTTTGTTGCTTTTGTTCATCTTGTATCTCCTGGTGTAAAACTTTTCCAGAGGAAACAGATATCTCTCAAAGATAAATTCTGGAGCAAACAGTTATTGTTTTGAATTCAGGCAGAATAAAACAGTTCAGAGATTTTCACTCACTTACACCACAGTGAATGAACTCTAGCGATTCATCCTGAATATAGAGTGGTATAATATGTAAACTCTTCATCTTCAAAAGTTTTCAGCCTGCAATATGAGAATTTTCATTTTAAGTATCTGAAGGTAACCCATATTCTGAGGAAGTTTATACCATCACAGGAATAAAGGAATAGTCTAGTGAAATAGTATAGTTATGTAGATATTTACTGGCTGAAATTCCAAATATACTGTCCCCATGGTGTATGCCTTCTTCCAGGAACAGCTACATTGGGCAGGCTGTAGGAATGATTATTGGCATATCTAACATCCAAGAGTTCTTTAGGTGAATTTTAAATTGTATTTATATGAGTTAAGTAAATAGCAGCAGAATGTATTCATTGAATGTGACCATTTAAATCCAAGTAGATATTATAGACCACAAGTTTTTGATATGTTTTTATTTCCTTTCAGTTCCAAATACTTTCCAACTCTCCTTTGATTATTTTTAAATTTGACAATGGGCTACTTTAAAGTGTTACTTCACTTTCAAATACTTGAATTTTTCAGATATGTTTCTGTTAATAATTTCTAATTTAATTATATTGTGGTAAGAGAACATATTTTGTATGATTTGAATTATTATAACTTTACTAAGATTTATTTTTTGGTTCAAAATATGGTCTATCATCTTATAATGTGCTGAATACTAGGAATACACAAATAAATGACATGAAAAATTATTAAACAATTCATAATCTTTTGTTTAATAGACATGTTTACAAATTATAAATGCATTACAAATAATAAATGTTATAAATACCAGAGATATGTGTACAAAATTCCATAGAATATTACTGTGGTTTTGTCAGGGAGCAAGTTATGATCTAGAAAGAATCCTCATTTTATTGGTACTTACTGCAGAACACGACACAGGAGAGATGAATTATATTTGTTTCCACCTTGGGAGTTAATACTGTTTTTCTCATATTACATATAAGGAAAGATTTTGGAATTAGTGAAAATAGGTCATAGGATCAGGGAATAGAATAAATTTAAGAGCTTGATGATGAGAAGGTGTCATTAAATCTGGACCAATAGATTTTCTTTCTTTTTTTTTTTTTTTGGAGACAGGGTCTCGCTCTGTCACCCAGGCTGGAGTGGAGTGGCATGATCTCTGCTCACCGCAACCTCTGCCTCCCGGGTTCAAGCGATTCTCATGCCTCAGCCTCCCAATGGACCAATCGAATTTTAAAAATATATCTTCAAAGACTTATCCAGCAATTTAAAGACGTAATTCACCTTAATTTAAAATTCACGTAGATGAAAACTTTAATTAAATTTTATTGTATTCTGTCATTAGACCAGAAGTCCCTTGTTGAGTACCGATATACATAATCTAAATGAGAGGCAACTTGTCCAACTTATGAAGGACTCCATTTTGTGAAAGTTTGAAACTACATCTTGAGGTGTGTACCAATTCACAGCAGCAGATGTCTGTATACGACTGATATCTCCCTAACCAGGAGAGTATAGGCAAAGGGCCAGGCAGTCTCTGGATAATCATATTATTATTTTGTCTTTATTGAGCACTTATCTCTGAGGAACTGAAGTGATTTACAGGAATTATCTCATTAGTTCATACAATATTCTTATGAAGCAGGTAGATGACAGCTGATGTTGTCTTTGTTTTTTAATAGAATTCTCTAGGTACAGCCTGGGAACTTTGATTAGATAAGTGAGCCAGATCCATAATATCCTAATCAAAGGGAAACTGTCTTTCCAACTTTGAAAACATCATAACATTCAAAACGCATTTTTGTAAGTATTGAAGTTTTCAGTGTATATTCCGGATAAAGGAGCAAGCCATATCTAAAGGTGTTATTGATAAGACGCATTCTTACAAACTCAGAAGTGTATAGATTCTCTATGAAATCCAACAAATATATTTGAAAAATGTGCTATATGAGGAATAAAATTAGAGCATGGTATTTTCTGTAGAGAGGTTTTGGTCATCTTGGTAAGGTAAAATTTATGAACATAAAAAAGTCCTTCCTAAGGACTTCTTACAGGATATCTACAATTACATATGTGTGATATCCTTAATCACACACATATATATGTATATAGACATGTCTATGTATATCTGCGTATATCCCTATATTCAACAAGGGAGTTCTGGTCTAACAATAGAATACAATAAATGATAATAAATGATAGAATACAATATAATAGAGTATAATATAATAAATGATAGAATACAATAAAATTTAATTAAAATTTTCATCTACAATAATTTTAAATTAAGATAAACTAAGTCTTCAAAATTTTGGATATGTCTTTGAAGATGTATTTTTTAAATTCTATTGGTCCAGATTTAATAACACCTTCTCACCATCAAGCTCTTAAATTTATTTCCTGATCCTATGACCTATCTTCACTAATTCCAATATCCTTGATCAGACACATGTAACTATATAGATATCCATCCATATGTATGTATATCTCTATCTCTACTTCAATATCTATCTATCTATCTATCATCTAAAATGAAGCACTAAAATAAATATAATAGGGCATACACAAACTTGTTCTCTCTCAGAAATGGACATAACACTAAAAGCAGATAATTGTAATGAAAGATTGATTATAAACATAGCTGCCTATTGCACTTTAAATAAAATGCAGATGCCTTGCTGTGGCCTTTAAGGCTCTATGTGGACTGCCTTGACTATCTATTCAACCTCATCAAATAGAGAACTATTTCTTATTTGGCTTGCCCCCAAACATCGAACTCCTCTGCCTACATTCTCAGTTTCAGCTGATGACCTTGGATCCTATTTCACTAAGAAAACAGAAACACTCAGTAGAGCATTTCCACAAGCTGTTTTGACCATATTTACAGACTTAACCTCATCTGTTTTCATAGACGCTGGCTCTCTGCCTCCCTATGGATGAACTGCCTGTAATTTATCTCAGTTGCTTTCCCACAAATCACTGTGTACTATATCCTGTCCCCTCTAGCCCACTCAAGGCTATGCTGCAGGAACATTCCCTTCTTCTGATTCATCATTTTCCTTCTCTAGTAAATCAGTAGGCAAACATGGTCTTACTTCTTCCACTGAAGAAAAGATAAAGTATTGTTCTTTGTTGTTATGCTCTTTACAGTTTACAGGTTCTTAGTATTTATACACCTTTTTGCTGAGTGCAGGGAAAATAAACATAATTTGTTGAGTCAAGATATGCTTTATAATTAATTAATTAATTTTTAAACTTTTATTTTACATTCAGTGGTACATGTGAAGGTTTGTTACATAGGTAAACTTGTGCCATGGGGGTTCATTATATAGATTATTTCATCTCTCAGGTATTAAGCCCATTACCCAATAGTTGTATTTTCTGCTCCTCTCCCTCCTCCTACCCTCTGCTCTCAAGTAGACCACAGTGTATGTTGTTTCCTTCTTTGTGTTCATGAGTTTTCATCATTTAGCTCCCACTTAGAAGTAAGAACATGTGGTATTTGGTTTTCCATTTCTGCATTTGTTTGCTAAGGATAATGTCCTCTAGCTCCATCCATATTCTCTCAAAAGACATGATCTTGTTTTTTTTATGCCTGCATGGTATTCCATGGTATATATGTACCATATTTTCTATATGTAATCTGTCATTGATGGGCATTCAGGTTGATTCTTTGTCGTTGCTATTGTGAATAGTGGTGCAATGAATGTATGTCTTTATGGTAGAATGATTTATGGGATTGCTGGGTTGGATGATGGTTCTGCTTTTAGCTCTTTGAGAAATTACCACACTGTTTTCCACAATAGTTGAACTAATTTACACTCCCAATAATGTATAGGTGTTCCCTTTTCTCTGCAAACTCACTAGCATCCATTATTTTTTTACTTTTTCATAATAGCCATTCTGACTGGTGTGAGATGGTATCTCCAGGCAGTTTTGATTTGCATTTCTTTAAGGATGAGTGATGTTGAGCTTTTTTTCATATGCTTGTTGGTTGCACGTATGTCTTCTTTTGAAAAGGGTCTGTTCATGTCCTTTGCCCACCTTTTAATGGGGTTATTTGTTTTTCTCTTGTAAATTTGTTTAAGTTGCTCATAGATGCTGGCTATTAGACCTTTGTCAGATGCATAGTTTGCAAATATATTCTCCCATTCTGTAAGTTGTCTGTTTACTCTTTTGATAGTTTCTTTTGATATGTAGAAGCTCTTTAGTTTAATTAGATGCCACTTGTCAATTTTTTGCTTTTGTTGCGATTGCTTTTGGTGTCTTTGTCATGAAATCTTTGCCTGTTCATATGTCCAGGATGGTGTTGCCTAGGTTGTCTTCCAGGGTTTTTATACCTTGGGGTTTTACATTTAAGTCTCTAATCCATCTTGAGTTGGTTTTCGTAATAGTGTAAAGAAGAGGTCCAGCTTCAATAAATTGTGCTTGGATAAGAAAGTATTCTTTATTCTAGAGACATTCTAATTACCCTTTTTAGCTATTTTGAAATATACAATAGATTATTGTAAACTATAGTCACCCTACTGACTTATCACACACAAGGTCTTATTTCTTCTATCATATTGTATGTTTGTACTCATTAATCAATCTCTTTTCATCCCCTCTGCCCCACTGTTTTTCCTGGGCTCTGGTAACCACCAATCTACTCTCTGTCTTAATGAAATCCACCTACATGTAAGTGGCAATATGTGATATTTATCTTTGTGTCCTTTGCTTATTTCACTTAACATAATGACTTCCAGTTCCATCAATGTTGCTGCAAATGACAGATTTTTATTCTTTTTTATAGCATAAAGAAAATACAAATATTTAAGGTGATGATATCCCAGTCACACTGATTTGATCCTTACAAATTACATGAACATATTAAATTACTGCATGTACCTTAAGATATGAATTTCTATTATATATCAATACAAAATAAAATCTAAAAGAAGAAAGTATTTTTAATGTTACTGACTCATTTCTCTTTTTGTTTCTATAATGAAAATCTTCCAGAGAGTTGATCGTACCATCAGTTTCTAACTGTTTTCTATCCTCCAATTCTCCCTTTAGGCCTCTCTGTGCAAATTCAGGTTTTAAGGTTAGCAGTGACTCACACATTACTAAATCCAGTGACCAGTCCTCAGTCCTCTTCTTTGTTGACCTATCAACAACATTAGACCAGGTTGATAATACCTTACTCCTTAAGACATTTTATTCACTGGCTTTCTTCCCCTGATTTTCCTCCTATAGCTGTTTGGTTTGGTCTTCCTTGCAGTTTTCTCTTGATCGTTCAATTCATTTCATATTAGTGTGGCAGGATTGGTGACTCATTTTTCATTACATTAAAATGTAATAAAACTACTCACTGTTTCTAGCCCATTAACAAACCAAACTTGGTTTGCTTTGATATTGTGGTTACAGGTTTGTTTTAGTGTAAATATCTTATGATGTGAACTATTGGAAAAGATCAAAGAGGACTGAGTCAAAACAGGAAAGCAGATGACCCAACTGAATTGAATATACTCATCACATAACTCATCATAGAGTTAGACTCACTGGTTACTTCTGGCTTTTTTCTTCAACACAATTCAGCTTAAAATGGACAGATTACCATAAGAACGCCCCCACCCCCCCCCCGCTTAGATGCTACACCAGCTGACAGAGGAATTTCTAGAGCAATTTAAAAATACGAGTGCTCTAGTAATTCCAAAACACTGTCCTCAAACATCTGCACAGGTGAACTCTGGTCACAGGTGTGTAGGGAGACCTGAGTGATTGGGAGTCATCACTTGGGCAGTGGTAAGTTGGCACCTCTCCAATTTCACTGTTGGGAGTAGCTGCAGAAGCTCTACAGAGAGCTAAAGTTGGGTGAGTGCAATCTCAAAGGAAAACAAAATAATGAAAACATCCTAGAGTTTGAGAGAGGGATCAGAACTCTAAATACTGATTTAGGGCTACCAGCTTATAAAAGTAAGCAGTGGAGTTTGAAGTGAAGATGAGCTCACCCAAGGCAAAGACCACACAGTTTTCAGCACACTTAAGGAATACAGGGAAGAATAAGAAGGAATAGGCAAGTACTCAATATGGCAAGTGTTTGGAGAGCTTTTGCATATCACGATTAAAACTATAAAGCTGCTGGTTGTGGTGGTGCGCACCTATGCATCTGTGGTCCCAGCTGCTTGGGAGGCTGACATGGGAGAGGAGTTTGTGTGCAGCCTGGCAACATAGAGAGAACCCATCTCTAAAAACAAACAGACAAAATACACAAAAAGCCATATTGCCAACCAAAGCAAACACAATCTCTGCCTTACACTTGAATAGCTTATTTTATTTGATTATTTTTTTTCTTTACAATCAGGGAAAACTCTGCCTCAAAACTGAAGAATTGGACTTTGAATTTATGTTCCTTCAGGGGTCCTTAGGAATAGTTCTTAAGCTTTACAAGGCCACAAACTCATTGAAAATTTAATGAAAACTATGGATCCTTCCCCAGAAAAACAAAAATGAGTGTAAAGAAACAGACATACCTCTGAAAAAGGAAATTAGAGGCCTCTTGGGTGCTGGTAATAGTCACAGAGAAAGATATGGCTGGTAATTTCTTGTGTTCAGTTTGAGATGTTTTTCTGCTGCTTTCTTCTTATATTCACTTGAGATTTTGTTGTTATGATAAAACAGTACTGAACTCCTAGTTAGGGTTGCTAAGTTTTATTTTCCAATTTTATCACTGCCTTTTGTAATTGTGTCACATACATGCTTTCTCTTAATTAAACATAATGCTATTTATGCTACCTATGTTCTATTTTGGAGAGAATAGAACATTTTGAGTTGGAGCAACATACCTACAAACTGGTAAACTGAACAACGCTAATACTTGACAGTAGAATTGAACCAAGCTGCCTTTCCTAGATAATTTAAATTAGAGGGAGTAAATTGCTCTTAAAGCTTCAGATAGAGTTTACATGTAAGTAAAGAACTTTTTTTATCTAACAAAATACCTTTTATAAGGTTTAATAAAGATTTTAAAGTAGCAAATTTGCTTTACATCTCCTTTTACATGTAAGAGTAAGAGACAAACACAATTCAGCCTGTTTTTAGGCGAGATATGCAACAATGTGTAAAGTATGTACAGAAAGAGGAATTCTGTTTTAGATGGCAGTAGCAAAGAGGGAAACAGCAGAGGGAAATATGAAGTCAAGGGTAATGCCAAGATTCAAGTAAGCGTAGGTAAATTGAAAATTTGATCTGAACATTTAACGTTGATTGACAATGTTTTAGACACAGGAGCCAGACATTATTTACTGCAGACTCAGTAGAGGTCAAAGATTAACTTCCTTGATAAAAAGAGCCACAAATATTGCAGCAATTAAATCTATTAAAATATTACAAGTTAGTCAAGTTTAAGATAGATATTGGTTATAAGGGTAATATAAAGAATCACACAGACAAATTAGCGTCATCTAAAATGTTGTCACTCTAACTCCAGGTCTTAATACAGGATGTTGGCCACCTAAGTGACAAATTTGATATAGCAAAAGTAGAAAGATACCTGTAAACAAGTGAGTTCAAAGGATAAAATTATCTTTCTAGAAACCGAAGACATACATGGTGCTATTTTCTATAACTGTAAAATTTTTCCATTTTTGTATCTTGTGTTCTCTTTGTGTATATGTGTATATAAACACATATATAGTAGTAAATTCTATAGTTGCTTGAATTATTCCTATATTTTTTCTTGAATATTTTCATACCAATGTCAGTAGTTGCATACAATTTATATGCTGTTTAAAAAGCAGACATAGTAGCTACACAAATTAAAATGAGCTTATACCTAGTCTTTGAAGGAAATGATACATGTCTCCTTTACTTTAAATATCCAATAAGTTTATCTACCATCATTTACTCATACACACATCTTAAGGTTGTGGTAGCAGAAAATCATGTTAGCTCAACATGGTCAACAAAAGTAGAGATGATGTAGGAATAACAGTAAAAGACTCTGCGGGAAAATTATCTGTGACTGTGTAATCATCTATTCAGACACGGGCCCGGAGTATAGCACAGATGGGCAGGTAGAATATGCTCCCTTTGGGGAGACTCAAAAGCTGTGTGAATAATCAATCCAGGATTATTAGTCCTGGCTTCATATTTCATATAAAATCTTGGATAAAAATTGCCTATAAGCCAGGTGCAGTGGCTCATGCCTGAAATCCCAGCACTTTGGGAGGCCGAAGCAGGAAGATCACTTGAGCACAGGAGTTCAAGATTAGCCTAGCAAACAGAGTGAGATACCATCTCTCCAAAAATAAACAAAGTTAGCTGGGCATGGTGTCATATACCTGTAGTCCCAGCAACTTGGGACACTGAACCAGGAGGATTGCTTGAGCCCAAGAACTTGAGGCTACAGTGAGCCATGATTGCACCACTGCACTCCAGCCTGGGTAACAGAGTAAGATTCTGCCTCTAAAAAATAAGAAAAAATATATCTGTAATTGTAAATAAATGTAATTAAATAATAAAACACAAACTAAAAATAAAAAATAACGCATTTATTGTACAGAACTTTCTAATGAGCATTTAAACTGAAAACTGTTTTATAAGAAAGCACAGAAAAATTACTCATACATTTAAAGACTGTTTTCTATTTATTAATATTTTTGTTCTACTTTAAAGCTATTTTCCGGAAAGAAAGTATTCATTATTCAATTAAATTTTTACAGTTCAAATGTTTATATGCATTTTGACATTCTTATACTTTAGCCAAGTAACAATTAATTTGATTAATGTTTAAAAATGTTTAAGGAAAATTAATTTAGTGTGTATTGAAACTAATTTTATTTTAAATAAGCATGGACGTGTCCCATAAACTTCCAGATATACATGCCCTAAAGATATAGCAGAATGTGTATTACCGAAGGAAAAGTTGTTGGTGCCATTTTTTTTTTTAAACGGAGTCTCACTGTCGCCCAGGCTGGAGTGCAGTGGTACAATCTCGGCTCACTGCAACCTCTGCCTCCCAGGTTCAAGTGATTCTCCTGCCTCAGCCTCCTGAATAGCTGAGATTACAGGCGCCCACCATCACGCCCGGCTAATTTTTGTATTTTTTGTATTTTAGAAGAGACAAGTTTTTGCCATGTTGGCCAGGCTGGTCTCGAACTCCTGATCTCAGGTGATCTGCCCACCTCGGCCTTCCGAAGTGCTCAGATTCCAGGCGTGAGCCACTGCGCCCGGCCCGCGTCTGTGCCAATTTTAGAAAATAATATGCATGTATTTACTTACTAGGTATCTTCACCTGTATGTCTCCCACATACCTGAGACTAAGTTCTTAGCCAATGTCATTATCTCTTCCCTAAATCTATAATTATACCTGTTTCTTTGACTTTGTTAGTGGCATAGTATGTATCCTTCCAGAGAACAATACATCATCTTCAGTTACTCCATCTTATAGCAAATTACTCAGACTTTACCCTTGTCCGTCACTCAGATAATAATTTCAGTCATCTACCAAGTGTTTCCCTAGTCTATAATTTCCTCTTCCTTCAATCCAGTATCTATACTTTTATGACAATTCACTTTGTAAAATGCAACTTTGACCTATTAGTACCTTGATTTCAGCTTCTCGATGACCTCTTCCTGTCCACAGAATAGAATCGGGCTCTTTAATAGAGCACAAGAGTCCCTTCATGATGTGACACCTGCTTTTGCCTCCAGGTGCATTCCTTTTACTCTGCTTCATGCTTTGCATCCTAACAGCATTACAAGATGCTCATTTCTCTGTCATCACACCAATAACATACACTTACAGTTTTCTCTTTGGAATGCTGCCTCTCCTTGATTGGCTATTAAACTAAGGCACAGTATTTAAAATCCAAGTTGAATGATAAAAATAAAATAGAACAACTATGAATGTATCTCTCCTATGATGCTTTCTTTTCCCCTGAACAGGCCATTTTGACCCCAAGATTGAATTATTTACCTCTTCCTTGCTATTTTGTTAGTTCATGCATATTATTAATGCTTCTCCAGTTTCACTTGGTATAATTTAATTATTATTTATATGTCTAGTTTTTTAAAAGAAGGTAAGCTTCTCTGTGGAAGGTAATGTGTCTTCCATTCTTGTAACTTGCATTCAGTTTCAACGCGATTGTAAAGCCTACTTATAGTAACTGACTTCAATGCTTGTCTCATCCAGCCTTCCTTTTAGTGGGATCCACTTTGAGGCCATTTGAAATGACACGTTTGAGTGGTAAGACAATCTTTTTAATCATGTAAAACCTAATATAAAGCATAATTATAAATAAAATTAGAACTACTCACGTATGCTTTAGTGTCTTATTGAGAATATGTTATTGACATTGGATGACCATATGTGCAATTTCAGTAGCTGGAGGAAGCATACACCAGCTGGTTTGTGTCATTGTGCTTATTGGGAATATTACTTTTATAGTGGTAAGTACTATAAATTTGATTTTATTAATTTCTTATTAGATTGCTATTCATAAAATTTGTCTGTATACCAGATGGTACAAATTGATCTCAATGTACCCATTGGTATAACGTATAGCTCTGTAAAAAACAGCACGAGTTTTGCTGCTAATCTCCCTTAATGAAACTAAAATGATGTCTGTCACATATTTTTCTTTCTAAAAATTCAATTAAATCTAACCCTTCACCGATGGTGGATCAGTTACCTTGATCATCCTTCATGCTTACTATGACTTTGAAATAATCTGAAACTCTGGCTTTAATCAACTGTAGCAATTTGGATTGATTATGTTTATGAAGCAAAGATGAGTTCAGTCATCTATTTAGTGTATTAGATATTAAAATGTGAATGTTATGCCAGTTTTGGGACTGCAAGCACATCATGAAATACATGGATATAATATCCAAAGGAGTAGTCAGTATTGATGAGGTATTTTATGGCTTCAACCTGTAGCCTTCTCAATGTAATCAGAGTAGGAACTTTTCTACACTTGAATTCATTGCATACCCACTTGTATTCTGGTTGACATTGGTTATCATGATTACAAAGAGCAACTCATCCACAGCATACATTTTTGTGTGAGTGTGTCATGTACTGCTTAGGTTTTCACCAAAAAATGTGACTTAACTTTTCTTCATATTCTCTGCCTTCAGTAAAACATACTTTGTATCCTTTTATGATAAATATTCACAAACCAATACATGTTGTATTTTTTGTACTCAGTTGTGGTACTCCAATGTTTATATGAAAGCTGTTAATTCAACAATTCTTCAAAGAGCTGGGTCAGTCCCTTTGGCTCAGTTCTACTCTCTCACATAGGCATTCTAGTTTGTCAATGCTCCTTTTAAAAATTTGGCCCAAAGTTCAAAACATAATATTCTGTTGCAGAGTCAGAGGACTGACCATTGCTTTGTTGTTGTTGTTGGACATGCATTTATATATCAATCAATGCCTTCTAAAATCACATGAACCTTTATGGCAACTATGTGACACATATGACTTGCTGAGCTAAGAAGGAACAAAATGTTTAGACCAGGTGCAGTGACTCACGTCTGTAATCCCAGCACTTTGGGAGGCCAAGATGGGAGGAACGCTGGAGCCCAGGAGTTTGAGACCAGCCTGAGCAACATAGCAAGACTACATCCTTACCAAAAATATGTAAAAAATTAGCCAGGTGGGTTGGTGCATGCCTGTAGTCCCAGCTACTCAGGAGGCTAAGGTGGTGTCATTGCTTGAGCTTCAGAGTTTGAGACTGCAGTGAGTTATGATCACACCACTGCACTTCAGGCTAGGTGACAGAGTAAGACCTTGTCTCAAAAAAAAAAAGTTCATTTATTTATTTTTTGGTGTGTCCTACCATTCATGCACATTTCTCTCACGCTACAATTTTTCTTTCGGTGTAATGTAAGATTTAGAATGTAAGCCAAAAATAAAATTCTAAAGCTTCCAACCATCTGAATAGACTTCCTCCTCAGCCAGGGCTCTGTTAAAATTTAACCTGAAAGGGCCAGAAGCGGTGGCTCACGCCTGTAATCCCAGCATTTTGGGAGGCCGAGGCAGGCGGATCATGAGGTCAGGCGATAGAGACCATCCTGGCTAACACGGTGAAACCCTGTCTCTAGAAAATACAAAAAATTGGCCAGGGCGTGGTGGCAGATGCCTGTGGTCCCAGTACTCAGGAGGCTGAGGCAGGAGAATGGCGTGAACCCGGGAGGCGGAGCTTGCAGTGAGCCGAGATCGCGCCACTGCACTCCAGCCTGGGAGATAGAGGGAGACTCCGTCTCAAAAAAAAAAAAAAAAATTAACCTGAAAGACTGGTTCAGGCCATGACGGGAAGTAGGGTCCGACATGCCTCATCATACCTATCTGGCATTAACATCAACACAGACTTTAAGTCTGATAAGAAACATTTTACAACCTGTTCTCTCTGAAGCCTGTTACCTGGAGGCTTCATCTGCATGACAAAACTTTGATCTCCAAGACCTCTTCTTGCAACCCAGACATTCCTTTCTATTGATCCCAGGTCTTTGGATAAACTCAACCAATTGTTAACCAGAAAAATTTTAAATCTACCTATAAGCTGGAAGCTCCTGCTTGAAGTTGCCCTGGCTTTCTGGATCAAACCAATGTATTTCTTAAGTGTATTTGATCGAAGTCTCATGCCTCTCTAAAATGTATAAAACCAAGTTGCACCTTTACTACCTTGGGCCACATGTTCTCAGGATGCCCTGAGTGCTGCGTCATGGGCCATGGTCACTCATATTTTGTTCAGAATAAATCTCTTCAAATACTTTACAGAGTTTGACTCTTTTCATTGAGAAAAATTATTATTTGTTTTCTTTTGTTAGACTAGGTTCATGTTTCACCCATCTAAATCTATTTGTTTATTAAAATGTAAAAATTGAGGACAGGAATGGTGAGGTAGGCCAACTCTTTGTTAAGGCAGTAGATGATATAGGTTGAATCTCGCATTGAAACTGAAGCTTTTTCTCTTGCTCTTAAGATTTTTATCTGACGAGAGACAGAGAAAAATCATGGCTTCACCCTTAGGTCCTGTCTGGTTTGGAGGACATCCCCTGAGCCCAACTTGGCTTTTACACTACTCATGGTAGGTTTTTTTCCTCGTGGGCTTAAACTATAATGACATGTTTAATTTTTCTAAATGCAGTTAAAAAGGGGGTATGCTTGTGCTCCTCCTCTAGGTGTCTGCCTTAAAGGAGCTTTTTCTCTGAAGCTGGGCAGTGATCTAACTCACCTGGCATCAGAGCACAGTCGGCTTCTTTCCTCAGTCTTTTGGCCAATGTCCCAGCCTCCACTTTTGGGCAGATAAAGGGATGAATAAATTTAAATGGTAAATGTGATCGGTCCAGGCCTGATACTTCTGGACTAGCTTTTACATTTAAATGTGGTTGTGTTCTTAGAAATCAGAATCCAAGAGGTTTTTAAAAATCCTCTTCTGGCCAGGCGCGGTGGCTCACGCCTGTAATCCTAGCACTTTGGGAGGCCGAGGCGGGCAGATCACGAGGTCAGGAGATCAAGACCATCTTGGCTAACACGGTGAAACTCCGTCTCTACCAAAAATACAAAAAATTAGCCGGGCGCGGTGGCGGGCACCTGTAGTCCCAGCTACTTGGGAGGCTGAGGCGGGAGAATGGCGTGAACCCGGGAGGTGGAGCTTGCAGTAAGCCGAGATCGTGCCACTGCAGTCCGGCCTGGGCGAAAGAGCGAGACTCCGTCTCAAAAAAAAAACCAAACAAACAAACAAAAATCCTCTTCCCTGGCCCTCCTTTCGTAAGCATTCTTGTTAACAAAGTTCAGCATTGACTCTTGTTTAAAATGTTAAGGTAATTTAATGTTGTCTTTTTAACTCAGCCTTATCATACATAATTCACTGGAAATATTTTTGAAAACAACATTTATAGATGAAAATCCATCTCACTTTAAATAGCTCAAAAGACTATAGCTACATCCTCGAGATGACTGAGTCCGAAGTCTACTCTGGAATTTTCAGTCTATGATGCAGACAACGGGTTGTACTAAGATTTTTAGACATCCCGAACAAATCTCTGTCTCTGGGAGGCTTGACACTAAATATGAAATCAAAAATTCAGCTGTGTGGAAAAGATAACATCATTTTCTTATAAATGAAAATAAATTCCTCTAGTGATGTTATTTTACAGGTAGTTAAAACTAGACTAATTCAGTGTTCTACTCCATTTCACCTGGAGGTGTTTCACGTTCTTTCTTATTCCACAGCATTGCTGAGGAGGTATCATCTGTGTGGATAACCATCAAGCTCCTCTAGCCTATTTCTCCTGGGCATCTTTCTGTCTCCTGGACTTTACCTGCAAAGAAAATACAGTTTTCCTCCATTCTAGAATTCCTATATCCCTTCTCTTGCCCTCTGGAGAATATCCTGTTTCTATCACATTCATTTCCTCTGAACTATGCCACAGATGCAAGACCCTGCTCTCCCCAGGACACACGCTGTCCACTCATCTCTTTCTTCTTTCTTGATACTCTTCTTTTCTCTATCCTTCCAGGCAAGGGGAATTTTGTGTTGTTTTTGGATATTGGGAGTTTTGAGCAGAAAGTTGTTCTCCTTATCATAATGTAAAGCTGCCATTC
Source organism: Pongo abelii (assembly GCF_028885655.2). Taxonomy (NCBI): domain Eukaryota; kingdom Metazoa; phylum Chordata; class Mammalia; order Primates; family Hominidae; genus Pongo; species Pongo abelii. Next base: position 192,889,501 of record NC_071988.2, read on the forward strand.
ATCATTCAAATTTATTCTCCTGAGATCTAGGCTTTTGAATCTCAAAAGTTAAGAACTGTTGTTTTAGCTTTATCATCTTTCTGATGTGCCAACACTTTTATGAGTCAACAATACAAAGAATGCCCTAGAGACTGCCTAAATAGAAAAAAATAAAACATACTGGCTAATCTATCAAAATATTATTCTGTTGCAGATATATGATGAATATACATATGTACACACATATATGTGCCTCTGTATGTAACCTTGCAAAATTCGGATGTTGTCTTTCAGTTCTAATAAAAACGTAACCTGATTTAAATATGTAGTTGCTGAGTTTCTAAGGTTCTACTCTCACCAAGAAAGAATAGTAAAATACTGCCAAATTTGTTTACAGATTGCAGTCATTTAATAATGCAACCAATATGCCCTATTTTCAATTTCACTTTTGAGGCACTAAAGAAGATAATGTATTTTAAAATATCAAATTCAGTGACTCTGAGACAATATATCATTCTTAGAATGAAAAATATGTTTTTCCTCCCACATTCTCCCCCCACCAAGGAATAGTAGAAACACGAAAAATACACACAGGTTTCATGAATCCCTCCTGCTTAGTGCTGGTCACCGCCGTCACTGGAGGGCATGGTGAATCCGCTGCACCCCTAAAAGCTACTTTCCCAGATGGCAGAATTCTGTGAACACTCCTACTGCTCTTTGTTTCTTTCAGAATTGTTCATTGCTATAATTTTCTAAATATGCCATTACCTTGCAAATACAACTGTGCAGGAGGTCTGAAGAATATTCCCTCCCTCCAGCCACTGCTATGATAGGTAAAGCATGGCATATTCTAAATGCCACAGCAGTCCAGGTATCCACTGAATATTCTATAGGAGGAGAAATGGCAGCTTTTCCAGATGTTAAAAAATTAGTTTGTGGTGTTATATGTCAAGTGGCTGGCTCTTTTCTACGTATACACATCTAGTCATTTTCCCGTGGCACATCTTCAATGCCAATAGTATTGGACCATAGAGAATTCAGTATCAATCCATGCTTTTACCGGAGCCAGCTCTTCCCCATTTGAATCTTCAAAAGAAGAAGCAATGTGTTCTCTCCATCTCAGGGCCTAATGCATTTTCCTTCTGCAAGACTCATTTCTTTCTAGAGTGACCAGTATTTTACCTATTTCCACAGGTAAAACAAAGAAAAAAATAACAGTCATAAAACTGTTATTATAGTTTATCTTATCGAAAAAGACCAAATAGTTGAACCAATATGAATTAGGCCTAATTTTTCATAATTAGGTCTCAGAGTCAAGGCGTCAATGAGAAGTATACCCTAACTCTAAAGACAAACTTGAGACAGAGGAACTTGTGAGAAAGGGGCCTTGCTGTTGATATCAGGAAAAATGATAATTGGGTGCCATGAGATGATGTGATTGTGAGGTTGTGTGTTGCTCTGAGACAAGATTTATCACACGGCATACACATTTGAACATCACTGATAATGGGCCTCATCATAGTTAAGCTATAGTCCGAGAAGAATCACTAGCGTGTAAGCCACCAGCCATATGTACTCCTGGAGAAAACCTTATGATAGGGGAACAGTGGTCGATGCTATCAGCTCCTTTTTTTAAATGCTGTGTACAAATAGCGGTCTCTGTTCTTTCCAGTATCTGACATGAGATCTCAATTTGATCAGCTTATGTGTGGACAAGGGAGTCTTATGATAAATTGTTTCTATTTGCCCTTAATTTCTTAGGCTATTTTATGAGATGGCAGAGATAATCTAATATTACTGGCTCTTTGTGGGACCATGCTGCTTCCTGTTGATCACAGTTTCGTTTTCTACAGACAAAATGCTAGACTTGGCCCAGTTTTATGTTCTCCTCATCTTTACTGTGTAAAGCTTCAGGAAATTTTCTTTTTAGACCTTAGATTTAATTTAATAAATAACATGGAAATTGGCTATTGTAAAAATATTTGGTGATTTTATTTTTATATGACACATTTTGATTTATGGTATAATTAGGTATCAGTGAAACCTCAATAATTTTATTAAAAAATATTTAAGCAACGCTATTTCAAATTTTTTGCATTTGTTGATTTCATTTTGTAGAAGACAATGATCACTTTTACCTTAAAATATTATTTCTAGAGAAATAATTCAATTTCTTTACTGTTCAAAGTCTTACATCACTTGTCATCATGAAAGTGCATCCCATTATCAAAAGCTTTCCAGAATATTGAGCTTTTATTAATTTATAGAATAAACAAATTTATAACAACAATATGTAATGCTAATTCACTGTATTTAATTTGTAAAACTTATGCCTTGGTTCATTGTTCTTTAATAATTGTGTCTGCTGATGCAATATCATATATCACTATTAGGTGGATATAATGAAAATCAATAAATATGTGTTATTAATTGAAGAAATTTATAGAATATGTTGATATATATACTTAGGTCAACCATACTGTAAGCTTAAAGCACACTAATAGTATTTAATCCTAGTTTTTATATACTACATTAATTCTGTGTTGTCATTTTATATATTATTATATGTAGTATATAATTAATATATTAATTTAATAAATTAAGCTTTTAATAGCACTTCTGCTCCTAATAAAATAGTAAAATAAGAAGAATATTGTAATAAACTTACTTACTCAGCAGATTTTATGATGCTATAATACGGAAAAGAATGAAAAATATTTCCTTAACAACTTCATAATAAATGCCAAGAACTGTATTACAGAGCAAAAATATAACTTATTTGCCTTAATTCAAAGCCAACATTCTTTACGAAGTGAATTAGAAAGAAAGACTAAATTTTTGTTGGGATACTTCTTTCATCATAGATAGGATGATAATTTCAGTAATTATTCAGTATAAGTTTATTAAAATGTTCTGCCATAAAATAATCTTTATTCTGAATGGAATTAGCTTTCTTGTGAATCATGAAATATATATAAAACCAAGTGAAAAAACACTCTGATTCTATCTAGACTACCAAATTCCCATTTAATATTTTCAAAATTGTTTTATATTAAAGTGATCTTTTGATAGAATCAAAATGTTCATCCACTTGACAGTGTCCTTAACACAATAAGTAAATCACTTTATATACTAGATTCAATATAACATTAAATGATTTGTTGTTGCATGGTGAAGAGAATGCAGTGGCTCCAGGCATAACATAAGGAACATGGAGATTGTATGTTTCCACTGAATTTCTAATCTATAAGTTTACTTTTTCTATTTAAAGTTTTTTTAACCAGAAGATAAATTATTGGACATTTTGAATGTCCCCAGTAATTGAACTTAAATTGAATACAGAAAAACAATATTCAGAAATATTATACACATCAGTTTTAATTATCTACCAAATAATAATGTTAATTTAGAAAATACAGTGATAAAAACAGAACCTGTCCTAGTTTACTAACAAAATATTAAAGTATTTTTATTAAAAATTCTTATAAAGGTAACTAAACCTTTAACCTCAGACTGGAAAAGTATTTTCTCTGCTATTAAATGAGGAGTGCAAAATGTTTCATTTTTTTATCTTTGTATTAGATATTGTCCAGTTACTCTGACTTCATGGAAGGAATGGAGAAAATCCATAGCAAAAAAAAAAAAAAAACCTCAAAAAACAAAAACAAAACACACACACACACACAAAACTTGATGTTATGTAGCCCCTTTTCACCTTGATTATTCTTGTAATAAAGAAGATATTAGATTCTAAAAGCAAAAATTAACTTAAAAAATTAATAAAACCCCTTCTCATACTTTCAGAGAAAGAAAATTGTTTTCAAAGCAGGCAGTCTGTGAGGTCTTGTATGTTTTTATCACGCCAAATAGATGGCTTCACCCTTTTCAAGATTTTAGTGAACCTTTGCTGACAGGAACTCTTAGTTGTTGTCATTCCCCGCCCCTCGTTCCCAAACATCTAGACTGTAAAATTTGATTCCAGTCTGTCAACCATTAAGCAGCAATAATTATTTCTGAAGTAGTGAAGGTGAAGTGTGACAGCCATTTCATATCAACGACCTTTTCCAAGCTTCATAAAACTTTCAGGTTTCTTTTTCTTTCTCTACCTCTTGTAGAACAGCCAAAGAGAAAAGAAGGCTAAGGAAAACAGAACCTAGTTTTTCTTATGTGCTGCATGTTTTTGTTTGTTTGCACCAAACTATCCTTTTAAAATTAGACTTGGTAACAATAAGCAAAAACTGAAACACAATTTATAGTTTCCCAGGCTCTTTAAACATGATTGTGATATGTGATCACCCTTAATGAGAGTACTGGTCTTAGTTTATTTAAAACAACAACCACAAAACCTGTAGTTTAGTTTTCAGAATAATTATTGAAGATAAATTTTACAGATTGTGGAGAGCATCATATTACTGCTGCCATGTGGCCTTAACTTCTATTATATCATTGGTTAACCATGGAAGGTATATTTGTTGACATTATTTAGAGAGATGCCATTAATTCAGTTAAAATAGTAAAAAAATATTCTGGTCTTTAAGAGTTTTTAATTAGAAATAATACTGCAAATTTTTATTATTTTCTTTAAAGACATACTTTGTATTATTAGACCAGTATTTCTAAAAGTAGATAAACAGACTTTAGAATCACTTGAACTGATGTTAAAAATGCACATTCCTGAGTTCAGTCTTCCAAATCAGAAAGTGAGAGGCCAAGAGGACTACAGCATTTACATTTTGATAAGACTTAATATCTCCATCCCTTATTGTGATGCTAATGTACACTAAAGTTTGGAAACTATTGATTTAGAGATAACTCAGAAGCCATGTTTTAATAGCCTTAGGAAAAACAAGCCATGCTAGATCAATTTCTTTTCCTTTTAAATTAAAATAATAAGCTTTGTCAAAGGGGGTAAGATGGTTTTAATTTTTATTGTATAAGTTTAGAAAAATGTATCCTGGAAACATGAAGAATGGATTGCTATGGTCTCAATGTTTGTGTCTCCCCAAAATTCATATGTTGAACTCCTAACTCCCAAGGTGATGTATTAGCCTTTTGGAAGGTGATTAAGTCAAGGGAGTGTGGTCTCATGAATGGGATTTATGCCCTTACAGAAAAGGCTCCAGTGAGCTCCTTTGCTTCTTCCACCATGTGAGGATTCATCAAGAGGATGCCATCTATAAATCAGGAAATGGGCCCTCACCATATATCAAATATGCTGGCACCTTGATCTTGTGCTTTCAGCTACCGGAACTGTGAGCAATAAATTTCTGTTTTTGATATACTCCCCAGTTTATGATATTTCGTTATATCAGTCCAAAGGGACTAAGACATGGATCCTACCTGTGGAATCTATGTGATCATTCCAACTGTTTAATTTGCTTTTGTGTTCCCACTAGAAAGACACAGTGCTTAGAGTGTAGCTGGAATACACAATTTGCAAAGGAGGGATCAGCATGCATAGTTTTTATAGGCCATGATGTGAACTGAGGTTTTTCTTCCGTATAAGATGAGAAGCCATAAGAGTGTTTTAAACAGAAGAGTGGAGTACAATTTACTTGTGCTTTAGAAATTCACGCAGAACCAAAAAAGAGCCCAACAGCCCAAATAGCCATAGCAATCCTAAGCAAAAAGAGCAAAGCCAAAGGTATCATACTCCCTGATTTCAAACTATAGTACAAGTCCAATGTAACTCATACAAAAATAGACACATACACCAATAGAACAGGTTAGAGAGTCCAGAAATAAAGTAACACACCTACAACCATCTGATCTTCAACAAAGTTGACAAATAAAGAGCAATAGGGGAAAGGACTCCCTGTTTAATAAATGGTACTGGGAAAACAGGCTAGCCATATGCAGAATATTGAAGCTGGACCCCTTCCTTACACCATACACAAAAATCAACTGAAGATGGATTAAAAACTTAAATGTAAGAACAAAAACTATAAAAACACTAAAAGAAAACCTAGAACATATCATACTGGACATAGGCCTTGGCAAAGATTTCATGACAAAGTCTCTAAAAGCAATTGCAACAGGAACAAAAATTGACAAAGGGGATCTTACTAAACTAAAGAACTTCTGCACACCAAAAGAAACTACCAAGAGAGTAAACAGACAACCTACAGAATAAGAGAAAATATTTGCAAACTATACATCTGACAAAGGTCTACTATCCAGAATCTATAAAGAATGTAAAATCAACAAGCAAAAATCAAACAACCCCATTAAAAAATGGGCAAAGGAAATGAAGAGACACTTCTGAAAAGAAGACAAACACATGGCCAACAAGCATATGACAAAATGACATCACTAATTACTAGGAAAATGCAAATCAAATCATGAGATACCATCTCATACCAGTCAGGATGGATATTAATAAAAGTCATAAAATAACATGTTGATAAGAAAGGAAACATGTCAGAGAGAAAAGAAACACTTATACACTGCTGGTGGAAAATTACACTAATGTAAATTTGTTCACACTGTTGGTGAACTAATTTATATTACTTCATCCACTGTGAAAAGTAGTATAGCAATTTCTAAAAGAAGTTAAAACAACTACCATTCAACCCAGCCATCCCGTTACTGGATATATACCCAAGTAATAGAAATTGTTCTACTAAAAGACACACGTGCTTATATGTTCATCACAGTATTATTCACAATACCAAAGAGATAGAATCAACCAAGATGCCCATCAGCAGTGGCCTGTATAAAGAAAATGTGGTAAATAAATACCATGGAATACTCTGCAGCCAAAAAGGAAAACGATCATGTCCTTTTCAGCAACATGGAGGCAGCTGGAATCCATTATCCTAAGTGAATTAACAAAGACAAAGACAGAAAATCAAATGCCATATGTTCTCATTTATAAGTAGGAAGTAAACATTAAGTATGTGTGGACACAAAGAGGGGAACAATGGACACGGATGCCTACTTGAAGGGGGAAGGTGAAAGGAGGGTAAGGGTTGAAAAACTACTTCTCAGGTACTATGCTCAGTACCTGGGTGGGTGATGAAATTATTTGTACACCAAACCCCAGTGACAGTGCAATTTACCCATGTAATAAACCTTTATGTGTACCTCCTGAAATTAAAATAAAAATTGGAGAAGAAAAATAAAGAGACCATTTTGTATTGAGTGGAGAATAGATTGTGTTTGGTAAGAATGCAGGCAGGAACAGCTAATACAACAGACCAGGTCAGACGTTGTAGTGATTTGACTAGTGTGGAAGTGCCTAGTTGCTGAAAAGAAGGAGGATCCTGAATGTATTTCAAAGATTCAGCTGACAGGATTAGATTTAGAATGTAAAAGGAAATGTGACAAATAAAGGAAAATTACAACATTTTTGGCATGTGCAACCAAACAAACAGGATTTACTAAGATGTGGAGTTGTTAGTCTGTTCTCACTCTGCTAATAAAGACATACCCAGGACTGGGTAATTTATAAAGAAAAAGAGGTGAAAAGGACTCATAGTTCCACATGGCTGGGGAGGCTTCACAATCATGGCAGGAGGTGAAGGAGGAGCAAAGGCACATCTTACATGGTGGCAGGCAAGAGAAGTGCCAAGCAGAAGGGGGGAAAGTTCCTTATAAAACCATCAGAGATCTCCTGAGAACTCACTCACTGTCAGTCATAAGAACAGGATGGGGGAAACCACCTCCATGATTTAGTTATCTCCACCTGGTCCCTCCCATGACATGTGGAGATTATGGGAACTACAATTCAAGATGAGATTTGGGTGGGGACACAGCCAAACCATATCAGGAACCTTGTGGATTAGGAAGTTTGGAGAACTCTGCTGTTGGGATGGAAAAATAGGAAATTCTAGGGTTCTGTTTTAGACATGCTAAATTTGGAGTCTTCATCACCAGATCATGGCCTGCAAACTATTATCCATGAGCCAAATATGGCTTATTGATTGTCTTTGTAGGACCCACAGGCTAAGAATGGTGTTCACATTTTTAAATAGTTGAAAAATAAATAATATTTTGTGACATGCGTAATTTACTTGAAATTAAAATTCCTGCATGCATAAACAGTCAGACTCATTTGTTTATATTGTATCTGTGGCTGCTCTTGTATTACAGAGGCAGAGCTGAGTTGTGCAACAGTGACCATATATTTCACAGAATTGAAATTGTTTAGCTGACCTTTCATGGAAAAATTTCCTGACCCCTTATTTTGATGGTCTACCACAAACGATATGCTAGCTTGAACTGTAGGAAAGGCAGCAGCTTCTGCATTACTCTAATCAATAAATGGCCCAATTTTTGCTCACGTAAAGACCTTAGTCATGAGAAGATTTAACACGTATGTGACTTTTCTTGTGAACTTCAGTGCCATAACCGACAGTAAATTACTCGTGGCGAGTATTAATCAACTTCTGTCTGGCCAAGAGAGGAGATGCCATTTCATAAAGAGATCTTTTGAATTCCCCAAAGTGCATCACGTAAGTGCTGGTTTATTTTACCCAAGCAGGAGCTGTCCTAGTCAGGAATGACCACAGTTTCACACACCGTTTGCTGTATCTGTTATGCTGTGCATCTCTAAGGTTAGGTGGAATCATCAGGAGTAGATTATAGGAAGGTTTTTCCACTATCTTGGGGCATGCCAAGCACAAAGGAAAAAAATCAATATTTTATTTCTATTAAATTATACATTCATCTTCCTATAACCTCTAACTACAGTGAAGGAACTGAGTCCTCTACTTTTAGAAAACAGTCATGATATTTCTATTATTAAAAAAAAAAACTTTCCATTGCTCTAACTAAATAAGGTTGATAATTTAGAAAATTGAGAGATAATCTTCATTTGATGAGAGCCGAGCTCAAGTTGTATGTGTACATGTAGGAAGGTCAGTATTCAAGGACACAGATAAATGCACCAATGTCTGATTTTCACTGAATTTATTTTAACACTATTTTTAGATATTCACTAGTTTTATATATACAGAATTGCTTTATTATACATACATGAAAAACTTTAAAATATGTTCAATATGTGAAAAGACATTTACTTTAAAACCTTTATACCTAGTGGAGCTTTTTTCCCTTTCTATAAAAAGAGACATATGGGAGGAGAAATCATCAAATCCCCAGCAGGGAGTTAATACCCGCTGAGCTCCTCTGACAGAGGCAAGACTCCTCTAAAGCCTTATAAGTATGTGAGATCCAGTCTTCATAAAAATGAGTCAGGGTTTGCTCTGTGACAGGTAAAATCTTCCATTTCTGAAGTTATTTTTAACTTTAGAACATAATTTCTGTGAATTTTATGCTATTAAACCTTCTTCCTACTATTTAAGCATGTAAGATTTTTTGAAAGCATCTAGTATACTATTTGCCTTTTGAATATTTGATGACATGCTGTATGGGAAAAATACACAAACATGCATCACCATTTTTTTTATTTTACTTTCATCTTGGCTGTATTACATATGATTGGATAACATCTAATGTATGTATGCATATCAATGGTCATAGGCTGTGCAATACAAGGAGAGAACTTCCAAATCTCAATGATTTAGAGCATAGGCAGATTTTGTTCTTATCATTTCCTGATAACATTTTGTGGTTCACATCATTATTTTATCATCATCATCAAAAGCCTCATCATTAATCTATTATTCACTAAGCCACCATATGGACATAAAAATGCCAGTTATCATACAAATTAGTATTTTCATCTTTCCTTACTTATTTCAATAATTTGTTAGCTTTTAATTTTGATAGAAGCAAAATGCTAAGACCACTTTATAGTTGATAATTCCACCAGTAACATCTGATAATTAGGTTGACTTATGTCAGAAAAGTCAGGAGTTTCACTAACGGAATAGAATGCCACATAAAAATTCAGTAAATTTTAGAGCCCGTCTGTACAGGTGATTGGATTGTTAATTTTACAGGTCAGTTGCTGGAGTATGAATAGCATGCAATTGGTATGTTTCTCAGAGCTAGATTATTGTGACAGTGAAAAAAGCCTATTAAATCAAGTCTAATGAAAGCCTTCATTTTCTTTATTTTTGTAGCATTTCAGAAACTTTTGTTCAATTATTTACATGACGTGCAATAAAATTTTCAAAATGCTGCAAGCATTCCAGTTTAGCATTAATTTTCAAATTGCTTTGGGTTTATCTATTTCTTAACTTGTGAAGGAATTTTTAGAAGGCAGAATGAAACATAGTAAATCTTTTTTTAAATGAAATTGTTCAAATAGTTGGAGTAGGGCTCCCTGCTGGATGAGTGCTGAGCTTACCATTCATCTAGGTGTGGTTAGTACATCTCCTTGCCAGTATCTATTTGCATTTGCTGACTTATACTGCTGTCCAGGGGATTCCTCGGGAAAATTATGTGGTCTGTCCACAATTACAGTTTGAACAGACCAAAGTTTTAAGGGGATGGAAGGATTCATAATGGTCAAGGAAGCAAAGAAATTCCATGTACAGGGGCTGACTGCAGCAAAGAGAAGAAGGAATTCAATGCGACAAATTGGAACTGTTGATGAGAAGGTAAATTTGTACAAACTCTATGGAAAACAGTATGGAAATTTCTCAAAGGACTAAAAATAGAATTACCATTCAATCCAGCTATTGCACTACTGGGTATCTAACCAGAGGAAAAGTAATTAATACATTAAAAAGGTATCCGTACTCATATGTTGATTGCAGCACTATTTACAGTAGCAGATACATAGAATCTGCTAATGGACCTAACTGCACATCAATCGATGAGTGGATTAAGAAATGTGGTACGTATACACAATGAAATACTATTCAGCCATAGAAAAGAATGAAATGTTTTTTGCAGCAACGTGGATGGAACTGGAGGCCATTATCTTAAGTAAAACAAGTCAGACACAGAAAAACAAATATCACATTTTCTCACTCATATAGTGCAAGCAAAATAATGTACACACATGGACGTAAAGAGTGGAATGATAAACAATGGAGACTTGAAAGGGTGAGGTGGTGGAAGGAAGGTGGATGATAATAAATTACTTAATGGGTACAACGTGCATTATTTGTGTGATGGACACCTTAAAAGTCCAGACTTCACTACCATGCAATCTATTCATCTAACAAAATTGCACTTGTACCCTGTAAATATATACAAATTTAATTAATTAATTTAATTATATCAAGACAATCATTTTAAGAAAATGGTGTTTCTGGGTTTGGAGTAATAACTGCTGCTTAACACATTCAGTAAACTCTAGGGAATATAGATTATCTTGGAGAGGATGTAGTGTAGATGTGTGGTTCATGAAAACTGTGAATAATTCCAGGACACAAACATTAACTCTATTACACTATTGATGTCAAGCAGCCCTACTGTGGCATCTCCTTAATTACAAATTCTCCTTCTGACTTGGCTGAGTTGTCTCGTCACTCTGCATTTTGCACACTTCCGTGGTTGGGCAATTATCAGAATTGAGTCTTAAGATGATCAGTGGCCTGAGTGAATACTGGAACAAAGAAACCAGGGACTTGGTGAGGACAGGTCCAATACTATGTAAAATTGCCAGGAATATTTGGAGATGAGGAAAACTTTGGAGGCTGCTTGAGCAAATGGGAAGCATAGTGCTAATAATTCAGGTATTTGGTTTGTTGCAATCTTATTTTAATACCTAAATACTGGGAAACTTGTGTGGTTTTGTTTGATGGTAAACTCAAGACTGCAAAAATGTATGACCAATTTAGTCTTAGCCATGAATTCTCATTCTTCTGCAAAAATTCTGTTGTTATTGTTCACAAAGATCAATATCCTTTCAAACTGATCCACCTATGAAATTGCTTAATCTTTAAAATTCAATAGGAAAACTTATAACAGTTGGAATATTAGAAAACTTCTTTTTTATTGGTAACTAAGTTCAAAAGGCAACTTCCTAGTGGAAATATGGAGGGACTTGAAAGATTATTCTTACTAGTTAATTTCAAATATTCTCTAAGATTCTTTCATAATGTCTCAGCTTAAAAAAGCTGAAACACATGTCAGATGAATTATTACATATTTTAAAATGCAACTGAAAGATGGGAAAGGATTATGGCAAAGTATTTAAATAGTTTAAAATCTACAATGCTTAACAATGTGCAAGCCAGAATCTTAAGTTCATCTATGACAGTTACTTGTTGACTTGCTTACATTCAACAATTTTCTACTCTTGATTATAAATACCATACATTTTTTCTAAACTTCCTGAGTTATTTCACACTTCTTCATTAATTGATGTCAAATTCTGCTTTAACAAGAACAGAGATGATTAGACATGCATTTTTTTATTTAAAAATGGTAGGTAATGATTATAAAGGCCATTTTCCGACAGCTATTTTTTATAAAAAAATTTATTAAATGATTAAAATTTGTTACATCAGTTTATATACCAAACTTTAATCATATAATCACTTTTAATCTCCATGTGTATGTGTGTGTAATTCAAGACTATATATAGTACTAGACATATATAACTGTATATATGTATATGTAACATATATAGTCTTAAAATATACACACATATATACATATAGGTATATACATACATATATGCACATATATGTATATATGTGTATATTTGTATTTATATATAGTGTATATAACTGTATATATATAACTATATATACACACACACTTGTGTGTGTAATTTTTTGGGGGGATAAATTAATTTTTTTTCTGAAATTTGTTGGAAAGTGTCTAGCTGATAAGAAACATTAAAGATAAAAAAGATTGCATGCAAAAATACCACAAAAGAACAACTTTAGAAAACATGATTGCTTTATCTATAGGGATCTGATAATATGATGTTATATATATGCTGAACAATATCTCAAACATGATTCAACAAGTGTGTATACAGTTTTAAGAATAATGTAAAGGCAAGGAAAACATTTTAAAAAACCTAACTTTTGATAAACACAATGGAAAATACACTTATTTTAAATATAAATAAATCAAAGAGAAAGCAAAGCAACAAAGTTCCCTCCTCATTATACAGGAAAGGAAAATCAGATCGTTTGTAATATACCAGATTCATTAAAACAAATTCTACCTGTAAAACACATACTAGCAATGAGAGGCATTAGAGACATTTAAGTAATTAAAGAACAAGTGAGAAAATCTTTAAGTGGACAAACTAGGTGAAAATCTGAGATTTCTGATGGAATTTCATCATTATCTTTCTGCCTGAAAGAATGAGTTTTGAGAGAAAACTTAGTATCAAGGCTGCAATTCAGTTAGTGATGCTCCACTCGTTTACCCAGATGTCAATTTTTCCCAGTGAAGTAAGACAAGTTTCAGTATCAACTTCAAATTTGATCTATGGTAGATATGTTTAGAAAATCAGAAACACTCCTGACTTAGCAATCTCAATAAGCTTTTAACATCAAAATAATGAAATCCGGTGACTCAAATTGACCAACCTTTCTATCACTTGCATTTTCCTTTGAGTTTACACTTGTTTTAATTATTCCGTGTTTCACTTCTTATGCAAAAACATTTGATAGCTCTAGTAAATTGTCTTCTTTTATTAAGTGTCATTGTCAAATCCAAATAAATTATTGTGGCTTACTCTATTAAAGAGATGGCTTTCCCAGCCCCTAGATAATGTTGCAAATAATAACAATAAGAGATCCAACACTTACTGAACACTTAAGATGTGTCTGGTATACCTGATAGGAACCTGGCAATGACTACTGTATTTAATCCTCAGGAAACCTAAGAACAGAAGAATTATGGAATTTGCTGAAAATGATGTGGCTAGTAAGCTATAGAGCCAGGTTTTGCACCAAAGTGATGTGACTGCGGAGTTTATGCTCTTAATCCCTCTACAGCATGGTTTCTCACATCTGTGTCCATATCCACACAGTGACTTGCAGACACACAAAACAGATGTTTATTTTATGTATCTGAGTATGTCATGTTTTATTTATTAAATTACTTAAGAAAAACAAAAATATCCCACCACAGAGGAAGGACATAGTCTGCACACAGTCTACAGTATTCTCATAATAAACATATGCTCTTGATTTTTGACATTTCTTTCAGTCTTCTTCTTCTTTGAGTCAATTGTAGAGAAGGGAATCTGTCTAACATTGACTCTTTTCCCCCAGCCTGCAGTTCAGTTTTGTGACCACCTTGCAGCTCCATAAAACTGTCTTGCTGATGCCTCGGTGGTTGGGCCCTAAATCTTTAGAGAGGCTGTTCTGCCTGTGTAGCTCTAGAGGCCCAACGCAGTAAATGCAAACTCCAGACACGCCTGCTTTCTATGTGTCCCGGGTCTTAGAGACATTTTCAGTAATCCTGCCTTGCCCTTTGCTTCCCAGTGTGTTTCTTATCTCTCAGCACTGGGCCACTTGTTCTGTTTCTTATTTATGGCTCTCATATTCATTGTCAGATCTGATGCTAGATAGCAAGCCACGGGTCCTTGGTATTGATATCAGCAATTCCTTAGGTTATTACACAACAAGTGAGAAAATCTTTAAGTGGACAAACTAGGTAAAAATGTGAGATTTCTCATGGGACTTCATCACTAACTTCTATTCTCGAATAGTGAGTCTTGGAGGAATGCCTAGTATCAGGGCTGCAAATCATTTAATAAAGATCCAGTAATTAGTACTTGCCCTCAAAGCTACTTTTGTTTCTATCTATTTGTCAAAAGGACCTTTCTTATTTGGCGCCTCCCGTTTTTACCTTCCCCTGCCTTGGACACATCCCAGGCCACTTGAGAGGTTCAGTGCTACCATTTGCCAGTAACTGCTCTCAGGTTTTTGTTATTTCATGGTCTGGAGGTTCTTTTTATTTTATGCTTCTTCATGATGTCACCTCTGGGTACACATCCTCTCTCAGGTTGCTGCCTCTCAGATTCATTTTCACGCCTTCCACTTCTAAGGTGTATGTTTTCAAGTCCCCTTGCTCTCATGTGTCCTTTTGTGTTTTATTCTTCCTTGACTTCCTTTTCTTTGCCACACCTCCACTCTGTATCTATGCATCAGACTAATATATATAGACTTTTGGAAATAAAATAAAAATAAGGATGGGTGATTCAAATTTCTGTTTTTTAATAAAAAAATTGTAACAAAGACATTTCTAAACCTAAGTTTGAAGAAGTCAGCAAATAGAAATAGTCACTTGAGCAAAGTATAAAAAACTCTAGAAATAATTAAGCTTCCGTAACTTCTGAAAAAAAATAAAAAGATAGTTTCACATTCTGTTTTTGATTTCTAGTAAGAAAATGAATTAGCATTTCTATAGCCAACTTTCAAATTTTCTCTGTGATTCAATGTAGTCTAGCATTATATTTATAAGAATCTTTAAGAACTCAGGAGAAATTATATGACTTTAAAAGAGTCCAAAATGATTGCTGTCTGTGTCAGTATGAAAGAATGTTTTGGCGAGGCTGGAAGGTAAACTATAGGGGGTGAAATTTAGGGAAGAAAAGAACAAGGTGGTGAAATGTAGTCACTCTACTTTAGCATTTTTGAATAAAGGGTAGTTTCAGGAAGATTAAAGTTATGTCTGCAGGCCTCGTGTGGATAGCAACATAGGACAAATACAAAGAGACAAAGATTTCTGTACTTCAAGTCATCTGCATTCCGCCATGAAATAGACGCAATTTATGTGAAGTTTTATGTAGCCGCTGGGGCCGAATGCTTGGCTATAGTTATGGCCATTCTGCAGTGCTCCTTCATGGAATATGAACTTGAAAAATATTAATAGGTCCTAGATGCTCTGGATATTCTAGGCACTGCAGTGGCTGCTAGACAGCCGAGTACAATCATCACAAGCACAGTCATTGGAATAAAAATAACAAGCGTCAAGTCCTCCATCATTTATTTAAGCTCTGTGATCTTGAACAATTTACTTCACCTCTCTGAGCCTATCTAGTGAAGGAAAAAATGTGTCAGTCTCTTCTCTGACCATGTTCTTCACTGTCACTCTCACTGGAACCTGACTTCCTCCTGAGCTCCCTGCAGCTCTCCCAAGTAAAGGCTGTTTCTAGAGCAAAACACATACACCCCAGCCCCTTCAGGTAGGAAAGCGTCTTCCACGATCCTCACTCCCACTTTGAGAACATTTCTCACATATTTCTCCCTAAAGCCCTGCAGGTTTGAATTTCAGGCCAAAGAATGAGAGCAGCCTTGCTTATTGCAGTCCTCCAGATTACCTTCCTTCATTCCTTAAAGTAGTTACTCCAGGTTCATTTTCTTTTTCTCCTGCATCAGTAAGATTTTGTGATTTCAGTAACCACATTGATGGTCCTTCCAATGCTCCGCTTTTGTGTCCTAAAAAATAATGTTTGCTATCTGGTCTCACCGACTCATTTCTGCCGTCAGACCTTAGCCTGCACTGCCCAGCATAGTAGCCAATAATCACAGGTGACTATTACAACGTTAAAAAATTAGGAATTCAGTCTCTCAGTTGCACTAGCCACACTTCAAGTGCTCCGTAGGTGCAGATGGCTAGTGACTACCATATTTGACAGCTCAGAAAAATTCCATCACCACAGAAAGTTCTACCAGATAATGCTGCCTCCTAGACCCCTATATTATCTGCACCTGAAATCCCTCCATAATGTCAGTTTTCTACCTCCCACTTTCTGATCTTTACTATCTATCTTTCCAGCTCACTGCCTCTAGTTGCCTGATTCAAAGAATCAGTGATCCACCTTGGACATATGGTTCATCGAGCTTAGCATTTTTTCATGCTTCTAATCTTCCTCGTGCTTTTCCTAGCCTCTTTAATCCTCTTGAGTCACATTCTATAATTTCTAGCTTGCCTGCTCCCTCACTTCTGTATATTTTCCTGGCTAAAATGCAGTCTTGGTTAGGTCAAACTACCTGCCCAGTTGTCTATACCACGGAAGATATAAGGGGCTGGAGAAAATCCATAAACCTGACTGGCCCAATTCTGTATGCAATACCTCTAATTTTAAGATAAGTAAAAATGTTTCTGAGATTGAATAATTTCTATTGATTGGTCTAATTCAGTTACACTTTCTTCTACATTATCCAAACTGTTAAGCTCATTCAATGAAATTTCACTTTAATATTGTACTTTTCTGTTCTCAAATTTCCATTCAGTTTCTATTTGTCTGTGGAGTTTCTTCATTTGTTCATTCATTATCTCTATATTTACCCTACGGTCCTTGCTCTTTTAAAGTCCTTGTCTGCTAATTTCAACATCTGAGTCATTGCATAGTCTGTTTTTATTTATACCTTTTTTCTTTGAGTATGGATTGGTTGTTCTTGCTTTTTTACATACCAACTAGTTGTAACTCAATGCTAGATATTGTGAATATATATTGTAGGGAATCTAGATGATCTCTTCTTCATTTATAGGGTGTTGATTTTGTTCTGGATGACAACTAAGTTACTGGCAGCCCTTTTTCATCCTGACAGACATGGTTTTGTCTCTGCTGGTTTTTCTCTCTCTCTCTTTAATTCCATTCTACTTCCTCAGTTCAGGAGACTGCCATGTTGTGTTCAAGCTCCACCTCCAAAGAAGAAAACCAGGTCAATGTAGGGCTTGCTTCATGTGTTTCCCATCTCTTAAAAATCGTGTCACTCGATAGCTCTGTGGCTAGTACCTTTCTCATGGATGAAAGTAGAAGTTTGTCCTACCTTCCTTTCCTTTTCAAACTCTTATTTGCAAATGACACATATCCAGAAATAAACATAACACATAATGTACAATTTATTATTTAATAGAAAAGAAACTACCAACAAAGCTTCTGTCTAGCTCAAGAATTAGAACATTTTCACCATTGCAGAAATGTGTACCTAACCCTGTATACCCATTCACAGTCACAACCCCATTCCTCTTCCCTAAATGTAATCACGATTCTGATGGTATGGTAATCATTTCTTTTATTCTCTTTGTACTTTTACTGTTTCTTTTATTCTCTTTGTACTTTTACTGTTGCAGTAGACATTGCTAAAGACAATGTCTTAGCAATGTATAATTCCATTTATGTAATGTCTGAAATGTATAATTCCATTTATGTAATGCTACATAAATGGAATGTCTACTGCATTACATAAATGGAATCATACATTGGGTAAATGTGCTTTTGTGACTGACTTCCTTTCCTTAACATTATGTTTAATGAGCTTTATCCATGTTACTGGGTGTAACTATAATTTATTCAAGTTTATCAACCCTCTCTTTACCTCACTGCAATGAGTCTTATTTCATATTATTTCACCTAAACTGTCCTAGTAAGTGTTGCCTTTGACCTTCATCAAGGTTGGCTCATTTATCTTCTCAATTTGAAGTAGTAGACTCTCTAAACTTCCTCCCTGCTCTTCCTTCCCCAACCTCCAACTTATTTAACCAATTCACAGACAGGTCCACAGGCAGCCTATCCACAGCAACTAGGAAAAGAAGCATGCAGATAACTGTTATGTGGGAAACACATAATAAACATATATGTGCATGCGGTGCTTGTACATATATAAAAGTGGTATCTATCTATCTATCTATCTATCTATCTATCTATCTATCTCTAATTTAGCTGTTCTGGGATATGCAGGAGTCTTCCATTTAATCATTTAATGGCCATGTCAAAAATTTTAAATAAGTTAGTTTATTTAATAAAATAAAATTTTAAATGGTTGTTGTCTTTAAATTTAATTCTAGGGGAAAAAAGATGTGCGTGGAGTCTGGTTCTCTTTTACAAAGTTAATCTGAAAGACAATCTTTGGTCATGGGCTCAGCAAAATTTCAGTTTAGATATGAGAGTATGAAAGATGTCAGGAATGTGGATATTTTTTAACTTGCTCGCAATTCTAGAACTTCTTATATCTTTCATTGTGGTAGAAAATTGATCATTTGGGAGAGGCATTAAATGAAATAAAATTCTTTCTTTTATTGCTGGGAGAGGTCTTCTTTAATTTCCTTAGATGTTAGTCTATCTCTGAAGTCTTATCTTACATGCTGATGCATACTTTTTGAACTATCCAAAAGGGTCCTGTTCTTTTTCTCATTTTAGTTATTAGTCTGGAAATTGCCACCATTCTAGGATCTGTATGACATTTTTGTATTATAGCTAAACCCAAGAGCCAATTTACTTAATAGTGGCAAATGAGTGAAGAGTGAAGAGACCATAAAGTCAGATAGTTTTACATTAGGCTTGGGATTGGTGCCCAGAATTATAACTTACATGCAAGAACTACATTCTAAGTCTTGCAGCTACTCTTACCTCTGAAAATTAGGTAAAATCACCACTTTTCCTCAAATTACCTTGATACATTTTCTTTTTTAAAAAGTACATTGAGTGCATTAATTATCCTGATAATTGTTTAATCTTCTTCATTTTGTTAGATGGGTTGAGAAGAAACTTTTCCTATTTAAGGCAATTTTGCCACGTGTAATTCATGTACTCCTGAGAGCATGTCAAATGTGAAAAAATAACTAGGCTGCCCTGTCTACTCTCATACCACTGATTATGATGAGCACGATTTCAGGCTCAGGAAGATATTGGTGCCACCTCGCTGGAGTGGATGAAAAGGACTGGAGTTGGCTACAGTTGTGTCGCATGAAATGCATTGTAAAATCACGTGCTTCCATCCCATAGCAGCATTCAGACCTCTGGAAAATATTATGGTCCAGTTTTATCAGTATATTAGAGTGTGTTTTGCAGTCATTTGGCAGCCAAAAAGCTAGAGATATATGGTATATTTCCTGCTTATTTCATATGCTTCTCTTTTCATCAGCTCTAATCTGACTTAAAGGAATGATGATCCAGCATCCATCCCACGGAGGTCACGGGAATTATTGATTGATGCAGCCAGTGCATGGGAAGGTAAACTCTGAACAACTTGTCATTCCAAGAAACACTTGTGAAGAACAGTTTGTTCCTTGAAAATAAGCTAATAGTCCAAGGACAGAAAAAATGTTATACAGCTACAAAGGGTGATCAAAAGCTGAGTGAGTATAAGTGGATGGAAACTTTAGAACCCCTCTGGCTTCACAGCCTTCCTTATACCAGCTTTGCATAGTAGTGATTCTATGTGCGTGTATGTGTGTGTGCATGTATGTTTTGTGTGTGTGTGCCAGCAATTATGATATTTCTGTGGACTAAAAGTCTGTGCTTAGAAACATGGTCCTTATAAATATTAAAAGTGACTGAGTAGACAAAAAGATCAATTTCATGGCTTCCCCATAGCTCTATTATGAGTTGTTATCCTTTAAGGGGTTTAATAGTGTTGAGGATCATTAAATTTCACAAGCTGAAGGTGAGATTGACAGCTGGTTATCGACCTAATATCTACTCTACATTTCTTCATTAGTTAAAGAGTCTCAATTTTGTCTATGGTGGTCATGTTCCCATTTCAATCATTCTTGCAGTTAGTTTTGACCCCATGATTTTTAATCAATAAGAAGTTTCTTAGTCTATTCAAACTGCTTTAAAAATATACCATAGACTGGGTGACTTACAAACAACAGATATTTGTTTCTCACAGTTATGCAGACTGGGAAATCTAAGATCAAGGTACCAGCCGACGTGGGGTCTGGTGAGGCCTGCTTCCTAGAAAGATGTCTTTTCACTGTAGCCTCACATGACAGAAGTGGGGAGATATCTCTCTGGGGCCTTTTAAAATAAGGGCAGTAATCCCATTCACCTGGGTTCTGCCTTCCTAACCTCATCACCTCCTAAAGACCCTACCTCCTTATATCATCACCTTGGGGATTCATATTTTGTCATATCAATTTTGTGGGGACACATGCATTCAGACCATAGCAAGGGATATTCAGATTTAATCAATATGAAATATTTTATCTGAATTCTAAGTCAGCTCTTGAAAGAGATATTTATTTAAGAGATGTGTCCCTTTTGATTCTCTTCCCTTCCTCTTTATTGCCTGAAGTATGAATGTAATATCTAGAGCTCTAGCATCTCTCTGGGGCCTTTTAAATAAGGGCAGTAATCCCATTCACGTGGGTTCCGCCTTCCTAACCTCATCACCTCCTAAAGACCCTACCTCCTTATATCATCACCTTGGGTATTCATATATTGTCATATGAATTTTGTGGGGACACATGTATTCAGACCATAGCAAGGGGTATTCAGATTTAATCAATATGAAGTATTTTATCTGAATTCTAGGTCAGCTCTTGAAAGAGAGATTTATTTAAGAGATGTGTCCCTTTTCATTCTCTTCCCTTCCTCTTCCTTGTTGCCTGAAGTATGAATATAATATCTAGCGCTCTAGCAGCCATCATGAAAACATTTTCCAGCATAAGAATGAAAGTCACATGCAGAGATAATGGAGGAGAGATGTGGAAGAGTAATAAAATATAAAGGATGTCTAAAAGAATCTATCATCAGGAAGAGGCCATGTTTTAAAATGTTATTATCCTTCAGTGCATGAGATGCAAGATACCTTGGAGGGGAATGGTTCTAAATTTGCTAGTCAGGAAATGGAGGTGAATGGAGGTTAAGTGGGAGGTCCCATATAACTCATTTAGTTGCTGCGCTACTGATCATGGCCCAGGTTTTCTGCGGGCACCAAGGTGAAACCCAACATCATACATGGAGCCAGAAGGCAGGCTTGAATTCTCACACCGAAGAATTTTATGGCCTTGAAAAACAATACATAACATTACTTAAGCCTCAACAACAATAATAATACATGTTTTGGGATAGATGTGAATAAAACATAAAAAAATTACCTGTGTTTGTTATTCATGTCCTGTGCTATCTCCATTACACATTTCTGAGTGTAAGTTGCTAGATATTTTCTGAGGTGAAATTAGATGACTTGTTGTGAGGGAGGAGTCGACAGACATTTGGGCATATTATGAATTACTATCTAAAATAAATAAACACTTTACAATATTATTTTTATGATTTAACAATATTATGTTATGTTTTTACAATATTATTTTTATGTTTTATTAGCTCAATTTTGGCTAATTTTAAGTAAACAAGGAATTCTATTAATCTTGACTATTAATATTGCATATATTTTTAGAATGACTTAGCATTTAACTGTACACTAATATATAGACCCTTTTTATTATTTTAAAATAAGAAGGTTCTGTTTGGGACATATTTGGGGAAGGCTATGATAAAAGATACAGGCTACTTAAGTTATGTGATGTAAAGACAAAGGCTATAGTTAATTTATTCTCCCATAGAAATTTAGTTTCTGAGTTCTCACATTTAAAAAAATCCAATAAGCACCTTGGGATTAAGGACTGACTTTATTTCAGTGTACTTTGCCAAAGCCAAAAGCTGTCAACAAATATTTTTTGGTCCTTACTGACAGACTCTGTGTTATGTGCTGTGAGTCTGGAGATGAGGGAAGAAGCATTTTACTTCACTGAGCTCAGAGCATATTCAGGTTACTGAATAATTATGCACCACCTGGTAGGTCTTCTGATACAGCATGTGATGGAGGCACACAGGGAAGCCCCTCACCGAATAACCGTGCTCATATCAGGCTTTCTGGAGGATATAGTTTTAAACATGGGCAGATGTTCCATCATTGGAGGGGAACAAAGATGCTATTTCAGGCAGTGGCAGCATCTCAAAGTACAATAGGCAATGTTCAAGCATATAGGAAAAGAGAAGTATTAAAAATTGCTTAGAAGGACTTGAGTACAGGCAATGTGATCAAATGACAAAATGACAGCTAGAGTGACAACCAAAACTTGCTTCTTTTTATAAGCCTTTTTGCAAAATCTGAAAGTAAAGAATCTTGCAAGAGGCTCAAAAGTAGCCATTGTAAGAGTTTATAGGATAACTTTAAAATTATTTATTACACATGAATTATTGGGTGATGTTTTGTAGAACAGCATCCTAAAACTTAGAGGGGTAATGAGACAATTTGCCATCCCAGCCACTCTGCTGGACATGTATTTAGAAAAATCATCTAGATTTGAGGCTATATTATGATATTTAATTTTTCAAACCAAATTACCCAATAGAAGATATAAAGTTTGTATATTTTTTCCTATTCTCAGCTTACTGCTCCTAATACAAATGAATAACTCCTTGCTATATTCAGGTGGCTTTTTGTAAATAATATTAAGCATATTTGGTCAGTTTGGGTAGATATATAATTTTTAAAATTAGTTTTATTTATGGATATTGTTTGGTTGTGTCCCTGCCAAAATCTCGCCTTGAATTTCCATGTGCTGTGGGAGTGACCCAGTGGGAGGTAACTGAATCATGGGGGCAGGTCTTTCCTGTGCTGTTCTTGTCATAGTGAATAAGTCTCATGAGATCTGATGGTTCTATACGGGGGAGTTTCCCTGCACAAGCTCTCTCTTTGCCTGCTACCATCCATGTAAGATGTGAATTGCTCCTTCTTGCCTTCTGCCATGATTGTGAGGCTGCCTCAGCCACGTGGAACTGTAAGTCCATTAAACCTCTTCCTTTTGTAAATTGTCCAATCTTAGATATGTCTTTGTCAGCAGCATGAAAACAGACTAATACATTTATCAAGAGCTCTGAATAAACATTTCCAGGTTTCTGTTAATCTGTTAAATAGTGATCAAGCATAGTCATATTCCCTATAGACAAAATGCTTTCATCTATTCTAATTAACAGTCTGAACCTCTAGCATTTCCTAAATAGAGACCTAGAAAGAAAATGGTTCCCTAAGGAATTACCATATGGCAAGGGCCATAAGGGCAACTCTACTTATAATTTTTTCAGCCTTAAGTTCCTTTGCCATTTCTTCCACAATAGTTTGTGCTTTTCTTTCTTTCTGAACATAGAAAATTCTTCAAAAATGTGCAGTCTCTATTCATTACCCCAGTCTTCATGTACAGTGAAAGGCATTCATGACTGACTTTCATGTAACAGCAAAGAACAGAAGGACATTTATTATCAACTTGTCAAAGAACATAGAGTTTTTTCTTGTTCCAGGTGTTAATATTTTCTGTTACCAAGGCGTTCATCATTTAGACCTCTCATTCTCAGGTAAAGTAAACTTTGATGTACCTCATGAAGAACAAAGATTGTCTGCTAGGGAAAACCTTGCTAATTAAAGTAAAGGCAGAAGGTTTAAAAATTTTTGTATATAAGATTATATAGGAAAATTATCTATGCTTTAAAATTCCTCATAATTCCATGAAAAATTATGATTCTGTTGAACATGTATTTTGATACTATGCCCCTGACGTGCTATGTGTGCTTAGAATTATGTCAATGCCACATCACTTGTTATTCCAAATTATTCTTGAAAATTGATGTGGAATAGCTATAATGACTGTGGTTTGGGTCATTTCCTGGGTATTAATGAAAAAGTAGTGTTAATGGCCCTCAACATTTTCACTTTTTGAGGTTATTTATTCCAGATAAGTGGTCTGTGGTAAAATCATTATTGCTTAATTGGTATTTTTTTTTAGACTGCTGATATTTTCAGAATAAAATGGTGTGCTTTGGAACCACAGGGGTTTCTATTTTCTATTGAGCATTGAAAACAGTAATTTTTAAAGAAATCTTGTCCTGCTAGTGTGATTGGAAGAAAGGGTCTATGTAGCATGGGAGATTTGATTTAGTTTTGTTCTGGAACACTCTTGTGTACTGTTTCTACAGAAGAAACGGCAGGATTTATGTATGTATGTGTGTATGTATGTATGTATGTATGTATGTATTTATTTATTTATTTATTTATTTATACTTTTGAGATGGAGTCTCGCTCTGTCACCTAGGGTGGAGTGCAATGGCATGATCTCAGCTCACTGCAACCTCTGCCTCCCGGGTTCAAGCAATTCTCCTGCCTCATCCTCCCAAGTAGCTGGGAGTACAGGTGCATGCCACCATGCCCAGCTAATTTTGGTTTTTAGTAGAGATGGGATTTCACCATATTGGTCAGGCTGGTCTTGAACTCCTGACCTCGTGATCTGCCCACCTCAGCCTCCCAAAGTGCTGGGATTACAGGTATGAGCCACTGCACCCGGTGGCAGAATTTATTTTATGTTATATACTACAGCCACTTACCGGCTTCATTCTGCACATACTTATGTATGCTACCACATTTAAAAGTTTAATTTGACCAATTGCACTGCGTGTTAGAACTATGCCATAATTTTTCTACTATTGTGGAAACAAAAATAGTACTCATAAATTTCTCATCATTCAGTTCCTCTTGGAAACATACAAACAACTATGTTGAGTTTGCAACTTAAGTCAGATTATCTTAAGTTTTAAAAATTTTCTTTGAAATTTTGTTGCAAAAGTCTTCCAACATTGGGAAATATAAAATAACATATATTTTTGTTTGTAAATCATAATTAACTTACATCACTTGAATTAAAAACAAATACAAAGAACACAATATTTGAAAACTTTACCCAATTACAATTAAGGAGCTGTGTTAGGAAGGTACCTGCCTTTGTATTTGATTACCTTTGCTCCATTTATAAGAATACTAATATTAATGTTATTCTTATCATCATCAGTTACCTATGAGCCACACACTGTGCTAGGCATGTTATATACTGCAATGCTGCAATGTGATTCTGATACTAACCACTCAGAGCTAGCGCAGACTCTGTACAAGCACACAGTCCCCAGTAAGACTGCCTCGCTTTGGATGCCCACCACAAATTTGGGAGTCCCCAGGCCACGCATTCTCTGATCAATTGTCTACAAATTCAGGGATTCCCACATCTCTTTCAGGTCTGATAATTCACTAGAATGACTCATAGAATTCAGGAAAATGCTCTACTAACAATTACATTTTTTTAAAAATAAAAGTTCAAATCAGGACTAGTCAAATGAAGACACACATAGGGAGGAGTCTGGGAGGGTTTCACATGTAGGGCTTCTGTACCCTTACATTGTAGAAACAGGTGCAGCACCCATTGGCATCCTTCTAGCACACTGATGTTTTCACCAACCAGTAAGGGCCACCGAACTTTGGTATCCAGAATTTTTATTGATGTTTCACTATGTAAGCATGATTGATTGTATCATTGGTCACAGGCTTCAATTTAATCTTCAGTTTGTCTCATCTTCCTGAAGGTGATCAGGGAGATATCACTTAGCTCAAATCCTCAATCCTCTCATTACAAAGTTGGTCTTTCTGGGGCGATCAGCTCTCATCCTGAGTCCTCTATTATCATAACCGTTCATGCTTGACGGTCCCACCATGAATAACAAAGACACAAGTATCACTTGGGAAATTCCAAAGACTTAGTTTAGCGGTCATCTACCAGGAATCAGGGGGAAAGATCAGACAAATTATTTTTTATATAACGTATACATTATATATGTTCTTTAATTATAGTGATCTTCAAGGTATGCATTTGAATAAAGATTTTGTAGGCATAAAATTGAGCCTTAGAAGCACAAGTCCTAGGCATATAAATCACATCACTGGTAGTATTGAAGTCAAGATTCAAACCCAGATCTGCTTTATTTTAGTATCCATTTATCCAGGACTTCATCTCTATCCTTCTTGGTACCACAATTCAGTATCTTAGCTTGGTATTTTTCTACAACATAGGCTTAAAGAGATGAAACCTCTTGCCTAATATCATCCAGTGGAGAAGTGCTAGTGCTGAAATTCGAACCCACATTCCTCTTTGCACAGTGATGGTACTCATAGCTGCTCTGTAAGGAAGAAAAAAAGAGCAGATCACAAAAGATGAAAATCCCATACAGCCCTGGAAGAACTTTTCCAGTAACAAAGGACATCTTGACATTACAGATATCATTCTCATTCTTACTAATGAGAAATATCAGATATACATATTTTCCCATTTCCTGGAAACTGTAGTTAAAAAAATGAAACACTCTTAAAAGCAGTAAAATAATTGTTCTTAAAAACTTGTGGATTCCTAGACAAAAACTAAACGAAAAATAAATGCAGATTATGTGTCTCTTCATCCCAGTATTCTTCCCGTTAACATCTATTCTGGTACCCAAAGGTGACAAAGAAGTCCTTATATCAGTCTCATATGCATAGTATATAGGTATTGTTCTCATTTCGGTGTATTGTTTTAAAGTGGCACTGTTTGCAGCAGCGAATCCATACAGGTCTGCAGCAGCCTCAATCCTTGCTTCCTCAGTAGAAAGAATTTGAATGAGGGACACAAGGCAGAGTGAGAGACCGAGGCAAGCTTTAGAGCAGGAGTGAACACTTTGTAAGAAAGCTTTAAAGCAGGATGAAAGGAAGTAAAGTATACTTGGAAGAGGGCCAAATGGATGACTTGAGAGACTCAAGTGCATGGTTTGACCTTTCACTTAGGGTTTTATATGTTGGCATGTTTCCGGGGTGTTGCATTCCATCTGCCCTTTTTCTTCCCCACTGATTTTTCCTTGGGTTGGGCTGTCTGCACGTGCAGTGGCCTGCCAGCACTTGGGAGGGGCCACATGCAAAGTGTGTTTACTGAAGTTGTACGCATGCTCACTTGAAGTGTTTTTCCCTTATCAGTCGGATGTTTGCAGAGGAAGGTCAAATACTACTTAAGCGCCATCATTTTGCCTTTTAGGGTGCGTGCTTGAACGCACTTACCCAACTCCTGAGATCTTATTCGGAAGCAGCTGTTTACCAGTTTCAGGTGTTTTTATCTATTTGGAGACTGCATTTCCCTCGCTCCAGCTGTGACCAATTAATATTTTAGAGAGCCAGCTTAACAACTGTTTGGCCATCACCAGATATTCCTGGTGGTGGCTGAGGGCTCTCTCCTGCCCGGCTCATGTCTGACTAACTACCTACTGTAATAGTACAGATCCTGATCTGTGAACAAAGTTGAGGAATTAATGGCAGAATTAAGGGTGAAATTTAGAAAAGTATAGGCCAATAAATTATTAAACCTGTATTTCCATATATCTTACTGAGATTCACATATTCATGTATTTCATGTTTGATGTCTTTTATTTCTTTCCTGTTGCAAAGTAGTTGCAAATTTTCTTTTCGTTCTCCTTGTTTCTCTTTACCTCGTATAAATAACTGCAAAAGGTCCTACTGCTAATCCACAATAGTCAGCTAAATACACACCCGCATGCGGAAGAAAGATTTATACAATTGGCGCCCACATGAGTCAATGCTGTACAAAGGCATATTCAATGCAACACAGTCCAGCAAACAATAGCAACTAATATTTATTCAAAATTTTATCAACATCTGTGACACATTTTTCAAAGAGTAGGCCATGTGTTCTTAATACACTGAAGTATATTTTAAATCATTGTTTTTGCCCCAGTCACTATAAATAACCTTCATATGAACGGCAGATACTTCCTCAAACTTCTCTCTTTGCTTGTTTCCTCTCACTCCAGGAAATCCCAGTCATTTGGTCTTTGTTTTTTTTTCGTTTCCTATTTATGTTGTTCATTTCTCTCTTTAATCCCCTGAAGGAAATCTGGGCAGTTCTAAAGCAAATAATTTGTTTAGTTCTGTTCCTATCTATTGCTCAGGTCTGCTTCCAAACACTAAGGAAAGATTCTGGCAGAAAGAATACTGCATTTGTAGGTGGGTAAGAAGTCAGGTTTCTAAATTTTGTCCTCAACCCACAGTCAATATTCAAACCCACACTTTAAAAATTTAGAAAGAAAAAAACGACAACTGTACATGTGAATAGAGTGCCTTAATGAAAGAAAAAAGTGTTTGTCTTTGTTTTGTTTTGTTTTGTTTTGTTTTGTTTTTTGAAAAAGAGTGTCACTCTGTTGCCCAGACTGGTCTTGAATTCCTGGACATAAGTGATCTTCCAGCCATGACCTCCCAAAGTGCTGAGGTGACAAGTATGAGCCACCATGCCCATCACTTTCCCAATTTTTAAAATAATGAATTGATTTAGATTAATTTTTCTCATTGATTCCTCTTGAGTGTGAAGATAGCTTTATGAAAAACCTTGCCTCTCATTAATCTATTGTATTCTGATATTTCTGGAAATTCTAGATTTTTCACAACAGAAAACAGAAAGATGGTCAACGTAAGAGCACTCATGAAATTAGTCAAAATCGTCCCTTTATAAAATTTAGTGAGATCTTTGAATGTTAACATTGCCTCCATCTGCATGTATAGTGTAATTATACCATTAACATACACAGTTTTATTCTAATGAGATCACTGTTCTATAGAATTGATATAAAAAGGCAGTGAGTGAAAACAGTGTCTTCCAGGATCCAGAAGGTACTCCAATTGAGAAACATTTAAAGGAGGCATAGAAAAACATGACATATTCTTGTGATAAAACCATGTGAAAAATATGCTTATGCTTTGTTACATTTTGTCAAATTAATCTTTTCATTCTTACAATCAGATTTGGGAACTTCCCAACACTTTCAAGATATAAAAAGGCATAACAATTATTACCCTTTTTACATGCTGTACTCATTTGGCATTAATAACCGCAATTGTTTTATTTTATGCAGTCTTCCCTACAAATTATCTCAATCCACTTTATCGCATGAAATATTTTGAAGAAAAGATTTACTTAATAAAATGGCATACTACAGAATAAAAATAAGTTTGGAAAATTTATTCACAGGCCTTTAATTATTTAATACATCTGTTTCATTGTTCGAGAAAACAATAAAATAAGGGAAACAAAAATTGGCAATTTTTGTGACATTAATCTCTTGACATAAGATAGTAAAATGACTTAATAATATGCTACGTTTTGTCACCCTGAACTTCTCTTTAAAATGAGATCACCCTATTATAAATTTATTTTTAAAATGCTACAAGAATTTTTGGGAAATTGTGTGACTACTCCTATTCAGTTTTAAACTGTCACGAAGTCAGACATAAATCTGTTCATGCATTATACACATGGAACTTGTAGTGTCTTGTCTTCACACATTTACTTTGCTATTGGTTTCTTTGTTAAAATGTCTTCCTTCATCTCTACCTAACAAAAGTATATTTATTCATCAAGGTTCAGGCTTACTTACTTCTTATGTAGTTTAATCTTACTATGTCTAATAAAGATTAATCTTTCTTTGTTGACATGTCTTTATATCATAAAAATGTTAATTCTTTACAAAAATATTTCTAAATATTATTTAATTCAAATACTTTTTTGTATTTTTGTTATTGTCAATGTGTTAGAATGAGTGGAAAATGGAAAATAATTCAACAATCTTATGAAAGAATGAACATTGTAAGTAATCTTCAAAAAAATTAATAAGTTGTACTTTACCATACTGGAAAAAAAAAAAGAAAAACTGCTATAAGTTTACAATGATCAGGGCATTTTGGGATTGGCACAGAAATATACAAATATATCAGTTGTTAGGACTACCACAAGCAAGATGGCAATGCATATTACACCCAATACCTGTCTTAGTTCCTATATTCTACATCTCTGTTTGTGATTGTGATGCTACAAAGAGAGGTGTTTTGTATTAGAGATAGGAGTTTTATGGAGAATTCAACATTAAATGACTCTGATTTTTTATCAAGTTATGTGCCAAATGATAATTTTTCCTCAGATACTGAAGGGGAAACTGAGGCTCAAGGAACCTCAACAACTAGAAAGAAGCAGATGAGGGATTTACAGCTGTTGGGTCTGCCTAACTCTGACACCAATATTACTCTCCATCAATCACATTTTCTTCTTTTAGTTTTTCTTTTTCTTTTTTATTTTAAACTAGATCAAGACCAAGTCCCCTTCTCCTCACTTTTGAAAAGAACTTCCTATTTAATATTTAAATTTATTTTCACATAATATGTACTTTTATATTAATTTATAAATATGATTATCTTTTCCTGTATAACATACTTCCAAATCAGTAGCTTAAAAAATCCTAATTCTCTTTGGGAGGCCGAGGCGGGTGGATCATGAGGTCAGGAGTTCAAGACCAGCCTGGCCAAGATGGTGAAACCCCGCCTCTACTAAAAATACAAAAAATTAGCCCGGCACAGTGGCAGGCACCTGTAATCCCAGCTACTCAGGAGGCTGAGGCAGGAGAATGGCTTGAACTTGGAGGGTAGAAGTTGCAGTGAGCCGAGATCGCACCACTGCACTCCAGCCTGGGCGACAGAGTGAGACTCTGTCTAAAAAAAAAAAAAATTCCTAATTATTCTCCCATTTATGTGGATTGACTGGCTTTAGCCAATTAGTTCTCACTCGAAATCACTCATGTGCTGAATCAGATGGTTTCCTGGGCTGGAATCATCTCTAGGTGCAACTGGGCTGGATGTCCAAGGTATCTCACTTATGTAAATGACAGTTCATGTTGCCTGTAAGCTGGTAATTTAGCCAAGGCTGTTGACCAGAATGTCCACACATAGCCTTTCCGTGTGGCCTGCACTTATTACAGTTGGTGGCCATATTTTGAGAATTAGAATCCAGAGAATGAGTGTCCAAGGGTCCCAGCAGGAAACTGCAAGATCTCCTGTGAGTTGGCCTTGAAAGTCCCAGAATGCTACTCCATCGGATGCTATAGGTTATATAGGTTAGGCAAGTCACTAAGGCTAGCCCAGTTTTTTTTTTTTTTTTTTTTTTTTTTTGAGACGGAGTCTCGGTATTGTTGGCCTGGGCTGGAGTGCAGTTGCTCAATCTTGGGTCACTGCAACCTCCGCCTTCCTGGTTCCAGCAATTCTCCTGCCTCAGCCTCCTGAGTAGCTGGGATTACAGGTGTGTGCCACCATGCCCAGCTAATTTTTGTATTTTTTAGTAGAGATGGGGTTTCACCATGTTGGCCAGGCTGGTCTCAAACTTCTGACCTCAGGTGATCCACACACTTTGGCCTCTCAAAGTGCTGAGATTACAGGCATGAGCCATTATGCCTGACCGGCTAGCCCAGTTTTAAGGGATGAGGACCGCACATTTGAAAGTAGTGGGAGGCATGGCTCATTAGGAGGACATCTTGGGGAACTAACTATCATAACTACAAATATGTTGTTTTTTTGTAATTTAGTCTTTGTTGTTTTCATTTTTGTTTACCTTTTATTCTTTTTTTCCCACCCATGTCAGTCTCAGCTCCCTTTACCTAACTTGTATTATCAGTCTCATATATATTCCTTCATGTTTTTCCATACTTCATGATCATAAAGCTGTGTATATTTCACACACACATGAAGACACACATTCAATGTTTTATTTTATATTTGAAATTAAATGGTGTAAGTAATATTACACATCTACCTTTTCTACACCTAGTTTTTCAATTGAATTTTATCTTACAGCAATCTCTCTGAGTCTTCTCCAGTTTTAATAGATGCATCATATTCCATGGTATTTATGTGCTTTACTTTATCAATTCAATTACAGACATTTATTTTGTTTCCATTATGGCCAATATTAATAACGTAATAAAAATCTTAGTTATTCTATTATTTCATAATTTTTGTAAAGAATAGATTCCTAAGAATGTGTACTGTGTGAAGGGCATTTCTCTATCTTTTTATCTTTCTATCATCTGTCATCTATATATATCTATATCCTTAAATTTCAAATATATTGCCACAGTGTTTTCCAAGAAGTCTATGATGATTCTTATTTTGATTAACTGAGTAAAAGTGTATCCTTTTTTTTCATAGTTTTTAATGTTTTGTCATCCTGAAGGGTGTAAAATGATATTTTACTGTTATTTTAATTTGCATTTACCTCACTACCATACATTACTCCTACAAAAGGGTGGATACAGAAGGACTTCCAGGAAGTAACAGTTTGGCTGACCTGGAATTTCTGGCTCTGGATAGCTTACTTTTTCTGAAAGGAACATAAGCTTTACTTGAGATGAAATAACCAGGCAGGTTACATACCTCAATTTAATGCCAGCCTTGAACTTTTTACTTCAGATTACCTTCCGCCTCTCTCCCTCCAAGTCCTCTTCCCTCCCCTCCCCTCCCATCTCCTCCCCTCCCCTCTCCTCCCCTCCCCTCTACTCCCCTCCCCTCCTCTCCTCTCCTTTGCTTTTCCTATTTGTTCTGTTTCTCATTTCTTCTTTTGGCCTCACACTTTCTCACTCCCATGTCCTCTTTTTCTTCTGTCTCGTTATGTGGAATTTGTCATTCCTATCTTCACATAAAAAAGAAAAAAAAACAGAGTAGTAATTACAAAGATTTTTACTGTGGAAATTTTGTAAGAAATTGAAACAACCTTTGAAAAAGACCATTATTTGACCAATTCAATAAAAAATGCCAAGCCCTTGCTCATTTAGTCGAATTCCTTACTTCCTTAGCCAAACTCCCTTGCCACCGGAAGTGACCATTTGACATTTTTATGGCAATCAGATGCATGCCAAGGAAGCTTTGAGAAACTTTCCTTTTAAAAGAGAGGTGAGTCCAGTCTTCTTCCTTCAAATGTCAATGTGATGATAGCCTGGGAAGGCTTCCTGAAACCTGAGCGAAAAGGCTGACAATCATGGAGACGCTATCACTGATGTTACAGAGCTGCTATACCAAGGCTGGCAAGTGTTTACCAGACACTTTTTGTTATAAGAAAAAAAAAGAAAAACAACTCTGTTGGTTTAAAATACTATACTCAGGGTTTCTGCTTTACTGCTACAGACATTCCCATCTGATATCAACGTCAATGTCCACTAATCGAGGCCCGATGAAAAATTATTCTATACTAGAATATAAGTAATAGAAAGAAGATGAAACTATAGGTATGGACATAGAAAGATGCCCACAATAAAGTTAATTCAGCACGTTAAATGAATTCAGAGTTTACATAATTTGTAGATTAAAAATTAGAAAAGTGTTGAAGGATTACAAATGAATTGTTAACTGTGGTTACTTCAGAGAAGGGGAGTGTAAGAGGCTGAGAGACATGAGGCCTGGAGAGATGATTTTATTATTTAGTATATTTTGTTGTATTTTTTCCTTTTATAATGCACAGAAATAAAAAGTAAATAATGAAGAAAAAAACCAAAGTGGCTTATAGAACTATTTAATATTTTATTTTCTGGGACAAATTAATATGAAAACAAATTAGATTTTTTTAAAACCTGTAAGTCTTTTCCATCCTGGCAGTTTTCAATATTCTATAGTACTATGCAACATGAAGGTGCAGTGGTATAGTAAATGCTCTTAACTAGGAGACAGAAAACCTGTTTTCTATCCCTTTCTCTGGGACCAACTTTTCTAGACCTTGGTCTATCTCTGTTTATCTTTTTCTCATTTTATTCAAGTTTAAGACAAATAGGTTGCCTGAGGGTTTTTTCCCTTATCTAGTTCTGATATTCAATAAAGAGCCTGATAAGGGCAGAGGTATTTGACAGCACTCACTTTGGACTGCAGTATATTACAGATCCACACTCCATTTCCTGGGTTCATAAAAGACAAAGCTGCATGTTCAGCAATGTTTACTCACGTCTCTGGGATAAATGACCTCTAGGGGATGTGATGTCACCAAACATCAGCCTTGAGTGGTGTACATCTCTATGGAGATATGCCCGAAAGTGGATTGATAACATCTAAACATTAAAGCACATTTTATCTTCAATTCTCAGAAAAAATCCTAGTCAATCTTTTGTCTCGTAAGTTGTTGTGAACAATATCTTGGAGAAACCTACCTGGGTTGTAGAGTTGCTGAAAATGATATATTATCTTTTTCTGCAGATTAAATTTTGAGTTTTAAGTTTGAATTTTCTGACCAAGTACAGGTGGCTCACACTTGTAATCCCAGCACTTTGGGAGGCTGAGGCAGGAAGATTGCGTGAGCAAGACTCTATCTCTAAAACAAAAAAGTCTGAATTTATAATTTTGTTAAAACATATTATTATTGTTATTGTAAAATTATGGCTTAAAAATGATGAGAAGATTTAAAACTTGAGCTAGTTCTTGGATTTTTAAAGCACTGAAAAATTATCTAGAGGAATTTCTAACACAGGATTAGATTTCTTATTACAAAGAAGTCCTTGGTAATAAATATTGGAATTTAATCAGATACTTTATAAGTTTTACAAAAACTTTAAATGTTAACATTCCCCAAACACTTTTAATTTTCAGACTGTTCCTTGTTTAGATTTTCCTGTGTCTAGCCCATATAATTTTATAATACAGATGAACATGAGAGAAGCAAAAATGTGTATGTTACATTCCCTTGATAAAAGTTTTTTTTTCCATAGTAATTATTTAGAGTGAATACTTTTGGGAGGATAAATATGCACAATTATACTTTTACTGTGCCTTGACAATTGTGTACATTCAATGCCAACCTTTCACCACTGCGGGCTGCATTTCCACAGGCTGATACAGCAAACATCCTTTCCTGTGGAAGGTAGAATTGCATCCTTCATCAACATTAGTGCATTGACATTTGATACTGGAAATTCCACATTTGCTTAGGAATTCAAAAGAACTCTTTTGCTTTCCTGATGGCTTCCAACGTCACTTTCCCACAAATCTCATAAATGTGAGTATTAAATCTATGCTATCCCCTCCCATAGCTTGGCTTTATTTTAAAATTTATAAGTTAAAACATATGGTTAATCATTTCATAGCAAATTACTTATTGTAATTTACTGATCCTGGAGAAAGTAAAAGAGACTATATATCACTTACTGTGCAGATCATTAAGAGAAAAGGAGCTTATTTTCAAGAGCAGGTCAAATATTGATAATATTACCATGGAAATATGGCCCAGGTGGTAAAGACTTATAAATCAATGGTTTAAACATATTTTATAGATTTTCTTGATCAATAAAAAAGATTTGTATAAATATTTAAATTTAATTTAGTGTTCTGTATTTGCACGAGCATGAAAAACATCACAATAAGTTTTAATTTCCTGTAAACAATTGTACCTTTATTTAACACATTCTTACTGAAACCATAATTCTTGAACTCTTCTAAATAGTAGTTAATGTCTGATGCATTGTTAAAAATGTAATGGCATTTTAAACTTCAATATTGATTTGGGGGCAACGGAACTTCCTAGAAATTTAAAATTTAATTGACCTTAAAAATTACAAAGTTCATAATATAGTTAAAATAATATATATGGTATTGGTGCTATGAATTGGATTGTCATAAAATTATTATTATGTTAACCATCTACAGAAGATTTTTTGTATTTAAAAGTCTATAAAATTGAGAATACCAACATTGTTTATTAAATGCTTCCTCATCCTTATAAGGTTTAAATAAATATATATATTTAAAATATAGTGTATGATATATGTACATATATTTAATTCATAAATGTTAAATATAATCAGTATCATGAAATTGAATTAAAATCTGAAAATTATAAATGAGACATGCAGGTCAGTAGTACTATACTTTACTAACATTAAAGCAGATATTTGCTTTTAATCTTCCCAGGACAAAAGTAAAGAAAAAATAAACAGGACCAATTATGTCAATCTCATAGTCTGTAAAATATATACCTATACATATTAAATCCAATTGGTCAAGTGTCGAGGTTAAGTCCCTAATTTCTTTGTTAGTTTTCTACCTTGATGATCTGTCTAATGACAGTGGGGCGCTGAAGTTTCCCACTATTATTGCATGGCTGTTTAAGTCTTCATAGGTCTAGAAGTACTTGTTTTATGAATCTGGGCATTTCAATGTTGGTGCATATATATTTAGAATAGATAAATCTTCCTGTTAAATTGAATCCTTTATCATTATACAATGCCCTTCTTTGTCCTTTGTTACTGTTGTTGGTATAAAGTCTGTTTTGCCTGATATAAGCATAGAGACCCCCACTTTTTTTTCTTTGTTTTTTGTTTACATTGTAGATCCTTTTCCAATGCTTTACTTTGAGCCTATGGGTGTTTTTGTGTGTGAGATGGGTCTCTTGAAGACAGCAGATGGATATGTTTTGTTTTTTAATTCACCTTGCCATCTGTGTCTTTTAAGTAGGGATGTTTAGACCACTTATATTCAAATTGATATTGATATGTGAGATTTTGATCATATCATAGTTGTTAGCTGGTTGCTTTGCAGTATTTATTGTCTAATTGCTTTATATAGTCTGTGAGGTATGTACTTGATATGGTTTGGCTGTGTACCCACACAAATCTCATCTTGAATTGTAGTTTGCATAATCCCCATGTGTCATGCGAGGGACCCAGTGGGAGGTAATTGAATCATGGGGGAGGTTTTCCCCATGCTATTCTCATGATAGTGAGTAAGTTCTCATGAGATCTGATGGTTTTATTAGGGGTTCCACCTTTGCTCAGCTCTCATTCTTCCCCTTCCTGCCACCATGTGAAGAAGGACGTGTTTGCTTCCCCTTCCACCATGATTGTAAGTTTCCTGAGGCCTCCCAAGTCCTGCAGAACTGTGAGTCAATTAAACCTCTTTCCTTTATAAATGACCCAGTCTTGGGTATTTCTTCATAGCAGTGTGAGAATGAACTAATACAGTAAATTTGTCCCACAGAGAGAGGGTTGTTGCTATAAAGATACCCAAAAATCTGGAAGCAACTTTGGAACTGGGTAACAGGCAGAGGTTGGAACCATTTGGTGGGCTCAGAAGGAGACAGAAAAATTTGGGAAAGTTTGGAACTTCTTAGAAACTTGGAGGACTCAGAAGACAGGAAGATATAGGAAAGTTTGGAACTTCCAAGAGACTTGTCAAATGGCTTTGACCAAAATGTTGATAGTGATATAGAAAATGAAGTTAAGACTGACATGGTCTCAGATGGAGATGAGGAATTTGTTGGGAACTACGGTAAAGGTTGTTCTTCCTATACAAAGGGACTGGAGGCATTTTGTCCCTGCCCTAGAGATCTGTGGAATGCTGAACTTGAGGGAGATGATTTAGGGTGTCTGGCAGAAGAAATTTCTAACCAGCAAAGCATTCAAGAGGAAGCAGAGCATAAAAGTTTGGAAAATTTGCAGCCTGAGAATACAATAGAAGAGAAAACCCATTTTCTGGGGAGAAATTCAAGCCAGCTGCAGAAATTTGCATAAGTGAGGAGGAGCTGAATGTTCCTCACCAAGGCAATGGGGAAAATGTCTCCAGGGCATGTCAGAGACCTTAATGGCAGCCTCTCCTATCACAGGCCCAGAGGCCTAGAAGAGAAAAATGGTTTGCTAGGCCAGGCCCAGGGCGCCCCTGCTCTATGCATCCTCAGGACATGGTGCCATGTCCCCACTGCTTTAGCTCCAGCCTTGGCTAAAAGGGACCAACATACAGCTCAAGTCATTGTTTCAGAGGGTGCAAGCTCCAAGCTTGGGTGGCTTTTATGTGGTTTTAGCTCTGTGGGTGCAGAGAAGACAAGAATTAAAATGTGGGAACCTCAGCAGAAGTCTGCTGCAGGGGTGGAGCCATCATAAAGAATCTTTGCTAAGGTAGTGAAGAAGGGAAATATTGGGTTGGAGCCTCCACCTAGAGTCCCGTACTGGGGAACTGTTTAGTGGAGCTGTGAGAGGAAGGCCACCATCTTCCAGACCCCAGAATGGTAGATCCATTGACAGCTTGCACTGTGTGCCTAGAAAAGCTGCAGACAGTCAACACCAGCCCTTGAAGGCAGCCAGGTGGGGGCTGTACCCTGCAAAGCCATAGGGGCAGAGCTGCCCAAGGCTGTGGGAGCCCACCTCTTGTATCAGCGTGACCTGGATGTGAGACATGGAGTCAAAGGAAGGCATTTTGGAACTTTAAGTTTTAATGACTGCCTTACTGGATTTTAGACTTGCATGGTTCCTGTAGCCCCTTTCTGCCATTTGGAATGGCTGCATTACCCAATGCCTGTACCCACATTGCATCTAGGAAGCAACTAAATTGTTTTTGATTTTATAGGTTCATAGGCAGAAGGGACTTGCCTTGTCTCAGATGAGACTTTTGACTTGAACGTTTGAGTTAATGCTGGAATGAGTTAAGAATTTGGGGGACTGTTGGAAGAGCATGATTGTGTCATGAGCTTTGAGAGAGGCCAGAAGTGGAATGATATAGTTTGGCTGTGTCCTTACCCAAATCTCATTTTGAATTACAGTTCCCATAATCCCCATGTGTCACGAGAGGGGCCTGGTGGGAGGTAATTGAATCATGGGGGAGGTTTTCCCCATGCTATTCTTGGGATAGTAAGTAAGTTCTTATGAATCTGCTGGTTTTATAAGGGACTTCCCTATTCACTCAGCTCTCATTCTTCCCCTTCCTGCTGCCATGAGAACAAGGATGTGTTTGCTTCCCCTTCCACCATGATTGCAAGTTCCCTGAAGCCTCTCCAGCCCTACAGAACTGTTAGTCAATTAAACCTCCTTCCTTTATAAATTACCCAGTCTTAGGTATTTCTTCATAGCAGAGTGATAATAAACGAATACAATATTATGTGTGTTTTTGGAGTACCAGGCATCATTCTTCATTTCTATGTTTAGAACATCCTTAAGGATCTCTTGTAAGGTCAATCTAGTGGTAACAATTTCCTTAATGCTTGCTTGTCTGGAAAATATTTTTTCTCCTTTGCTTATGATTCTTAGTTTTGCAGGATATGAAATTCTTGGTTGAAAATATTATTGTTTTTTTAAGAATGCTGAAAATAGGCTACCAACTTCTCCTGGCTTTTAAGGTTTCTGCTGAGAAGTCTACTGTTAGCCTGATGGAGTTCACTTTGTACATGATCTGATATTTTTCTCTATCTGTTTTAAGGTTTTTTTCTTAAGTGTTGACCTTGGCCAGTCTGGTGATTATTTTCCTTGGTGATGTCTGTTTTGTATCGTATCTCTCAGGTGTTCTCTGTACTTCCTGTATCTGGATGCCTACCTCTCTAGCAAGATTTAGAATTTTTAAAAATTATTCCTTCAAATATGTTTTTCAGGTGGCTTACTTTTTCTCTGTCTCTCAGGAATGCCAATAATTCGTAGAATTGGTCACTTAACATAATCCCTTATTTCTGAAAAGCTTCATTCATTAAAAACATTTTTTTTCTTTATTTTTATCTGTCTGGGTTCATCTGAAAGGCCAGTTTTCAGGATCTGAAATTACTTATTCAGCTTGATTCAGTCTTTTAATAAAGCTTTCAACTATATTTTGAAATTCCTTAAGTGAGTTTTTCAGTTCAGAATCTATGACTGATTTCTTTTTAAGATGTTTATCTCTTTCTTCATTTCCTGGATTGCTTTAGAAGTCTCTTTGTTTTGATTTTTAAGCTGGTCTTGATCTCATTGAGCTTCCCTGTAGTTCATGCTTTGAATTCTTTATCTGTCATTTCTGAGTTTCCATTTTGTTTGGGGACCATTGCTTGAGAGCTGGTATAATCTTTTGGTGGTCACCATAAGATTATGGTGGTCACCATATTCAGATTTTTCATGGTGCTAGAATTTTTGTTCAGGTTTGTTCTCCTCTACAGATGCTGGCACTTCTAATTTTTGTTATTACGTTTGTGTGGATGGGAATTTTTCTTTTTCTTTATTTTCTTATAATATTATATATTGTTTTTTCTTTCCCCTTCCCTCCCTACCTGCACAGAGTGCTGTGTATGGTCTTTTGGCTTTGCTTCTACAGCCCTGTGAATTTCTTTGGGCAGGTTTATATTGGGATGTGCAGTTCAACCTACAAGCCAGTAGATGACTTTTATAGGTAAGAGGTGGCTGTGGACAATGTCACCAAATAATGACTGACTTTGTATGTGCCAAGATTAAAAATGGTATCCTGCTTTCTGTCCTGGGTCTGCAAGTATCTCCCCAAGTTAGCTTTAGGGGTTGGGAAAAACAAAGTGCTCTCTCTCAGCCTAGGTTGCTCAGATCCCCAGTGGACAAGTGAGTCACAGAGGGAGGCTGTCTGCCTCTGTCACATACTGGTACTTCACTCAAAGTCAGCTGGATACCATCATGAGGCCTGTTTGCTGGTGGTCTTCTCCCTGGGATTTGAGGTGTCCTTCACAATTCTGGGGGATACCCATTTTTCTTCTTGAATTAAAGCTCAAATAGTTAATCTTTATGCACTATCCTGCTATTTCCAAGTAGCTGAAGCACACTGAGAGCCTCTAATTCACAATCTTGGAAAACAAAAAACCTTTTGGGTATACACCCAACAATGGAATTGCCAGATTATATGGTAGTTCTGTATAGCAGTTGTACTAGTTTACATTCCCACCAACAGAGGGTGAGTTCCCTTTCCTCCACATCCTCACCAGCATTTGTTATTATTTATATTTTTGTTAATAGCCAATTTAATTGGAGCGAGATGATATCTTAATGTGGTTTTGATCTGCATTTCCATTTTTAATTGAGTTATTTGCCTTTTATTGTTGAATTTTCTATATTCTTTATATATTGTGGATAAAGGTTCCTCATCAGACATATGATTTCCAAATATTTTCTCCCTTTCAGTGGATTGTCTTTTCACATTCTGGATGATGTCCTATGCAGCATGGAAGTTTTGAATTGTGACTAAGTCCAATTTATTGATTTATGTTTTTCACTTATGCTTTGGATGCCATATCCAAGACATTATTACTTATTTCAAGGTCATAAGTATTTACATCTATGTTTTCTTGTAAGAGAATTATAGTTTTGAATCTTACATTCAGATCTTTAATATATTTGGAATTACTTTTTGTGTGTGGTGCAGGGAAGGGGTCTAATTTTCTTCTTTTGCAAATGGATATGAAATTGTTCAAGCTCCCTTTCTTGAAATGACTATTCTCTAAACCTTAAATTGCCTTGGAACTTGGTCAAAAATCAATGGGCTATAAATGTATAGGTTTATTTCTGGACTCTCAATTCCATTTCATTGATCTCTATATCCATCCAGCTTTGTAGTATATTTGGAAATTAAGAAGTGTAATACATCCATATTGGTTCCTTATTAAGATTGTTTTAGCTATTATGGATCCCTTATATTTCCACATGAATTTTAGAACCAGCTTTTCTAGTTCTGCAAAAATAAAAATAAAAATATGTAATTTTGATAGGAATTGTGTTAAATCTACAAATCAATTTTAGGAATATTGATATCTCAATAATGTTAAGGTTTTCTGATCCAAGGACATAGCGTGTCTTTCCATTTATTTATATTATTTTTAATTTCTTTCAATAATGTTATTTAGTTTTCAGATTGTTTTATATTTATTTGCTTAAATTTATGTCTTTTTTTTCTAGATGCTATTGTACCTGTAAATTTTTTCTTAATTTCTCTTTTATATTTTTCTTTGCTAGTTGATTTTTCTTTATTAATCTTATATTCAGAAACCTTGCTGAAATTGTTTATTGTCTCTAGTATTTTTTTAATCTGGATTTCTTTAGTTATTTTATGTGTAAGATCATGTTATCTGAACATAGAGATAGTTTTACTTTTCCTTTCCAGCATGAATGTTTTAAATTTCTTTTTCTTGTCTAATTTTTCTAGTACCAAAAAAATTACAATGTTGAATAGAAGTAGCAAGAGTGTGCATTCTCATCTTGTTCCTGAAATTGAGGTAGGAGTAGAAACATGCATTTTTTTCACCACTAAATATAGTGCTATTTTGGGACTTTTTTATTCATATCAATTATCAGGTTGAGAAAGTTCCCTCAATTTCTAGTATATTGAGTGTTTACAGTCATCCAAATGAATTTATTTTAAATGTTTTTTTCATTTTTTGAATCTCTCGCAACAATCACGTACTCTCTCCTTATTCTAGTAATAGTGTTTAAAATTAATTGATTTTGTCACATTAAAGCAAAGATGTATACTCAATAATCCACCTGGCGATGGTCTATAATCCTTCATATATGTTGCTGGATTTTATTTGCTAGTGATTTCGGGAATGTTTTGAGTCAACATTAAAAGGAGGTATTGTTCTGTAATTTTCTTTCCTTGTTGATGTCTTTGTCTGGTTTTGGTGCCATGGTAATAGTGGCCTCATGTAATGTGTTGGGAGTGCTACTTCCTCTTCTAATTTTAGACAAGTATATGAAGAACCGATATTAGTTCTTTGTGGTACATTTGGTACAATTTACCAGTGAAGCCATCTTGCTTGGACTTTTTATGTGTGAGAAGTTTTGATATTACTAAGTCAGTTTATTATAGAACTATTCAGATTTTGTATTCCTATTTAAGTCAGATTTGGCTGTTTGTGTCTTTGTAAGAATTTGTCCATTACATGAGTTGTTTACAGTATTTTTGAATTCTTTTTCTTTCTGTTAATAGTAATGTCTGGTATCTCATTCTGATTTCAGTAATTGAGTCTTCTCTTTTTCTTCTTGGTTAGTTTAGCTAAAAGTTTTTTCAATTTTGTTACTATTTTCAAAAAATCAGCTTCTTTTTTCATTGATTTCCTCTATTGGTTTACTATTTTTTATTTCATAATTGCCCACCATTAGGTTTTTTTTTCCTGCTGTCTCTGCCTCTGCCTCTGTTTTAGGTTTAGTCTACACCTGTTCTTCCAGTATTTTAAGTGGAAGGTTAGGCTGTTTAGAGACTTTTGTTATATTTAACACAAGTATTTGAAGCTATGCATTTTCCTGCATATCCTACTTTAGGTACATCTTTTATATTTTGTTGTATAATGTTTTTACGTGGGTTTATCTCAAAGTATTTGTTTTCCCCTGTGATTTCTCCTTTGACTCACTGGTTATTTGAGTATATTAAGTTACACAAAATTTATATTTCCCGATTTTCTTTCCATTATTGTTTTCTAATTTTATTTCATTTGGTCAGAGATTATTCTTTATATGATTTCATTTATTTTAAAAATGTGTTGAGGCTTGTTTCACCGTGCAAGATATTATCTATGCTGGAGAATATTCTGGGTGTGCTCTCCTGTTGCTGAGTAGAATCTTTTATGAGTGTCTAGTTGTTTATAGTGTTGCTAAGTCTGCTATTTCTTTGTTGTTTTATTGTTCTGTTATTGAAAGTGTGATATCGATGTATCTAACCATTATTGTTGACCATTCTATTTCTCCCTCAATTTTTGCTTTGTGTGTTGTGGTACCTTGTTGTTAAGTTGTTATAAAGTTGGTATATCTTCTTGGTGGATCAAACCTTTTAACATTACAATATTACCATAGCAGCTTCAGCTTTCTTATGGATGCTGTTTGAACAATACATCTTTTTTCATTCATTACTTTTAATCTCTTTGTGCTTTTCAATTTGAGGTGCTTCTCCTGAAGACAGTTGAATTTTTATTTTCTAATCCTGTCAGAAAATATTATCTTTTGATTGGATTATTTAATCCATTAATATTCAACATAATTGATATAGTTGTATTTACATCCACCATTTTACTTTGTTTTTTGTATTCCTAATCTCTTTTTTGTTCCTCTACTTTCCTTCTTTATTTCTTTCTTTTGCACTAATTATTTTCTACTGTAGCATTTAAATGTATTGTTTTTTCACAATATTTTTGCATTTTTAGTGTCTTCTTAGCACTTATACATTTTACCTTCTAATTCTAATTCAGATTTATTTCAGACAATTTCAGTGAGATATGCAAACTT
Source organism: Pongo abelii (assembly GCF_028885655.2). NCBI lineage: Eukaryota > Metazoa > Chordata > Mammalia > Primates > Hominidae > Pongo > Pongo abelii. The sequence goes on from NC_071988.2 coordinate 192,933,710, forward strand.
AGTTCTACTGTATCTATTCATTCCTCACCTTTACTGTGCTATAATTATTACACATATTACATCTATATACTGTATATCACAAAACTAATAACACATTTGCATGACTACTTTATATACTTTTGTATCTTTTATAGAAACTGCAATAAAAAGTAAACATATATTCATTTAATTTGATATATTAGCTTTCTATTTATTATTTTTATTTTTAAAGAAATAATTCCTGGCCTGGTGCAGTGGTTCATGCCTGTAATCCCAGCATTTTGAGAGGCTGAGGCAAGAGAATCACTTGAGCCCAGCTGTTTGAGACCAGCCATGGCAACATCTCTCTCTCTCAAAAAAAAAAAAATAGCTGAGTGTGGTGGCATGCACCTGTAGTCCCAGCTATTTGGGAGGTTGAGGCAGGAGGATCACTTAAGCCTGGGAGGTTGGAGCTTCAGTAAGCCAAAATAGTGCCACTGCACTCCAGGCTAACTGGAAAACCAAAACCCTATCTTAAAAAGTACTACTACTACTACTACTACTACTAATAACTCGTCTTTATCAATATTCACTATTGGATGATATAATCATACTATTTTTTTACTTATTTAAAAATAGTTTCATTTACTTCTTTGAATATATATATTTATAATAACTTTGAATTCTTTGCTATGTGTAATATCTTCTGTTGCTTGCTTTTTACTTCTTTGTAGCAGTGTTACATTCCTATTTCTTTATCTGTCTTGTAAACTTGTTGATATTTTAGATAATATACTGTAGAAACTCTGGATACTAATTCCCCCTCTCTGTTAGGTAATTTCTTGCTTATTTGTTCACTGATTTGGCTAGACTATTGAGGTAAAGTTTATTTCTTTTGCAGTGTATAACTTACGATGTTGTTCTTCGGAGAATGCAGCCTTGAACATGACCAGCTTGGATGATAGTGTATTTTTTGATTGTCTTTCCCTGATTTTCTGTTAAGCTGTCTATGACTGTCAGTGTCACACTCAGTTGTTAGCCCTTGCTTATTATTAGCTCAGTGCTCTATTGTTTTTGATAGTGCCTCAGGGAATAAATTCCTCCGTAATCTTACCCAATTAAATTGGGCTCATTTTCAAGGCTATGTTCATCCTAGGTTTGAAAAAAATAGTAAATATTCTGTGGATAATGAAAACCAGTTTTTAATTTTGCAAAAGGAGTTATAAAAAAGGTAGCAAAATGACTAGAAGAAATTCTTTAATGCTGGGTTGGAATTGGAAGTATAAATACGTACTCATGGTTTAATATGCACACAAAAATACATATATACATACGCAGGTAGATGTGGAAATAGAAGAAGACGCATGTGTAGATGTGAATATAAATATACATATGTTTAAGCCATGTCAACTAAGAGAGAAATAGTGTAATAGTAGCAGTGAGCACCCCTAATACTCAAATACTGGTATCTAGAAAACTAAGGCTTCTTAGAGGATTGTTTGGTTTCAGGGCTGGGACAAGCAATATACAAGATAAACTTGTAATGTCTTTTTTTGCCAAAAGCTAAGTAAGTACCAAAGAATAATTTGTATCTGACAAAGTACAGTTCAGTCATCTTAACAGAAATACTGCTGGCTAAATATGTAAAAATTAACATTCAAATAAGTAATTATAGAATAGAAGTACAACTTCTTGAATAAAATACTCCACAAGTCTACTTTGATATGAGTACTAATTTTAGTGAATTATAACTCATAAAATAAAACAAATATGTGCTTGTCAATGTTGATATAAATACATGATTTAATGGTTACATTTTTAGAAAGAATAATTGTTGGAAAGTATGATACGAGATGTTGAATGTCACTTCTGTAATAACCTCAGATTATAAATTTTTTCCCAGGCATTAATTTAACATCTTCAATTATCAGTCATTATTTTGGTAAAGTGACAACTCGTTGTGATATTTTTTAGTAAAAATTTAAAACTCTTTATTATTTTATTATATGTTGTATTTATATTAGAATATATAAACAAAATGTAAAAACAACTCAAATATCAAATTTGAAACTTATTTCAAAATATGTGTATGATTCTATGCCTCTTTGAACATTCTTTGTAACCAATAAAGTTAAAAGTTTCCCAAAATTGTAGCGCTATTAAACAACTACTAATAACACATAACTATAAATTGCATGAATTTGATTTTCATTTGTAATTTTCAAGCAATTAGAAAATTATAGAAAAACATGGTGTGTTTATTCTTACAAGAACAGCAAATAAAAAAATCCATTAAAAAGTTTTTCTGTTAGGCCTGAAATAAAACTAAATTGCTCAGTTATATATTTGTTATATTATACTTGAATAGCATATCAACTTTTATTCTGATTATTAAATGTCCACATAAAACTTTTAATATATAGATATCTAAAACTACTGTAAACATTACAAGTATTGTTTTCTTTGTAAATATTATAAACATCATTTTGCTTTTATTATAAAGTACTCACAGGTACAGGTTTAAAATCTTCCTTATGTTTTTTAAGTGTATTTGTACTTTATTGTAATATTTTTAAAGGTCATAGTAATTTATTTTCAACTCAAGTCAAAATGTGGCATATTTTCTTCTCAGCACTTATGGAATTATACCTAGGGTTTCTATTTGCATATAAATAAGTTTTTTTTTAAAAAAGCACTAGAACTTTTCAAATTAAATTAAATATAATGGTGTGATTTTCTTTCAAGTCCTCAAAATAATGCTGTTTTACATAAAATGTTGAGTGTTTTATTGTATTACATCGCTGACAAACTTAGAAACTTTTTGATGTGAACAGATGGTTAAATATAATTTATCCATCTAAGAAAGAAGCTAAAATACATGCTACATACCTATTTTTTAAAATTTTCATTTGTATTATGGTTTTTACTAGTATTCTTTATGCATCTAATTTTTTAAAATCTTCCCCCAGAGTAATAATTAAGATTTACAGAAAAGTTTTCTCTGTATTCAATGTATAATTCCTTTAGCTCAGTCTCATCTAATTATCTTCAGCCTTTCGTATTTATTAATCAACTTGGACTGTTTAAAAGATTTATTGAATAAGTATGAAATATGATCCAGTGGATTGGACTGGGAGAATGTATTGTGAACAAACATGAAACTTCAGAAAAATAGTACCTTCAGAAGCATAGGGAACTTGCTAAATATATATGAATGAATGTGGAAAAAAGTTAGAAAAAAAAGTGATGAGTTTAAAATAATTGGGTTTGGAGTCAGATATTCTTGGTTTGAAATCATAGCCCCACCATTTGGAGAATCTCGTGAGCTAAGGTGAATGTCTTAACCGCTTTAAACTTTATCTTTCCTATCTGAAATAATCATTATTTAGGAAATTGTCATAAATAATAAATGAGATAAAGTATATAAGCATATAAATAATTGCTTCCTTTATTCAACAAATATTTATTGAATGCCTGTTTTATACACTCTTCCTAGTTCTAAGGATACAGAAGAAGCAAGGCAGACATCGTTTTTACTCTCATTAAAATCAGCCATTGTGAAAATTTTAACATAGACATCAGGACAAGATGATTTTGCAATTGGCTGCAATCTAATCTTTAAGAAACAGATAATTTCAATATGGTTTAACACATTCTAGGCTATAGAACCTTAATTATTAGAACTAATACAAATATCAGTAATAAAATAAAATTGGAGGTAAATTTAACATACTTCTATAGATGTATAACTTCAAATAAATTATTATCAAATAGAATTTACTGGTTATAAAGTGTTATATGTATAATAATTAAAACTTATTTTTAGGAAGTTAAAGATAAATCAGATAAAGAACTCTACCCACATATTCCACGTATTTTATTGATACTTTTTTTTTTTTTTTTCTGAGACAGGGTCTTGCTCTGTTACCCAGGCTGGAGTGCTGGAGTGCACTAGTGCATTCATGGCTCACTGCAGCCCTGAACTCCTGGGCTTAAGCAGTCCTCCCACCTCAGCCTCTCAGGTAGTTGGGACTACATATGCATGCCACAATGCCTGGAATTTTTTTTATTTTTCGTAGAAACTGGCTGTCACTATGTTGGCCAGGCTGGCCCAAACTCCTGGGCTCAAGCTATCCCCCTGCTTCAGCCACTCAAAGTGCTGAGATTACAGGCTTGATACAATTCTTAAGTCAACAAGTTAAGCCAGAAAGAAAACCAGTATATTAAAAAACTTGGAAATCACGTTTGGAAAAATTCATCTGAACAACAAAAAACCCAACAAAATTAAAGCCAAAACATTCTCTAAATATAAAAGAAATATAAATAAATGATTAAAATATAACATCTAGCAGCAAATATTAAAATAAAGCTTGCAACTGAAATTTTTAAATTTACTTATTTATACATTTTTTGTTTGTTTGTTTGTTTGTTTTATTGAGATGGAGTCTCACTCTGTTGCCCAGGTTGGAGTGCAATGGCACGATCTCGGCTCACTGCAAACTTTGCCCTCCGAGTTCAAGCGATTCTCCTGCCTCAGCCTCTGAGTAGCTGGGATTACAGGCGCCTGCCACTGTGCCTGGCTAATTTTTGTACTTTTAGTAAAGATGGGGTTTCCATGTTTTCCAGGCTGGTCTTGAACTAGTGACCTTGTGATCCACCCGCCTCGGCTTCCCAAAGGGCTGGGATTACAGGCTTATTTATATATTGTTTTTTGTGAAAAATCAAGCATAAGGTATGAATAACTTAATTTCTTGTCAGATCTCACAAATTCAACATATAAATCAGAATGTAGTTCTAAGTATAACTCGAGTTACTGAATTAGATAAATGCCATAAAGTTACACATGGAAGTCTAGTATCTGTGCACAGCTATAAGATATTAGATAAGAATGGATAAAGAAAGAACGCATAAAGGACTTGATTACAAGGCATGAAACTGTATTATAAATATATTGCAATAAAATATTGGATTGTCATAGCCATCAATTAGATCAGTGAAATTGAATATATAGCTCTGCTTTTAATTCTTGTGCTGGTCAATATTTTTTTAAAAAGTTATAATTCTTAATTCTTTTGAGAATATGAGGAAGTGTCCTCTTACATTTCTGGAAGAATTATGACTTGTCACAACATTTGCCATAATCAATCCTTCATTATTGACCAAAATTAGAGTAAAATCTACTGTACAATAAGGAATCCAAATGTTTTGACTCTATCCTGTTAAAAAAAAAAAGAGCACCAGTAAGTAACAATATATATACACAGTTGTTTATTATAATACTTTTTATGATGACAGAAAATGACTTTAAATAAGCTGTGTGAATATCAATAATTTTTTTAAAGAATATTGTGTTTCTCCTCTGTCATGACGTCTTGAAGCCAAAACAAACACAAGAGAAAAATTAGGATAAATATATATAAGGTAACCTAGAGAAATTTTCATTATGTGTTATTAAATAGAAATGCAAGGAATTTGACTATAAAATCATGACTGATTATAATTTGATGTTAGGTTTGATCTCTATTGAAATCAGTTAGTCATATTGTTCACTTTGTGTTTATAACAGATTCATGTGGTTATCTGTATGTTTGCATGCATATACTCATTTGTTTATCATTCGTTTATTAAACAAACATGTTTGAAGAGCTTCCTCTGTGCTATGCACTGTTGTAGCTTTTCATATGAAGGAAAAAAGAAAAATCCCTGCCTTCATGGCTTTAGTTAGATGGTGATGGGTATTGGGGAGGAAAAGAAGGCAAGATATTGATATAAGTGGAGGATGCTGTACAGTATTATATGGTCAATGACAATACATTGATGCAACAATATGTTATCTTCCATCTGGTTCTAGTCCTTGCAGCAGTAATACTCCTACATCTGCAATCTCATTTACTCATCTTTTTAGATTAGGATTTTCTATAGGGCATTTCTCAAGACAACTTGACTATTTAATGATTTGTTATCAGAATTTGATTTCAATGCTCTTAGCCAGGAAAATTTCCCATCATAACCTTTATTTTTGTAGGTACGTGTTATAAGGTCAAAGTCTCATCGTCTCTGCATAGTTATAATATGCCAAAATGTGTTTCTTATTAATTTTTTGTATTCAAGATGAGTTTTCTTATACACAAGGGATCATTCTGATTGAAAACTTTTTCACATAGAATTTCTATGACTTTTGAAATATTTAATGTAAATTAAGGGGTTTGTGCAAGCTGAAGGCTGTCCGCCTTCATTATTTCAATGGGCTTTCTCCTCACTATTTTCTGCGACTGGGGTGAGAAGTGCACTTCTTATGGGCAATGTTTTTGTTATCTTTGAAGCACCAGGCCATTAGTTTTTTGCAATGACAGAGGAAAATAATCTAACCACCTAAAAAAAAATTGGACATATTTTACTTAGCTGCAGTTGCATAACAAACTATGCAACAAAACCTAGTGGATTAAAGCAATAGTTTTAATTTTCTCACTGTTTGTGGATGAGGAATTTAGGAAGTGCTTAGCCAAGTGGTTCACTTTTGTTTCCCATGATGTCAACTAAGGAGTCTCAGTGCCTGGAGGATCCACTTTCAGGGCTCACTCAAGTGTCTGGCACATTGATTCTGACTTTGTACTGAGGCTTTCGCCAGAGATACCAACTGAATCATCAGCCAAGGGCTTTGGTTCCTCTTCATATGAACCTCTATTTTTTTCCACATCTTACCATGAGAATTCCAAGAAGCTGCTAATCTTTTCATGCCTAGCCTCAGAAATCCTCAAAAGACCCTACAGTCACATTCCTTCTTTTAAGTAAGTCATGAATGTCAGCCTAGGCTCTAGGGTACTCCTCTTGGTAGGTAGTGCTCTTGGGAGGAGTACTAAAAAGTTTAAACCATCTTTAATTTACCACAAAAAAACTTCTTCTGTCTCTATTTTATAACATTTACCTGAAGTTCTAATGTAGACTTTCCTATCTGATATAAATTTAGTTTAGTTAATATCCTGTGCCTAAATCTAAAAAATATCCATTGTGTATATTTAAAAATAACAATTTTTTGACCAACAAAACATTTGGAAGGCTATGTTTTCTCTTATTATATTAATAATAATTGTAATTCTTAATAATAGGAAAATTTTCTATACTTTTTATGTGCTTTAACTCATTCAATATTCAAACAACTCTGTGTGCAAGTTAGTATTATCCAGATTTTCAAGATGAAAAGTGAGACATAGAAATTCTATTAGTCCATTTTGCATTGCTATAAAAAATACCTAAGGCTGGGTAATTTATAATAAAAGAGTTGTATTTGGCCCACAGTTCTTCAGATGGTACAAGAAGTATGCTGCCAACACCTGCTCAGCTTCTCGTGAGGTTTCAGGAATCTTACAATCATGGCAGAAGACAAAGAGGGAGAAGGCATATCACATGGTGATAGAAGCAGCAAGAGAGAGTTGGGTAAGGGCCACATTCTTTTAAACAACTGGATCTTGTGTGAAATCACAGCAAGAATTTACTCATTATTGCCAGGAGGGCTCCAAGGCACCATATGAGGAATCTGCTCCCATGACCCAAATACCTCCTAACAACCCTCACCTTCAACATTGTGGATTACATGTCAACATAGAAAATGTCAGATCTAAGTTTCAGAAACAGGCAATTTGTTTCCATAGACTAAATATTTAACATCCTATTTCTTTTATAATATTGAAACAAAACACCATGCTTTAAAGAAATCTGTCTTTAAGTGTACCTTGAAATCTCATTTCAAAATTCTGTCTCTTTCCCTTCAGGTAAATACCTAATTTAGGATTTAATCTAGCTATTGCTTGAGAAGATATCACTTGTGTTTATTTTATATTTATTCTAGAAACTATAACCTAATTATAACAATGCTGATATCTATATAAGCTAAAGAAGCAAGTCTGCCTTTCTTTGTAAGATACAACCTTTATTTTCCTTCTAACAGTTTCATCAGGATTACCAAGCTTTTATTTTGGCATTAAAACTGTTAAATGTCAATAAAAAGATAAATGCGTTTGTAATATTTTCAGTCGTTTTGCGTTTGTAATGTTTTCATCTCGTTTTATAAAAGCTTTTCCACAAAGACTGAGAATTGTTGGTATGTTGAGAACACTATAAAATATTTTCAGTAACATTAGAATAAATTTGTTTACATATTTAAGAAACATTTGTTACATCCATTGGACACAGAATGCATTATTTACAATTAGACAGAGGAGATAAGACAGACACAAATTAAGAATACAAGTCAGTTTATTAAAAATATGTATAGGAGTGAGTCAAATACATTTTAAACTATTGCCATGGTAAGAATTTGAATCAATAGATATTATTTAATGGAATAAAGATAAAATAAAATAGTATTAAACATTATAAAATGTTTTAGGTCTACTTAATTCTTAGTTAATATTTTCCTTAGAGTGAAATTTTATTTGTTTCATAATGCTGAGAAGAAATTTAAAAATAATTATATTTCTACTGTAAAACACATTTTGTAGAAATTTCTTAGAAGCAATTAAAAGCACAAAACCTGTTATAAAATGAAAAGGGCAGAATGATGTGCTGGAGAATGACATTTTCATAGCGAGAAATTTGAACAGATTTTTTAGCTGTACGTCATGTTAGGAAAACAGGAAGGATGCTTGCATATAATAATACTGGTGATTTGAATGCAGGAAGTATGTTGTTTTTGTAGTACATGGAGCTTAAGAGTATTTTATTCTACGGATGCCAAACTGGTTTTAATGTCTAAAGCTCCTAAGTTGCTAAGCTTAACGTATGCATCTAGGCAGTTTACAGTGCTTCACAAGTGCAAAGAAATTTTCTTCAGCTGAGAGACTGAGACTAATTTTTAATATTATAAAACCTAGCCTGGACAAATATGTATATTTAATTGATAAGTTTTAAATTCTAAAAGTAAGGAAAATTACAACATTATTTTTTTCCTTAGGTTGCAGATAACATAGGGTAAACTGTTTTGATCCTGTTTAAATTCCGGGGTTTATTAAACAAAAAATTGATCAGGTTGCAACAGAAGCTTAGATATTTAAAGTATGATTCAATTTGTAATTTTTCTGGAGCAATACATATTACTGCCTCTTATTGCATATTTTGATACCTGAAGTTTTTGTTCACAAATAAGATGTTATAAAACTGGTAATATTATTTGCCATGATAAATTCAATAACCTCAAGAATAAATAAAACATAGCCCAGAAACAAAGAGGGGTTGAGTTAATGATTTAGTTTGGATATTTTTCTGGCAATGATGAACAAGCTTATCCAGGCTATTTCTCCCATGTCAAAGTGAGTCATCAAGGTAGAATATCTCTATCTGATTATGGTAATTATACATTGCTCCATCTCTGGCTTGTTCTGCCTGCTTTAGCTCAGAAAGCAAACCTACTATTGGAATTACATAGTGTGTAACTAACTATGCTATTCATTGGGTGAGTTATGTGGCAATAGACTATAATTTATGGATTACTTATGTCTTTTTTATTATGTAAACAGGTTTATTTCCATCATCTTTTATAACTTTTACACAACTCTATGATATAGCTTTCCACTTTAAAGATGAGAACATGAAAGCTTATAGCTTCATGCACTTCATAAAACCAGGATTTGAACATTGGTCTACTTCATTCTAGTACCTATTTTTAACCGCTCTATCATAGCACTTACAAATGATAACTCTCTTTCCAAGGAAAACATATCCACAGATGAGCTAAGAAGCTAGAGCACTCTAATTAGAGCCTACCATTTTGTTTCCTTGTGATACATAAAAAACAATTTCTTTGGCTGTTTAGAAAAAAATTTGTAGCTTAACTTTGAAAGGATTGCATAAAAGACAGTGAGGTGATAAACGTAATCTGGATAACAGTTATACCATAAGAAAAAACAAAAAAGTGAGAGAAAGGAAAAAGAAAATTTATATATAGTGGGTTGAATATAGTGCCTTCCCCAAATTCACGTCTACCTAGAGGCTCAGAATTTGACCTGATTTGAAAATGTGGTCTTTACTAATGGAACTAATTAAGGATGTGAAGATGAAGTCATCCTTGATTCATCCTGGATGAAATAATCCTCAGCCTGAAATCAAATGACTGGTATCATTATAAGAGAAAGGAGAAGGAGATTTGTGCACAGAGAACAGGGAAGAAGATTATGTGAAGAGAGGGACAGAGATTGGAGTTCTGCTGCCACAAACCAAGGAAGGGCGGGAGCACCAGGCAGACTCTATTCTGAAGGTTGGAGAGAGAGCATGGTCCTACTGATAGCTTTATTTTAGAATTCTGACCTCCAGAACTTCAGAAAATGAATTTCTTTTGTTTTAACTCACCTAGTTTATAGTAATTTAGTACCATAGCCCAAAGAAATCATATAAATTATTTTATTCCATACAATTTGGGGATTGTTTCATGTACAAGAGGTGAAAAAGAATAGCCTCCTATTTATAAAATAAGAGAAATGTGCCTCACTGTGTGAAATCATAAAGAGTGTGTTGCTTTTAATAAGCAAATAAAAGTACTTTGGTTATGTGTTTGAATAAAGTGCCTACACACACACACACACACACACACACACACACACACACACAGATCTCAGTATATCACAACATGATTTTTGAAAGTTCAACATTGATTCAACAAGCACAACCGTTACAATAGGGATGCACATTAATTACTAAGATGCTCCTTAGATAGTCTCAGTCTTGCTTTAGGAAGACTTCTCTAGATAGATAGATGGATTTAAAAGGGTATACCTTGCGTAATTATATTAACAAACTTCCCTACTGCCAGTATATTCCTACATGTTTGTATGCACACACACACACACACACACACACACGTATAGCAGACAGATCTTGGCTGGGTAAATTTTTTTTGTATTCGTGCAGCTTAGATCTTATTTAATCAATAGCCTAATTGATTTTTAGTCCGCTTATTCTATCAGCTATTGGATGAGATGGGTTAAAGGCTTCTTTTGTGACTGTGGATTTGTCCATTTCTTCTTTTAGTTCTGTTAATTTTTCTTTACATATTGTGAACTATGGTATTGTACACATACAAGGTTAAGATTGTGATATCATCCTAAATGTACAAGTGTCTTATTCTTATGAAAAGTTTCCCTTTATCTCCATTAATTTTTATTGCTTTAGAGATTTATTTTTAGCTAACATTAAAATACACTTGATGTTTGAACAACATGGAGGTTAGGAGTCCTGGCAATCCATACAGTAGAAAATCCATATATAACTTTTGACTCCCCCAAGACTTAACTACTAACAGCCTACCAATGACTAGAAGCCTTATGAATGACATAATTGAATAATATATATTTTGTATGTAATATGTATTATATGTTGTATTTTTTAAAACAAACCATAAACTAGAAAAAAATATTATTAAGAAAATAATAAGGAAGCAAAAATATATTTAGTATTAAAATATATTTAGTATTTTTAAGTGGAAGTGAATATCATAAAGGTCTCCATCCTTGTTGCCTTCACATTAAGTAGGCTGAGGAGGAGGAAGAACAGCAGGGGTTGATTTTGCTGTCTCAGGGTGGGCAGAGGGAGAAGAGATGGAGAAGGTAGAAGAGGAGCAGGAAATGCGGGTACACATGTTGTAATTTTATAGAAATGCATGGTAATTTCTGTCTGACACTTTTGCTTTTTTGTTGTTCCAAAAATGTTTCTTTACAGTACTGATATTTCCTTCAATATTTAACTTCAGTTTCAGTGTCCATATCATAGAAGGGTCCAGGTCACAAAAGAAGTCAAAAGCAGTCTTGAATAATTAGAACCATGCTGCCAGATTGTATGATGTCAGGTTGTTTTCTGGCATTCCCTTCCTCATCATCTGGCACAAGTTTGAAAGTGCTTATCTTCTTCAAGTCATCTTCTCTTAATTCCTCTGGTTAGTGTCTATAAGCTCTTGAATTTTTCAAGATCTCTATCTTGAAAGCTTTAACCTTTCATTTTTTGCACTGTATCCACAATCTTTTTCATAATTTTCTTGATTGTGTTATAAATCCTGTGAAGTCATGCACAACATCTAGATATAGTTTTCCCCAGAAGGAATTTATTGTTTTAGTTTTGATGATTTCATGGCTTTTTCTATAATGATGGCATTTCAATGATACAATTCTTTCAGACTTTCATGATGTTCTCTTTATTGGGATTCTCTTCTGGAGCACTGATAATTCTTTCCATGGAGAACCTTGTGTAATGAGCCCTAAGGGTCCTTATGATCCCTTGATCTAGAGACCGAGTTATAGACGTTGTATCTGGGGCAAGCAGACTACTTCAGTGCCTTCAGTGTTAAACTCATGGGGTTCCGGATGACCAAGGGAATGATGCAATATCAAAATAACTTTAAAAAGCAGTCCCTTGCTGGCAAGGTACTTCCTGACTTCAGAGACAAAGCATCAATGGAAGCAATACAGAAAAAAATTTTCATTGACCAGACTTTCTTGTTGAACAGCCAAAAGACTGGCTGCTAGTGTTTATCATCTCAAGAATCAGGATTAGCAGCTTTCGATAAGGGCAGTCTTGATTATAAACTCGATTGAGTTTGCATAACACAATACGGTTAGCCTACCATTTCCTGCCTTAAATCATGTTGCTCACTTCTCTTCCCTACTAATATGTGTTCTTTTTGGCATCTCCCCCCCATAATATGTCACGTTTATCTACTTTAAAAATCGGTTAAGGTAGATATTCTTTCTCTTCAATGATTTTCTTAATGACATCTGGGAACTCACCCGCTGCCTCTTGATCAGCAGAAGCTACTTCTTCTGTTGTCTTGTCATATTTTAAGAAAAACATCTTTCTGAAATTATCAAGCCACACTTTGCTGGCATTAAATACTCCAGCTTTAGATCCTTCCCCTTCCTTTTGCTTTAAATGGTCATATAATGACTTTGTTTTTCCTGAATCATATTAGATTCTTTAGGTATGCCTTTCTTATAGCAATCCTGCACCCACGTAAAAGCTGAATTTTCAATATGAGATAAAAAAGTATTTCACAAAAAGTGCAAGGATTTTGTGCCTGCTGGCATAGCTGCAGCGATGGCTTCATAATGTTTCTTTTCTTTTTTTTTTGCAATGGTCATTATATTGGATTCATTTTTCTTAAAATGGTGGGCAACTGCAGCTGCGGACTTCAATCTTTCTTGTGACGTCATGACTTTTCTCTGCTTCTTGGAACTGCTTTTAGCATCACTAGTGGCACTTGGTAGAGGTCCCATGGTGTTATTTAAGGCTTATGGTATTGCATTAAACACCATGAAAAAAAAGAGAGAGAAATATGAGAGATCAGCTTTTAACTGCAATATGCAATTTGCTGAATAGACAATTGATCATGTGTAGATGATTAAGGTCACATGACATTTTAATCACATACTTGTAACATTTGAATTCACTACCATAGCAACAAGAAGTGGCTATGAAATTATTACCGTAGTATACTATGTACTACAGTTGGTTATATGCAGTTATGATTTAATGCTGCATTTTTACATTTGTTAACTCTATTATAACCTTTGTATTACTTTTGAAATGCATTGTACTTCAAGAAATATTTAAAATCTCTATGACACTATTTTTTTCAGTTTTATTCAATTATTATGCGTTTATATTTACACATATATGAGCGCTTTCTCTTCACTATTTCTTGCACTTTTCTGGAATCACTTTCATTCTTCTAGAGGAACTGTTATGTATTTTTTATTGCCAACATGTTTGAAGATTAATTCTTTCTAAAAAATCTTTTCTAAAAAGTATGTTTAATTTATGTTCATTTAAAATAAATTTTCACTGGCTACAAAAATCTAGATTGAAGTGGGTTTTTTCAGCAATTTAAATATGTCATTCTGTATTATGGTCAGCTCAATAATTACTGGGAAATCCTTTAAAGATATTGAAAATTTTTTCCCTCATTACTATTTTTTACTCAATATTTCCTTGGTTGGTTAATCTCTGGTTGCTTTTATTTTTTATTATTTCTTTTGAATTTTCAACAAATATAATTAAATTATGATTTGCTTAGGTGTAAATAACATTCAGTTGGAGAAAAGTTATGGCAGGTCCAAAACAAAGACTTGGGTTGGATCTGATTTTACTTAGGATGATAGACAAAATGGAAGAATGTATTTTAAATAAGATAATAAATAATGTAAATATAAAAATCGTGGCTATATATACATGAATTTTATTTTACAATAAGGTATACTTTACAAGAGATTTTTGTTAAAAAATGGGAAGATATCAAAGAATATTAAAATTTGGAAAGAAAATAGTAGGTATATAGAGAAAATGGGTAGAATTATTTTTCACTTTCTTCTACATTACTTCTAAGAAAAAGTAATTTGGATGAGTAACTCATCCAGATGCAATGAAAACCTCAATTTATTCTCCACCAATTTACCCTTCAATAAAATAAATTCCAATGATAGCTGATTTATTTTGTAATGTCTCAAATGGACAAGTTTGATATATATTTTTGAAATGAATATCCAGGACTTCATGGTGGATTGGATATGAAGGGGAGCAAGAGAAAGAGAAAGAGAGAGCAGAATTGAAGAGTAAACTAATATTTAATTGACCAACATTATTGTTGGTCAAGTTGTTGGTCAATTAACTTGACCAACTGAGTGTAAGGTGATGTCGTTTGCTAAATTGAAGACCGTGGTGGGGAAACCCATTTGAGGTAGGAAATAATGAATACATCTTGGATATGTTAAGTTTGCCATTTGTGTGATTTACACAAGTGGCTTTTTTTTTATATAAACATATTATTCAAAGGAATGTCTCTTCTTTGAGAAAATAAATTGAGTCATTTACATATGATTGGTGTTTTAAATAGCTCATTCAGTTGCGTGCACTCAGGACAGGTTAAGAGAAAGGAGCAAAGAGTCTCAATACCAAACACTCTGGAATTTAGAGATCAAGAATAGGAAAATAATCTCAAATCTCTGGTAAGAGAGTAATGATGGCAGTGGTGGCCCATCTGGAGGAGCTGCTGCCATGACACTGGCTGCCATAGAGGAGGTGTGGCAGGGACTGTGGTCACCACAGAGCATGAGGGAGCTAGGAACAGGCAAAAGCCCCTTGCTTCCTAGTTGGCAAGGTGTGAGCCTCATGCTCCCTGGGCACAACTGCTGGCCACCCAGCCATGGCTCTGGACTAGGACATCCCTGTGCTCTTGGAGGCTAGGAGCAGGCAAGAGCTCTACCATCCTGGGTGAAGTTGTAGCTGTTTGGCCACAGGTTTGGAAGTGCCTGCTCCCACTGCCTGGCCTCCTTCTGTTCCCAGTGCCCGCTCTGATCTTGGAACAAAGTTGAGGCCAAGCTTGGGTGCTGTCACAACCTGGCCAGGTGTGCCCAAGCTCGAGACAGTGCTGACATGCCAGCCCCCTGCCACCTCAGCCCCCTCCAGACTTTGGGTACTGATAAGACCAGGAAGGAGCCTGAGGGGGCACTGAGGGTGGCTTGGCACAGGCCTGTAGGTGCCCCTTGGCACAAACAGCTGGCAGGAGGCAGACAGGCTCCTGGGTAAGTCCCTGGTGAAGCCCCACCTTCAGGCCATGGATGGCCTAATGCCTGGGGGCTGGGCTGATGGATGCAAATGGGAACGCATGGTGCCTTTTCTGGGCCTACCCATGGCAGCCATTGAACAAAACAGCATGTACTTTCTCCCTTCTGAAGCCCATAAAAATCCCGGATTCATCCAGACTCAGGGAGATGACCTGATAACCAGCTGTGGTGTGGAGCTACCCACTCCAGAGTCTTCCATCTGCCAAGAGCTGGGCAGATAATGGGACCACCAGCTGTGGAAAAGAGCTACCCAGTCCAGCGTTTCCTCTCTGCTGAGACCTTAGCAGACGTCGGGATTACCAGCTGAGGATAAGAGCTACCCACTCCAGGGCCTCCTCTCTGCTGAGAGCTGAACACTCGTTGGGACACCTTGCCTCTGGAGAGTAGTGACCCTGAGCTGTTTCCTTGCTCAATAAAGCTACTCTTCACCTTGCTCACCCTCAACTTGTCCACATACCTGATTCTTCCTGGACACAGGACAAGAACTATGGACCTGTTGAATGGTGGAGCTAAAAGAGCTTTAACAAAAACAGGGCTGAACCCCCCCCCCCCCACATTGCTTGCCACACTGTGGGCAACAAGAAGGAGAGAAGAGAGAAGGAGAGAACATCTGTGGCCCCTTGGAAGGCCCAGACCTAGGAGCTACCCCAGCCAGGGCTGTGATCCCCTCTCTGGGGCTCTGTGGTTCCTGGAGTCTTCAAACTTTTGGGCACCACAGCATTCCCCAGTGCCAGCCGTGGAAGCAGCTTGTAGTATGTCTGGTTCAGCTGCAGTTTCATAAGGAGCTGGCATCCATGCCAGCGCCTGGGGCTGCCTGTCCCACTGAAGGTGGCATGCCTGACTGTGTGCAGTGGTTGGACCACCTGCTTGCTCACTCACACATTCCTGCTGCTTTGCACCTGGCTTGCCCCCTGGAAGGCATGAGATTCTAGCCCGTAATGTGAGTCGAGTGCTGCCTGCCAAGCCAAGTGGGTAGAACAAGCCCAGTAAGCCCCAGTAAAAACTTGGGCAAAGGCACCACTGGCCGCAGAGGTTTCTGGCCGGTGAAGCAACACCCCAGGGATCCTGTAATAGTAAGGAATCACAATCACTAAAATAAAAGAGTGTTTCAAGAACAAAGCAGCGTTCAGCATTGAACAAAGAACAAAGGAGTGTGTGAATTCAAGTTGCCAAAGTGCCCGTTAAGCATTGGAACCATAACAAAAGCAAAAATTGACAAATGTGGCCTAATTAAACTGAAGAAATTCTTCACAGCAAAAGAAACTATCAACAAATTAAACAGACAACCTACAGAATGGGAGAAAATATTTTCTAACTACACATCTGACAAAGGTGTAATATCCAGAATCTATAAGGAACTGAAACAATTTAACAAACAAAAAACAAATAACCCATCAAAAAATGGGCAGATACATTAACAGACACTTTTAAAAAGAAGACATGCAAGTGGCCAACAAACATATGAAAAAATGTTCCATATCACTAATCATCAGAGAAATGCAAATCAAAACCACAATGTGATACCATCTCACACCAGTTCGAACGTCTATTATTAAAAAGTCTAAAAATAACAGATGCTGACCAGCCTTCAGAGGAAAGAAAATACTTACACATTCTTAGTTGGAATGTAAATTAGTTCAGCCACTGTAGAAAGCAGTTTGGAGATTTCTCAAAGAACTCAAAACTACCATTAGGCCCAGCAATCCCATTGCTAGGTGTATATCCAAAAGGAAACAAATTATTCTACCAAAGACACATACACTTGCATATTCATTGCAGCACCATTCATACTAGCAAAGACATGGAATTAACTTAAATGCCCATCACTGGTGGACTGGATAAAGGAAATGTTGTATATATACACCATGCAATACTATGCAGCCATAAAAGAGGACAAAATGATATTCTTTGGAGCAACATGGATGCAGCTAGAGGCCATTATCCTAATCAAATGAATGCAGAAACAGAAATCCAAATACCACATGTTCTCAATTATAAGTGGGTGCTAGACATTAGATACACAAGAACATAAAGATGGCAACAATAGAAATCGAGGACTGCTAGATGGGAGAGGAAGGGAGGAGGGCAAGGGTTGAAAAACTAACTGTTGGATACTATGACCAATACCTGGGATCACTCATACCCTAAACCTCAGCATCATGCAATATACCCAGGTAATAAACCTCCACATGTACCCCTGAAGCTAAAATAAAAGTTGAAGAAAAAGAATTGGAGCCGTGAAGACCATTAACGACTTTCATAAGAGAAGTTGTAGGAATGTGGTAAGGGCAGAAATGCATGTATTGAGTTTAAGAATAAAAACGTGACAGAATGAAAGGTTTCTTTGGAAATGTTTGTTTTGAAACAATTATAGAAAAATGGGATGTGGAACAACAGAAGTGTCAAGGTAGAGTCTATATACCAGCAAAGGCGTGCCTGTAAGCTAATAATAGTCTATTCTAGAGAATAAGAGGGATTGACAGTTTAAAAATGAAAATGTGGCGGGGTGCGGTGGCTCATGGCTGTAATCCCAGCACTTTGGTAGCCCCAGGAGGGCAGATCAAGAGGTCAGAAGTTCAAGAGCAGCCTGGCCAACATGGTGAAGCCCTGTCTGTACTAAAAATATAAAAATTAGCTGGGCATCGTGGTGTGCACCTGTAATCCCAACTACTCGGGAGGTTGAGGCTAGAGAATCTCTTGAACCTGGGAGGCAGAGGTTGCAGTAAGCCGAGAATGGCCACTGCACTCCAGCATGGGTGACAGAGTGAGTCTCTGTCATGAAATAAAAAAAGTGAAAATGTTTAACTGAGTGTTAAAATCTTTGTATCCATAGCACAAGATACTTACCTTTGATAAGCAGAGAGCCACATAGTCTTTGCAATGCTATTGTAATTTATTCAAAAAATAAAAGAGGTATAGCTGTGTATTTGGTAGTGTAAAATAACAGAAAAAGAACGTGAAGACTTATGAATTGCTTAGGAAATACAAGACAAGGTCAGAAGCTAAATGATGCATGAGAAGGCTAATAAGTGAGAAATATAAAAAATAGCTATCATAGAGAGTAAGAGCAGATGCTGTAGAGAAATAAGGTTACTAAGCGGTACTGAGTGTCCATGGAAACTGGCGATCATGAGCATATGGTGAGACCATTTTGTGTAGGGTGTGATTTCTCCTGCAAAATTTTCTACGTATCTGCATGTATGAAAAAGATTGGTAAGTTCCTCCAGGAAAGAAAAATTTCCATGTGATTGTGAAAAAGATAAGTTGCAATTTGTAAATTTTTGAAGGAAATTGAAGATCTCAGTGGTGTCAAATGATTAATACAGTTAATGCTTGTATAAGAAATAGGTTATATTTGAAGATTTTTCAAGTAAAAATAGGTTTTGAAGGTAATGCAATTTTTGCTAATTATAAGGTTTATGATATAATATGAAAATATAATTGGATGAAAAGGAGATAAAAGTCATTAGAGATCTAGAAGTCAAGGAACTTAGAGCCAAGTGGGCAGGGTGAACTAATCATATGTAAGTTGAAGTTTACAAAGAATAGAAAGGTTAGTAATAACTTAATATAATGTTGAAAAATATAAGGGAGTCTATGGTTAACCCCCTACCCCCAAATGCAGAGAGGATGGCAAAGCTGAATGTCATGGACTTAATGAAGAACTTTTACAACCAGAGGAAACAAGTGGTTTGGAGGTAACCTTGAATTGCAAGAACACTAACCCTACTTTACAAGTTTGATGTACGTGGCATGAGGCTAAATAATCAGGTCACACTTAAGGGAAGAATACCCCCTTATCAATTAAGGTGGGAGAAAAAATACTATGAAAGAAGATGAAGATTAATAGAATGATCTGGTCAAAAACAGGAATTTTCTGGGGCATAGTGGAGCAAGTTTGGAAGGAAGGGAAGAGGAGTGAGAAGGGGATGATAAAAAATATGTAGAATGAGTTAAGAGGAAATAATGCATACCTTAGGGGACTTAGACTTCTGGTTGAACTGAGATAGGTGAGTATTATGAATATTTTTAATGGTTTCCATGAGAAATTATCAAGGTATGGTGAATAAAATCGGCAAGTCTCAGCTTTGAGCTCATGTTGTAGCAGGCAATGGCAGAATATAAATAACTCTATAAGATATGTGGTGATAGTGCTGTGGACAAAGATAAAATCAGATGCAGAATATGGTGAATTAAAGTAGTGATAAAGGGCTATTTTACATTCAATATCTGGGGAAAACCTTCTGTTACAATCAAATTTGAACAGAATACTGTGAGTATGGGGATTATGATCGGTGACAAAGAGGGGAGGTAGTTGGGAGCCAGAACATGGAGGACCTAAGGAACTGCTGTAAGGCCTTTGACATTTATTCAGAATGAATGGACACCGCTGACCGATTTTAAGCAGAATATCTGTCAGATATTTTAGAAGTGGTATTCTGACTGCTATGCTGAGAATGAGAAAACGTTCTTTACTGGATAGATTTTGAAGGCAGAGTCAACATCAGTTGTGCTGTATTACAAGTGATGCAGAAAAGCAAGAAAATAACCAAGGAGACCTCTAAATATGTGTGAGAGTTTTCCTCCTGTTTAACAGATACTCTATATCGAGATGAAAAAGACCGAAGTGCAGGTTTGTGGGTGGGAAACAGAAGGTTTATTTTATTTTATTTTATTTTATTATTTTTGAGACAGAGTTTCGCTCTTGTTGCTCAGTCTGGAGTGCAGTGGCACCAGCTGGGCTCACTGCAACCTCCACCTCCCGGGTTCAAGTGATTCTTCTGCCTCAGCATCCCAAGTAGCTGGGACTACAGGCACACGCCACCATGTCTGTAATTTTTTTCTATTGTTGGTAAAGACGGGGTTTCACCATATTGGCCAGGCTGGTCTCAAGCTCCTGACCTCAGGTAATCCGCCCCCCTCGGCCTCCAGAAGTTCTGGGATTACAGGCGTGAACCACCGTGTCCCACAGAAGGTTAATTTTAGACATCTAGGTGGAACTGACAAGACAGTAGGCTGTTAAGTGGATTGGTATAAACTGGGGGTGTAATTTGGAAGTAAATAGCATATAGTGGTATTTATATCCATGAGAGTGGTGGAGGTCATGTGAACAGTCCGTGTAGTTTAAGCAAAGGAATTACAAAATGAAGCCTATGGGACTCCATATTTTAAGGGTTAGGGTGAGGAAGGTCCAGCAAAGTTGTTGACTAGGAATGGCTTAAGATGGAAGAATACTAACAGCTGCAAACATGATAGCTGTTTCTTCCCTTTCTTCCATCATTCCTGCCGTTATTTCCCCCTTCCTCCTTATTCTTAGCTCACTTATTTTCCTCCTTCCAGTTTTAGCTTTTTTCCTCTCTAATTTTACACGTCTTTTTCTTTCCTTTTTTTAAGGGGTTGTTTTTATTTGAGAAATAGTTTAGGAAATGCCTTCATTGTTAAATGCTTTATTTATCACTAAGATTTCAGATGTTTTCTTAAAAAAACACTTAAGGAATTACTGGAATTCTGAGAGTTACCCATTTAATATGGTTTTTGTGTAAGATCTCTCTTTAACCATTTTTCTCTAGTATGTGTTGGTAAAAAAAAAAACATGAAGAATCAGCTCTTTGCAATTATTTAGCAAGATTTAGGCAAAGCCTTTCAAAGTAATTATTATGGTCTTGATCAATGTGATTAATTTTCTATGTGACAGAAACTTGGAATTGAAGAGCAATCTTTAGAAAAATAAATTTGCAGTGACACAATTGTATAATTTGTAAATGATTAAAAATGGATAATAGTTTGCATTTATGAAGAAGAATTGTTCTGAGTGGTTTTAGAAGAGAAAAATAACATTCCACAATTTACCAAAAATATAAAATATCTGATTGAGGAAATCATTTTGAATTGCTATTAAAAATTTTCAAGGTGCCATTAAACTGGAATACACTGTATTTGAAATTGTAGAGAAACCCAGTCTTGTACGTTTGCATCGCTATTTATGACACTTTTTTGTTGTTGTTGTTTTCTTTTCTTGGAGGCTAATTTAACAGAGATTGAAGCTAATTTTGGAAGAAATATTCTGATTTTATTATTATTCTTCAAATTATTATTATTGTTATTCAAACTCACTAGGGAGCATCTGATAAACCTTTGTAAAATTTTGCTATTTGAGAGCTAAATACGTCTCACATATACATTAAGCTATGTAATGGTAATATAACTCTGGACAGCTGATTATTAGAAATAATAAAGTCTCAGGAGGATTGAGAAGCCCTAAACTATGTTTTGAGAATTAGAATAGCTCAAGGCCATAATGTTACCTGGCTACTGAAACAATAATACACTCATATCGAATCACTGCCACTTAGAGAAATATGAACTATCTTTAAGTTTCAGCTCAAATTTTATTTTAAAAAAGAACATCACCATGTTTCTTTAACCATAGATGCCAATAATTTATACAATAAACAATTTAAAATTAGGTGCTTAAAGTTGTTTTGTTATAAATTTAATTTTAAAAAATTATTCAGAATTTTAAATACTGATTTTCATAAATAACTTCATTATTCTTTACTGTATACATATTCATGCATATATAATGCACATTTAAATATTGTGCATACAATTAGTTTTAAAATATCTTAAATGTTTTGACCATCCATGAGCTCAAAGGTCATCATGTGAGCTGATATGTTATTTAACTTGATTGTAGTAATCAGTTCACAATGTGTACACATACCCAAAACATCATGTTGTGTACATTAAATATATAGAATTTCTATTTTTCAGTTATACCTTTATACAGCTGGAAAAATATTATGAATATATATTTAATGAAAGTTGGTTGAGGTCCATATTTACACTTCTCATGTATGCTACCACTTAAAAATATGTGTGTGCTGAAAAAAGTACTAGGTTTGTAAATAGAAGAACTTTTATAGGGTCACTTCCTATCCTCTCCTAGCTTTTAAAATTTGGGTAGATCACTTTATTCTTGGAGATTCCATTTTTTATCTGTAAAGTAGAATCAAAGATTCTCTTTTATATATTTAAAATGGCTGTTATAAGGCTGAAATTTGGTCTTTGAAATAGCGATAAAAAATATATAAAATGTATAAATGCGTTAGAAGGGGAAAGAACACTTCTAAAGTCAAATATGAGGTCTGGACTATCCTAAGACCAGGCATTGACCCTACAAGAAACACATGCTAAAGACTATGTTTTATGAGTATAGACATAAATATCTTAAACATGAGATTAGCAAATAAAATGACATATAGATTTATTCAGTCTATTTATTCTCTATCTATAAACAAATGCATATAAATTGAAAAGAAAGAAGTAAAATTATTTCTATTTACAGATTGCTTGACTCCAGAGTCTGGAAAGTTTCAAAAAATCTACAAACATTCCAAGAACTAGTAGGTTCAGAACAGTTTCATGATACAAGATGAATGTACAAAAGTTAATTGCATGCCCATATAATAGCAATGAACAATCAGAATTAAAAAAAAATCCACTTTAAAACCAAAAATATACATATATGTATGCTAAAAACTACATAATTTGGATAAAGTAAATCAAAGGATACATAAAGGGAGCAATATGCAGTGTTCATGGAGCAGAAGACACAATACTTCTAAAATATTATTTTTTCTCAATCAATCTATAGTTTTATTCCAATCTCAATAAAAATTCTAGTAAGCTCTTTTATGGATGGTGACATCCACAAGCAGATACTGAAATTTATATTAGAGAGCAAATCAAAAGGAATAGCCAAAACAATTTTGAAAAGAACAAGTTGGAGAATTCACACTTGAGGATTTCAAGACATATTCTAAAGGTACAGTAATAAAAATACTGAGTTTGCACAACTGTATAGTAAATGTTGTTTATTGATGAGATGAATGTATATTCGTGAATGTATATTGGTAAAAAGATAGACACATAGATCAGTGAAACAGAACAGAGTGCAGAGTAGACCCACACAAATGTAGTCAACTGATTTTCTTTTCACAAAGTTGAAAGGCATTTTAATGGACAAAGGATGGTTCCTTTCAACAAATGATTGTTCAATAACTGGAAACAAACTTCAACAAATACCTCACAACTTAAACAAAAATTATCTCAAAATGGATCTTAGACTTGTGTGGAAAACCTAAAACTATACAACTTCTAGAAAAAATTGTAGATAGAGTCTTGTGACTTTGGGTTAGACAAACAGTTTTTAGCTATGATAGCAAAGCACAATGTAAATAAGAAAAAATAGAAAAATTGAAATTTATAAAAATAAAAGTATTTTGATATTTGAATAATAATGCTTAGATCAGATTTCTCAAAAAGACTTGTATCCACAATTTATAAAGAAAGTCTCTAGGTGTAATGATTAGGAAACAAACATTTTATTAAATACATGAGAAAGAGATTTAAGCAGACACTTCATCAAAGTAGATATTTAGATGACAAATCAGCATATGAAAAGATCGCTCGAAATCATTAGCCATCAAGAATATGCAAAATAAAGCCAAAATGAGAAACCACTTGATATGATTTGGACCTGTGTCCCCACCCAAATCTTATGTTCAATTGTCATTCCTAATGCTGGAGGTGAGGCCTGGTGGGGATGATTGGATCATGGGGGCAGTTTCTCATGAATGGTTTAGCACCATCTCCTTGGTGCTGTTCTTGGGATTGTGAGTAAGTTCTTGTGAGACGTGGTTGTTTAAAAGCATATGACACCTTTCCTCACCCGCCTTCCTCCTGCTCCAGCCGTGTGAAGTGCTGGCTCCTGCTTCACATTCTGCCATGATTGTAAGTTTCCTGAGGCCTCCCCAGAAGCTGAGTAGATGCCAGCATCATGCTTTCTGTACAGCCTGCAGAACTGTAGGCCAATTAAACCTATTTTCTTTATAAATTACCCAGTCTTAGCTACTTCTTTATAGCAATGTGAGAACAGACTAATACACCACCACATGGCTATTAGAATGGCTAATATTTAAACAGAATAAATGACCAAGAACAAACTGACAAATAAACACCTGACAATTACAAGTGCTGATATGGATGTGAATTAACTGGAACTCTCATACCTTGCTGGTGAAAAACTAAAATGGTATAGCCACCTTGGAAAACAGTTTTGCAATGTTTTATAAAGTTAACCATACATTTATCATATAGTTCTTCAAACCCACTCTTAAATATTTTAAGAGAAATAAAAACTCATTTTTACAGAAAAATCTGCTCAGAATGTTTATAGTAGCTCTATTCCCCTCAAACACAAAATAATTCTGTCTTTTAACTGATAAATATGCAAACAAACTGTGAAGCATTTGTATAATAGTAATACTTGCACATAAAATAAAAACTATTAAACATGCAAAAACATGAGTATACTTCGAGTGTAATTTGCTAAGTAAAATAATTCGATTCAAAGGCTACATTGAATAATTTCATTTATATGATATTGTGCCAAAGACAAAATTATAGAAATAAAAGACATTATTAGTTGCCAGTTGCAGTTGAATTGAGTAGAGGGGGATACTAGGGAAATTTGGGGGGATTAAAATGTTTTACATTTTGATTATTGTGGTAGTTACTAGACAATATATGTCAAAAATTCAGAAATAGAGTGTACTATATATTAGATCTTAATAAACCTGAGTAAAAAAATGTAAAAAGCACTACTTAAAACATTTACTTGAATAAAATTTAATATAATTTCTGTAAGGAAACTATTTCTTAAAAAGAAGAAAAGGAGTCATAAAAGAGTGACAAATTTCACATTATTAAATTTTAAAATATTGTTCATCAATGGATACCATAAAAATGAAAAAACAGACTTGAAATTGGAGGAAGTTATTTAAAACAATCTATACAAAGATTACTACACAGTGTATATAGTTTACGAAAGGTAATGAAAAAATCAAATAAAACATGAACAAAGCATACAAATAGGCATTTTTTAAAAGAGGAAAATTGAGAAAAGCCAATAATCACGTGAATGGTTACTTAATACGAGACAAGTTAAAACCACAATTGATAATATTTTATGGGCCAAATGGCCAGGGACTGTGGGTGGCCTCTATGATCTGAGAGCTTTCTTCATCAAGAAGCTGAAACCTTCAGTCTGCAACCACAAAACTGGAATCTGCCAATAACCTTGAGAATCTTGGAAGCAGATCTTTCCTCATTTAAACCTCTTATGACTGCAATTCTCACTGACACCTGGATTGCAATGCAGTGAGACTCTGAGGCAGAGAAATCAGCTAAATTGTGTGCCACGGCTTCTTACCGATAGAGACAGTGAGATCATAAATGTGTGTTCATTTAAGACAGAAAAAGAAAACTAATATAACCTTTATTCTCAGTTTATTCAAATCTAAAATGGAGACAATAATAGTATTTATCTCACGGGGTTATTTAATCAATTCGTTTACTACTGGACTCATATTGAATTTGATAAATAACAGGTCTGGATCCACTTAGAGACTTTAGGTATTAGGTTGTTGCAAAAGTAATTGCGGGTTTCGCGATTACCTTTAATGATGAAACCACAATTACTTTTGCACCAACCTATAGGCACTTTTGAAAAGGGTTCCACTAAATCTAAGGATTCTGTGACTCTACTTTTTAGGACACAAGATAATGTTATATATAGAAGTTAATGGCCCAGGACCTGTGTAATTTTATAAGAATGGGTTAACTCTACTACATGCAACTTAGAATTACAGTGGCCACAATGGGGAAGTTTTAAGTCAAGAGGCACACTAGAAAAAAAAAAAAGATTCAAAACCTAAAAAAAAAAAATGGAATATATTTCTGATGGGCATTCGGAAGTTTCTAAAAGACTGAATGAATAAAAAACAAAAACTGCCTCTCTTAAAAAGAGAAATGAGAAATCTTAAAAGTCTTTTCATAAATATTAGTAAAAATCTTTGGCCATCTAGCTGAGTAACCTTGTTCCATCGGCCAGAAAAAAACCATCTGGATATAATTTTTTAAAAATAAATTAGTGAGCTTCATATTACTGTACTTGGCACATAGCTACAATTTAAAAACGAAAACTATAAGATTTCCTTCTCCTCCTCCACATGAAAAAAGTTATAAAATAAAAACAGAATGGATATAAAAAAGTTGTAGAAGTTTTGTAGGAAATGAGCCTTGTGATAGGAAACTTGTGTGTGACTAAGCTAAGACTTGAACATACACTGTTTTTAAACTGAGCATTAATATCAAAAGAACATTGATGCAAAACTAGAATCTGCTTCTCTCTGTTAAAAGAAAGTTTGCTTGGCATATTGATCTGCAATGTAGCTTTCTGTATTTGCCTTTGAAGCCTTTGAATTATCACTCTGGTCAAATAGATATTGCTTCACAGTGACTTGTGATTCTATTTAAACATGTGTTTTAAACTTCTTGATATTCTTGACAACTTTCAAATATAAAATTCTAAATTAAGTCCTTTTGAACTTGAACTAACCTTGGGAATTTCTAGTGAGGTCCCGGTAGTATCTCAACAGAATTTGTTCTCTCTCCTTATAAAAAGTGAAATGTTAAACTAATTAGATTTATTTGATATGTTTAATTGCATGGAAAGTACTGTCAAATAAAAAGTGATGTTGAATCTTCTTTAAATTATATTGTATAAGTATGTAATTAATATGTTTTAGAAATTTTATAAAATTCCTAGAAATCTGATAATCCTGGCAAAATGCTTTCAGTCTTAATTCTAGTTATCTTAAAATATTGTTATGTTGCAGAAGTAATCAAATTTCCTTATTAATAGCATAACCTCTTATCAGATCTTTGACCATAGCTATTTTAAGGCTTGTCATCCACATTTAATTGTTTTACTCTGACACTTTCCTGAAAGCTATTGAAAGTAACTATAAACCAAAAGTGTTTTGTCTTTGAAGTGAATTCTTAGAATTAATTCTGAGAAGTACAAGTTTCCAATAACTTCAAATTATACCATTGGTTTGAGTAAGAATTCCCAAAACTAATGGAGAAACTGATTGGTTCATAAAACTGAAAACACATCATCAAGTAGAACAAGAACTAATTAAATACCAAGGAAATAAATTTTCATTATAAGTTATCTAGAACTGAAACTGTTAAGATATGCAATTTGTATGAACTCCATAAAATTGACCCAAGTCCAATGACCTATGATAGCCTATTTAATACAGTGCTATTTCCCTGATTCAAAAAAAAATTGCTATCTGAAAGGATGTAAATTTAATGTTAAGTACTGATTTATAGAGGGCCTGGAAATCCACTTAGTCCTTGCTGAATCCTAAGCTTCCATTATTAAAAACTGTTCTCCATGACTCATGGAGCAGATAATATAACACAAAGTATGAAAAAAAATTGTTGTGTTCACTGTTTTAAATTTATGAAAGTGGTTTAAAACCAATGTTTGGTTTGTCAAGCCAGAATCCTAGGAAGGCAATAATAACTTCAGATGGTACACAGGTGGTACATTTTTGCCACCTGTTGGATAATTTGAATACCTACAGATGGGTTTCTTTCAATTACTAACCATAATGTAATATCACAATGTTCTTGTAATAGTCTGAATGTTCTCTGAATGGATAGAAACTTTTCCACGCAGGACGGCTGATGCTAGAAAAGTAGCTAAAGGTTTTAAACACATTTTTAACACATCACGTGATTTCACGTGATGAGTTATAAAACAGTTAGATAAGATATTAAAAACACAATGGTATTACCACTCTTTCTATCATGTTCAATCTTCTAGGAGTATTGAAAGGACAAATAATGTTTTAAAACTGAAATTATCAGTTAACTGAATGGACTGGATTGCCTTGGCCACAGGTATTACCATTGGCCATGATAACCATCAGATCCACCCCACTGGAAAACACAATTTAACCCCGCAAACCTTTATAAAATAGCTATTGAGATATCTATATCTTTAATAATAGAATCTAATGTATCTCTCATTCTCATAAACTTGAATATGCCTACGCACTGTGGGGCTTTAATGCATGATGCCTATGTATATTTTCACCAGGTAAATGAAGCCTTCCATGATCCACCAGCAGATGACAACCTAGAACCTGGTCATTCACAATCTAGAACTTAAAAATTGTGTCTTTTGTAAATGACACCAGAGAAAGACGTCCCTTGAACGCTACTGTAAGGGACCATATCAAGTTCTTCTCACCACTCACACTGCGGCAAAATTTCAAGGCCTTGAACCTTAGGTTCACATCTCTCAACTCAAGGGGGGCCTTTCACACACTTGGGACTGTATACCAGGAAGAGACCAGGGAGGTCTCTTCCCAAAAGCAAATGACATTCTAGATGTGGACAGCTTTCTCAAGATCATGAATCATGGCTTCTCTCTGCTGTCATCATGGAAACTTTGTTATTTTTTCTCGTTGCCCCATGCCATCTTTTTGTTTATGTGTGGCAATATAGTTCTATGGTTAATATATCACAATCAATATATTCAGGAGGAACTTAACTAAATTCTGGATGTGTCATGCCAAACTTAAATCCCTACATAATATTAGAGATCCTCTGGTTCATCCTGTAACAAATTTCACTGATATTTCAAGTGTGACTATCTTTTAAAACTGCACATCTTGTCTTTTTTATATTAATATAAAGCTGGGCTTTTAGATCCACATATTCAAATCCGTTGCTTAAATATAAGAGTAGTTGAAAAAAGCTATAGTGAGGGTTTTTCAGTTGAATATGCTGAAAACTGAATAAGAAAATGAAAGGGAAAGATAATTTGACGGTAGAGAAATTCATCATCTTTATTTTCTCATTGTTGGTCGCCTTCAATTTTGCAATAATTCAATAACTTATCCTTGGATAAAAAGTACCAGTTTATCCTTGGATAAAAAGTACCAGTTCTTTCCTACTGGTGACCCCTAATATACAAGGTGTCCCACAGTTGTTCTTTGTGCCCCTCCGAGAACTATTTTTGCCTATGGAGGATTTAACAATAAGCCATATAAAAGGGCAACTTCACTCAGTAAGTAGGAAATAAGTGTCTCAAAAAGGCAGAAATAAGAGATTATTGTAAAATAGGAATTCTAACAATACTACAATTACTCCACAATCAAAAACTGAACATTGGTCTATACATCTTAATTTGCACTATAGAATATGGAAGAATGTGTTAATTTCTCTCAATTACATCTTTTGGCATATGCTTCCTGTCTCATATATATATATATATATATATATATATATATATATATATAAAATTATGATTAGAAATCTACTTCAAACATTAGGTAGTAGAGCTGACTCTACTAATAAAGACTATAGTTGCTCAACAGAATCATCTAAATTCCCTTACAAACATTATGTTAGATAACAAGACTGCCTTAGACTGTCGGTTGGCTGAAGAAAGGAAAGTGTGTGTAACAGCTAACACTTCCTGCTGCACTTGGATACATATATCTAGTATAGTGGAAACTCAGTTGTAAAAATAAAAAACCCAACAAACAATGCATTTGTTTTAAATAAGTAGATTTATCTTCTGGCTGATTCTTTGATGTATTTGTTTTTAATCAGTTTTGTTCATGGGAGCCTTGGTTAAAGAGCACGTTTCAACCATTTGATATTATCCCTACCAGGTAGTCTCCTTAGTGAGCTATATCCTCACAAGAGTCTTAAATGTTTGTATGTAGCCATCTACTGTGTGTCAAATGGTTTCACTCCAGTTTTAGCACCAAAAACCTGAAAATAACATAAGTAATTACTCAACTAACTTGACATCATGACTTGTAAATTCCATAACAAATAAGTCCATTTCGATGGTGACAGAGAATGTCATCAAGACCCAAGTTTTTGGTCAATTTCTCAAGATTGAGAGATTGATCAAAAGGGGAGAGTTATTAAACTAAAACAAACAGGAAGCCATTAATATGAGGCTGCCTCTGTATTTCGAGTTTCTATGTAACAAAGTGCAACCTAACTTAGTACATAAATTAACTGAAACCTAACTTAACTTAAAACTTAAAAGTATAGTTACAGCTAATCCCAAAGAGCCAAGGTTCAGCCAATCCCAGGCAGCCAACTCATTATACTATGTGCAAATAAGGCAAATGCCTAAACCATGCCCCTAAAAGACAGTTCCCTAGCTACAGCAAATCCACTGATTTACCTACTTTTGTTTCTGTGTTCTACTGTAAAAGCTCACTGCTCATGCTGCTAGGCAGAACTCTCTGAACCGTTTTTGGTTCTGAGTGCTGCCTGACTCATAAATTGTCCTTTGCTGAAATAAACTCTGTTCAATTTAATTTGTCTAAAGTTTAGATTTTAACACCAAAGTATAGACTTTTTTTTTTGCCAGAAGGAGGAATTATGTGTTTTAATTTTACAAAGACTTAAAGAAAATCTTTGATCAGGTGATGAGTAAGCTCAACATTATAAAAAGCATAAGAGAAATTCTGACCTTTCTGTCATAGAGAAGCTGCTGAAAAGGGCAAACCTCTGTCCTAAAAGATGTCATGGCTTCACAGAAAACAGAGTAAAAGGCTTGTAGCTTGTTGTAGCAGAAGAATGCCCATTACCATGTACATAACCATGTACAGCAATGCCCATCACACACACATACTAGGGCCTTTTTCCATTTTTTTAGAGATGACATAAATCTCCTGGAATTCTGTACTATTCAATATAAATGGACAGGAACACCCAAGATTGACTTAATCCACATCCATCTTAGCATTATTGATGAGTAAGTGAGGTGCTCACATCATATTAAATTTATTTAGAAATTTAAATCTTAGTTACCTTTCCTGTACGTTAGTTTTGTGAAATAAACTCTTATTTACTAATATATTGGATGTCTGCAAATAAGAAAAGTATGTCATTTGTTGGGTGTGTTGGCTCACACCTGTAATCCTAGCACTTTGGGAGGCTGAGGCGGGCGGATCACCTGAGGTCAGGAGTTCGAGACCAGCCTGGCCAACATGGTGAAACCCTGTCTCTACTAAAAATACAAAAATTAGCTGGGCGTGGTGGCATGTGCCTGTAATCCCAGCTACTGGGGAGGCTGAGGCAGAAGAATCACCTGAACCCAGGAAGCAGAGGTTGCAATGAGTTGAGCTCATACCACTGCACTCCAGCCTAGGTGACAGAGGGAGACTCCGTCTCAAAAAAATAATAATAATAAAAATAAGTCATTGGGGAAATAGGGTTGAAAGAAGGCAAGCAAATTGTTTAAATAAGAAAATGTCCCCTTGGTTGGTAAAATGAGACTTGATGGTAATAATGTTAGAATGTTCAGCTTTTCTATGTACAAATAATTTTTGATTTTCTAAAAATGGTAAAAGTATTTCATACAGGAAAACAAGAGTAATGAGAAAATATTGGAATAACTGAATGCATTAAGTGGGTACACATTCTACAAAACCATTCTCCTTAATGATTTGCCAGACTTATTTTTAACAAAATTTTAGAATTACATAGAATGAATATAAGTTTAATATATATATTTATTATTCAATAGACACTAAAGAGGTCTCCTTTTAATAGGCAAGTGAATGGTTATTTGTGAAGCTATTTCAAATTCATTGTATAGATGTCTCAGTGATTTTAATGATGACTAGGGACATATTTAATTTAAGACATACTGTAATTTTCAAAAATAACCTACACTCTATATTCAATTAGGCATAAAGATAATTTTTAAAGTTGCATGGTTACTTTCTACCTAAAATATAATACAACTTTTAGTAATCTTGTTAGCTCAAAGAAAAACATTAATCAAATGTTGAAATCAAAAAAATAAATTCAAACTGTAATATAAACTAATCAAGTATTTTACCATTAAATTTTGAGGTACATAACAACAAGTGCAAAATTAAGTGTGATAAGCTGTAGTAAATTCATTACATATCTTTGGAAATACTTTCCCATATTGTATAGTAATTTTTTACATTTCAAGTTATTATTTAAGACAATCAAATTTTCAGTAACCTTTGGAAGCATGATTCTTTTGAAAGCAAATAAACAAGTACAACTATTATTTTTATACCTATAGAAACATACTATTGATGGGATTTAAATTCTTCTATACAAACCAAAACAGGACTTAAAAATCATGAACAAAAGATAAATGGTCTTTCTTTTTCTAATAGAGGCATGCTAAGTTACTGGAATTAGTCAATGGAGTATACATTTAAACACAAACGAGCAAACAAATGAATAAAACTGAAAAACAACATATCAATGAGATAACAAGAACTAAACCCACAAATTTAATTGACATCCAGAAAAATTGAAGATAAAGAGAAAAACATAAAAGCAGACCGAACAATTACCTTCACCTGGCTGACATCTGACGGCCAGAAGACAGTAAAATATCTTCAATCTGCTGGAAGAAATAAATTTGCCTACCTAGAATTCTATAATTGGTGACAATGTTTATCATGTACAGAGGAACAATGGCATTGACATAAACTAAGAGAGCTCACTACCAGGAGACCCACAGTAAAGGGAATTATAAAGGATGTGTTTTAGGTAGCAGGAAGTTACTCCAGGAGAAGGTATGTGTTATAAGAAATAATAAAGAACAAAAAGCAGAAATAATACCAAGGTAATCAAAGATAAATAATCACTATGTGTGTGTATGAATATAATAATGAATACTGATTACCTTTACTTCTCCTTCACAAATACTAGAAAGTGAGAGTAGTGAATTAATTTATAGCTCAAAATTTTGAATTATATCATGGAAAAATAGCCTTCAGGAGTGTTTTACTCTTTTCCTTTAAGTTGTTTGTATTTTTTGATGAGCATGTACATTTTGGATAATAAAATAGAAATTATAAAACTGATTAAGTACAGAGATTATTATCACCATTAAGAAGAGTTAATTGAGTGGAGTTCTAAAATTTAATGAGTTACTCTGCTAACGTGATTTTTATAGTCATTTTTACAACTTCAGATTAGTTTAGTACTGATGCACATCAAAATATGTTGTAAATGAACAAGGTTAAGTAATCAACATGCATGACTTCAGATTCTTTAATGTCATTCAAGTAAACTGGAGTAACTTAATAAAGTTCATCAAAGGGCTTAATCAGAGTATACTTTTAATAAACGACAGACATGATTCACTTTAAGAAAACTTTATGATCTCCCATATAAATTTAATTTGTTGAGTTACATTATATAATAATTATTTATTGTATATTTAAGTGTGACTAGTATTTAAAAACAAGCTTCTGCTAGCAAAGTTAAATATTTCTAACAAATCATTTGTTTTAAAATAGTGAAGCCTCTAGCCTTTAGCCAGAGGTGTGCATGAATTCCAAGGAGGAGATTTCTTTGCAAATTTAGTAAAAATTGCTCCTTTCTTAAAAGTGAGTACTCTTATCCATCATCAAACACTGGATTTATATGATTAACAAACATCTAATGTTGAATTAGAAATATTAACATCAGCATCGCTTTCTAAATATCTATCACTGGATGAAATTTACTAATGTTACTTTATTACTATTTATGAACTATTTGACTGAATAGTAAATGCTTGCTTACACATACAATTTCTTTCTTAAGTTTCATGATTGATTACAATATTTCTTAAGATAGATTCTATGTAGTGTTTCACCTCCCTATTACATATAGCCAACACATTAAACAACTAGACTTTTTCTCCTTAACGCCTTTTGAAAGAATTCAAACAATTCATTTTTTGAAACATATTGTGATAATTCATAAATATCATGGTTTATAATAGTTAAAAATATCATAGAAAAAAGTATTGCAGAGAGCAGGAATGATTTTGAGCTGATTGGGCATGATAAATAGATGCAAAAGACCATAGGATATGGCAAATAAGGAGAGGACAAAAACCTATTGAGGAAGAGGTATAAGTTGTAAAGAAATGATAAATTAGGTGAGTTACATACTGCAGACTTCAATGTAACTTATAAGTGAAATTGTTTGTCCATTGTTTGGTAAATAACAGAATAAAAATTGAATTGATGGCAGCAGATATAAACTATCATATTTAATCCAAAGAAGAGAGGGAAGGGAGAGAAAGATTAGTTAGGAGCCACTACAGTAATCCAACACTGAGGGTTGTTTACTAGAATAAGTTAAGGAAGTAAATAAAATACTGTAAATAATATGCTTGTAGTAACAAGAATAATAAAAGTGATGTGAAAGCTAAAAGTTACTGCAGGCTTTCTGAAGAACAAAAATATTAAGTGACAATTTCAAATGGGAAGTGAAATAGAGACAATAAATGGATAACTTTATGTTCTTCAAATATGAAAAAAGGGAAAGTTGAGATGTCACTAACAGATGTGAATGATTTAAGAAAAAGGACTCATTGTTCAGTTATTCATGGTTTCAGCAGGTATTTCTTGGCTATCTCCCATGCACAAGGAATTATGCTATATAATAGGAATGAAAAACTAAAGAAGAGCAGACATAGTTACTGCCATAGTGGAATTTCAATTTGGTGAGTGAAATGAGCAGTAAATAACTCACACAGAGAAGAGATAGAAAATTATAATTGCAAATATGCTTATAAAGGAAAGGTTCATGATGTTAGAAAGCACATGATAGGGGAGTTTTGACTTTGCTATGAAGACAGGGAAGAGTTTTCTGAAGACATGAATACCGAGTTCACTTGGATAGAAATACAGTAGAAAAAAGCACAAGGCTGTAACCAAACCTTGAGAAATGTCCACAGCTGGACACAGCACTAAAACATTTTAGTAAAAATGTACAGGTGGATGTGTTTTGAGACTGAGGAAAAAAATGAGGAATACTTGACAATTTATTACTAAATGTGACTAAAAGTCAGTCACTGGCCAAATAAAAAGTATACTTAAATTGGAATAAGTTGAATTTGGGCCTTAATTATTTTCATTAAATATGGTACCTTGGTAAGCATTCAGATGACAAATGAACTAGCTCGTGATACACTTTACCTTTGCAGCCTTGCATTATAATAAAAAATTTTGTACATATAAATTTTACATTTTCCAAATATCATATCTAGAATTTCAGACTACCTGAATCACACAAATAATGAGATTATTCCGCTATAATTTCTGTTATAACACAATATGATCTCTTCCTGACAAGCATTTTATATAAATTACTGCAATCTTAATGTTAAATGTTATTTTAACACTTGTGTTTGGACTCCAACGTGGAATTATATTACTTACTTTATTAGCTCATTTACCACCTGCTATGCTATATTATTAGATAATTCTTTGAACATGAGATATTTGGGGTTACTTCTGATAGTAATTTAAGGACCCCTTTGGCTTACCATTTACTGTCTTTTTCCATAACTGTTTCATGTCTGTGGTCTTTATTAAAAATTAGGGTAATTTAATCAGTACTGATTAATATAACTTATTCAGAGAAGGATTTGATGAATTCCAAAGTGATATTAGAATGTAATTTATAAACTCTCTTTTGCTAAAAAGAATATATTCAAGCCATCACTTTTTAGAAGGATTATTTATATTAATAAAGATTTTGAAAGACTTCTACAATTATATTGAATATTGTATGGCTTTTTCTTTATATGACACATTTACAATATACTAAACAATCAACTCTTCTGCTTTCATCATATATTATATAGCCTTTATGATTCTAGGTACAGATATTATAGTATACCCTTTACCAGCAACAGGGGTAGCTGACTCACGTCTTCCACATTCACTAAATTTATATGGCATGCATTTATATATATATATAATAGTTGAAATTATTATATATATATTTAAACTTTATTAATATGTGAATTTCTGAGTACCTATAGAAACTTAGACTTTCTTCTTGAAATATATTTAACAATTTAGTGGATAAATTATAAAACTAATATGTCTTTATAACCAATATGGTTTCCACTATGGAGTAGAAAGCAATCTATTTCTATCACTTATGTCAATTTGATATTCTAATTTTTAAGAGCATCATTTTTATTAAACACATGGGGATATATGACTAGTACAAATTATATAAACATAACACCAGCATTGTAATATTTCATATGACCACCTTGAGTTATAGCTTTATATTTGACTTGACTAATACTTTAATGCTTTTTTGTGTGTGACCATTAAATGATGCAAGCGCATTGTAATTCATTTAATGAAAGTGTAGACAAAAGTAACTAAAGATAAAAAGTACATGCATCCTATTCATTGAAGGAAAGACATTACTTTTTGTGTAATTTAATTAAAATTCCTCTCTCTGTATATCACTATATAATGTAGTTTATAAACAGTTTGCAATTTGTACGTTACCAAACTGAGTGTTTTCTCATTTATTGTTATTCGTTTCTTTTTCTCTGCACCTTATTCATGCTTTCAAACATGCTCTCTGAGCCTTCTTTTCCACTCACCAATAATACTCTGGGTTAAAACATGACCTTTTAGTTATTTTCAGTTAAAAGCATTTTCTATCTTGTTTGGTCTCATTTATAACTTCAATTCAGATCACTTTGAAAATTAATTTCCCTCTCCTTTTCTCAGTGCTGAACAGGAGATGATGAGCAATTGATTTAACTCACCCTTTCCTTCCTTTTCTGGATCTTTTCTGTTTTGTTGAATCTAGTGAAGCAGATATAGTGAAAGAAGGGAAAATATCTTCCCTCTAATATGTCAAGAGAATCACATAGAGTCAAAAGGCAAATGAAAACTGTAAGAAAATACGGAAATTTGTATAAAACTGATGAATAATTATTAAAGTTTAGATGAGAATAGAAATATGAATCAGGTAGAAACATGAGCAAAAGACATAAAAATAAGATTCCAAGATAAAGGTTTATATATGTCCTTAAACATTAAAAAAAATTAAGACTTCACTGAAATACTACTTTTCATGTATCATACAAGCAAAAATTTTAAAAATTTGACACTACACTCGATTGGAGAACCTACAGAGAAAGGCATCATCATGAGCTGCTGAGCAGCATTTAGCAATATCTAATAAAAATATATATTGACGTTTCCTTTGACCCAAGGATTTCACTTTAAAAAATGTACTATAAATACGATTTTTATTCGTAGAGGTGTAGAGTTGAATAAATGCAAAAAATGCATTAATTGTGACATTACATACAATAGCAAAATGTTGGAAACAATCCAAACTCCCATCCACAGGATACAAGTTGAATTTATTAGGGTACATGTTTGTATTGGAGTAGTATGCAAATATAAATAAGAATGAGGAAGATTTCTGTGAACCAATAATCAGAGATTCCCAGAATATATGTAGAGTAGAAGTGCAATGGGAAGAATAGAAATGCAAGTAAGACTTTTCTAAGCATATCTTTTTATGTTATTTCTTCTGATTTGAAAGTTAGAGCATGTTAAATCAAAGATTCATATATTCAAAAATACGTAATAAAACTATAAATTAAAAACTCAGATTTTAAAATCAAATACAAGAAAACCCTAATAGTTTATCAAATTGCTATCACAAAATTATATGTTAATGATATGGGAGGGGTGGCGGAGAAGTGCTGGGTAGAGAAAGGCAGGGTCCCTGGCGAGGGCTCCACCCTCAGGCCTGTATCCATGGACCTAAATAGGACAAGCACTCCTGCTTTCGCACACAAATGTTGCATTTTCCAAGACTACTGTCGCCCGCCATGCCCCGCGCTCTGTGCCTATAAAAACCCCGAGACCCTAGCAGGCACACACACAGGCAGCTGGACATCCAGAGGAGCAGAGGAGCGGAAGAGCATACCGACAGGCACCAGTAGATGCTGGCAGGCCATTGACGGTGGGAGGCGTAGAATTTGGCCAGAAGCAGTCAGAGGAGAGTCCAGCTGCTGGGCAGCCAGATTTCAGAGGAAGACCACCTTTCTAACCCATCTCTCTTCTGGCCTCCCATCCTCCTCAATGAGAGCTACCTGCACGCAATAAAACCTTGCACCCATCCTCCAAATCCTATTTTTCCAGTACACCAGGTAAGAACCTGGGATACAGAAAACCCTCTGTGCTTGGCGATAAGGCAGAGGGTCTAGTTAAGCTGATTAACACAAGCCACATGCAGAGGGCAAAAAAAGAGTACACTGTAACACATGCCCACTGGGGCTTCGGGAGCTGTAAACACTCAACTCTAGATGCTGCCATGGAGTCGGAGCCCAAAAACGCTCCCTCCCCATGACCTGCCCGTCTGCATGCTCCCACTAGGGGTCTAAGCAGAAGGGCACCGAAGAAGCAGGACACACCCCGTCACACGCCCTGCAAGGAGGATGAGGGAACTTCTCCTGTTTCATTATGTAGCCTTGAATACAGTTCTTTCATTGTACATTGTTATAGAGGCATAGCTAAAGCCAAAATAAACTGTAAAGAAGATTTAAGTATTACTTATCAGATTATCTGAATTCTAAAATGCTCTATTTGGTTATAAATGTTAGGAGATATTATATGTTAAATACACAAAAAATAATGTGGTTAAATTATTCCTAATTTTAATTATTAAATTATGCATAAATAATTTCTATATTCAGTTTTAGGTTCAGAATCTTCTGAATTACTTTTCAACTCAGAGATATTGACAACTTTGTTTCACAGATTACAGTGTCATCCATCTGTCTTAGTGATTCTGGATTGCTTAAGCAATGCAATGCTTCACTATCTTTTGTACTTTTTCCTCTCAATTTATGACACTCATTCTGCAAATTTTGATGTGGGTCCATTTTGGATCTTATCAGAAGTTATAAACAAAATATTTTTATATTTTCTCTTCAAATGGTCCCCTAAAATGTTTGTTGACTGAAAGGACAAGGATTGTTGGTTTTACACTTATGTTATAATGAATGACAATCAAGTCACTCTATTTTGGCAAGGTTATTTCTTTAATTTTTCAGATATATGTTCATGCAGTACATCAAAAGCTAAAGTACTTGCTGGGTTAAATAGATCTCTCAGATACCCAGTCAAGATGAATTTTAACCAACTTCATTTCTCTTTCATATTCCCTGAGCTCTGAGAAAAAAATATTTTCATATGAAGGAAATATTTCACCTTTCATGTTTCTCTGAGAGTTCCATATGCTGGTGAAGTCCCTTCTCTTGAGAGACCAGACCTTTTATATACTGTGCACATAACTGAATTGAAGTTACAATAATATAAACAGCTGTGACCAACTTTGTGTGTAAGTAATCATAGCTATGTGTTAATTGCTGTCTGACAAATGGGATCTGTTAAAGCATATAAATAAATATAAAAGTATGGATTCAGGCAAGATTTATTAAAAAACAAAAAATGTAAAAAATATGCCATTTTGCATTTATGAAATATGTGAGTCACTTCTCAACTTTTGTTTTAACAATCTGGAATACTTCATATCATTCTAAAATTTTAAAAAACATTTATTGAATTTTATTTACTCATTGATACTTTAAAAGAATCCCCTCTCTATATTATTACAGTCTACAATTATTACTGTATATACTCTTAAAAATTACAGTATCTTTCAGTTTTATTAGACTATTAAAATTTTCCTTTGTGGGTGACCTGGTCTTTCTCTCCGGTGGAACTTAACTTTTTTTCTTTCATTTAGACCTTGGAGAATCTCATGATTATGTGTCTTGAGGTTATTCTTCTCATGGAGTATCTTACTGGGGTTCTCTGCATTTCCTGAATTTGAATGTTGGCCTGTCTTGCTAGGTTGGGGAAGTTCCTCTGGATGACATCCTGAAGTATGTTTTCCATACTGGTTCCATTCTCCCCAACTCTTTCGGGAACCTCAATCAGTCATAAATTTGGTCTCTTTACATAACCCATATTTCTTGGAGGTTTTGTTCACTCTTTTTTTTTTTTTTTTATTCTTGTATGCCTGTCTTATTTCAGAAAGATAATCTTCAAGCTCTGAGATTCTTTCCTCCATTTCCTCTATTCTTCTACTGATGCTTGTGATTGCATTGTGAAATTCTTGTGTTGTGTTTTTCAGCTTTATCAGATTGGTGTTCCTCTCTAAACTGGCTATTCTGGCTATCAGCTCCTGTATTGTTTTATCATGGTTCTTAGCTCCTTTGCATTGGGTTACAACATGTTCCTTTAGCTCAGCAAAGTTTGTTATTACCCATCTTCTGAAGCCTACTTCTGTCAGTTCAGCCATTTTAGCCTCAGCCAAGTTCTGTGCCATTGCTGGAGAAGTGTTGTAATTATTTGGAGAAGAGGCACTCAGACTTTTTGAGGTTTTAGCATGTTTGCTAAACACTTCTCAAAAGGAGACATATATGTGGCCGGAAAACATGAAAAAGAGCGCAGCATCACTGATCATTAGAGAAATGCCAATCAAAACCACAATGAGATAACACCTCACGCCAGGAATGACATTTAATAAAAGGTGAAAAAACAACAGATGCTGGTAAGGTTGTGGAGAAAAATAAATGCTTTTACACTGTTGGTAGGAGTGTAAATTAGTTCAACCATTGTGGAAGACAGTGTGGCAATTCCTCAAAGACCTATAGGGAGAAATACCATTTGATCCAGCAATCCCATTACTGGGTATATACCCAAAGGATTATAAATCATTCTATTATAAAGATACATGCATGCGTATGTT
The DNA here is from genome assembly GCF_028885655.2 of Pongo abelii. Taxonomy (NCBI): domain Eukaryota; kingdom Metazoa; phylum Chordata; class Mammalia; order Primates; family Hominidae; genus Pongo; species Pongo abelii. The sequence continues at coordinate 192,974,812 of NC_071988.2, forward strand.
CATTGCAGCACTAATCACAGTAGCAAAGACAAGGAATCAACACAAATGCCCATCAATGATAGACTGGATCAAGAAAATGTGGTACATATATACCATGGAATACTATGCAGCCATAAATAGGAATGAGATCATGTTTTTTGCAGGGACATGGATGGAGTTGGAAGCCATTATCCTCAGCAAACTAATGCAGAAACAAAAAAAACAAACTGAATGTTCCCACTTATAAGTGGAAACTGAATGATGAGAACACGTAGGCACATGGAGGGGAGCAACACACACTGGGGCCTATTGTGGGGCATTTGGGGAGACAGAGCATCAGGAAGAATAGCTAATGGATACTGGGCTTAATACCTAGGTGATGGGATCTGTGCAGCAAAACACCATGGCACATGTTTACCTAATGTAACAAACCTGCACATACTGCACATGTACCCTGGAAGGTAAAATAAAAGTTGAAGAAAATAAAAGTGAACTAATGAAAACATCTAAACATTCCTCTGTTTGGAGCTACTTTCTGGGGGTGAGTAGTAGCCATAACTAGTGTAATGATCTATTAAGTGGAAGTCTGAGTATTTGAATTCACCTTGATGGAACTTGTGAGAGGCAGTAATGTGTGGCTTCAGAGCCAGGTCCATCCGGACATAGAGACAGGCTTCCCATCATGGGCTGTTTGACTTTGGGACAAGTTACTTAAACTCTGTAAGCCTCTATTGTCTTCATCTGTAAAATGAAAATAAGAATAAAGTTCACTTGAAAACAAAACAAAGCAAAAATTTTCTGTTGATTCTTGATTCAATTATGGTTATTTTTAATGCATTGGTTTAATCAATATTTTAATATTATTATAAGTATACCGATTGTTCCAAAATAATAATTTAAAATGGAATAAATATTCAAGCAAGAAATTTTCTTTTTTTTTTAAGAGGGCACATTTAGTTTTATTTATTATACAGAAACTTTTATCATTTTAAGTCTTTAAAATGGAATTTTAGAAAATAATTTTAACTTATTCTCATTCCTTTAAATTTCTGCAATATTTCAATATGGTCTTGAGCCTCCCTGAGATTTTTCTCATGCAAGTTAAATTGGTCTTTTCCGTTTGTGGATTTTTTTTATTATACTTTAAATTCTAGGGTACATGTGCCCAACGTTCAGGTTTGCTATATAGGTATACATATGCCATGCTGGTTTGCTGCACCCATCAACTCATCATTTACATTAGGTATTTACCCTAATGCTATCCCTCCCCCAGCCCCCCACCCCAAGACAGGCCCTGGTGTGTGATGTCCCCTGCCCTGAGTCCATGTATTCTCATTGTTCAACTCCTGCCTATGAGTGAGAACATGTGGTGTTTGGTTTTCTGACCTTGCAATAGTTTGCTGAGAATGATAGTTTCCAGCTTCATCCATGTCCCTACAAAGGACATGAACTCATCCTTTTTTATGGCTGCATAGTATTCCATGGTGTATATATGCCACATTTTCTTAATCCAGTCTATCATTGATGGATATTTGGGTTGGTTCCAAGTCTTTGCTATTGTGAATAGTGCCACAATAAACATATGTGTGCATGTGTCTTTATAGTAGCATGATTTATAATCCTTTGGGTATATACCCAGTAATGGGATTGCTGGGTTAAATGGTATTTCTAGTTCTAGATCCTTGAAGAATCGCCACACTGTCTTCCACAATGGTTTAACCAATTTACACTCCCACCAACCGTGTAAAATCGTTCCTAGTTCTCCACATCCTCTCCAGCATCTGTTGTTTCCTGACTTTTTAATGATTGCCATTCTAACTGGCATGAGACAGTATCTCATTGTAGTTTTGATTTGAATTTCTCTGATGACCAGTGATGATGAGCATTTTTGCATATGTCTGTCAGCTGCATAAATGTCTTCTTTTGAGAAATGTCTGTTCATATCCTTTGCCCAGTTTTTGATGGGGTTGTTTTATTCCTTATAAACTTGTTTAAGTTCTTTGTAGATTCTGGATATTAGCCCTTTGCAGATGGGTAGAGTGCAACAATTTTCTCCTATTCTGTAGGTTGCCTGTTCACTCTGATGATAGTTTCTTTTGCTGTGCAGAAGCTCTTCAGCTTAATTACATCCCATTTTTCTATTTTGGCTTTTGTTGCCATTGCTTTTGGTGTTTTAGTCATGAAGTTTTTGCCCATGCCTATGTCCTGAATGGTATTGCCTAGGTTTTCTTCCAGGGTTTTTATGGTGTTAGGTCTTACATTTAAGTCTTTAGTCCATCTTGAGTTAATTTTTGTATATGATGTAAGGAAAGGATCCAGTTTCAGCTTTCTACATATGGCTAGCCAGTTTTCCCAGCACCATTTATTAAATAGGGAATCCTTTCCTCATTCAAGCAAGAAATTTTCAAAAGTGCCATAATTGACTATTTTACATTGATAAAAATTTTATTTCATAGAATATATAGTCGTTAACATTTAAGTACAACATAATTTAACAACTTAGAATACAATATTTAAAAATGTTTATAATAAAATACATAAAAATAATGTCCTCATTAACAAATTATTTGTTAGGCTGGCATGATATAAAAATATTTTATTCAATCACAGTTCATTACACTTAACTCATGAAAATGTAAGCAAGACTTTATTAGATTTACGCAAAGTGGCAGCCCTCTTGTACTACATATTGTAAATAATTCAATTATAAACAAGATATGACCTAAGTCTCAGGTCAGCTTCAAGTTGTATTCCACAAATATACAACTAAGTGTAAAGAGAGTAACTTTCCTGATACCTGACTGTTGCTGTACTGACTGGTCCAATAATATATATATATATATATATATATATACACACACACACACACACAATTATATATATTATATATATAACATATACAAAATATATATTTACATCTAACATATATAATTTGTAATATATATTATGTATAAAATTATATATTATATATAAATTTTTATATAAATATACATATAAAATTTGACCAGTCAGTACAACAACAGTGAGGTATCAGGAGATATATATATATATATGTATATATACTTACAAAGAGATTTGGGACATATTTAAGAAAACTTATTTGGGATGGATTTGAAGGAGTGCGGGATCAAAGCATATGCCCATTTAAGATTGTAACAAATACTACCACGTTGCCTTACAAAATAATTCATATGTTTATACTTCCGTCAACAGTCAGTGATGCCTTCTCACACAACTTCATCAACATTTAGAGTTCATAGTCTTTTAATTTTTGCTAATCAGATTGGTGAAAAATGCTATTTGATTTTAATGTGAACTTCTCTCATAGTAGGGAGGTTGAAAACCTTTGAAATTTTTATTGGTCCTTTAGATGTATTTATGGTTTTGCCTTTTACCTTTCTGGGTCATGTGTAATATAAAGATGTGTAATTTTCACGAGATCAAATCTTTTACTCTTTTATATATGGCATCTGTGTGTTGTTTCTTTAGTTTTTAAATGCCATTTGCTATGGCAACATTAGAAAATAAAATAAAAGAGAAAGTTGAGGTTATTAAGCACAATGAATTCTCACTGAAGGCTAGTGGCTTTCCAAAGGGAAGGGTGCGTTTAAAAAATTTTTTTTTTAATTGTGGTTAAAAATAGATAATGTAAAATTTACCATCTTCATCATTTTAAAATGTGTAGTTCAATATTTGTATTGTTGTATAACGACTCTCCAGAAATTCTATCTTGGAAAGTTGAAACTCTACTTATTAAACAATAAATCATCATTTCCTCCCCTCCCCTAATTCTCTGTCAACCACCGTTCTACTTCTTGTTTCTGTGAATTTGACTGCTCTAGCTACTTAATATAAATGGAATCAGAGAGTATTTGTTTTTGTGACTGGCTTGTTTCACTTAACATAATCTCTTCAAGTATTATTCTGTAGCATGTGTCAGAATGTCCTTCTCTTTTAAGGCTGAATAATAGTCCATTGCATAAGTATATCACATTTTTTTATTCATTCATCTGTTTATGAACATTTGTGTTTCTTCTACCTCTTAGCTATCATAAATAGGACTAGTGTGAACATGAGTGTAGGGAGAATATTTTAAGCCACTGAACTTGTAGTATTCTATTACACAGCACTGGAAAACTAATAAACTTGGTTTTACTTTTTTTAATGGCTTCATCATTAACACAACTAAATTTATTAATCAAGATGTACAACAAAAAGTGTGTAAAGTAACAAATGCATGTGGTAAAATCTTACTAGATATTATAGCTAAGGAATGGAACTACATGATAGCTAACATAATAAAGTATTTTTAAGAGTACTTGGAAATATATTTTACTGTCAAAAAGTAATAAACGTGCTCTAAAACACTTAAATGACTATAGGGATACAATTACATTTTGAAAATCACACTAAAATCAAAACGAAATAAAACTCTATAGCTACTCACTACTCATCAGAATAGGAAAGAGAAATGTAATACGAAATTAACTGGCCAAAATGATTCATAGTCTATATCACTATGTCTATTTTCTGTTTGAAATAATCATGTTAGGCTGTGCACAGTGGCTCACACCTGTAATCCCAGCACTTTGGGAGGCCCAGGCTGGCAGATCACGAGGTCAGGAGATTGAGATCATCCTGGCTAACACGGTGAAACCCCGTCTCTACTAAAAATACAAAAAAAAAAAAAATTAGCCGGGCATGGTGGCGGGCGCCTGTAGTCCCAGCTACTCGGGAGGCTGAGGCAGGAGAATGGCGTGAACCCAGGAGGCGGAGCTTGCAGTGAGCCGAGATCACGCCACTGCACTCCAGCCTGGGCGACAGAGCGAGACTCTGTCAAAAAAGAAAAAAAAATCATGTTATAATTTTCACTTGAATTATACTTCTTATATTTTTGTTTAAATAATTAAGCTAAGGCACATAATTAATATTTTAGTGTGCTATATGGGTTCTTCAATTTGAGCCTTCCACTTAGAGAACTATGAAACAAGTATGACACATGAAACCCAACATCTTGGTATTTTCATTTACAATAACATATTGTAATATTACTAACTTGAACATTTGAATTATAACTTTTTCACATATAAAAATAGGAATTTCTAGTTTTGTGATCATTTTAAACCACACTAAAATAGTCTATAAAATTTAGGGCATGTAAGTGCTCTTCCTTGAATTTATGGGTATTTGCTCTCATTTACCACTCAGCTTTAGGCACCCTAAGGGTTCTATATTCTGTTTCCTACATAAATTTTCCTTCACGACCTGCCTCTTTCTTTTCTTTCTTACTTGATTCCGCTGTCTGCAAAGAAAAAAAAAATTGCAATTTGAAGAAAGGCACTTTAAACACTAAAAATGATTAAACTTTTCTCTGTTTTGTCTATGAACCCTGTGTATTGTCAACCACCCAATCAACTACTCAGTTTTAATATCTAATCACCTGTCTTAGCACATACTTAAGTCTTCATATACATCATTGCTTTAATATAAACACTGTTTCACAACCTCTATTATTTATGCCAGGAGAAATTTGGTCCATCTATCAAAGACAAAAAGACAAAATGTTATTTCTGATTCTGAACTGATAGTTATAGCTTCTCTTTCCTCTGGGATGCCATAACAATCTGTATTTTTCAAAAATTCAATCCTTTATCCTATAAACATGGCAGGGATCTTGAATAAACATAGAGTACAGGGAATAAACCTAAGTATAGAAATAAATGGGTTAATGAAAAGAAAAACGTGGAGAAAAAAATTGTCTATTTGATACAGACTTCCTTTTGTTTTTTCCATCTTTTCATGTAATGAAATGTGAGTGCATACTGTGAAGGAAACAACCAATGCATATAGCAAATATCAAGATATAAGCTATATACACATTTATTTTGAAAATGAATTAACATTGGTTAATTCTGAATGCAATTTTTTGGTGATTTGTTTAAGAAAACAAAATAGTAAATGTAATATAAGCTACTAAGATTAATCAGCATGTGTTTGCTTCAAGTAGTCATAGATCCTTCTGAAATGTCTTTTAAATGTCAATATCAGTTAAACGGACTTCGTAGGAATCTGGTTGCTGGGGAGAATTTATGAAAATTTTTGCTATCCTGTTGCTTGAAGAATCTTATCATGTGTCTTCTCTCTGGTGGAAATAAACTGGGAGTCCTTTCCTTAATATGGTGCATTTTCAAAGGCTCAAAAGCATAAGTGTAGTAGTGCACATTTTGTCACACTGAAATCATGGATGTCACTAAGTTATCCCAATTTTCATATGTAACTTTTCTCTGAAAAAACTTTTATTTTTAAAAATTTCTTTCTAAAACTGTGTTATTTATAAAATATTATATGGCTACCCTCTTATTTAAATAATGTATACATGTATTTATTCATCTAATATGTATTTATTGAACTCTTCCCATAATGCAGAGATTGTTCAAAGCCCTGGTGAGATCATGGTGGACAAAGAAGTTCCTGTCATCAAGAAACATACATCTATTGGAGAGTTAGCCAACAAATACATGAATAATACAATGTGAAGTAGTGGTAGCTTTACAAAAACAAAACGGAGAAAGGCAAGGAGATATGAAATCTTGAGGATGCAATGAGAAGGAATCTTTTAAATAAGGTGGCCAGAAGTGGTCAATATGAAGGAATGAATTTGAGCCAAGGCCTAAATGAATTAAAAAGGTAGCCATTGGGGAATGTTTTGAGGGAGGACACAGTTTTCATGTGGCCAGTGTTCTGATCAGAATAACTGAGGCAGAGTACCATAGACCAGGTGAGAGATATAGGTAAGGGAGACGGGTCACATCTGGATACAAAACAGTATTTGACGTTTTTTCTTTTTCTGTAGATATTTTAGACAGTTTTGAACAGGAAAGATGTTAATCTCATTAGCACCTTCGAAAGATCACTCTACTTACAATATGGAGAACTAACTGTGGGAGAGTAGAAATGGAAACAGAGAAATCTGTCAGGAGGTTTTGCAATATTTTAGCTAAAATGTTGGTAGCTTAAACTGCAGTAGCAGCGATAGATTATCTCACCGAGGATATATGTTAAATGAGTCAACAAGCCTTGCTGATTGATTGGGTGCAAGAAATAGAATTTATAGATGACAAATAGATTTTCGCCAGAACAACCAGCTGAATTATTTATTAGATGGTGGAGAGAGAAAAGAGTATGTTCAGGTTTAGGAGGAAATCAGGAGACTTGTTTCAGGCATAATCAGTTTGAGATGCTTATTAGGTATCCAAATGCAGATGTCAAATAGGTATTTTGACATAAGAGTATGGTGGTTTTGGGAGAAATCACAGTTGGAGATAGTTAATGTAGATAGGGCTTAAAGATATGGGGCTAGATGAGAGCATTTTGAGTGAGGATGGCACAGAGAAGCAATTAAATTATTTGATAATTCTGTGTACTTATAATTATGGAAAATGTATATAAAAATAAAAGATAAAACAGAAAAATATCACCAAATAGTTGGACTGTGCAGAGGTTAGGTTTATTTTCCAAAGTTTATGTAATGTAGTTATGTTAAATTTATTATTTACAAATGCATAGTTTGGTAATCTTTCAAGCTTGTTATAAGCCCAACACTTTCTTTGTTTTTTTCCCACATTTTAGGGAGAAATAAAGTGTGTTACAGAAAAAATGAATGAATCTGGAATAGATAATTTAGCACTAAGGTTCCTGACATTGTCCTTATCTAAATATTATTTGTCAATCCCAGATCAGTGTTTTCTAGGGGCATGCTTAATTGTTTTAAAATTTTAAACAGGAGCATTAATATATTTGGTAACAATCATTCTATTCACTTAACGATTACACTGGGTTGAATTTTTTCATGAGCAAAGCTGCGGACTACTTTTCCCAAATTCTTCTCTATTGTATCTTTCTTAGAGTTGATCAGAAAAGAATTTGTGTGAGATTTGAAGAGAAGGTCTTGAAGGTTTTTATGACCAGATACACTGACAGGGAAGTGTACAACTGTTCAGTATATTTCACCTTGACCTCACTCTTCTGTCTGCATCCTGCTTTCTTCTTAAATGCTGGACCTGCTGACCATCAACAGCCTCATCTCCACCAGAAGATGCTTGGCTAGGGACCCACAATGCTGGTGACTCCATAGTCCGTTACTTTAATCGACCTCACCGTGATCTCCCATTTTCCCCTCCCCACATTTGTCACTTGACATACTTGGCTTAGGCTTGTTGCCTTGCTTCAGAGAGCTCCTTTGACACTCCAGATCTCCCAAAGCTTTACTCTTCTACCTCCTCCCATAATTGTTCCTTATAATAAATTCCTTAATTCATAATTCTCATAGTGTCTCTGTTTCCCTGACTGAGCACTGACTGACGCAGAAGCTATCATTCACTGTGCTGCTTTTACTACTCAATTTTCCCCTTTGGTTCACGTTAAAATTTAAATTTTAAGCAATTATTCTCATTTTCAAATTGTGACACGAAACAAAATAAAATCTAATAGTATAATTTTATATTTTGGTTATACGTGTTTTTTCTTTTAACTACTATTTTTCATAACATTAAATAAGCTGAAAAATACATCAACAGTTGAAAAATAAATCAGAATTGATAAATGTTAAAATTCATTTAGAACAAAAGTAAAATTTTTCCAAGAGTAAAGTTAAATAAAATACATGTGATATGGTTTGGCTCTATGTCCCCACTTAAATCTCATCTCAAATTGTATTCTCCACGTTGAGGGAGGGAGATGATTGAATCATGGGGGCAGTTTCCTTCATGCTGTTCTTGTGATAGTGAGTGAGTTCTCACGAGATCGCCTGGTTTTATAAGCATGTGGCATTTCCTCTGCTTGCACTCACTCCCCCCACCACCCACTGCTTTGCAAAGTAGATGCCTGCTTCCCCTTTGCCTTCTGCCATGATGTAAATCTCCCGAGGCCTCCCCAGCCATGAAGAACTGTAAGTCAATGAAACCTCTTTCCTTTGTAAATTACCCAGTGTTGGTTATTTCTTTATAGCAGTGTGAAAATGAATTAATTCAATATGATATTAAATAGTATTTGTTCGACATGCCATATATACCATTATTTATATTGTTGGGTGTGCATGTCACTGTGGACTCATGTATGTGTTGGAAAATGTAGTCTGTTGTAAATTTGATCCAACCAAGATCTTTAGTAGCCACCTTTTAGAATATAATATGGTCAGTAAAAGGTTTCTGGAACCATGCTAACACAAACTCACAATTTAAAATTATTTATTTAATAATGGCAACAATTTTCTCATAAGCACAAAAATTTCATAATATAAAAAGCTTCAAGTTCATATTGTTTATTTTTTCCAAATGCTTTTTGAAATTAAATAAAATTACCATTTAATATAAACTAACTCTAATAAAGATTAAACTTACATACTGTTGTAAAAGTAAAAAAATGGGTTGAGTTTCTATAATATCAAGAGAATGCACAGTGATGATTTATCTCTTTCAGGGTTAATATTTTCACATAGCAAAATATTATATTTGACTGGAAGACTGCTAGCTGAAGTTTTCCTATCAACAGTTCTTACCTATTTTTCTTTATTTTTCTTCATGTTTTCTTAAACTAAAAACAGAATTAAGAAAATCCCATCACAAATTTACATTGTAGAAATGTCAGCTTCAACTCATTATATAAATACCTATAGATTATGTTTCAAAATTGTCTTATAATCTACTATGCATATTATCCACATTTTTAAAACTGTAAAATATGATAAATAGTAACATCATTTTTATTACTTATACCTACATATATTTAAGAATAAACATATACATTCTGAATAATTGCAATGTCCCTAATAGACCTGCAAGCAGTGTTGAGAGTGATCACTCCATAATTCACAGGAGATCCAATAGGTTGTTTCAGTCATTTTACTTTCAGTTATTTTGCTTTCCAAATGTCACTTAAAATTTTCAAAGGAAAACAAAAAAATTAAATGTAAAATGGATACAAATAGATCTATATTTCATTATATGTTTAAAAATGTACTCTGCCATAGTCATGTTTTCCTTCTGAGAGTAGGGAACTCATCACTCTTATTTAGTCAACATTAAACAATTTGAGTTTTCTAAATGAAACGGATAGGGGAACCTATGATTTCCAGTATACGGTTTTTACTGGATGATACTGTGTAATGTTATGCCACGTATTCAGACTTTAATTTAATTAGATATGTTTATAAGAAAATGTCATTTTCATAGAACAGGGAGAACTGGAAGTTGACACCTTAACTATCCCGTGACATAAGAAATTCAAACTTGTTTGTAGCAGACTTAAATATGCTCTAATTCATATATTTGGGTATGTAACCTGATCGTATAAGCAATATTCTAGGCATCACATTTTAATTCTCATGCAGTAGTAATATACTAAAAACTTTTAGTAAGATACTAAAAATTTAATATTCATGCAGTAGTAATATACTAGAAATGATGAAAATTCTTTTTTAAAAATATTGAAAGACATGTATTTTTCCTCTACTATCTTGAAGTAATTGGATTTTGTTTTCATCAATATATTTCTTCTTGAATGAACTAAGGTAATGTACTTCCATTCTATTTTTTGAATTTAACTACTTAGCTTCTGTTAGTATTCAACCCAAGGTAGTGTTGAGGCAATTAATAGTAAACTATTTTTGAAATTAAAAAATTATCAAATAGTAAACTAATTCATTTAAAAATAAATTTTTAGTAGATATGTTGTTTTATTTTAAGGTTGTTGAAGAACAATTTTAAATTAAAAGGTAAAACAACACATTGTTGAAATTCTGGTCAAGAGGCAATGTAAAATAATTACAATAATGTACGATGCACATTTTTTGAAAGAGCATGTAATTATGTTTTCAATTTTTCCCTTGTGGTATTCATTGCTATATCATATATGGTGATATTTTAACATTATCTGATAGTCACAAAATTCAGACAGACCTGAGATTGCATTTCTGAGACATCACAAATAAAATGTAATATAAATGAAGAGGTAATCTACTGTGAAAAATCTGAAAAAAGAAAATAGCTCTAATTATAATACAAAGACTGAAACATTTGCCAAAACTGGAAATGATACTGTGCCTTAGTCATCTTAGGCTGCCATAACAAAATACCATAGACTCAGTCGCTTAGACAACAGAAATTTATTATATCACGGTTCTGGAGGTTGGAAGTCTGAGATTAAGTTGCAATAACGGTTGGGTTGTTGTGAGAGCTGACTTCCTTCCTTGCATGCTGCCACCTTCTCACTGTGTCCTCACATAGCAGAGAGAAAGAGACTGCAAACTCTACCATCTCTTTTTATAAGAGGACTAATCTTGTCATGAGTACCCCTCCCTCGTGACTCCATATAAATCTAATTATCTCCCACAGATTGCATCTCCAAACACCATTACATTGGGGGTTAAGGTTTCAGCATATGAATTTTGGGGAGACATAATTCAGTCTATAGCAGAAGTGAATGCTTTTGAAAATGTAACAGTTAAAAGCAAACATGAAGAGTTGTATGCCTGGTTTGGCAAGGCAAATAGTAAACTAGTATCTTAAACTTCACCTACTCATATCTTACATAAAAACAATATCTCAAATCTGCTGTGAGATATAGGTTACTGATGATTTATTTAATGCAATTTCACCGAGTGGATAAATAATGTTTACATCAAAAAGCATCAATCACTCAAGTATTCTTTTGCGATTGATTGATTCTTTTGTGATCATATGTAATCTCAAAATTGCAAATACCTCATAACATGGAATCAATTTAAATTTCTGCCAGGCCCCATTTCTACAAAAAAGAAAAATATTAGCCAGGTGTGGTGCCATACACCTATAGTCCCAGCTATTTAGGAAGCTAAGGTGGGAGGATCATTTGTGCCCAGGAGTTCCAGACTGCAGTAAGCTATGATCATGCCACTGAACTCCAGCCTGAGTTATAGAGTGAGACACTGTCTCTAAATAAATTAATACATTAATTTGTTTAATTTTTAACTATCAATATCTATTCAAAAATATTGTTGAAATTTTCTTTAGCATATTCTGCTTGATGTATTCAGAGAATGATCCTTCACAAAGCAATTGTCAAAATCCTGATTGATTATTATTATAATTATGTTTAAGCTAAGGCAGTTAGGCAATGTTGTCAATTGCTCAATGTTAATATGTTGACTGCGAAAACACCTATAAAGTGAATGAGTATTGCATGCAGATTAGTTCAATATCTCAGTGTCTGAAGAGAAAGACAATTGCTTAGTTTCTCAAGAGGAAAGGGTACTTTTAGATTTTCCAGTTAAAAAAGTTTACTTTAAGACTTCAGGCTGCATGATTCCTTGACCTTTGTGTTTCTACATTCTAAAATTGTAGCTATCAGATTCTTTTTTTTTTTTTGGCTCCAGTTTTAGTTGTTAAAAGAATCTGAATTTGAGATAAGAGGAACTTAAGCAGCCTTGGTTGCATATTTTGTCTGCTTTGTAGAAAATGGCCCTGTCTGCTACTTGTACACTCAGACTTAAACACTAAGAACGTGGTCTTCATCTGGAAGCACATTACACATAGCAAAACTTGATAGCTCTACTAGATCTGTGATTTATAGCACACTGTTTAACCTTGCTCTTAGTTTATATGTGAAACAGGGGTAATAATTGAACATACCATACTGAGTTGTTACAAAGATTAAATAGTTTGATATTTAAAACATCTCTGCACACAAAAACAAATTGTAAGAAATGAAGGGGAGAGGATCATGTTGAACTGCATCATAATCATTATAATACCTGGACCACAGTAAAAATTATGTATTTCTTATTAACTAGAGTTTTGCCTTAGTCATATTCTTACATTCCATGTTGAGTCAGCCTGGTACCTCAGAACATTTGAGGAACGCCTTTCACTTGACCTGAGCAAACCTAATAAGTACTATTGCAAAATAATCTAAAGCACTTTGATTAAGTAATAAAAGACATGAAAACAACAAAAATAAGAATGTGAAAAACTCAGAAATAAGATTGCAGAACCAAGAAAGAATTATAAGTGAAAGATAAATACTGGAAATTGAAGCTAAAGAATTATAAAAGTAAACAGATACAATACATACGGCTCTAAGATAAATAGAAGACAACAAAAATAAATTTGAAATAATTGAAACAAAGAGATAATAAGGATCTGAGAAAAAGGACTAATATTGAAGACAGAAAAAGAAGAGCCTTTATATAGTTACTAAGAGTCTTGAAATTTTAAAAAATAATGAAAAAGAATAAATTCTAAACAATAATTTTCAAGAATATAAGAAAAAAAAGAAACTAGGAACTCTAAGAGCGCACCATGTGTCTGAGAATACTAAGCCAGAATAACCATCATCAAATATACCCTAGGACAACTACTGAATTTTAAAAATAAACAGAAACATAATTCTCTCTTTAGGCATCCAGGCAACCAAGGCACATACCTTATAGAGAATGAAAGAAAATTGGTAACTATTAGACTTTTAGATAGTACTACTTTAAGTCACAGGAAATTGGACTACTCAACAAAATACAATGTGAGCCAAGAATTTTACATCCAGCAATCTAGTGTAAAGGACACAGAAAACAGTTATTGACATGTTTTCTCAGGAAAACATTTTCCAGGAGTCCTTCTTGAAGTATCTCTGAAAGAATGAGCTCCATTCAACCAAAATACTCGAGTGAGATCAATAAAAATAACTGATAGTATTAAGTATATAGTTATTAGTAGAATAAGATAAAAGTTAAAAGGAAGAGAATACAGAGATGGTTACATTCTTTGACAATGTAAATATAGTACCACCATTAATGAATGAATGAGTGAGAATGGGGATAGAACATACACAGAAATCTTTCTGTGTTTAGTAATCATAATTGATTGTGGTAGTGTAAGTATTGTGATCCTGAAACTGATGTGTGTGTACTGCGGGTTAAAGCAAATGAGTGATTATAAGATATTCTAATTCTTTCATTCCTTGTATTCATGAGAATGGGAGTTCTTATGGAAGAAAGAAGACAAAATGTAACATAAGATTATGTTTAAAACATGATATTTTTGAATTTGAATTAGAAAAGTCAGTGTGAATTTATATGGTAATTTCTCATTAAAAATGTGTAGTGTATATTTTCTAGTTCTGCCCACTGGAAAGCCCTAGAAACAATATACAACGCAGCAGCAATGAAATTGCTAGGCCTAAATTGTGATCTTGAGATTAACATTTCTCACTAAAAGAAATGAAGCTTTCCTGTGGAAATAGCAATTTCAGGTCTGAGGTAGGAAATATGCAAAATTAGCGTGGAATTTCTTATCACATTGGAAAGGAAGAAAGCTAATAATTATTACCAGAGTCAAGTCAAAAGGACTCAGCAACTTACTTTAAGAATCTCCCAGTCGCCAGTGATGGGGAGTTTTATCTTCAATGGGGTTTAGAAGTATAATGGCTTGAAACCCATCAAATGTGTTTAAATCTGTGAATGCATAATCACATGAAAAAAAAAAACTAGTCAACTTGGGAGGTTGGTGATCAATATGTTGACCTTTTTTTTTTTTTTTGCCAAATAGACCATAGTTTATTTACCCATTTCTCACTGTTAAACATGTTAATTGTGGTTCCAATTTTTTGCTATTATATTTGAACATATTTATGCATTATATGTTTTAAGTAACAATATGCCTTTATTTTTATTATTTTTTTTTTATTATTATTATACTTTAAGTTTTAGGGTACATGTGCACAATGTGCAGGTTAGTTACATACGTATACATGTGCCATGCTGGTGTGCTGCACCCATTAACTCGTCATTTAGCATTAGGTATATCTCCTAATGCTATCCCTCCCCGGTCCCCCCACCCCACAACAGTCCCCAGAGTGTAATGTTCCCCTTCCTGTGTCCATGTGTTCTCATTGTTCAATTCCCACCTATGAGTGAGAACATGCGGTGTTTGGTTTTTTGTCCTTGCGATAGTTTACTGAGAATGATGATTTCCAATTTCATCCATGTCCCTACAAAGGACATGAACTCATCATTTTTTATGGCTGCATAGTATTCCATGGTGTATATGTGCCACATTTTCTTAATCCATTCTATCATTGTTGGACATTTGGGTTGGTTCCAAGTCTTTGCTATTGTGAATAATGCCGCAATAAACATACGTGTGCGTGTGTCTTTAAAGCAGCATGATTTATAGTCCTTTGGGTATATACCCAGTAATGGGATGGCTGGGTCAAATGGTATTTCTAGTTCTAGATCCCTGAGGAATCACCACACGACTTCCACAATGGTTGAACTAGTTTACAGTCCCACCAACAGTGTAAAAGTGTTCCTATTTCTCCACATCCTCTCTAGCTCCTGTTGTTTCCTGACTTTTTAATGATTGCCATTCTAACTGGTGTGAGATGGTATCTCATTGTGGTTTTGATTTGCATTTCTCTGATGACCAGTGATGGTGAGCATTTTTTCATGTGTCTTTTGGCTGCATAAATGTCTTCTTTTGAGAAGTGTCTGTTCATATCCTTTGCCCACTTTTTGATGGGGTTGTTTGTTTTTTCTTGTAAATTTGTTTGAGTTCATTGTAGATTCTGGATATTAGCCCTTTTTTCAGATGAGTAGGTTGCGAAAATTTTCTCCCATTTTGTAGGTTGCGTGTTCACTCTGATGGTAGTTTCTTTTGCTGTGCAGAAGCTCTTTAGTTTAATTAGATCCCATTTGTCAATTTTGGCTTTTGTTGCCATTGCTTTTGGTGTTTTAGACATGAAGTCCTTGCCCATGCCTATGTCCTGAATGGTAATGCCTAGGTTTTCTTCTAGGGTTTTTATGGTCCATTTTTTAAAATAGAGAATCAAGCAGGTATATTGGTCTTCATATATTAACTGTACTATTTAGTAAACAGAGTGAGAAAAAAAATCTTGTTGTAAGTATATTCCAGCTAATCAATAATAATAAAAGATAGATTATTACCATTCTGCAGCCCCCAATGAGTTAATGGGTCTACACATTGAACATCAACTGTTGCTAGCATTTGCCTCTTGACAGAAAAACTCAGTTCCACCAATCCTCCTGCCAAAGGCATCAAATCTGTCAATTCAAGACTCTGAATCATAATAAGGCAAACAACAACAACAACAAACAAAAAACCAACACTTGAGAGCATCAACAGGTCAGACAGCACTGAATTCTTCAAAATATAAGTTGAGAGGAAACACAAATTAAAAGAGAGAGACATAAAAGCCATGACTTTTAAATAAGCCAGATTGTATCATATTGTTCAATGTTACACATTTGCATACTAAAACCATAAAGGAACACATGAGAAGTATGTATGCAAAAATCAGGATAATGATTGCCTTTGCAACAAAAAAGAGAAGTATGATGGAAAAGGGAAAGTGTCCGGCAAAGTTCTATTTCTTGACTCAAGTGGTGATTAAAATAGTGCTCATCATACAATAATTTACTAAGTTATTTATACATACAGATAAAAGACATTACAAATGAAATAAGTCTTAAATTAGGCATGTGGAGAAATACCTATTCATTAGGTGATAGACAAAAGAAAGGATAAAAGAAAGGACACTTTGTCAAACATGATTTCAGAGTAAATTCTTCTAAATGTACATTTTAATATTTTTCTCTCCATATAATTATGCCATAGAAAACCTTTATAGTTCAATTAAAACAGAATCTGCTTTAAAAAATATATGTATATATATATATTTGTTATTACAAATATATATAAACTTTACTTGTTTTTAAAAATACATATATTTGTAAATATACATAAATATTTGTAAAATATATAAATATTTTATATATTTTATATTTTATAAAAATATTTATATATTTTACAAATATATATTTGTAGAAACAAGTAAAGTAGATTGCACTTTGCAAACACTGGAAGAAAATAACAAAATTTCAGCTAATTTAACTTACTACTACAAAATCACACTCACACACACACACACACAGGACATTTGAGCTATAATAATGGTAATGCATTGTATAATTTTTATTAATTTTAGAAAAATTAAAAAATAATGTATCTGACTATAAAAAGGTTAGCAATGTATTTTTTGTGTACTAGAAAATTGTCTACTAGAAATGTGAAGGATAAGAAAGTTTATTTTTAAATTATAGGGGCTGATATAGTAGTTCCCCCTTATATACAGTTTCCCTTTCAGTGGTTTCAGTAACCTACAGTACATACAATAAGGCATTTGAGGGAAAAATAGAGAGATCATATTCCCATAACTTTTAGACAGTATATTGTCATAATTGCTTTATTTTATTATGAGTTTTTGTTGCTAATCTCTCACTGTGCCTAATGTATAGATTAAATTTTATCGTAGGTATAAATGTATAGGAAAATATGTAATATATATAGGGTCCTTTACTATCCAGTTGCAGGCATCCACTGGTGTTCTTGGAACATATCCCCCCGTGGAAAAAGAGGGATTAAAGTAAATTGGTATGGTTCCATAAAACTATTAGGAAGCAATATCATAGTGGAGAAACAATATCATGGCAATATCATATGACTTTTTATGTGAATGTTCCTGCAATTAATAAATTGCAGTTAGACATGTGAAGAGCAAAATTTTCATACTGAGCAAAATATTTACACACAAGCTTAAATTAAATGGCATTTATTTGGAAAATAAATGGAAAGAGTGTAGCATTAGGAGTCTGATGAAGATTACTGTCTGCCCCACACAAATTGCACTCTGCCTTCTATCATGTGGGGTTACTTCTCGAGGTGGCTGCCCAAACAGTCACAATTTTTCAATATCCCTCCCCACAATGGAACCAGGTGTAGCCATGTAGTTCGTTTCATTAATGGAACTGAATTAATTTTAAAGGTGGTTAAAAGAATCATAGCTCATTTTCTAGTAAGAACTTTTAAAAAGTAGATCCAACTTGTCCATTTGTCTTTTTTTATTCTATCACTGAATGGAGAGAATTCTAAGGCCCTAAGAGGTATCAGGCAGAGTCATACAACAAAAAGAGTCAGGTTTCTGAATCACAAAGTGCACAAAAGCTACCTCCCAATAGGAAATCTGTATAAGATTTTCAGTGAAAGAGAGATAAAATTACATTATATCACCAGTGAAAATCTATATAAGATTTTAAATGAAGAGAAATGAAATTACATTGTATCAAACCACTGATTTTGTTAATGACAAGAACTAGGGTTATCTTTATTCATACAAAGTCTGACAGATCTCAGTAAACAATTGGTTAATATATTTGGACATTTACTTAACATTTCTAAAAAGCATATTCTCATTTATTGAAGTACTTTGTAAACTACTTTTACAAACTACCTTCTTGGTAAAATTATATGAAAATTAGAGATATACATTAAGCATCATTACATTTCTTGGTATTTCAGAGGTCCTCAGTAAATGACAAGATTACTAACATTATTTTATAATGCAAATCAACTTTCCCATTACTACCTTTTTTTTATTTTGGGGCAATCTTTTTATCAAATACAATTTTTATATTATAAGATTTTACAAAGAAGTAGTAATTTTGTAAGAGAAGACATTGGGTTTAGTCATGTGCATGCTTCACCTACTTTAAGAAATAGCAAATTAAAAGGCATGACTTTATATTGTTCTTTCATATCTCTTAAAGTGCCTAACACAAAGCCTGACATATATTAACCATGGAAACATAATAGGAGGTTTACATTAGGGATATTTTCATGAAAGTCATCACCTAACACAGCCATGAAAAAATATTGAGTTAAAGTTCCCCATAATACTATTAATATTTGCAAAACCTCTTGTACCTTCTGTCACTATGAATCCCAAATGACTTAATTTACAAGTAATTATTCTGAAGAAGTTGTCTACTGTTATGTTATTTTATGAACTATTTCCAATTATTTTCTTTACTCAGCTGGAAAAAAAGATAAAATTCAAATTAAGAATACAGCATTTTCATCTCTGAATAGAACCATTTTGACCTTGTTTGACATAGACATCTTTCTATTGTAAATCTATAACAGTTTGGTACCACAGATCTCCCTAGACATTGCTAATCCTCAGAGCACTTTATCACCAATGTATACATGTATAATAGGGAATTTAAGAAGTCATATGCTCCTACGTTTGCATTTTTTTCCTCTGATAAACAATCACTTTACTTCAAAGGTGATTGTCCTTCACTTCTTACCAAAAAAGCTCATTGTATAACAGAGATTCCCTGCCTTTACAATTCCAGAGCTCATTTATTAATGTGATGAGTCATATTAGGTATAAATTGAGGAGATTAACAGATAAGGAGAAAGGAAAGAGATCATTATGTTACTAGACTTTAAAAAGTATCATATACCTCTAGTGCTGTGAGACATTTTGTAGTTCTTATAAGGGTTTTTTAAATGAACTCTCTTTGAAAGGAAATTATTCAAAGCCTTTGAACAATGTTAGCATGATTTAAAGTACACTTTTGAAAAATCTTTGATTTATTGGTAAAATATTCAGAACATTATAATGTATTATATTATTTCAATTATATTTTGTATACAACCCTGAAACCTTTTAAATGACTGATATTAATTTGGGTTCAAAAAGCTTTGAGAGTTGAGTTGCAATGTTTCCATTCTTAATCGTTCAGTAAAATACCAACATGGAACTAGAAAAATAAATAAGCATATTAACAAAAATTGGAGAAGCCCATCACAAGAATCCGTTGGAAATAACCAGAATTTAAAGCCCACTGATGAGGGATTGAAATGTTGTGTCAGAGCATACTTATGTTTTAACATTCAAAAACAAAGCATAATTTGGTAAGAAAATAGCAATGGGTTTACAACTGGAGGCAACCTGGCTGTTATCCATATAGGACATGGAGGATATTCTCCTCACTAGTGAGGATACAGGGGAGTCTCTGGGAACCTCAATGATATTTGTCATCAAAAGGCTGAGATGGATGATTGTAGATGCTCCACGGGATAGGGCTGCCTAGTTTCATTTTGGATATTAGTAATCAGGAATTGTAAAGGCCAGCAGGCAATGCCTTTAATTCAGAGGCAGCAAGGCCAGAGAACAAAGCATGCTGCCCTAACCTTCAGGGATCTCTAGAAATGGCATTGTTCTATGGGAAAATATATATAGTAAGATGACTGTAGTATTTATTGGCTGTAAAAGAATACTGATTATTAATAATGACAATAGAAACGTGCAATAAGATCACATCAAACTGAAGTTGAAAATCTAATTCATTCTGTCACAGTTGCTGGTATTAAGTTAATCGTAGGATAAGAGACCAATAAAATTTTGATAGAGAAGGCAGCATAATCATAAATTTTTAAAGAAATATTTTTTGAAGTGCGAGACATTAGAACATCGTTGGATAATGAATAAGATTAATCTGAGAGATGGATAAATTGACTATGCAGAGAAGGGAGGCTACGATTTTAGAAAGTAGTTTCTGATAAGATGAGAGGGACATTAGAAGTGAGAAAATGGCATATTCGAACCAAGAGGAATTGGTGGTTAGGAACCACTGGATGCCAGCCAAAGGTGAAGAAGCCACTCTATAAATGAGGCAAAGTCTTACTTTCATATGGAGAGATAATTGCGTTATTTTTATATGCAATGACTTTTACCTAACTGCATCATGCAGGTACATTTTGTACTTAAATTTAGGATTATAATTGGTACTAATTGTAATTCCTATGGAAATAAATAAAGCAGAAAGATGCATGCACTGAAGGAAGAGATAGAGGCAGCACAATATTAGAAGGAAAACAAAATATTGCTTATAGGTATTTCTTTGAAAGTGTTGGAAGTGAATTATTCAAGCCAGAGTTCATTCAGTCTTCAGGTCACCATCCTCTGCCAGCATTCCAGAGAAGTTAATGGTAAGCATGGCTATTAAATGTAAAAAAACTCAAGTAAGATAAAATTTGGAAATTCCCCCAAAAAAGCCTACTGAGCTTGACACAGAGAATTAGAAGTTTAAGGAAGAACTTTGAGAGCTCCAGAGCCATACACTAAACTTTTTAAAGAAAAATTTTCAATAATATAGGGTAAATAATCATAATTAAGTGAAAATTTTTTTGCAGTGTTAGTTATAACTCTTAAGACATACTAGATTATGGTTAGCAGATCCTTTAAGGTATATAAAGAATTATTTCCACAATTTAATAGTTTATTACCTAATCTTCAAAGGTTATTAGAAACAATAACTATGAAAGGAGTAATTTTTTTCAAGAAGTTTTGAAGCAAATTAATTGCTTTCCCATATACAAAATTCTGTTTTGAAAATTTAATGCAAAGATCTTGTTCCAGAGCATAAAAAGAACATTTTAGCAGGTCAATAGTAACAAAACACAATTTTCAAAACTGGGCCAAAGATTTGAACAGACATTTCACCAATGTGTGAATGCCTAATTAGGGAAACACAAATTGAAACCATAATGAGATGCCAGTGTTTAAACCACCACCATCATTATCATCATCCAAAGATATTCAATATTAAGCACTGGCAAGGATATAGAGAAACTGAAACCTTCATACATTGCTGCTGAGGATGTCAAATGATTTTGCCACTTTGAAAATCATCTTGTTTATTTCCTAAGAAGTGAAAAATAAATTTAGCATATAATACAGCAGTTCCATTCATGGGTATCTACCAAATGAAATGAAAATAAGTCTACACAAATACTTGCAAATAAATACTCTTAGTACTATTATTCATAGTAGCGCCAAACTGGAAAGAATAAAAATTTCTATCAATTTGTGAATTGATAAACAGTGTGTCATCCATACAAGGGAACACTGTTTGGCAGTAGAAAAGAATACATTACTAATTCATGCTACATGGATGAGGCTCAAGTAGCCAGGCATGATATGCTTTATATTATATGATTGTATGTTTTTAAAATGACCAGAAAAGGCGAATCTATTGAGTCAGAACTCAGATCAATGGCTGCCTAGGGCTGGGGTTGGGAGCAGAGATTATCTGCAAATTAGCAAAAAGTAAAAAGTAAAATAAAATAAAATAAAATTAGTCTAAATTCTTTAAAGAATTATGGAAATATTTTAAAACTGGGTTGCAATGATGGTTGCACAACTATGAATTTATTAAAATTGTTAAAATGTATACTTATAATAGATGATGAAATTTATTATAAGTAAATTAGAGCTCACTAAACCTTTAAAAATCAACAAATAGTAAGGAGTAGGGAATGCTGAAAGCTAATATGGAAAATTAAGTTCTACAATCATTTTGTAAATTGCAATATAAAAGACAGAACTCATGTTAAAATCAACCTATAAAACTATATTATGTAAACACAGAATATGGAAAAAACCTTTTTTATACCTAGGATTGAAATTTATATTTTGGAATTTTTGAAAATTCTTCCCTAACCTGCCATTTTCCCTCAATCAAAATATGTATGACACAAGTGGTTGCAAGTTATAAAGGACTAAATTAATTTCACCTTTTTTGAGATAAGGCAAGCAAACAAAATATAACCCCTAACCTCAATATAAACATACCCAACAACTTCTACATCTGAATTTTAGTCATTTATTTATTTATTTATAAAAAAGAGATCTTGATTTTACAGATATTTGTGTGAACTTTCCATTGAGGGGTTTTAAAAAAGACATTATTAAATAGGGCATGGATCCTAACTAAAAGAGGGAGTTCAACTTCTTATGCCTTAAAAACTGCCTAGATTAAAGAATATTTCAAGCTAATTTTCGTATGAACTGGCTATATGATGTTTATGACCTTAGCATTGAGTGTGGAAGAAAACACAACAGTGCTACAGAATCTCTTAGGTAGAAATTTCCTACAAAGTGACAGGATTTGCCTGGAAATCATCTGTACCAAGACTACATATATATATAATTAATTTTTATATACATATATAGATAGATGCAAGACTAGATGGGATCTCAAAACATGAAAAATAGACTCTCTGTTTCCCTTGATAATGATAAAATCATCTATATAGATGAATATTTCTTAAACCTGACAAATGGCTGTTAAATTGGGAAATTGGTGATTCTTTAGGGTGAAGAGAAATTGACTATATATATATACTTTTGAAAATTTTATCTTAATGCAATAAATTTCACATTCCTTACTTAATATTGGAAAAGAAGAAGTAAACTTATCTCTACTTGTAGATAACATTATCTTGTTCATAGAAAATCCTAAGGAATCTACAAGAAAAAGCTATTAGAACTAATAAACAAGTAAGTAATACCATATAAGATTTATATAAAAATATCAATTGTATTGTTGTACACTGGCATTGGACATTCTGGAAATAATGTTTCTTTAAAATTTCATTTTTAATAGTATTAAGCAAAATAAAATTTCATTTTTAATAGTATTAAGCAAAATATTTAAAATGTAACAAAAATACAAGAATTACAGACTAAAAAACAATAAAAATATTTTTTAAAGAAATTATGTTGATAAAAGACTTAAATAAATGGAAGACATCCCATGTTCATGAATTGGGTAACTTTTAAACAAACTTCCTGGTTTGTAGTCTATATATTTGTATCTACTTTAGCTAAACTTGAGAAGAAAAGAAATAATGAGATGCTGAGTATGAGAAACTATTGGACCTATTTTTAAGAGATTTCAGTCCCGATATTATTTATTATCTACTGTTATCTGTGGGTTGATGATGCCATCACAGGTCTTCTATGGTTAGGGTCAGCTCAGGTTCCATATTCAACAGTCCTGGAAAGGTATGAGTTCTCTCCGCCCAATAAGCAGTTACTTAGGTAAATGCCTAGAAGTCATTCAGAGGAAGGCATGGAACTCACGTCTGTTGTGCTCACCTGTGGTAGGATTGGAGGGGCTTCCACAAGAGAATTACGTTCTTTTTCAATCTATGTGCTCTCAGTTTGAAAACTGATTTTATTCTAGGAACTGAGTTACAATTTTCTATTATGGTGCTTATATCAATCTTCTGCTCACAGGCTGTTGATGTTTTTTGGCTACACAAGTCAATCAAGAGCCTAATCTGCTGTCTGTCTCACCTCTAGTAAAACCAGCATCTCAGCAGATCTCTCTGAGTCAAAGCACCTACCTGATTGCCACTATTGCTGAACATTGTATCATTTACATCCACCTTTTTTTTGACAGTTAGTCGCTCCCATTTGGCCTCTGCTGTTCTGGAAACTTATCTGTCTCATTGATACCAGAAAGCCCAGTTTCTTGGCAGCATCCCTAAAATAAACTAACAACCACCACAGAACTTAATCAAGAATGCAGTACATTCTTCACTGCCATAATGCACAAGTCAGCAAACTTCCTGTAAAGAGACACTTAGTAAATGTTTTAGGGTTTCCAGGCCATGGACAGTCAAGTATTTTCCTTTGCTCGCTTTTACAATCCTTTAAAAACTCAAAAATTATTTTTAGCTCACAGACACACAAAAACAGGTCACTCTGTAGATTTGGCTCCAGGACATAGTCTGTGACCTCTGCCTTAATGAGATGAGTGTGTCCTTGAGAGAATACACCAGGTGATGGATTTTCTGGTCAATATTCAAACCACCTATAGCCTTCTGATTTCTTCCTCAATACTCTGCCAAGAAAGTTCTAGCATTCCACTTCATTTACACAGGCATTATTGATTGCAAGTTTTAAGGAGTCATCACAGCAATGTATTAGTATTAGATTCTAAATGATGATACATTGCATCCATGCAAATAAACTCTCCCTATGTTAACACTACACCCTGTGTCCAACACCATTAAGGCAGACCCTCACCTGTGACTGCCTGGTTTCTGCTGATATATATTACCCAAGTCTTTTAATCATTTTATTTCATAAGCAAGATAATTCCTTGGGTCAGTGATAGTATTTATTTATCTTGGCTAAATTGACCCTTTTATTGATCTGTCACAAACAAACGGGGGCAAACAGTGGGAAGAGTTATTAGTCAATAGTTCACTAAGGTGAAACTAATGTCCTCCAGGAAAGAGACCTGTGGCCTAAGCATTGAGGGTAATTTGAGTTTTCAAGGTTATCAGCACATCCACCCAAATATTTTCATCCTGTATCTCAGTGAACTACTCCTCCCTTTAGTACCCTGATGTTTGCATAGGAGAATGTACGTTCAATTTCCTTTGCCGGTCTACCCCATTTACAATTAAATCCTAGGCCTGATTTTCTGCACAGTCTGCTGTCCAGAATCAGAAGACAGTGATTTCTTTAAATGCTTCCATGGAGTTTTTGTGACTTTTACAGCATTTTCTGATTTAATAGTTGGATGACCTGAGTCTATACTTTCCTTACTTTAAGACTTCCAAGTTATTTAACAAAAAGCCAGCTATCTTTGTAAACTTTACAATTTTAATTATTAAAATACTTTAATTTCTAGGACTACTGAGAAGGCCAGTGCTTTTGCTTTAACTTGTATTTCACATCAGGTCATTTCAGGTTATTGTTTTAATTAGTGTGATGATGTAACCTGCTGGGGATTATTGTTACTACACTTAGAAATAACAATGGAGTCTTTATTACTTTTGGGGTACAGAAGTGATCCTTCAATAATACCATCCTGAGGTTCTGCTTCCTAGGGCCACTTCCAGTACCTAGTGTTTTAATGTAGATTCTCAAAAATCGAAGCTAAAGACATAGATTTAGATGATGTTGAATTTTCTAAGAAACGGAGGTGAGAAACTGGGGAAAACAGATAAGATATTGAAGAAAGAAAAGGCACTATAAGAGAGGCACTATTGAGATTATTGCATTAGGCAACAGGGGCTCAGTTCCACTAGACTGTGTTAAGGAGCATAAAGGATGTTGCCAAGAATTGTCTATCTGATGCATGGAAGATAAGGGTATCCATCCACCCACTCTTGTTTCTTAATGGTGGCTGGATCCCCTGTGGGTTGTCAATATCTCAGTTGTATGAACACTGAATAGGTCCCAGTAGTTTAGAGAAGCTCCTGAAACAGAAAATGGAAATATGTGTTGTGCAGGTGTGTGAGAAGGCACAGAAAGCAGGAATCTGAGCTTGCATGGAACTGAACACTGCAACTGAGGCTGACTTAGGAGGAAGACTGAGAGGAAATGAGGTAAAGTACTAAAAGGCCCACACTGAAACCCTATCACTGATACAACTAGAAAGCTAGTGAATGGATAAAGACTAAATTAAAGACTGTACTCTCTCAGCACTGGTCATTTTTCCTGCAGTGATCCAAGGTTCAGCAATGGCAGCTAGCTTTTCTATGCTTTTTGGTGAAAGAATTAAGCCATATTTGTTCATTTTTTCTACTCCTTAATTAATTTAGGCTTAACATCAAATTTTTTTAGTGCTTGTTACTGACATAAAGATTGGTGAGGATTCAGAAATGAATTTTCAGGTTTTTTGTTTTAAATTTTAATATATATATATTTCTTTAAATTTATGTATATAAATTTAAATAAAATATTTTCAATAAATTAGAATTTAACACATATATTTTAAATCTAATATCTATAATTCTTATATATTTATATATTTAGAATTTATATATCTATAGGTAAAGATATTAAATGATATATATTAAAATAATAAAATATATTAAATGATATAGACATATCATTTAATATCTTTATAGATAAATATATAAAAATCCTAACATATATAAATATTTATATTAGAGTTATATATATTAGAAAAAGTATATAATATATATATTTTTTCCAGTTTGAGGGTTTTTTTAATACATATATATCTTTTGAGGTACATTTTATGACATAATCTCATGCAAGAACATCAAAAATACATAACTAAAATTTCCCTAGAGGTTTTGAACATTTTAAGAAAGGTAATGAGTAGACAATAAACTTCTGAAAGGTCAATGAAATTCAAGAAAAGTTTCTTTAAAGGTAAGGTAGATAAAAGACCACATTTACCCTCTATTTTATGGATGACAAGATAAAACTCAGTATTACAAGCAATGCTGACATATTTTTAAGACAACGAAAGGCCATTTTACCAGGCAAAGTAGTCAACAAGCTTTGACTACTTTGATCACTCACAAAGGGCAAATCTACATGAGCTCTTTTAGGGCAGTTGAGCAGGAAAAAATTGACAGTTATTGTTATGTCTCCAGATTTTATTTCAAATGGTGCATACATTCCTGAAAGGCTTATTCCTTGGGTCTTTCATTTAACCCCCTATGCATACTGAAAACATGTCTCAATAAATATCCTCAGTTCTATATTTATAAATCCAAAGCTATTGTTTTTTTTCACTCAAAATAGTTATATATTTTTTTCAACAATTGTCATTTGTTCATTTAGTTGTCAGCCTTCATACTTCATAAAATGAATGCATGATTGCTATTTATACTTGATCAGAAACACAGTTTTAATACTGATAACCACTCCCACTTATAGAGGCCTACAAATATAGGGTAAGAGTGAAAATAACTCGAAATAATAGAGAAAATAATTTGAATTTTTTTCAAATATCTTTCAAAACAAATCATTTTGTGAATTAAGAAAATGGATCTTTAAAAAGAAAGAATGCTTTGGCACAGAAAGGAAGAAGAAAGGAAGATATTCTAAATTCTTTTTTTTTTTTTTTTTGAGACGGAGTCTTGTTCTATTGCCCAAGCTGGAGTGCAGTGGTGCAATTTCAGTTCACTGCAATCTCTGCCTCCTGGGTTCAAGCAATTCTCCCGTCTCAGCCTCCTGAGTAGCTGGGAATGTAGGCACGCACCACCACACCTGGCCAATTTTTGTGTTTTTAGTAGAGACAGAGTTACACCATGTTGGCCAGGCTGGTCTGGAACTCCTGACTTCTGCCTGCCTTGGCCTCCCAAAGTGGTGGGATTACAGGTGTGAGCCACCACACCTGACCAGATTCTAAATTCTTAATTCTGGGAAAGTGGTAAAGTCTTAGCTCATAGAACTGTTCTGTGAACCCAACGGGTTGGACTAATAATGTTGGTAGATACATATATATTTTTTCACACATCAATAGATTTTTCTTGCTTTCAATTAACCATTAAAATATGCTCAACCTCATTAGTTATGAGGAAATACAAATTAAATCTACAATGTGATTTTACTACCACCCACAGGATAGCTAAAATTTTAAATAGTAAAATTTCCCAGTGCGGGCAAAAATATAGAAAAACTACAACTATCAACTGCTGGTGAGAGTATAAATTAATACAATCTGTGTGGAAGTGGACATATTTGTTAAATTTGAGTATGTATGTGTCAGGTTAACAATTCAAATCCTAGAATATACCCAGCTAAAACTCATGCATATGTGTTTCAGAATTTATATTTAAGAATGATCCTAGAAGTAGTTTTTGAGAGTATCACACTGGGACTGTTCAAGTGTTCATCAATAGTTAAAGGAACATATAAATGTTAATATATTCCACAATTGAGTAGTATATAGCACCTAAAATGAATAAACTATTTCTATAGCTATGACATGGATGAATCTCACAGAATAATATTGAGTGGAAGGAACCAGATACAAAAGAACATGTATTGTAAGATTTCATTTGCCTAAAGGTTTAAAACAAGTTAAATGGATCTACAGTGTTACAAGTTAGAACAGTTATGTTTTGGAGAGGTGCTACTGAGTGAGAGGGAAAATAAAGGAGGCATGTGAGGCAGCAGGAATGTTTCACCTTCTGATCTGAGTTGCAGTTATACACAAGTGTGATCACTTTATAATAATACATCAAGCTAACCACTTCTAACTTGTAGAGTTTTCTTTTCGTATGGTTTAAATAAAACATATATTCATTTATTCAGTAAGTATCTCCTGGGCACATACCATATTCAAAGAACTGTGATTAGGCCAGACACGGTGGCTCACGCCTGTAATCCCAGCACTTTGGGAGGCCTAGGCGGGCGGATCAAGAGGTCAGGAGATAGAGACCATCCTGGCTGATGTGGTGACACCCTGTCTGTACTAAAAATACAAAAAATTAGCTGGGTGTGGTGGTGCATGCCTGTAACCCCAGATACTCGGGAGGTTGAGGCAGGAGAATTGCTTGAACCCGGGAGGCAGAGATTGCAGTGAGCTGAGATCAACCCACTGCACTCCGGCCTGGGCGACAAAGCGAGACTCCCTCTCAAAAAAACAAACAAACAAACAAAAAACTGTGATTAATACTCGGCATAGGAGTGGTGAATTAAAAAAAAATCAATCATGTATCCAACAATATGTATTAAGACTCGGCTATGTACCAGGTACTAAACAAAAATCCCTGCCCTGATATTTCCTTCTCTAAGGGATTTTTTTTTCTCATGGAGGGGATACACAATAGATGTAAAATATGTATGATAAATGTTATGATGGAGAAGTATGCAGTTTTTTTCAGTATATACCAGGAGACAAGCCCTTATTTGGTGTATCAGGGGTTTTCTTCATGAAAGAAAATATATCTGAACTCTGAAGGATGAAGAATCAACCAACAAAAGAGAAAGGAACATTTCTGAGCAATTGTAGGTATTCTGAGGTGAGGTTCACAGAAGCCATCTTGAGTAGCGTCTGAGTGTGTGAACAGAAATATGGCAGGATGGCTCTGGAGAGGCCCAGATTGCTGAGATCAAGCAGAACCCTGTTGGCCACATTAAATACTTTGTAGTTTCTCCAAAGACAATAGAAAGCCACTGACAAGTATGGACAAGGGAGTAGCACGCAATGTTTGTGTTTTTATATATTACCTTTACTACAGAAATTACAATGGATTAGAATAGGGGCTTGCAAACATTTTTTTGTAAAGGGTCAGTTAAAAAGTTTTCTAGGTTTTGTGGGCTACTAGCTTCTGTCACATCTACCCACTCTGCTTTTGAAGTGGGAAAGCAGCCATAAAAAAAGCTGTAAATGAATGGGTGTGGCTGTATTTCAATTAAAATTTATTTGTAAGAAGAGGTGGGTGAGGTTTGCTCTGAAAACCCTTATTCATCAACATCTGGATTAGAGGAAGACAGAAGTAAATGGCAACATCTATCAAGCGAAGTTTGTGGCCTAGTTAAGAAAAGAAGGTAACTTGATACAGGGTATCAGAGGTTGGAAGGTAAAAGGAGGAAAACAAGACCCCTACAATGGCTGGGGATACCATGAGCTGTCAATATA
Source organism: Pongo abelii (assembly GCF_028885655.2). NCBI lineage: Eukaryota > Metazoa > Chordata > Mammalia > Primates > Hominidae > Pongo > Pongo abelii. Next base: position 193,004,900 of record NC_071988.2, read on the forward strand.
TATAGGAGATGTCTCAAAATCTTATTCTGCTATTTGCAAAAAATCCAGTGCACACTCCAAGATCTGAGCAATTCTAAAAAACTAACATTAATATTGTAACTTTTGGCTCTGAGGCCCTACTTGCAGTTATTTTAATTTATAGATCATCACATCTTTCTAATCAATGAGGTATTTTTTCTAAAGTGACTAAACTTTAAGTCACCCCCATTCAGCAATTCTTCATTAAAAATGTCTGCTTACAAAGTATTTTTAAGTAGGCAGCAAATATCATAGGAATTTATTTTTATGTGAAATTTATTATAGGAACTTAATTTAAAATTGCTATCTGTTATTTTATTTAATGTGTCTACATTAACATTATGCTATGCACAACATACCCCTCGCTTCTTAAATCTGTTAGTACATTAATAAACCTTTAAATATAATTTTAACTTTAATTGCATCTGCTTTATAAACTTGAATATTCCATGATCTCTCTAAATTTTAAGATGTCATTGTACATTTGAGGTGATAGGTATGTTAATTAGCTTGATTTAATGATTTCTATTGTATACACATATCATTACTTAACCCTACATCCCATAAATATATACAATTATAATTTGTCAATTTATAATAAAGTTTTAAAAATTAAAACAGTAAAAAAAGCTTTAGTGTTAGTGTAGGCCAGAGGCTAGCTTTAGCCTAATTTATTCTTCTATGTGTACTTTCTACATATTTTTCAAGGATTTTTATTTGCATTTTTGTGTATTTTATTCTCTTTATTTGTCTTTAAATCAAGTTTAATAATACCATGTGGTAGACATTTTGGCCTATAAGAAAGAAGAAAACAAAGGACATGAGAAATATAATTCAGGTTTGGGGGACTTAAAAAATAAGCAAGAATAGTTGTATAATCAAGGACTTACAGAATAGAAAGGATTTCTGGAGAACGAGGCTTGGAAGTGCCTAGAAACCAATGCAACCTTAACGAGGGTCCTGTAGGAACATTCCACTCAGGGCTTTGCATCTGATAGAAGGTGATCTTAACCATCTCTTACGTCTTCATATTAGATTGCTTATGATACAAAGCTCTGAGAATATAACACACTTTTTGGGCTTGATTGCAAGTCTGCTTCCTGACTGTATTGAGCCAGACAGAGGAAGTGATTTTAAATTACACAGTAGGGAATAACACCAAGCCTTATCAAGATCATAGATGATAGGAGCAGCATTTTAACCTAAGTGCTGAAAAGAGGGAGAAGGTGTCAGGGAAAAAAATGTCTGCAGGAAGAAAGAAAAACAAATATGTAGTCAATGGCTGTCTTGACCAATGTATAATGAAATTATCAAGATTAATTGGTTCTAATGAAGCCCCAGTTTAGTTTGAAAAGATTGCAAACCCTTGACCATTAATAGGTATTTGAGATTCAGAAGTCATATATATGAGGCATTTATATGTCTAATATCTATAACTCATGTGTGTTCAGTGTTAAGGATACACAAAAAAGAAAGTGGTCTAATTATTGTTAGATAGAAGAGCTTCTTAGGGGCCTGATTTATTAGAGACATTAGAATGACTGGTAATTAGTACTTCAATCGTCTTAAATGCCTTCTTTTAAAATACCTAAGGACGTGTCAAAGTGCAGTAAGAACTTGATGAATTGGAGCACTGTTTAAACAAAGAAACATCTCAGATTGTTTTGGGCTTTATTTTTAAAAATGTGAGAATAAATAGAAAGACCACCCAAATGAGAATAATTTAGAGCTTACTATAGCAAGGAAGTCAGCCACCATCACTTCTACAAGGGAAGAGATTCAAGGGCAAGTAGGGAAGTGTGAAAGTTTATAGTGAGAAAAAGTAAAATTTTCAGCTTTGAGAGATTTCATAGAATTTAATGCTTCTGTGTAACAGACAAGTTTCGGAATACCGTTCCTAAATTTCTGAAGTGATAGTCTAAGGCAAACAGCACTGTTCTGCTCACAAAAGAGTAGTATCAAGTAGGGGCTCAGGGACAACCAGAAAAAAAAAAAAAAAAACACTTGTTTATGGAATTGTTCATGACACTAGGTGCCAACCAAGGTCTTACATTTTCTCGGTTGCATATTTGAATTTCTTTATGTTTTTCCAGGTGGTTTATTACAATATGAAGGGTATCGAATTAAAATTTAGAATTAATTACAGATTAAGTACTACATCACAGTGATTCTACTTTAATTCTAAATTAAAAACTCTCAAATTTAGAATCTGATCAAGAGATTGTAATAACTTACTCTTTTTCTGGGAGAGAGGCTGCCCACATTCCTTGGCAATTGGCCGTCATCCCCTGATTTCAAAGGAAATAATGATGTGTCTTCCATAGCCACATCCCCCTCTGAATATCTTCTGCTTCCCTCACTAACATTTAAGGATCCTATGAATATATTGGGCCTACCGGGTAATCTAGGATACTCCCCGTATTTTGAGGTCAGCTGATTAGTTCCCTTAATTCCCCCTGCAACTGTAATTATCTTTTGCCTTGTAACCTAACGTATTCATAGGTAACAGGGATTAGAACGTGGACTTGTTGGAGTAGGAATATTATTCTGCCAACCATACCCTATTACATTTTCATTTTCTGTGGTCATATCGCAGAACAGGAAGGAGTGTTTTTTAGTCAAGAATCTAAGGTTTATAGTCAGGAGCTGGGGGATAGAGAAAATCTGTGGGTTATTTGAATACTTACAGCTGTGTTTACAGTGAGGCAGAGGTTGAACGAAGTTGGGGGTGTTTAATTAATGTAGAGAGTGTAACACCTGTATATACCAGGCTCTAACAGTCAAGTCAAATCTAACAGAAAATGACAATGTTAATTATTTATATTTATAGTTAGTTCACCTTGAGTGTTTAAAATAGGCTATTGGATACTTTTTTCTACCTTAGAGAATGCTCATTGATTTCAATAGAGGGTTTTTATTTGTGTTTTTCTTTTGTAATATAGGACAATCTTTTTTCCAGTGTCTTTTCTTTTTAGAATATCTATGAGTGTTCTTGTTAAGAGGGGTTAAAATGTGGGCCACATAGTATAGCTGTTCAAGCTGCAGGGTTTTACGTTTATTTTAGGTCCTGACTTTTTTATTTGTTATTGTTCTAAAGCCCTTTCAAAATGTTTTACAAGTCATTGTGTTTCAGGCAAAGGAGATATTTCTTAATCTAATTTATATGTCTGAATTAATTTCAGATTTAACTTCATTGACAAATAGAGATAAAAGGGCTGCCGCTATATCACCACCTTATTTAACTTCTAAATCTTGTGGGAAAGTATTTTTTAGTCTATCCCCAAAATCTACTACAGTTCCATGTTTCTGAGTCAATATTATCAAATTGTGGTGCAGTCAATTTTTATTAGAGATGTTTTAGGTGGAGTTTTTAGGAAAATTTGCCCTACCTTTTGGGTCTTTTTGACCTTTAAGTTTATTGTGGGGAAAATGTATCTTTTAGGTTACCTTCTGGGACAGTCCAATCAGATTTTGTCATCTAGCATTTAACAGCCCAGTTTCTGGCCAATGTGTGTGCAAGTTGGTTTTGTAGTGACTGGGCTGTTAAGCTAGCTCAAACAAGAATCCGATAGGATCTATGCCTTTGTTACATGGTGTGCTTCTCCTTATGACAAACAACATATTTACTCAGCACGATGCAAAATGGAAGCACACAGAGAACAAAAGGGATGAGAAGAAATGACCTGATTCCATTACAGATACCTAACAAATTAAAACCAATAAAAAAATCCAGAAACCAACTGAGGATAAGTAGCTGAGAAACTCAATGCAAAGAGAACAGAGTTCAGACTTGTGGCTGACTTTCCTCTTCGGCATGGACTCACCAAGCCAGGAGCAGCAAGGCTCAAGGGTCCTCCCTGGGTACTATGCCTCTGGTTGAAGGCTGGGGTCTACAGTAATGAGAAGTGCAAACCTTGTCTTGGTGCAGCTTCAGAAAGAAACTGCAAAAACAAGCAAAGACTATCGATATAAAAACAAATAAAGCTTATTTAGAGTTTGTTATACCAAGGGAGTTGGCCAGCATTACAAGACTTATTGGCGGGCAAGAGAGTGGGAAAATCTTGTAGCAAGAAAAAAGTAAGTCATAAGATACGTTTGGAGGTGGCAGGAATGGTAAAGCTGAAATGGAATAATTAGAAAACGGGTATCTTATGTGATTGGTTTGGGGAGCGTATTTGGCTTTCTATTGTTGTTTCTACTTGTAAGTGGGGACAAAAAGTAGAGAGGGTGAAAGTGATACCAGGTCTTATCTGTTTGGGAAATAAACCTATAATTGCCAACCTAATAATTAAGATTTAAAAATGTATGGTCACTATACATGACTCATTCGCTCTTCACATTTGGCCAACAGGCACACTAAATGGGGGTTTAAAAAGAATCAACATCCATTTACCTTTTGCATCTTTAATGTCGAAACTTTTTCTCTGCAATTCCTCCAGAAACTAGATATTGCTTTAGCTTGATTGTCTTGCTGGAATCAGAGTAGTTCCAGGTGCTTCCACCTGGCCCTTTGTACCTGATTTTTATAATTTGACATCCTTTATTCTCAATCAAATCAGAAAACCCATTTATATTACAGGATCTCTTTCTATCCTCTTAAACCCATGGACAATAGCTACCACAAAAAATTGTGGTAGGTAGCTTGTGTGATAGGAGTTTGATTACATAAGGGAGTATGAGCACTTAAGTACATATAGTGAGAGTAATAGGATGAAAGTTTCTCATTGCCAGGGAATGAGGTAAAAATATGAGACGGAGAACAGCTAGAATGAACCCTCTTGAGTTCAGTTGGAATTAGAGGTATTTGTATAAATACATGGTTTGGGATATCTATACAGATACATTAATGGATCAATATATACAGGTAGAGGCGCATATATACATACAGAGAGATATGGCAAATGAATAAAAAATAAATTAAGAAAAAGCTTTCCATTGCAGTAGAATGCCAACTCATAAATTTAGAATGAATGAGGAAATTAGAAAATCACCATCTAGTAGCCATCATAGGAATAATCAGCACATGAGAATCATCAAGGGATGCCAATGCTAGTGGGTAGAATTATCTCCCCCAAGTTATGTATTAATTACAAAGGAGGTTGCAATAAATTTATAATGGAGAAACCTGTGAGAAACTACCTTTACTACATGATTAAAGCTAACAACAGCCATGAGGAAAATAGAAATTATGTGCCTCTTGATGCCATCCAGTGAGAAAATCACAGCATTGTGTCTGTGATATCATAGCCAAAAATATACAACCTGAATCCAATTATGAGAAAATATCAGAAAAACCAAATTTGAGTGCATTCTGTGAAAGAGCTAATCTGTGTTTTTTTTAAGTCAGTATTAAATAAAGGAAAAATGGGAACTATTTCATATTAAAGGGTATTAAAGAGGAATAGCATCATATGTAGTAAGTGAATCTAAATCAGATCCTGGACCAGAAGGAAAAAATACATTTTAAAGGCATCGCTGACTTGTTTAAGAGTAATGGGATATCATCCCCCATATAGACAAAATTTAAAAATCATTAAAAGCCATATATACACATATGTACACACAGGAACTCATACCTACATGCATATATAAGTGGAGGGAGGAGGCAAGTGGGAGATAAAGAGAGAATGTGGTAAAATACTAGCACTGGGGAAATTTGAATTAATGCTGTTGGGAGGGAGCTGGAACCCCTCTTTGGGACCTGTGGAACCCCATATCCCCATATATTTTTTTAAAAAAATTGAGTTCCTTCAAGGGAAATCCCAGGCACCTAGCTAGCCTTAAAAAGTCAATGAGCAACTTGCTAAGCAAGAAGGTGATAATAACTTAAAACCGTAGCCAGGGAAGTTAGCCACAAGAATGTTTAGTTCCCCTGCAGAAACTAAAGATTATATCTTAACACTATATGGAAATTCTGTGCTCCATTCTTAAAAAGTTTTTGTAAGTCATGTCAAAATGAATGATTGGAAGAAAGAATACATTTACTTGTTGAGAAGTGAGAGGCAAGTAGCAATCTTTGTAACCCTTACATCTCAATGATCCATGTAGATGTCCATCAGTTCCTGAGCTTCCTAATGTGTTCATTTTTTTCTGTTTTTCTTTCCTAGCTACAATGTCATATTGTGTTTTAGTATGACTTTAAATAACTTTTAGAGAATTAAGGAAAAATGATGACAGCAGAAAGATTTAAATCCCTCTGGACTATCACACAAAACCAGGCCAACGAACAAATGGGAAAACCAAAAACTCAAGCAACCACCATATATTGCATCATCTGTAACAATTATTAAATAAACCACCTCTTACCTTTCAGAATGCTAATGCGGGTCCTTTGCTGAAGGCAATGGAAACTCTGATTTGAACGGGAAGACTTCGTGAGTATAGGGAAGCTTAGGGAATAGCCTGCAGAGGCAGAGAACCAGCAAGGAGACATACGAAAGAACATGATCTACTGTCTAAAGAATCCATTCTGCTGAAAAATCATTGCTGCTTAGTCTCAATGGTGCTAGAAAATGGATACTAAGAACTCAATCACAGTGGTCTTAGAAAAAACAAATACTTCTATCATTATGCTTCCAGAAGCTTCTGATTTCCATCTCCCAGTCACTGCCTCAGATTGCTCATGTATTTATCTAAGCCTTACTTTGGTGTTCTCATTTTGTAAAACGTAATCTCACATAGTGCACTACCTGCAAGGGAGCAAAGAAAGTATATATTTGCTTTCTCAACTCAATAGTACAAGAAAGAAAGCTAGAAATGGTTTGAATGAGTATGAAGCAAGGGTATCTATAATATCTGTCCTAATTTGATCTAAATAAAAAATGGAGTCTGAGCATGGTGGCTCATCTCTGAAACCCCAACACTTTTGGAGGCTGAGGAGGGAGGATTGCTTGAGTTCAAGACCAGCTTAGGAATCATAGGGAGACCTCGTATCTACTAAAATAAAGTAACATAAAATAAAAAATAAATCTAAAGGGATCAAAACTTCCTTTTTGAAACTGACATTATTGTAGTCTCTCTTCTCTTTGGATAATACAAATATAAATGAACACGAAGTCATATAGTTTTATTGAGGAAAGGAAACACAAAGATTATCAATCCAAACTCTAACTTTTTAACAACATACAGAAACAGAAACCCAAGCAAGATCAATAATGTTTCGGTGCTACCCACTTACACGTGGCAAGCTAGCTAGAATAAGCCTTACTAAGAATCTTACTAAGACTTCCAATCTGAATGCCACAAAAGACTGAATCTAAACTTGTAAGATGATATTTTTACCTTCATATCAAAAATGGAGGAAGCTTTTTCTTTTTTCTTTGAGTTGTCACACTTAACATTGTGTATTTAAATAATTAAGTAGCATGAAAAATTCTGTTTCTATCAATCTCTGTGGAAGTTGTCATGGTATAGCGAATTTTAGAAATATGTGAATAGTCTTCCTTGAGATTGCGCCTGGCACGGGTACGCCCCCTACCGACTGGGAGAGTGCACCACTTCCACAGACAATATTTTATTTTCTGCTGCTTCTCCCTGGGCCTATCATGAATAACTCTTGGAGTCTGAGACTTTCAAAGTCAGTCCTATAAGATCTACGCTAGTGCCAGGAAGTAGTGTTTTAGCCAATGCCATCACAGAAGAGAAGATATGATCACTTTGCTTAATTTATCTCTTATTGTCTGCGGCAATTAATGATTTCTCAAAATATATTTTTCTTTCTTTTTGTTTTGTTAGTATTTTGGCAGAGATATGAAAATATATGTCCTTTCAAACTGCCAATTATATTTTATCTTTCCACTTGGTTGTCTGATCCTGTAGCAATGAGGTCATAACCCATTTTAAAATTAAACGTTGGATCTTGACCTGAATTTTACTACTAGAAGAAACTTTAAATTTATCACTTTTTGTTCCATGGCTTTTTGTTGATTTCTTTTTTGAATGAGTTGCCACAAAGCAGGTATAACAGCAAGTGGTCAGTCCACTCAGCATGTAGGTTTAGTCATAGTCAAAGAAGATGAAAAGCATTGTATTAGATTTTGACATTAAATATTCCCAGAAGGACAGTTCACATTTTCCTGTCTGAAGAGGTATTACTTATGAGTGCTTCAATCTTTATTGTAATCCTTGATGCAGCTCAAATCAACAGAAGGATAGGTTTAGGAATGAAAGATGGAGTTTGCACTATCATTGTCTGATACTCACTCCACCTCAAATTGACAGTAATAGATTGTTACTAGGGTGTGCAGAGTTCACTGCAAAGAATTATATGTCCTTTCTGTCCTTGGCTGTGAAGTTAGGCTACGTCCACAGAATTTAACTTTTTATTAGTTTTCAGAACATCACTTTAAAACTATCAAACTATAATACAAGATCTGGAATATTATCCTTGCCTTTTATTAAATTTTCCAGTTTACAAGGTAAATAAGAAATCATTGAAATTACATTCAAATAGTTAAAGGTTTTCTAATTTTGGTAAAGAAAAAAATTGTAACAGTTCACTGCATTATACTACACACAGTAGAACAAGGGCAAACTGAATACAGTTCCCTAATCGCAATTCTGTACATTTAACAATAAAATGTATTCATTTGCTTTAGTATACTTATTCTTTATGCACAGCTACAACCATATATTTTTATGGATTCAATAAATGAAAAAGAATACAAGCAGTATTGTAATGAAAAACATTTATTTATATAGTGTTATTTAAATGATAAAAAAATCAAGTTATTGCATTTAAAGTATTGAAATTCTAGTCATGGGCAGGTTGTTTAGTTATATATTATTTAGATTTTTATTTGTTTATTTGTAATATAAAAGTGGTTAACCTAAATTGATATTTATTGTGTTTTTGTTTTTTAAATTATATTGTCATTTTACATATGTAAATTACAGTAAAATATATTAAATTATGAATATAATCAATTTTATCCACTGCCTTAAACTCCCTTGAGAATAAACTGAACAATATTATAAAGCATTTTTGCATAAATTCTAAAGAGTTCCAAATTATAAATCACTTTTATGCCCAAAAGTATCATTTTAATGCAATTTATTAAATAATAACAGAATCTAAGTTTAGTAATAATGTCCTCTACTCATTTATGTCACATTTTAATTTTAAAAAGCTGGCAAACTATATTATCATTAGTGTACAAGTCTTTAGGTCTTGAACTACGGCAAATTCATAAATATGTTTGTAATTCTGTTTTAGCTTTTTAAAGATTGATTAGAATGCCACACAACCACATCTAAGTGTCTTTAATATTTTCAAAAAGTACATATTATAGAATTATTTACCAAGCCTTCTATATGTGTATATATGTATGTACATATACACTTATATATGCATATATGTGTGTAATAAAAAATACAGTGATATTTATTAATCATTTGAGAATGTTGACTTCCAAATCACTACATAAAACTAGCGAAGTATAATTTTTCTCAGTATTATTGATTATCTCCAAATGGCATTTTGGGAATTTTTATGGGTATCTAAAAATATCTCATTCTATGTTATCTGTAAAATTTTACTTTTGAGTTCACTATAGTCTGAGTGTTATTAGAAAGTAGAGAAAGTGTCCTCACCGTGCACTTTACATTGAAATGGATTGGGGAAAATATGAAACCAGAAAAAAAAATGGAGTTACATGTGATAAAAAGAAACTCTTGGTTTGCATCACGTATCAACAGCACCTATTGTCTGGAAAGCAAAAGTGCACATTCCGAAATGTCAAGAAGCAGAACAAGTCAAGGATGGAAAACATAGGAAAAAGGCAGAGGGTTACTAGCTTGAGAGAACTAGGTTAAATGTGATGGAAGAGCAAATGCTGGTAACACTGTCGAAAAGAGCAAAGTACAGAAGTTTGAGATGATTGTGTCAAAAATGTGACCTTAGCAATTTCCAAAAGGGATAATATAAAAGGGTATTCCTAGAAATGCCTCAAGTGGCCTCAGCCTGCAAGGCAGGAGAAGGACCATCAATACAGCCTACACAATGAAGTCTCAAGAGACAAAGAAATTAAAAAAGAAAAGGCAGGACTGGACAGTGCACAGAAATCCTAAAGGAAACAGAAGTAATTTATGGAAGCAATATTTACGACTCACCACTACATAGCGTCTCTTCCAAAAACAATGCCGGACGCGGTGGCTCATGCCTCCAATCCTAGCACTTTGGGAAGCCGAAGTGGGCAGATTGTGTGAGCTCAGGAGTTCGAGACCAGCCTGGGCAACACGGTGAAATGCCATTTCTACTAAAATACAAAAAATTAGCCAGATGTGGCGACGTGCGCCTGTGGTCCCAGCTACTCGGGAGGCTGAGGCAGTAGAATCGCTTAAATCCGGGAGACGGAGGTTGCAGTGAGCCCAGATCGTGCCATTGCACTCCACCGTGGCCGACAGAGCGACACTCCGTCTCCAAAAATAATTAAAAATAAAAATAAATAACTAAAAATATTATTTACCATAAGACCAGACAGTAAATCACTGGTGATTTTACAATAGAGGCCATTATTGTGGAGTGCAAAAGTAAATAATTAGAACAGTTTTGGTTCATCTTTAGCCAGAGTTGCTGACCTTCCTGACAAGGCTGATTTTTTTCAGGTCAGACAAATTGAGGAAACAGTTCTACAACCTAAAAGAAAAAAGTGTTTTAGTTTTTTTTTTTTTTTTCTTTTTTTTACATTATAAATTGTCTCTTTGTTATATTCAGAATTTTGGAAGTGTTGGAAATTTTAGAGGTCCCTCTAGTAAGAGTTTTTCTCAAGAGACACACCACCCTGGGGATCACGCTTTTATACTTTTCCCCTCTAATTATGGTGTTGTTTCTCCTATATCCCCAACTACTTGCAAATGTCTCTTTGTATTAAGGGTGACTTAGTTCACCTGCTGTCTCTCCCTCAGCTAGGGGTCCATGGAAGATTAGACAGGAAAAAAAATTAATTATTCAAGATTTTCTTAAATAATTTGTGTAAGAAAACATAAGAATAAAGATCTATCACTTCAATTAAACAATTTCTTCCCTAATATTCCTGAGAAATATTTATAAAATTTTTCTTGGAAATACTAGCAAGGAGGTATTTGCTGTTTTTTCAAAGCAGTGGCTACCATCTTGGGGCAGTTCTAATGGCTAGAAATTGCCTTCTTTTACCTTTTTCTAGCTGCTGGTCTTCAATCTTTTGTTAATTATCTTCTGGAGACAGTAAAAGGCATTGAGTATACTGGTGTGAACAAATCAAACATAGTTCTTGCCTTCATAGAGCTTACAATTTAGAGGAAGAGGAAGGCATTAAACAAAACATTCAGAAAAATAACTAACCCAGATGTCAACTGGGGCTTCACGTTCCTTGAGAAGGATTGGGCTCGAATCGTATTCCACTCTCCAAGGGTGATGTCCAGAATCTCCCACTAGATTGCGGCACATTGTGGATGCCTTTGTGGCATTTTGTCCCTAGAACTGAGCTCCTACTTTCTCTCCTACTGCTCTGCAGTAAATGATGCAGATGGGACAGATAACGCTTTTCCTTAATTCTCACTTAAAGAAAAATAAAACTCACAAAGCACCTCTCTATTTGAGAAAGATTCTAAAGAAGAATTTTAAGAAAGGCAAAGGATAATTTTGCAGTGCACTTTGAAAAATTTCTTCAAATGAAGCATTATTTACAGAATTGTCTTATGACTTTTTAGCTTGACTAAAATTTCAGAGAGAACTGGGGCAGAGCTGGACGGTACCAAAGCTTCTCTCGCTCAGCAGCCTCTGTTATGTATGTGTGTGCATAATGTCTGCACGAGGGGGTGTGTGGAGGTGTTTATTAGTTATCACTAAAATGTAATTGAAAATAATGTACACACAAAAGAAGATGTATTTTATGTATACATTTGAATTATAATAATAAAATGTCAAAATTACATTTTAAAATGATAGTGGTACAGGTTTCTCCTTGTATTTTTCTCAATATTGTCTTTACATATTTTGTGGTAGGCTATTAGCAGCATTCAAGTTTAGAGTTTTTGTTTTTGCTTTTGTGTTCTGAAACTTTTATAAACAGCATGGCCAATCTATGAGAACCTTTATCTAAAATTTTGTTTGGGGTTATTTGGTTCATGCAGGTAATACGAGCAATCACTCCTAGCTCAAGTGACTGTTAATTTACAGCTGGCAATTTCCACGAGGGACGTTTCTGTTTCGTCATGTTTTTCTTCATGAGGGTCAACGGTCAAGCCATCCTCTGCCTAATTGAGATGGTTGTTTACGTTTTTGCTTTGCCTGTTTCAGCCACTAAAGTTCTCCTTTGAGGGGTCTTGAATTCAGGCAGGGATTTTTGCCCAGTCTCACATTCGGCTGAGGCCTATGCAATTGATCAGAAGGTCTTTAACACACAACCTCTTGAATGCTAGATAATGGCAGATACTCCTAGAGAGAATACATCTTCCTTCTAATTTACCTTTGTGATTTTTGTTTTCTTGCCTTATGTAACCTCGGCATAACTCCTGTGGTCTTGCTATTATCTTGGCCATGTTTAAAAAATAATTTTTAAAAAACTGTATTAATAATTAATATATATTAATGTGTTGTGTGTTGGGTCACTCTCACCATATAGCTCACCATTTTTCAAGAAATGAAAGAAAGTCCGCATGTATCATTCAAATCCTTTTGTCTACCATTGTTGGTCTTTCTCACTGACCCTTGACACATCAGGTCTTAGGCTCCCATCATCATTGAGTCTTCTCCCTCCCTTGGTTGCCAAAGTAAATTCCTTTCCTTGATCCGTGAAGAGTCATGTGTGAGTCTTCTTTCAAGATGAGTTCCAGCCAGGCCCTTAGGATCACCTAGCTTAGGTCTTTCCCTACACCTTACCATACCAAACTAAACTAAGCCAAACCACTCTCTAAGCTAATGCTAGAGCCACCAGTTAACATAAAATTTAACTTCTCATACCCATATAGGACACATAATTACAAATAATTACACATTCTGTGAGGAAAATCATAGATTTTCATGGCAGAAAATAGCAGGTGAATTATTTTGTTTGGTGGATCATGGAAAACCTCTTTGAACCAATAATTTATTTTGATTATTCTGGAAAACCTGGAATTTATATAATTCTTCATCTGCATATTTGAAATTCAAGTATCCAAAGTCAGCTTATAGTTTTGTTCTTTCCTCTCGCTGGAAGGCCTTCAACTTTTCTTGAACAATTCTGCAAACAATTTGCTAACCAGATAGTTCACAATCCTAGTCACCTGAGCTGGAAATATACTAATATTTAACTGTTTATGTAACATATTCAGATCAAGCAGAAACTCTTGAATTTGGTTATTACAGAAACCAGTAGAATTATAATACTACTTTCCTTGATCTGTAAACTCTGTTTTCATGATTACAGCCCCAAGATTTCTTTTACTTGCAAGCTGATCTGTAAAGAGTTTTTAGTCAATTATTCGTAAGTTTTCTAGCAATTTATTTTATAAAACTAAATTCTATAAATTATCATTAATATCAATAATTATGTTTGATTACATGTATTACATGAATTATTCATCTCAGATTTGTGATGTCTGAAAATTAAACATATTTTGATATTTATAAGAACTGCTAATAGACTGATATAAGCCTGAAAAGTAAGACACTTTGTATGTTTTATAGCTAAACATGATAAACTTTTTCTCCTTTTTTTCACTAGTAGTCATAATTACTTGGATACAAAGATAAAATACTTTAAAATTAATCTCATTTGTATGGCCATTCAGCTAAATAGAATATATAATACTTATTTTCTACTTATTTTCTAGCTAGTATTCTTTTGTTAGATACAAGGACACAGTAGTTTGTAAACATTTCTGTTAAAATCCATGGATATTATATACAATGGACTGAGGGCTTGTGTTTCCTTCAAAATTCATATGTTGAAAGCCTAACCCCTCAATGTGATAGTATTAGGAGGGGAGGACTTCAGAAGGTAGTTAGGTCACGAGGGTAGAGCCCTCATACTTGGAATTAGTGCCCTTATGAATTAGATCCCAGAGAGCAATCTAGTAGTCTTTTCTACCACATGAGTACATGTCAAGTTAGCAGTCTGCAACCAGGAAGGGGGGCCCTCACCAGAACCCAATCATGCTGGCATCCTGATTTCAGACTTTTGGCCTCCAGAACTACAAAAAATAAATTTCTGTTTTTATAAGCCATCCTGTCTGTGATATGTTGTTATAGCAGCCAGAATAAACTAAGATATTTTATCTATCTGGTTTCCAAAATCTCAGTATATTACATTGATCCAAAAAATACGTGTGATTGGCTTGCCATGTCTTGCTTTATACATATATCCCTCTAAGGATCATTTTTAATTACTAGTATTTTGTAACCATTAAAAATTAGTGTGCTCACCAGCAAATAGTTTACACAAAGAGTGCTGGAAATATTCCTTCACAAACCACTATTTCAGATTTATGTTATGTTCAATAGTTGTCTTTTAAAAAAACCAATTATTTTTTAGAAGTGTAGCAAAAAAAAAAAAGAGAAATAAAAAAATGTGGTCAGATTCACTAAACAGTGAATTTAGGATTTTATGAGATTATTTATTCTGTTTAGTCTATCCTTTTTTGGATAACAGTTTCTACAAAAATAGAGATAAAATAATAAACTTTGAAAATCACTGTTAATGTGACTGATGATTTGACTTTAGTTAAAATGTTACCTTTACTATAATAGATGAATATCTAATCACTATAATAAAAATAAAAACTTTACAAGCAAAGGTACTTGCTGACATTAATAGAACCAGCTTTCATTTATATTCTGAGTTTATTCTCTTGAGGTGATGTTTGAAAGAGAGTCCAAGGAAATATTTAAAATTTCCCCCTTGGTTTTTTTATTGAAGAATGTCTTTCTTTTAAATATGTAACTGATCAGAAGTGGTTTTTTAGGTGAATATTATCTTAGTTTATGATAAAATAAACAATAAATCTTAGGATTTTCCAATGAATACAAATTTATCTATATTTCATACATGAATTCACAACATTAACATATCATTTTATCATGTATATACTAACAATGCAATTTTCCCTTTACATCACTTTATTTCTGGAAAAGTTGAAATAATTGCCAGAAATACAGAAAATTTAGTCGTGTTCTTTTTGTCTGTTGGCCAATATATCACTTAGTTGTCGGGTAATTTAATGAAATGGTAATGAATATTTTACTTTATTCTAGTTTACCAGTAACACTGCACCATAAATTCAACTTCCATCCACACAATTCATCATTCACATGACGTAATGTAGGTTTAAAGGTGACAAAAAATAATTAGGCTAGAAAAGAGTAACTACGTTTTACAGGCTCACAGTTTTTACTGAAACCCATTTGCTGCAACTGTGATGAAAGAAATACAGACTTTGAGACCCTGAACTACTCTATGAATATAAGCAATGGTATATTATAGCAAAAAAATATAAAATTAGTGTGTTTATATAAATTATTTAAGTCCCATAAAATAAATTATTTTATACTATTGTAATCAGAGCAGTAAAAGTTGGCAAGTGATATAAACTTAGCTTAAGTTATGATACCACTGAATTATTAATTCTTATTTGATATGTTTTGCACAGGACCAAGCCAATATATCGTAAATGATAAAGTGTATGTATAATCTAAAGTAATTAATAATTTCAAACATTTCATTCCTACTCTAATGACTCTAAATGATAACAATGATTTGGATGTAATGGCATCATTGCATAGATAAGCGTACCAGAACTTTTTCATAAGTATGTAATTCCACAGTGATTGATTGAATTTTATTAATCACAGCACAATATTTTCATTGAAATTTTGGCTTTCGGTCATAAATTTCAAAAAAATTAAATTTTGGTTAGACACTCTGCTGTGACTATGATGAAGTTAAACATCTGAAAAAGTAATAAAGCAAATAAAATTAGCAGATATAAATAAAATGAACTGCCTTATTTTCTATGATTTACATTGTTGGAAGTTATAATAAGATATTAGCTGATTATTTTACACTGAAATCATGCAGAGAGGTCATTCCTTTCTATGTACCAATAAGAGTAGCTTGAAAATATATTTTTTTTAGTTGTCTGAAGAAAAGAAGACTAGAGAAAGAAGTATAAAAGAACCAAATATTTTACCTGGTAGAATAGATATTCAACAAGTTACCCATGTACATTCCAAATACATCGAAATTAGATATGGAGAACTGAAACTATAATTTCTAGATGCCATTCAAATGCATTACATCTTATAACTATAGCATTATTCCAAAGCACATTTTCTTCATGTGTATCTGAACTATATTTCCTATGCTTGGAAAATTGACAAAATTTGTAGAAAATAAAAATATCACTAAACATTGGAATAAATGCAAAATATTTCCTTAGAGTGAAATAATACCTAATTAATTACAGGTGTTTTTATTGTGAAAGAAAGCATGCAGGCAAAAGGTTACTGTTGAAATAATTTGCTTAGATTTCCATGTAATTCTGCAGTATTCTAAGATAATTTAAATTTAACTTAGAATATCAGTTTTGGAATGGATAAGATATTCATTTATAATTCAATAAATACTTGAGCACCAGTTTCAGGCACTGTTGAAAGTACTTTTTTTAAAAAAAAATTAATTTCCATAGGTTTTTGAAGAACAGGTGGTATTTAGTTACATAAATTCTTTAGTGATGATTTGTGAGATTTTGGTGCACTCATTACCTGAGCAGTATACACTGAACTCAATTTGTAGTCTTTTATCCCTCACCCTCTTTCCACCCTTTCATCCAGAGTCCGCAAAGCCCATTGTATAATTCTTATAACTTTGCATTCTTATAGCTTAGCTCCTACTTACGAGTGAGAAAATACGATGTTTGGTCTTCCATTCCTGAGTTACTTCACTTGGAATGATAGGCTCCAATCCCATCCAGGTTGCTGTGAATGCCATTAACTCATTCCATTTTATGGCTGAATAATATTCTATCATATATATCATTTTTGCAATTGTGAATAGTGCTGCTATAAACGTGTGTGCAAGTTTTTTTTTTTTTTTTTTTTTTTTTTTTTGTATAATGACTTCTTTCTCTCTGGTAGATACCCAGTAATAGGATTGCTAGATCAATTGGTAATTCTACTTTTAGTTCTTTAACAAATCTTCACACTGTTTTCCATAGCGGTTGCACTAGTTTACATTTCCACCAGCAGTGTAGAAGTGTCTCCTATTCGCTGCATCCACACCAAATCTATTATTTTTTGATTTTTTGATTATGGCCATGCTTACAAGAGTAAGGTGGTATCAGATTGTGGTTTTGATTTGCATTTCCCTGATCATTAGTGGTGCTGAGCATTTTTTCATATGTTTATTGGCCATTTGTGCATCTTGTTTTGAGAATTGTCTATTCATGTCCTTAGCCTCCTTTTTGATGGAATTGTTTGCTTTTTTTCTTGCTAAGTTGTTTGAGTTCATTGTAGGTTCTCGATATTAGTCCTTTGTTGGATGTATAGATTGTAAAGATTTTCTCCCACTCTGATTGCTGACTGTTCCTTTTGCCATGCAAAAGCTCTTTAGTTTAATTAAGTCCCACCTATTTTTCTTTGTTTTTATTGCCTTTGCTTTTGGTCTCTTGGTCATGAATTATTTGCCTAACCCATGTCTAGAGGGGGTTTCCTGATGTTATCTTCTAGAGTTTTTATAGTTTCAGATCTTAAAGTCTTTGATCCATCTTGAGTTGATTTTTGAATAAGGTGAGAGATGAGGATCCAGGTTCATTCTATGCAGAACGGTGTGGAGAATCCTCAAAAACTATGAATGAAGCTACCATGTGATCCAGCAATTTCATTACTGGACATTTATCCAAAGGAAAGGAAATAGGTGTGTGGAAGAGACATCTACACCCCCATATTTATTGCTACCTAGTTCATAATAGGCAAGGTATGGAATCAACTTATGTGTCCAACGGATGAATGGATGAAGAAACTGTGGTATATATACATAATGGATTACTATTCAGTCATAAAAAAGAAATGAAATACTGTCATTCTTGGTAACACGAATGGAACTGGAGAAGAAAATTAAATACTGCATGGTTTCACACATATGTGAGGGCTAAAAAAAAGTTGTTCTCCTAAAGTAAAAAAAAAAAAAAAAGTAGATCAGAGGATATTAGAGGCTAGGAAAGGTAGGGAGAAGTGAGGACTAGGAATAGATTTTTTAAAGGATACAAACTTAGGAAGACTAAGTTCTGTTGTTCCATAGCACTGTAGGAAGACTATAGTTAATGATAATATATAGTTACAATAGCTAGAAGGAGAATATTGCATGTTCCTAACACAAAGAAACAATACGTCTGAGGTGATAGATATGCTAATTATCCTGGTCTGATCACTATACATTATACTGCAACATCATAATGCACTCCATAGATATGTACAATGATTATTATGTCATTTGAAAAATTAAAAGAACAAATAAATAAAATGAAAATAAAAAAGAAATATCTCCATTATATTTAAGTTTTCAAATAAAGTTTAAAAGACAAAGTTGTTCGTAGGAGTTCCATAAGATTATTCTTTTTAATGTTTTTAGGATTGGTTCTGATATCTTCTTTCATTCTTGATATTTGTTACTTGCCTTTTAGCATTTTTTCCCTCTATCTTATTAATCTTTTCAAAGAATCAGAATTGGTTTCATTGATTTTTCTCTAGTGTTTTCCTCTTTGAAAAGGGATTTTTTTTAAAATCTTATCTTTATAATTTTATTCTGTCTGCTTGCTTTGGGCTTAATTTACTTGTATTTTTCTACTTCCTGAATGTGAAAGGTTAGATAATTAAAAATTTTTTAAAAAATAATATAATTGATTGCTATAAATTTCCCCAAAAATGCTACTTTATTTGCATCTCATAAATTTTAATTCATAGCATTTCAACTTAATTCAAAATATTTCATAATTTCTTTATAATTTTTTCTTATACCCATATTTTTTTTTTAAATGTGTGTCCTCAGGTCTGTATTTTTTTTATAAATGTGTTGCCTAATTTTTAATTGTTTACAGATCTGTCATATAATTTTCTGTTACTGATTTCTAATATAATTCTATTATACTCAGGAAATACTTTTTTCAAATACTTCTAGTCATTGGGTAGGGCTTATATTGTATCTTTTGTTCTTTACTTGATAACTAATGGCTTCAAAAATGTTGCACTGCTTCGTATGTAGTATGAGAACTTTATAATTAAATATTCCTAATTCTCATCCCCCTTGTTTTGGGTTACTTTTTAAAATACATTTTTACTTTTATTTATCAACTCACAATACTACTTTTTTATCAGTACTCAATTTTCCATTAGAGAAATTAATACATCAAAATATTTATACTTATCTTCATTTTAACCATTAATAGTGATCTTTATTACCTTGTTTACATCCATATATGTATGTGTGTATGTATCTATCATGTACCTATTATCTATCTATCTATCTATCATCTATCTATGTACTGAAATTTATATGTTCTATCATATTCTTTCTGCTTGAGGAACTTGCTTTTCTTGTCTGCTAGTAATCAATCCTCTCATTTTCTGTTTAAAAAGTAGTCTTAATTTTTTCCTTCATTTCTGAAAAACATTTTAACCGTATAGAATTCTGGGTTGATTCTTGTTTTCAAGAACTTTAAGGATGTTTCTGATAAGATGTCGTTTGTAACTTTTACATTCGTTCCACTGAATGTAATTATTTTTCCACCTCTGGCTGTCTTTAAGATTTTCTAGTTACCTTTGGTTTTCATCAGTCTGAATATATTGGTTCTAAGTATCTGGATTGGGGAGCTTGGTGGTAGGAGGTGGATTTCTCCTGCTTGGTGTTATTTGAGCTTCTTTTGTCATGGTTTGGTGTCTTGCTTTATTTTTGAAACATTCTCAGTCACTGCCTCTTCAACTATTTCTTCTGTCTTGAATCCTCTTCTCAGATTCCAGTCACGGATAGATCAGACCTTTTGATAGATCTTCAGTGGTATACCCTGCTTTTTTACACTGTTTTTTCACTTTGTGTTTTAATTTGGGCAGTTTTTATTGACTGATCTTCAAGTTCATTGGTTCCTTTTTTGACTACTGATAAGCCCATCAATAGCGTTCTTTGTCTATAAACTTTTCTATTCCAGATAGGACAATTTATTTTAGTTTTCATCTCTGCTAAGATTCCCTGATAGTGTATGGTTGTCCATTTTTTCAACTAGAGCATTTAACATATCAATCATAATTATTTTATAATCCCTTTCTTGTAGTTTGGATGCCTGAGTCATATCTGTTTCTAATCTTATTGATTGATTTGTCTCTTGACAGTGTGTTGTTATTTCTTGCTTTTGTATGTGTGTCTTATGATATTTGATTGATTATCAGAGCCATTTGTTGAGCAGTAGAGTCTGGGGTAAATAGTATTTATTTTGAAAAACAGGCACATCTGCTCTTTAGTGTGGGGGAGATGAGTCAATTCAATCAGGAGTTGAGCTGGATTTGCTTTTGTTGGTCTTTGGTTACCGCTGGCTTCAAATTACTCTGAAATTACCTTGTGTTTTTGGTAAGGGTCAGTTTGCTAAAAGGCTTTTCTGAATATTCCAGCTCCTTGCTCCCTGTGTTTCTGAGGTTCAGAGATGCTGTATCCTCACTGTATTACCAGGTGTTTTTTGTTACTCAGCACCTACTAGCCTGAGAGGAGGGAACAGGGCTGTCTCTCTTGCCCTGGTTCAGCCTCAGGCTTAGGCATAACCTCCTCCTTTGTTCTCAAGAAAGCGCTTCCTCAATAACTCTGCTCCTCTCCCAGCAGTGGAAAATCTCCAACGAGGTATTTTGTGTTTACCGTTACATTTTTCTCAAGCAGAGTGTCACCCTTGTGCGCTAGCTGGCAACAAGCTTTTGCTGTCCTTTCCCCAGGCTCTGAAGGCTTTTTGTTCCTTAGAGGAGAGGAAACCTGATGGGGCTTCATGCCTTTCCCCTAGTACTGGCCATTCCCACCAGGCTCTCCACGCAAAGGAAGAGTGTCTCCAATGTCTCCCCCTGCCCTCAGTCATTCCCATATGGGAGAATCTGTAACTGGGTGTGAATTCCTCCCAAGTGGTCTGTGCCTCCCAAAGCTCTATACTGTCACCCAGGCCTGCACTTATTCTTCAGCAATTCATTGACGTTTTACCTAAATTCTTTTCGCCTGCTCATATTGAGACACCATCTTCCCATCTTTCAACGCTGCTACAAATTACTGGTGCTTGTGTCTTTTATCTCCTAAGAGGCATCTGTTTATGTTTCTTTGTTTAGATTTCAGGCTAGTATGTAGTCCTATGAGCATCTCTGTGATAGGTTCAAAATGAGTTATGATTTTGTATATTATACAGACTTTTCTAGTTAGAATGGAAGCCAAGCTCTTTGTAGCTTTCTACATTCTAGTGTAAAGCTGAAACAACCCCTTCCGTTTTTTAGTGCATAATTTTAAAAATCAGCAGCATTTTTCTTCCATATTACTTCATATAATACGCCTATCATGCAACCTTATATCTACCCTAAGACAAAGCAGCATATTGGACTGTATCAAGTAAGTGGCACTGCCATGCTGTATCTGTTGGACCCGCTTCACCTGTACGCCATTCTGAATGATTCCAAGAAATAGAACTAATTGAAGAAAGATGTCTTACCTGTCATTTCACTAAAAGCAACTAATTTGGCTCCATTCAGTCTATTATTCTCCTTACTAATTTTATTGAAATTCTCCTTCCACTGATTTGGCAAAATATTTTCAGCAATGATTAATATTACTGTGCATACGAAAAGAGGTCAGAAAATCTAATCTAGAATGACTTATGGCAAAATGAGGATAAAACAAATGCAAAAACCATTTTATGAGGTTAAAATTTGGGTGGTAAACCCAGTGAAACTCTGTTCCTCTCTTGTGGCATATGCCTTTGTCTGTGTTGTTACTTATTTGATAACTGTCTAATACCACCTCCACACACACACATACACTCTTATATGTTCTCCAGCTCTATTATAAACAGATAGCATCAGAACTGTGTAATTTTAGTGCCCAACATTGCTTCTTGCTCATTTTCAATAAAAAGGAATTTTTATAGTAAAAAAATTTAAATGTTCCACTCAGCTTCAAAAAGTATACCAAAATACCTCTTGCAATTACTGCAAAAAATAGGATCAACTCAACTTTTTAAACTGATAAGATTGAAAGAAAAACTTTTTTCTGCAAATTCTGCCACAACACATTGCTGTTATTTAGATTAAAAATATAATTCTAGATGAAACAGGATTTCAAAAGATTGGAAAAGTTGGCAGAAGATAATAAACCTGGTAAATTTAAAATATAAGTTTCAACATAGGAAAGCATTTTTGAGCAAAGATATGACTAAGGAGGCCAACAAACTGGACATGGTTATGAAGTCTATTTATACAACAAGGTAAAATAACGTGATTTTTATGTTACATTCACTTACACAAGGACATGATAATTTCCATGTGACTTTCTCCTGAATCTGCAAAGCAAACTGCAATGTTCTTGGATTATAAACTATGTTTATATAAGAAAACTGTATAACTAATGGGGCATTTATTTTTATCGTCAGTGTTTTGTATATGACAATGTGCTTTGTATATGTTTTAAAGTTCAATTATCATCAATAAAGATGAGAAGATGCATTCCCTAAATTGAAAATTATACATTAAATAAATATTTAAATCTCTCATCGTAACACTACCTTGACTGGGAAGAAACCCAATGATTCTAGGTAGGTTTTGCTTTGCCAAATGCTATTTGTTATGGCTCAGTGGCGCTCTATCATTTTGCAATGTATCACCTCGTATGCAGAACATAATTCCTTAAAGTTTCTATTTATAGAAGCTAAGGATAGAAAGTCTTAATAATTTATAGCAAATTCTAGAAAGTGAATATATTTAAATATTTATTTAAATATATTTATTTATTTAAATATTTAAAGATAATTTAAAATGAATGTTTTTGCCCCTTCTCCTTCAGTTCCTTAATATATGGTGGTTTCTAAGTCTGTATTTTAAATGATTTCAGCACTCCTACTTTCTATGTTACAAGGCAATCTGCCTGTGGTAGAAATAGTAATCAAACCTTGAATTCTATGGAAGTGTTACTCAAGTCACTTAGAAAAATACCTCTGAGACTACACAGTGTTGCCATATTCATGCTAATTAAAGGTCAACATGGCATTAAACGTGTAACTTCTCAGGATAATTAAAAAGAGAAAATAAAGCCTGGGGGTATTACAAGGAATAAATGAAGTGTGGTATAGTCATAGTCATAGCAGAAATAAAAAGGAGGCCCAACGGCCCCTCCTTGTTCTGGCTAAGAGATTCCAACGCAGCATTAATCATCTCATTATAACCACTTCCTAGAGAGATGACTATTCCTAAGTAGGAAGATACAAATAGGTCCAATCATCCACCTCTTTCTAAACAAGTTTTAATTTCATAATAATTTATATTTGTACTTACCTGTACAAAAAAACTTATTCCCCCACATCTGTGTCCTCACCCCCTATAAGACTCTATAAATCCTCTAATTTGATCCAAACTCTTATCTTTCTCTGGTAACTCCAACTCCATTGATGGAAATTAGCATTGTATCAGAAAAATGACCACTTCCCTAAAATTCCTCCAATTAAAACTAAACATTTTTTAAAATTTTTGTTTTGTTTTTGTTTTTATCCTGAAGGCATTATTCTTCCTGCAGGACTATGAAGTTAAGGCTACATTTTCTTCCCAACCCCCTTCTACCCCTAAGGTTTAATGTGGGACAGGTGTCCGCACAGATCCTTATCACCACCACTATTTCCCAGCACCTTCAAAATACAAGCAATCAAATATTGCCATCTGCTACAATTTCTTATTGCAGTCATCTATTTACATGAAACCACTCTTTTCCATTCAACTGAGAATTTTAGCTTTTAAATCCATCTTCCTGTCCCTGATTATTCGTATCAAAATCCCTGTTAGTTTCAGTGTTTACCTAGCCCCTTCCTGCTAGACATGTATACATCTGCTATGAAAACATTACAAAGTGTGCCTATATGTATGTAGAGAACATAAAGGAATCTATATCTTTGTTTATAAAATATTCTCAAGTATTGACAAAGCCAGTCCTTATTCTATTTCTATAAAAGGTAGCAGATTTGGACTCATCTAAATTATCAAGCAAAATGTCTAACACATTTTAGGTCATTACCTTAAAGAAATAAAAGATTATCAGGGAGGTGTGTTTACTCGATTACTTTCTTATCCCTTGTATTTATTGCTTGCAGAATATATATTGAAATGAAGAAAAATCAGCTTTGAACTGGATCTAAGTCATCCTTCGCACCAGTCTCAGCACCTGACTCAATTTCGTGCCTCAGTTATTTGGCCTTGTTCTGTCCTCTCCAAAGAACGTTTCCTCTATGCCTTCTCTGCCACACCCCTGGGGTCACAACCATATTGAATATTATCAATGATTGTACCACCTCAAAAATATAAATTTCAAGCTATTCCTCTTACTAGATTCTACTATCTTCTTAGCCCAATGTTCTAGAACTCATAGTCCCACAATTTTCAACCCCATTGGGCACTCTCATACACTGAACCTTACGCTTCCTGTTGTCTACTATATACTACAAACAGTAAAATCCATTTTTACCTGACTTAGAGTTCAAAATTAAAATTAGAGCCTTGAACTAATTGTCAGTCTCCATACCTTTCTTTCTGAAGAATTTAATGTGTCATAACCCCCAGCCCTAGTTCTATACAACTTTCTGCCTTCCCTGCCTTTCAACCTGGACACATACATAATGCTTTTCTGACTTTAAATTCATCACAACTTCAAGTGTGCTTTCTGGCTCATCCTAAAATACCGTTGTGTTTTCATAGATCATTTGCTCACCCTTCTCTGAGACGGTTACTTTAAATTTCTCATCTCTTTATTAATATTAATCCAAAACATTTCCTTTCCCTGCTGTCAGCTGAGTTTTGACTCTAAGAACATTTAAAAAAAAGAGGAGAATTTTATCACCATACCTCCAAATCTATTAACTCACCTGCATTTAGATACATGTCCTCTGTCTGGCTCCTTTTTTACAAAAGATACACTTTCTATATCTCCAGCCTGGGCGACAAAGCAAGACTCCATCTCAAAAAAAAAAAAAAAAAAGAAAGAAAGAAAGAAAAAAAAATCTAAATGCCATTCTCTCCTTCCTATGATATGAAAGGGCTTAACTCCACATTTTATTTCTCCAGTTTCGTCAGTTTTCTACATTTGAGTGGCTCTATTGACTCACTACCATCAGTGTCGCTGTAACAGTATTCATTCTTATTAAAAAACACCCATATTATTTGCAGCTCACACACTGCTCTTCACTACAGTAAAATACTGGATATGACTTGTTTATACTTACTGTTTTAAATTCTTCCCATTATATTCCCTCTTGCTACCACTTAACAAAACTCTCATTGTAACCACAAAAAAATAGATCTTAATTGTCTTTTCACTAATATTTAATAGTGTTTTAAATATTTTTCTGTCTGTGATTAATTCTTCCTTTGGTAAAATGATCTAATCCCTGTTGTTAAATACCATCTGCATATATTGGTCCCAATTTGTATCTTTTATCTTCACCTCCTATCTAAAGTTCAGACTCACTTATCTGACTGCTTGCTCTCTTATTCTGTTTTGGCATTTTAATCTCAATATGTCCAAAAAAGAGTTTTTAATTTCCAATTCATCCAAATATTTTTCTCTGACAATATTTCCAGTTATAATCAATGGCAATGTAGTCAACTACTTACTCAAGCCAAAGTCTCTGAGTCATTCTTGACTATTCTTTCAACATACATTTAATTTATCAGCAAATTCTGTCATCTTTGTTAAAAATACATACAGAATATGAATATCTCTTCCCACTTATGTGGTCTTTTCTGCTTCCCCTTATTTTAGAAATATATTTTGCCCTTCCCTTTCTGTTGGGTAGCAGCATGTCTGGTGGCCACAAAAATTGAGGGAGTTTTGGACGTGCAGGGAAGGCTGTGAAGTGGGAGTTTGGGACACACAGGAAAGGGTGTGAAGTGGAAGTTTGGGACACGCAGAGAAGGCTGTGAAGGTATTGTCAGGTAGCCCTGGTAGGGGGTAGAGTATACCTGAGGATGGTAGAGATAGCTGTCATTCTGCCATGGTTGAAATATTGGTTATATTAAACAAACAAGTAAATAGGTCAAGGTGACAGGTTTCTCACTGTGTAGAGGAATAAATAAATATAAAACTATAATACATATATAAGTACACACATATAATCATGTTAATAGCTACACTTTCTATATAAATATGTTTATTCTTGGTTCATTATATATGTGTGTACATATAATATTCATATTACATATGAATGTACAACATATGTAACATGAACTAGAGTTCCTTGAAGAAATGAATAATTCCAGAGCTAAAGCAAGAAAAAATCAAATTGAGTCTGGAGCATCTTGTTATGCCAAAACTAAGAAATGCTCAAAGAATCATGGCGATTTATCAGAAAGATACAGAAGTTATCAAGAAGAGATTCCTAATGACAACATTTGGACAATTAGAACATCAAGGAAAACATTACATTAAATAGAAATTCATGTGTCCATATGAAATCAATACATAAATAAATAGATGAGTAAGTATAAAGGGTAAATTAGGGAAGGCTTTTGCTTTCAGCCAGCCACCAAATAGAAAGTCATCAATGTTAAACATCAGAATGGTGATTGATTGAGGTAGTTGCCATCAATGAATGCCAATGCTGGACATTTGATGAGGGACAGAATACTTGCAATGTTTTTGAACCTGTTCTCACGTTGTGCTTCATTGATTGTAATTTTTTTTTTTAAATGATGAGTTGTGGTGATGTTTGGCAGACAACAACACAACAAGAATGCATGACCTGAGTCTGACCAGAAGGAAATATCAGGTGGTCACAGATTGGAGGCCAAACCTTTTAAAATTATAAGAACAGGAGGGATATGGAAGAACTGAGAAGCTTTACAGACTAATGGAACCTGAAGAGACAAAACAAATGACTGCAGCACATGCTCATGAACAGGACTCTCAACAAGAAAAGGAAAAGAGCCAGTGTTGCGAGGATTGATGGATTTGCATGGTATTTCTTGGTTGGATGGTAGTGTGGTATCAGTGTTGATTTCCAACTTTGGAGGACGGTGTGATGATTATCTCGGCCAATGTTCTTGTCCTTGGCAGGTTCACACTGGAGCATTTGGGGATGATGCAACACCAAGTTAGCAGTTTTCTCACAAATGTTTCCTAAGAAAGAGTAAAGAAAGAGATGCAGTAAAGCATCGACAGTATTAAAATAAATTATTAAGAATTATTTAAAATGCATAGATATGTTAACTCCAACCAAAGGGTAAAGAAGAACAAAGCACTCTGATTAATTATATGTCAATTATATGGTAAATACTTGATGTTGGTTATATTGTAAACACAAACAACAAATATTCCATTCACAAAATAGAAGTGTAATACTTAAATTCCAATAATAAACCAAATTTGAATAATTACACCATCATGCTATTAACCTTCAAAATCAAACTCTCTACACTACTTCTCTAGACCAAGATTAAAGCAGTAGGAATAAAGAGAATCAAAGATACAAAGCAAAATCACACGTAACTATTCTTTTATTTTCAAAATGCATTTGTTTTTTTTAGATAGTCAGGTAAATGTATTTACTCATTTTGGCTTTTCTTTGATGGTCTACTTATTTATAATCAAATAAAATGAGCTTCTGTGTTAATAATGAGGGTGCAGGTGGATACCTTAGAAATGCAGGTGTCTGAAATGAATGCCTAAAATGTCGGAGACATCTGACTCAGCCTCTGTGGAAGCTGTCAGTTTCCTTTCCAGCTGGAATCACATTGGAATGGGTAATTACTGTAACACTTTCAGCAAGAGACAGACATGTCCCTGTGAATATCAGTCATCAAGTGGAAATTCCCAGAGAATCTGAGTCAGTGTCATCTAAAAGGAAAGTTCTAGAAAATGAACAGAAGTCTCTATATTTTTCCTTTTATTAAAAAGAAGCCTTTTCTATAGTTAGCGAAATTCAGTTTTCTTTCTACATAAGAAAAATACATGTTTCTGAAAATCATGCCTTTTTACCTTCTATCAAACCCACTTTTCCTTCTTTTTGATGAACAAGAGCTATTATAACATAATTTTATCTGCTATAACTGAGTCCCATTAGTACATTCTGACATATAATTATCTAAATCAATGAGTATTTTCTTTTTAAAAATAAATCTGGCTGAGTGATATTATAAGAAATACATTGCCAAACCGTGACAGACATAGACTAGTGAGAAATACCTTCCAAGTTGCTTTCAAATTAAGTCATAAAAATATTTTTATTGTATTGATGAAAATAGGCCTGTCTTCCTTAATGACATAAGATTAGATGATGATTTAAACAAACATTTATTGAATACTCACTCAATTTCCTCATCTATACACTGTGGATAATAACAGCACATACTTTATAGAGCTGTGAATAAAAATGAGTTAGCACATGTTAGTAAGTGCTTAATATAAGATAGCTGTTATTAATATTATCATACTAGAGATAAAATACATACTGCCTCTTCCTGAGAGACTCACAGATTTATATAGAAAGTGAGTTATCCATAAATTCACATAAAATATTTTAATGGTAGCTCCACTCTAAATAAGATACCCCAGATAAATAAGACTTACCTGAGGGATTTCAACTACCTAAAGTTTTTAGTTTTTCTGCTGAAAACAGCAGATAAGTGGTTTATAGCACTGAATTGAGAAAAAAGAAAAAAAAAAGATTTGTCTATAAAAAGATCCCTCTAGAGCCCATACAGAACAGAGAATACAGGTAGAAGAGAAGAAAATGTCTTAGGATATGAACAGGCACTTCTCAAAAGAAGACATTTGTGCAGCCAAAAGATACATGAAAAAATGCTCATCACCACTGACCATCAGAGAAATGCAAATCAAAACCACAATGAGATACCATCTCACACCAGTTAGAATGGCAATCATTAAAAAGTCAGGAAACAACAGGTGCTGGAAAGGACGTGGAGAAATAGGAACACTTTTACACTGTTGGTGGGACTGTAAACTAGTTCAACCATTGTGGAAGTCGGTGTGGCGATTCCTCAGGGATCTAGAACTAGAAATACCATTTGACCCAGCAATCCCATTACTGGGTATATACCCAAAGGATTATAAATCATGCTGCTATAAAGACACATGCACACGTATGTTTATTGTGGCACTATTCATGATAGCAAAGACTTGGAACCAACCCAAATGTCCAACAACGATAGACTGGATTAAGAAAATGTGGCACATATACACCATGGAATACTATGCAGCCATAAAAAATGAGTTCATGTCCTTTGTAGGGATATGGATGAAGCTGGAAACCATCATTCTCAGCAATTCTCAGCAGACTATCGCAAAGACAAAAAACCAAACACCGCATGTTCTCACTCAAAGGTGGGAATTGAACAATGAGAACACATGGACACAGAAAGGGGAACATCACACACCAGGGCCTGTTGTGGGGTGGGGGTAGGGGGGAGGGATAGCATTAGGAGATACACCTAATGTTAAATGATGAGTTAATGGGTGCAGCACAGCAACATAGCACATGTATACATATGTAACTAACCTGCACGTTGTGCACATGTACCCTAATACTTAAAGTATAATAAAAAAAAAAGAAAAATGTCTTAGAAAAAAATAAAAGAGAGAAAGTGTGTTTATAAATGGTTAGTTGCGAGGAAGAGGCTTTGTTTTAGAATAAAATGATACTGAAAATGATAGCTAGTTAAGTGAATAATGTAACTTAGACAGACGGAAAGGGCTTGAACAATTCATCTAAAATAATTCTGAGGGGCTACTACCTAGCTTCTATTTGAGTATTTATCTTGTCATTACATAGCATGGGACTTTGGTAAATGTGATAAACATGGCTATTTATCTTCCCTAAAGTCACTGACCAAGCTGCTTAACAAGGCAAAGCAGAAGACAACCCTATGTGGAATGTCATGAAGGTGCACTCATTAATCAATCTTTGAGTATTACAGTGGCTCGGTAACTAAAATGTACCCACTGTAAGTTTATCTAATCTACAAATATTCTCTTGCTCATTTTGGCCACTCAACTATTATTCACTAATGAACTAACCTCTTTCTGGAGTTCTTCACTTGTCACAAGTTATATATAAGGGCAACAGTGGAAAACATAATTGAGAATTCCTTCAGTAGAAAACATTTGAGTTGGTCCACTCAGAACCACAGGAAGAACTACAGCAAAGTCAGTGATAAAGTGCTTTTTGGGTGCTTACTCTACTCTGTTTTAGATTCTGGATTGCAAAGGAAAGGCCATTGGCATGAAACAATTTATGATACTCTCTCATTAAATATTATTTGTATGTCACAGTGGTTCTCCAACATTTTCAAGAGGAGCAATTATCAGCTTTACTGTTCTCACTCATTCAGTGAATAGATGTAAAAGAAAGGCTATGAAAGAAAGAAAATCTTTATTAATTTTCTATTTTGATTAAATAAATGCAAATATCATTTAGAAATATAATGTCACATGGCTTCACTAAAGGATTGAATAAAATAGACACTAATAGTTCTATTTAACAGATAACTAAACTGAGAATCAGAAAGATTAAACGACTTGCCGAGGTTACATTGCTTTTAGGTGGCAATTTGGTATTCAAAAGCTAGTTTTTGTGAATTAGAAGCTACATTGTTTACATCATCCTATATCCCAAAGTTTAACTGCAGAATTGGAGAAGTGCTCCAGGTTATTGAAAAGGATGGACATTTGTCATTTATTTAATTCATTAATATTTGAATCCTCATAGTGAACATGTGGAGCTCTGTCCAGTGCAGAGCTCTGCCCAGATCTACTCAATGTCCTTTCATAATTTCTGTGTGCTTCTTGGTTTCTGAAAGCCTCTGCGTTGCTCTCCAGTGGCCTGGACGTGCAACACTTTTTCAGAGGACTATCCTCAGGCTGAGATGCTTCCTCCTTATTTACAGAAAGCTAGAAGTGTCTGGAAATGTATATTCCTTCAGGGTGCAGATTTTAGCCAATGGCTGATGAGTTGGAAGAATGGAGAATCCCAGCTCTCTTGTCTTGAAGTTATAAAATGTAAGGTAAATTTTATTCTGGGTGGCCCTTTCATACCTTATGATCTGAGTGACAGGAGAGTCTCTGGACCCAATGGCTCCCACAAGCCAAGGCACAAAAGCAACTGGTGGGTTCTTGGTCTTATGTAAAACATCATTTTTTTTTTTTTAAATGTTCACTTCCACGTGTCATTCAGTTTATTTCTCAACCCTCTGCCAAACGAGGGCTGATATCTCTACTTTATTTTATGTATGCCACTGTTGTTTTACAAGTTCCTGGAGATCTTGCAGGGTAAAAACCCTGAGTTATGTATGAGTGCTCCCATATTAATATCTCCCATACCCAACCGGGTATTCTAACACTTTCACTACCCAACATGAGGTTGTTTTCTGTTTCTACACTTCTGATAAGTAACCCCTCTTTATCAACCCTTAGCAGAGACAGTAGGTTGCAAAAAGCCAACGTTTGGTTTTATTGATTATCTCTATTACTTTTCTACTTCATTGATGGCAACTGTAATTAAAAAAGAAATTTTTCCTTATGCTTGCTTTGGGTTTCAGTTGCTCTTTATCCCATTTCTTAAAGTGGAAGCTTAAGTTATGGTTTTACATCTTTACTGAAGTTCAACAATTCCTTCATTTTTACCTCACAAACTTTAAAATTTTTAAATGAAGATAACTGACACTTAAAAAAGCTTTTCATCGTTACATGTTAACATCTTAATTTTATCTATATACTGGTTTTTAAATAATGTTAATTTTAATTTCTTCTGGAAGGTAGGATTTGGGATGATTCTGTAGTTTAGCTAATGTGCATATATCATTTTAACAAAAAGTTTTGTCAAATTCAAATTAATATAGAAATGTGATTAGTAATAGACCTTATGGATTGAATGTTTCAGCTTGTTATCTAATCAAAATAATATAGACAATAGTCTATAACTCAATTACTTGCTGAAAATTTTTATTTTATAAGCTAAAGAATATTTCCAAAAATAGTTTTACATTTAATGATCTATGATACATGTCTCCCAGTTATGAGTCTTTTAGAAAGTATGATCAGCTTCTTAAAAATTATTTGAGGCAGCTTAATATTAACAATAATACTAAATTTTTTAATTAAAATAATATAGGAGACCACCAAAAAGACTTAAGGTAAGTAGTTATCATATGGTGTTTTGGGTGAATTAATTAATAGTCAACATTTATTTCTCTTTTTTATATAGGTAAAGATATATGAAAGAATATTTTTAAAAATTTCCTGGGAACAAAGACGAAAGAAAAATTTGTTCCATGCGTTTCAATAAAGACAAATAAGGCACAGAAAATACATGGAGTAATTTATTCCTATAAAATTTTGTATATCAGACAGAAAAACTTTTATACTGATTCTTCTTATACATGTTATATATAAAAGCTTATGCTATAACACTGAGTCAAAAGGTTGTCATTTCCCCCTTAAATATTACTTATAGGTTTATATTCCACCTTGTTTAGAAATGATATGAATAAGTATATTACAGTAAATAATTTCTTAAATAAGAACTCAAAGTAAAAACTTAGAGCTTTTATTTCCCTTGTCTTTACTCTTTAAACATAACTTGACAGACAAAGCACCTTCTTTTGGAATTTTATGTAACCTGAAAAAAATAAGAGTAAGAGATTACATAATGATTTTTAAAACACAATCCCAAATTTCTACGTACTGTAAATACCAAAATAACAGAGGATAAAATAAATCCCTCAGAAATACAGAACCAGAAACTTCCCTTGTCCATTTTGTTGTGTAGATTGCTAATGATGGTGACCACTCAGAGCTGACTAGATTTAATTATAATTTGTAGCTTAAACAATATTTGAAAAAAATCTTTCAAGCTCAAATTAGAGTCAGGTTATTTTCCTAGCTCTCAGAATCTGAAGGACATCATAGGGTTAATAAATAATCTGAAGGTTCTCCTGTCAAATGTGGTGTGCCTTTTCTTAAGTCACTATTGAACTTCTGAAGATCCACAATCATAAAAATCTGTCTCTTGTAAACTGTGACAATTTAGTTCTATATACTCTCTTTGGATAATGAAATATACTAAAATATTTGCTTCAAATTCCATCTATATAATATAATGGTTCATATATATATATATATGTGTATATATATATATACACACACACACACACACACACCTAACGTAGAAACACCAATATATCCAAAGCCTATTGAAAATTTCCATTTGGAAATCTTACAGACTTGATTAACTAATATAAATTTTTGCCTAAACCAAATAAACTAAAGCCTATATGAATAAATCTCAGATGAGCTAGAATCATGAGTCTAAACTTGTAAAAATTAAATTGTTTTTATTCTATATGTTAACATATTTATATTTGGAAGTTTTTATATTTTACTGTATTTTTCTATCCTTTAAAACAAGCTTGTCCAACCTGTTGCCCGCAGGCCACGTGTGGCCCAGGACGGCTTTGAATGTTGCCTAACACAAATTCATAAACTTTCTTAAAACATTCTGAGATTTTTTTGTGCGATTTTTTTTTTAGCTCATCAGCTATTGTTATTGTTAGTGTAGTTTATGTGTAGCCCAAGATAATTATTCTTCCAATGTGGCCCAGGGAAGCCAAATGATTAGATAGGACTGTTTTAAATAGTAATGCATTTTTTTCAGATAATTAACCTAATAACACTTCTCTCTTAATTTTAAGAAAAATCAAATTTTGAGCTACTGTGATCTAATAGGAAAATGAGGCTATCAAAAATTGGACATGTGCAAAAAAAGAAACAGTCATTCATTTATAATTAGGAGAACAAATATATATAAGTACACCTTTCCTGTTGATGAATTCATTTGCTACTCTTCCAGACTCTGTGCTATGCTAGGACCCAGAGCTAGAAGAGCTCAGCTTCTAAAAAGTCAAGAAGAGCAACTTCAAGATTCAGAGGAGGCTTAAAAGGCAAGGAAAAATATTTTCTTCATCTGGGATAATCTTGTGTTTAAAGAATGTAAATACTTCTTTCTATGTGAGTTAGAAATTGTAGAAAATAAAGTTAATGAGTTAGTTAGTGGCCAATATATGAATGAACTTAGACAAAGTGGCCTAAAATATATGAAAGATTCAAAAATTGAAAGATATGTTAACAGTTACAAAAGGAAAAAACCTTTCTTCTATGTATGAGATATAAATATGATTAATAGAACTTTTGAGTGAACAGATCATTAGGCAAATTGATCATTAATTAACTTGCATTAAGCAAATTTGTTTTAGGTGGACTTGCTTTCTTCTAATGCAATATATCTGAAACCTATGCAGATACTTTTATTTGAGCTCAGTTTCAAAAGTAGCACAAAATGTCTTTGTAAGTGTTGAGCTTTTTTTCTATATTAAAATAAGGAGGATTGGGTAATAGCCACCAAAATGTCAAATCAAGTAAGTAATTTAGGTTGTCCTTTTCACAAACTCATCTGAATGATCCATTTCTTTACAAAATGAAATGTAACACATGAGGTATTTTGAGAAAATTTTTGACAAGCCATGGTACCAAGTCTACATAATTTTTTTAGCATAATAATTTATTTTCTCATCAAAATGTCATTAAAATTTAGAATCTCAGCAAAACGTGTGAAATACTTTGTAATATACACTATTCTTAAGAAGAATGATATATTTTTACTTTGTCCTATACAATTGAACTATTCTCAAATAGATTGGCCCTGTTTATGTGCATTAATTTAATTTAGTTCTGAGACATTTGTGGTATAATTGTAGTTAGGTCTTATTTTCCTCATTTGCCTCAACACAAAGTTCTTGTTTTAACAAACCAAAAACAGACCACCCACATTGTAGACTTAAAATCTCATTAACACAGTACAGAGCTAGAGTCCAACATACAATATGACTGTGTATATGTGTGTCTGTGTGTGTGTATGATAGAAAAAGACAGAAAAAGACACAGAGATGGACAGAGAAAAATTAAGACCTGCAATTTTCAGGGTTACCTAAATATTCACTCCAGTGATTATGTAGTAGGGAATATAATATTCCTAAATCATGCT
The DNA here is from genome assembly GCF_028885655.2 of Pongo abelii. Lineage (NCBI taxonomy): Eukaryota > Metazoa > Chordata > Mammalia > Primates > Hominidae > Pongo > Pongo abelii. The sequence continues at coordinate 193,040,192 of NC_071988.2, forward strand.
GCATTTGTTTTCTACAGGATACTTTCTCTCTGAGTTAATTAACTGAAGATATATGTTCTTATTGTCTACTTTCTAACATTTTCACTAAAGGAAACTGATAATTCAATAATGAATAAGCCACAGATCCTTCCAAACTGAATGCTATACAGCTTAATATAATGAAGTGATGAGAAACATGAAAAAAAGAACTCTAAGCGCCTGAAACATATCTGTGTGATTAGACCTTATTATTCCACTGTTTCTGGAAGATATCCACTTGATCTGTCTACTTTTAAGGCTAATCTTTTAAATGCAATGCTCAGTTAGTGTCACTAGGTTCAATTATCTATAATAATATCCAAAGCTATTTTAAACTAATGATTTTATAAAGCCAGAAGAAATGATTCATGGAAAATATCACAAATTATAATATGAAATAAGAATTATATACAGTTAATTTGATTTAAATTATGTATTTAGAAAGCTGTCTCTACTATATTTCCTCACTAATAATCTCTAGAGTTGCTATGAAAGGTATTGCTATACTGTCCTGCTCCTTTTTGGTTACTCTGCTTTTAATATTTTCTTCAAGAAATCTGTGTTTGGATGATCTGCTTGAGGCTGCTAAGAAAATTCCCAAGGAATAAACAATGGCAGACGAAGATTTGACTTTTCTTTTTTGCTCGTAAGGAGCTTTTCAAAAAACTAGTTCTTTATATCATTGCTTTTTATTCTTCAAAATAATATAACATTAAAATATAAATCATACACATTTAAAGGAATAAAACTTCACAGAGATTAATTTTTATCCATAGGCCAAATAAAGCTAAAATTGTAGAGAAAAATACAGCTAGTCAAAACCATAAGGCAACATAAAGTGTTCAATCTGTTTTTACTGAAGGATATAAAGGGAATGGTGCTTCCTAAGCAATGAGGTTTGAAAGCATTTTGAGGAAAAGATTGATTTTCACACTCAATGTTTGTAAATGGCCTTTTGGAAGAGGGAAATCAAGCCACATCAAGTCACAATATCACAAGACAACCGGAATGTAGCTGCCACCACAGGACATCATGAAAACCCTCCAAGGGTAGTGTGATGCCTCCAGCTTTGTTATTTTTGTTTAGGATTGTCTTGGCTATATGGAATCTTTTTTTGGTTCCATATGAATTTTAAAAGTGTTTTCTAATTATGTGAAGAATGCCAACGGTGGTTTATTAAAAATAGAATTGAATTTATAAATTATTTTGGCATTATAGGCATTTTCATGATATTGATTCTTCATATACACGACCATGGAATGTTTTTTCATTTGTTTGTTGTCTCTGATTTCCTTGAGCAGTGGTTTGCGGTTCTCCTTGAAAAGGTCCTTTGCTTCCCATGTTAGCTGTATTCCTAGGTATTTTATTTTCTTTGTAGCAATTGTGAATGGGAGTTCATTCATGATTTGGCTCTATGCTTGTCTATTGTGGGTGTATAGGAATTTCTGCACATTGATTTTGTATCCTGAGACAGCTTAAGTTGCTTATCAGCTTAAGAAGCTTTTGGGCTGAGAGGATGTGTGGGGTTTTCTAGATATAGGATCATGTCATCTACAAGCAAAGATAATTAGACTTCCCTCTTTTCCTATCTGAATACCCTTTATTTTTTTATCTTGCCTGATTGCCCTGGCCAGAACTTCCAATACTATGTTGAGTAGGAGTGGTGAGAGATGGCATCCTTCTATTCTGGTGATTTTCAAGGGGAATGCTTAGAACATTCATGCTACCTGACTTCATACTATACTATAAGGCTACAGTAACCAAAACAGCATGGTACCAGTACAAAAACAGACACATAGACCAATGGAAAACAATACAGAACTCAGAAATAAGACCACACACCTACAGCAATCTGACCTTTGACAAACCTGACAAAAATAAGCAATGGGGAAAGGATTTTCTATTTAATAAATAGTGCTGGGAGAACTGGCTAGTCATATGCAGAAAATTGAAACTGGACCCCTTCCTTACACATTTTACACAAATTATGTGAAGATGGATTAAAGACTTAAATGTAAAATTCGAAACTATAAAAACCTTGGAAGAAAATCTAGGCAATACCATTCAGGACATAGGCACACGTAAAGACTTCATGATGAAAATAACAAAAGCAATTACCACAAAATCAAAAATTGACAAATGGCATCTAATTAAACTAAAGAGCTTCTGCACAGCAAAAGAAACTATCATCAGGGTGAACAGATAACCTACAGAATGGAAGAAAATTTTGCAATCTATTCTTCTGACCAAGGTCTAATATCCAGAGTCTACAAGAAACTTAAACAAGTTTATAAGAAAAACAGCCCTATTAAAAAGTAGGCAAAGGACATGAAAACACTTCTCAAAAGAAGACATTTATATGGCCAACAAATACATGAAAAAGAGCTCAACATTACTCATCATCAGAGAAATGCAAGTCAAAACCACAATGAGATATCATTTCATTCCAGTGAGAATGGCGATTATTAAAAAGTCAGGGAACAACAGATGCTGGCGAGGATGTGGAGAAAAAGGACTGCTTTTACACTGTTGGTGGGAAGGCAAATTAGTTCAACCATTGTGGAAGGTAGTGTGGTGATTTCTCAAAGATCTAGAAGCAGAAATACCATTTGATCCAGCAATCACATTACTGGGCATATACTCAAAGGAATATAAATCATTCTGTTACAAAGATAGGCGCATACGTATGTTCATTGCAGCACTAGTCCCAATAGGAAAGACATAGAATCAACCCAAATGCCCATCAATGATAGACTGGATAAAGAAAATGTGGTACATATACACCATGGATTACTATGCACCCATAAAAAGGAATGAGATCATATCCTTTGCAGGCACATGGCTGGAGCTGAAAGCCATTATCCTCAGCGAACTAACACAGAAACAGAAAACCAAGTACCACATATTCTCATTTGTAAGTGGGAGCTGAACGATGAGAACACATGGACACATCAGGGGACGAACACACACTGGGGCCTGTCAGGTGGGGCAGGGGGAGGAAGAGCATCAGGAAGAATAGCTAATGGATGGTGAGCTTAATACCTAGGTGATGGGTTGATCTTACAGCAAACCGCCATGGCACACATTTGCCTATGTAACAATCCTGCATATCCTGTACGTGTACCATTGAACTTAAAATAAAAGCTGAGGGAAAAAAAAGTAGTAAGCTAGAATGATAAGATGGTCAGTTATAAAATCAATATATTCTTAAAAAAAAGAAATCTTCCAAGGACCTTATTTTCTCCTAAATCCTCCCCATTAACCAACCACTAAATTAATCTCAAGATTTGATACTAAAAACAATAAATGAATTTTCCCTGGCTTTTTAACAGAATTTCCCTGGAATACAAATGACATAGGGAAATTTATAGAAAAGACTATGACAAGTAAGGCATGAAAAAAATAATTAAAACCCAGAGAAGAGTACTTCATTGTATCCATATTATTAAAATGCATCTGATGAAAACATACCACTTTTGTTATGTTTACAACTAGCATATGACGTGTTTGTCAACTAAACTGTGAACTTCAAGAGATTTTATGTTTATTAATTTCTTAAATGGCTAAGCATATTACAATGCTGTAAACACTATTTGAGACTCAGCAATAACTGTTGAATGAAAAAGCAAATTAAAGTTAAACAGATTTATGGTTTTAAAGTTACTAATATTAAAACTTTTCCATCAATTCAGTTGGAAATGAATTCAGCTGATGTTTGAGTATGTACCCAGCAGTCTTAATTCTACACATACATTTACCAATCTAATAATTCAGCAACTGAGAACAAATTATTGAGAATCTAATGTGTCCAAAGTACTACAATAATTAAACAACAAATATAACAATAAAATAAATAGACAAGGCCTGTTCTTTAATGGACCTTAAAATTTATCAGCAAAAAACAATGTCCCAGGTCACTACAAAAAAAAACGATTAAAATGGAGCTAGCGAAATGTATTGAGAACAGAAACAATAGGAAGACTTAATACAGCTTTAGTTGAAATCTAATGGATGAATTGAAGTTAGTCATTTGCAACTGTAGAGGAAGAGTTTGTATAGCAATTGGGTAAAATATATATAAAGGCTTGGATTGGGGGAAGGGCTTGATTAATCTCAGAAACTGAAAAAATATAATACAAATGGAATATGGGGATAGGTATAGCAAAACAAGGGACTGACAAAATAATGAAGAATGAATTGGTGAAGAATGTTGTAAGACAAGATCACTGGTTTGGTTTTCATTTCATAGGCAATGAGAATCTGCTAAAGAGTTTTATTTTAAATATACTGGCATTTTGTTAAGATCATTCTGACTGCAATGTGGAGATTGAATTAGAGATGAAAAACCAAATATGAAACTTAACTTCTGCTTTATCCTTCATTTGTGTCTTGCGTTAGTATCACTGTAGATATTAACTATAGAGACCATATTTAGAAAAATCAATGAAAGCTCTGTTAAAATCTTCAGCATCAAATAAGAAAATCTAAACAAAATTTTAATAAAAACAGTTATTTCATATCTAGGTCAAAAAGAAAACAAGAGTAAGCAAGAGAGAGAGAGGAAAAAGAAAAGAAATTGTACTAAATATTACATACAAGTACTTTAGCCTCACTGATATAAATTAAAATTTAAAGAGTTAAAATAATACACATAAATCATGTTTATATATTTTACAGATAACACATTATTCCTAAAACTTTTCACCCATAAAGCTGTTGTCAATGCATGAACATTCAACAACCATTTACATAAAATACATATGTGATTGTCATGCTTCAATTATTATGTTAATAAATCCTCAGTCTTTCTGATGGGGGAAATTAGCATAAGTATCTCATTACAATGTGGGAAATTTTCTACTAAACAAAACAAATTATTTTGCAAAGGCCATTGAACAGCTGTCAAACGAAACTGACTTTTGGTTGAAATCAGTGGGTGTCTGATTCAGACTAATAATATACAGGTTAAATGTATGTAAGTGACTCATCAGAGCCCCAAGTCTCTCTACTATTTAAATAAAGTTTTCAGGCAAGACAGGGCTCATGATAATTCTTTCCATATCATTAGCAAAACTATTGTGCAATGTTTTAGGTTAACAGACTCTGCATACTCAAAAGGCATGTAAATTTCCTGATGAATAATATATACAAAGACACAAAACTGTGGCACTGACTTCTGATGATTTATAGGCACTCCTTGAAGAGGATGATCTTAATAAGCCATAGATAAAAGATATATACTATATGCTGATTTGCTAATTTAAAAAAATGACATTTTGTGATTAATTTTCACATTTTATTCACACTGAAAAAGTTGTAAACACATCAGAGATAGTAAGTAATAAATGAAAGAAAACAAAGGACAATGTACTATATGAATCTAAAAATACGTAAATTTTTGTACGTAAAATAGAAAGATCTCTATAACTTTGTTTTATAAATTAATCTGTGATTTGATAAAGGCAGTTGACATATGTACTTTGTCATCTTAGCCATTTTCTTCTATTTGTATTCTTCCTCCTTACCCCCTTCTATTCTTCCTCTTCCTCTTTCTTTTACTATGATTACTGTAATAACTACTATCCATTATTATAATAATGATAGCAATCCTTCAATGATTTACTTGATATTTACTGTAAGCCTGGAAATCTGCTAAGCTAATGACATTAGATAATTTTATTTAATTCTCACAATAAATTTATGAGGTAAGAATTATTATTTTAATTTTCCATTGAAGTATCAGTCTAAAATAATTTAAATAGATTTTCCAAGGTCACGTAGCTAAATCATACAGGGTTGGTCTTGATTTCTAATTCTATCTGATTCCAGAGTTCATGATCTTAACTGCTTTACTATTTTGCCTTCATCTGGCAAAATAGTTTAATTAAGGCCAAAACTGAACAAATGAATAGAGACAGTGAATGCACTCAAGGGTACAACAAGGAAAAAAGAAATAATATTTGAAAAATAACTCCTGAGTGTTCTGTATTGTTTGCTTGTTCATTTAATTTTTCTTTTATTTGCAGCTTATCACCTCAGAAATGAGGGGAAGTATTAGAACAACAACATCAATAAAAAAAGTTCTCATTTAGGAAAAATATCCCTCTGACAAATCAGAGAGGAATTAGATGGAGAAAGGATATTCATAGCTGTTGTCTGGTGCCTTTTTTTTTTTTTTTTTTTTTTTAGTACAGATGGGGTTTCACCATGTTGACCAGGTTGCTCTTGATCTCTTGACCTTGTGATCCACCTGCCTCATCCTCCCAAAGACTGATGCCCTTTTAATAAACCCAGCACTTCCTATTTCCTTGCATCACAGCTCAGGTTTTGGAATGAAAGACAGACTCTCTAATAGAAAAGACATAATAATTTGAAGGATTCCAAGAACATCATGGCTAGTGTGCCACTGGTCATTGATTATGGGAGGATGTAATAGTCAATGACCGCACACTTTTCGCATGGTGCCATATCCAATATAGCAGACAGACTGCTATAACAGAATAGCCATGACTAGTGGATAGCAGGATAGCCATGATTAGTGGATAACAGGATAGCCATAACTAGTGGAGACCCAGGAGGGAAACTTCCCTGTACACTGTAGTATGGTGAGAAGGAAGTGACCAGATTCCCCTAGCCACCTGGAAGTGCTTATTGACAAGTGCGAAGAAGAAGCCTGGATAGAACTCTGGATGTTGCAGTTCAGGTGCATTCTACACCTCTAGAGTGTGGCAAATATCAAATTCATAAAATCCAAGGAAACACAGAGAGCCAGTGACACCGCAGAACACATCAGCACAGGATGCTCAAGAGCAGACCAGATGAGCCACGCATGGCAGACAGCTTAAAGCATGCAGTAAAAGACCAGAACTATAGAGAATCCCAATATAGGCATAAATTACTTTGCTCCTAAAGACAGATAACATCATGGAAACAGAGAGAGAGAGGAGAGAAGGCCATTTGAGAGAGGACAGAGAAAGCTCTGACAGGAAGTAGAAACCTTAAAAATAAATTGGTATTTACCCTAATACCTGAATTAATCCAAAACAGACTCTTTTAAAGAGGAAACAAAGAGTTATCTTTAACTCACTGGTATCCCTCTTCTCTCAGGGGTCCATAGGTAATACACTGCTCCTGTTATTTCATGTATTTTGGGGAGCTGCCTCTTTTGTGTCTTGCCTGACCAAGACCTGAACCTAACTACCGTCCCAGTTGGGGCTGTCTTAGAGAGTGGCCATCTTCGTAGGAACAAACTGGATTCAGGTCAGACAAGAGTTACAAGGACATCTGCCAATATAAACAAGTTTCCTGTGAGAGGACACGTGTCACAGATTAGACATTTAGGCTAAAGAAGTATCCTGTGAAAGGCCTATTGTAAACATCCAAAACAAAATTCCTTAGATTCTTGGTCATGGCATGGCTACCACTTATGATCACTCTCTGGAGAGAAACCTTGAGACAAAACTAGAAAAAAACTACAGATATTCTAGAAAATTTAAAATTACTTGCAGAAAAAAAAAAAAAAGGAAAGCAAGTGTATTTTTGGGTAGTATTGCATTAATCTTGACCAATCTGACAAACAGGAAAACAGCCACTCCCACTAGCTTAATATTCTAAATACTAGAGTAATTCACTTAACTTTAATAAATAGTGGGCCATTATTATTTAAAATAATTATATGTGTTCCTCTTTAACAAGAGTAAACCAAAAAGTCAATTCAATAATCAAATTAATCAATAAAATAAAAAGTACAGTCATTTTGACTCATCTACATAAATGACTAAGATCATTTTTTATTCTGACTATTTATTTTCAAGTATAATATTCTAAAATGAGCATATGCCTAAAGATATAAATTAAAAATGTCAGTCATCCCAGGAATAAGACCCTTACTTTCTCCAAAATTTTTTTTCACCTCTTCGCTGCTTATTAAAGCTTTCATCAGAGGAAGAAAAAAAGATTAAGCTATTGCAGGTGACATTATAAAATCAATCAAATGAGTGAGTTACTTCCACACTTCCTATTTAAAAAATTAAAGAAATCAGAGACTTACAGATAATTCATGTGTGGAGCCTTCTCTAATTCACACTTAGGTTTCATCAATTTATATACAATGCAATTCCGTAGATAATATCTCTTGATTAGTATTCCAAGTCTAATGGTCAAACAGATTTTACATGTAGAAAAGACATAAAATTAATTGAGATAATACATTGGATAAAATTATACTTGGCATTGAAGGACAGCTCAAATGTGGTATCACAGAAAATAAGAACATTTATACCACCAGAAACACTCATGGAGGTATTGGTGCAAGGAGTTTTTTAAACACATGTTAAATAGCATCTAAACAAAACTAAGTAAGATAGATTAAGAAAAGATTCTCTAATACATTAAGAATTCATCTTAGCTGATGTATTAGCCCTGCCTACTTTCTTAAAATCTCTCCCTATTATTATAAACTATGGTTAATAATCAATTTTTAAAATAAATGAAAGAAAAACTGAAAGCAAAACAACCACTGAATGTGATTCTCCACTGCTCAGGCACTGCATTTGTCAGGTTCAGCTCTTTTCCGTCCTCTCCATTCATCTTTCTGAGGTACTGGGAACTACAACTGAAATAAAGGCAAATAGCAAGAAGTCTTTGGCCTGGTATTATTCCACATCATCAGAACTGGCAGAGGTCTTATAGTTTATACACCACGATTGTGGGAATGCATGTGGGGATGGAATGCAGTGAGGTGCTGTAAAAATGTATCTTCTTATGTAAAGAGAGTTATGGATACTGTTATTTTTTGTCTTGGTGATCAGGGAAATATAGCTTTCTGAATGTACATAGAAATTTCTAATTCTAGTGGCAGTGTGGAAAACATGCACTAAAGATCGTTACCTAAATCCTGAAGAAAATTCACTTTGTAATGAATTTTTGGACTTACTATCATTGTCAATAACAAACCTGATATACAAACTTTGAATGCAAATGTCCCAATTCACACAAAGATCCTGAAATTAATTCTTGAACTAGCAGCAGGTTTGAACAGTTTACTTTTACATTTCATGTTGAACCATAAACCTTGAAAGCAAAATTGTCCCGTAGGTGTCTAGTAGCCCCAAGTTTGCGATAATACGTTTATTGCACATCAAATTTCATTCTGGAAAAAAAAAATCCACAATTCTGCTTCTCTGAATTTCTAAGGAGTAAAATTAAAAAAAAAAAACCTCATAATCAAGGATAACTAAAATATAAGGAAATGAGCTACTATGAATCAGTCAGTATAAGCGTCGAATGTATTTGGACTACAAAAGTTTTTATATATTAGAATTATTTGATACATAATATAGAATAACATGTCTGAACTAGACAGCATGGTTAATTTCATAAAAAAGGTATTAATCATGAAATTGTTTTCAAACAGACAATAAAGAATTTTTAACAGGAAAATATGTCTTTTATTCTTAAAAATTGAATGATGAACTTTTTTCTCAGCAGCTGATTAGAGAATCATGAGAGAATTAGTGGACTAAAATTAGATCTGTATGGCTGGGAGCGGTGGCTCCTGCCTGTAATCCCAGCACTTTGGGAGGCCAAGGCAGGTGGATCACGAGGTCAGGAGTTCAAGACCAGCCTGGCCAAGATGCTGAAACCCCATCTCTACTAAAAATACAAAAAAATTAGCCGAACGTGGTGATGGGCACCTGTAATCCCAGCTACTCGAGAGGCTGAGACAGAGAATTGCTTGAACCCAGGAGGCAGAAGTTGCAGTGAGCTGAGATCACACCACTGCACTCCAGCCTGGGTGACAGAGCAGGACTCTGTCTCGAAAAATAAAAATAAAAATAAAAAATAAAATTAGATCTGTGGATAATAATCATGGAAAAGAGAGATTCAAAAAGTTAAACATTTGAAAGAAAAAGTAAGTAATATGATAGCTAAAATGAAAAGTTCTAACATACGTCTACTTTAAATTCCAAGAAGATGGATTACAGAATATTTTGGAGAAATAATACATGCAAAAATATTAACTACAAATTTTAGAGTTGATAAAAGAGTGACCCCATAGATACAGCAAGTTCAATATATACTAACCAAGCTAAGTAAAACAAAAATAATTAAATATATGTACATTGGAGTGAAATGCCCCATCACCAGGGATACAGACAAAGTTTTAAAAGCAGATGGCAAGGACAGATAGAAAATTTACAAATCAATGAATGGTTGACAGGATACTTCTCTGAAGCAACAACAAAAATATCTTAAGATGGTTAAAGAAACAGGTGTCAGCTGAGGACTGGGTATACAGCAGATATAACCTTATTGGTACATACTAGTATATACTAATATCTATTTTATATACTACTATATAAAATATGCCAGTATATTTGCTAGTATATATATTTAGCTATATTTATATACTAGTATATAATTTCTATTTTATATACTAGTATAAAATAGAAAGCAAATATGAGTAAAAACAATACAAAAGAAAAACTTTGAAAAAGCATATTACTAACATATCTTTGCTAAACCAACTTCTAGTTTCTCAGACAAGATGAGAAATTACCCTAGAAGTAAATCCTAAAATGGAAACAAACAAAACATAAGCAAAAAGATAATGAAACAGTTAATGTGTAGATAAATCTGAACAAACAGCATCTGTATTAAATGTTATGCAGATAATTTCTAAATTAAGGTATTAAATAGAAATTAGCCTTAAAACATTGGAGATTATTAGGTTATTAAAGAGGAACAGAATTATCAGAATTAAGTGTTCTAGTGTCCTTGTATATAACAGTAGAGGGATTAAAATATTGCTTTGTATTTAATAAGTTAAGTTTGCAATTAAAAAATTTAATAGCAAACATGGAAAGTATAGAAATAATGTTCTAAATAGCAAAGGAGAAAATACTTAGTAAGAAAAAAACTGACAAATAGAAAAACTCATCAAATACGCAAGTCAGGAAGGATAAGAAATATTTTAATTGAGACAAATAGGAGTTTCAAAGTATAATGGTAAAAATCAGGGCAAATATATCCTAATAAACAGAAATAGACAAAAACAAAGTGAAAGCTTCTAGAACTTCATTTAAAATTATATGTTTTGTCGCATGAAAGGAAAGAAGCTTAGCATTCCCCTTGACAAACCTAGAAGAGGCTCTTGGGCTTATCTTGGGTCTTAAATATTGTGTAGCTTAAGAAAAACCACTTAACCTCTCTGAGCCTCAATTTTTAACAACTTTAGGTGTTTCTAAGCAGTACTTCAAGTATCAAATAAGGTAATAACTTAAAAATAAAAAAATTAAAAGAGCTCTTAAAATATAAAGAACACTCTTATGATATATTCCCTACAGAAAAGGTATTTTCCTACTATAGAAATCGAAATGCACCAATTGTTTATACATTAAAAACATACATATGAATTAATAGATGTATAAGCAGTACACTGTAACTAACTGCAGTTTGAGGTATTCAATAACATAAAAAAATTTGTCTATGGATCTTTAAATAAATAAATTATATTTTTACAAATGCTATTTACATCTAAAATATAAAGATAGGCCAAAGACAGAGGATGGCAAAGTTTTTCTGTAAATGGTCTAATAATAAATATTTTTGGCTTTATGGGCCATGTGGTTTCAGTAGCAACTATTCAACTTGGTTGCTGGAGCATGAAAGCAAACATAGACCATATACACATGAATGAGATGGCTATGTCTCAATAATATTTCATTTAACAACACAGGAGATGGGCCAAAGTTGGCCTGTAGGCCATAATTCACAACCTCTATCCTAAGATATAGACAGAAATTTTCACAATAATGGAGGGAAAACATATAACAAGTCAATATTGGCCAAAAGAAAGCTCAAGATAGAGACAAAGGGATCAATTCTTACGATAAAATTTTAAAACCACCAGGAATATAAATTTGTATACTTGAACATATCTAATAGACTAGCCTTAAACAGCTTATTTCAATAACTTAAAAGATATGTATTATTATACACTTTAACACCTCTACAATAAGGATGAATTTCAATATCTATGGCATTTCATTATTGCTGGTGACCAGGCAGCAATCATGACAAAGATGTCACTGTTAGACTGTGTGTAAACTTAATCCTTGTATTAGTATGTTTTCACACTGCTGATAAAACAAACCTGAGATTGGGCAATTTACACAAGATGAGGTTAAAGGGACTTACAATTCCATTTGGCTAAGGAGGCCTCACATTTATGGTGGAAAGTGAAAGGCACATCTCACATGGAGGCAGAGAAGAAAAATGAGCTTGTGCAGGGAATCTTTCCTTTTTAAAACCAGCAGATTTCATGAGATGTATTCACTATCATGAGAACAGCACAGAAAAGACTTAGCCCCATGACACATTTACCTTCCACTGGGTCGCTGCCACAACATGTGGGAATTCAAGATGAGATCTGGGCAGGGACACAACCAAACCACATCATTCTGCCCCTAGCCCTTCCAAATCTCATGTCCTAACATTTCAAAACCAATCATAACTTCCCAATAGTCCCCCAAAGTCTTAACCCACTTTAGCATTAACTCAAAAGTCCACAGTCCAAAGTCTCATCTAAGAAAAGGAAGTCTCTTCCGCCTATGAGTTTGTAAAAATCAAAAGCAAAGTTAATTACTTCCTAGATACAATGGGGGTACAGGCATTGGGTAAATACAGCCATTCCAAATGGGAGAAATTGGCCAAAACAAAGGGACTACAGACCCCATGCAAGTCTGAAATCCAGCAGGGCAGTCAAATCTTAAAACTCCAAAAAGATCTCCTTTGACTCCATGTCTCACATCCAGGTCACACTGATGCAAAACGTGCGTTCTCATAGTCTTGAGCAGCTCTGCTCCTGTGGCTTTGCAAGGTTCAGCCTCCCTCCCAGCTGCTTTCATGGGCTGGTGTTGAGTGTGTGAGGCTTTTCCAGGCACACAGGCCAACCCCACATTTCCTTCTGCACTGCCCTGGCGAAGTGCAGTGCCAGGGCCCCACCCTAGAAGCAAACTTCTACCTGGGCATCCAGGAGTTTTCATACATCCTCTGAAATCCAGGTGGAGGTTCGCAAACCCTAATTCTGGACTTCTGTGGATTCACAGGTTCAACACCATGTGGAAACAGCCAAGGCTTGGGGCTTACACTCTCTGAAGCCATGGCCTGAGCTCTACATTGGCTCCTTTCAGCCATGGCTGGAGCAGCTGGGATACAGGGCACCAAGTCCCTAGGCTGCATACAGCACAAGGACGCTGGGCCGGGCCCACAAAACCACTTTCTCCTCCTAGGCCTCTGGGCTTGTGATGGAAGGGGCTGCTGTGAAGACCTCTGACATGCCCTGGAGACATTTTTCCCATTGTCTTGGTAATTAACATTTCTTCACCTCCTTGTTGCTTATGCAAATTTCTGCAGCCAGCTTGAATTTCTCCTCAGAAAATTGGATTTTCTTTTCTATCACATTGTCAGGCTGCAAATTTTCCAAAATTTTATGCTCTGCTTCCCTTATAAAACTGAATGCCTTTAATAGCACCCAAGTCACATCCTGAGTCTTTGCTGCCTAGAAATTTCTTCCACCAGATACTCTGAATCATCTCTCTCCAGTTCAAAGTTCCACAAATCTCTACGGAAGGGGCAAAATGCCACCAGTCTCTCTGCCAAAACATAACAGGAGTCACCTTTGCTCCAGTTTCCAACAAGTTCCTCATCTCCATCTGAGACCACCTCAGCCTGGATTTCTTTGTCCATATTATTATCAGCATTTTGGTCAAAGCCATTCAACAAGTCTCTAGGGATTTCCAAAGTTTCCCACATTTTTCTGTCTTCTTCAGAGCCCTCTGAACTGTTCTAACCTCTGCCTGTTATCCAGTTACAAAGTTGCGTCCACATTTTTGGGTATCTTTTCAGCAGCACCCCACTCTCCTGGTACCAATTTATGGTATTAATCGGTTTTCACATTGCTGTTAAAGACATACCCAAGACTGGGCAATTTACAAAAGAAAAAGTTTTAATGGACTCACAGTTTCATGTGGCGGGGAGGCCTCACAATCATGGCAGAAGGTGAAAAGCACATCTCACATGGCTACATGGCTACAGACAAGAGAAAAGAGCGTGTGCAGGGGACCTCTCTTTTTAAAACCATCAGATCTCGTGAGACTTATTCACTATCACGAGAACAGCACAGGAAAGATGCATTCCGATGATTCAATTACCTCCCACCAGGTCCCTCCTATAAGATGTGGGTATTCAAGAAGAGATTTGGGTGGGGACACAGCCAAAACCGTACCAATGTTTTATCCTTTTGGCACGGATGGGCACCTCGAAACCCCTTAAGGTTCCAGTTCAGAAGCCCTCTAAGAACCAATTGTCTGAAAACCTCCTGTGACAACAGGAGTGCCAGTGGTTTGAAATGTTCCTTCAGATATTAATGTTGTACTATTCTAATAAATACTTTATTACAATATTCCAAAATATTGTGCAATACTTCACAGAAGGTGAATATGAAATGGAAAAATAAACATTGATGATGCGAAAAATGAGGTTCAAAGTATTTAAGAATTAGTTATACTTAATTTATTTGGTTTATGTTATCCTTTTTAGGTATACATAAGTGTGATATGTAATTATTAATTAATAGCAATTATCAATCAGTTAATAATTGGTAACTAACATAATAACTAATAGTGTTCATTTACTCAAAAAAGTACATAAAATGATCTATATTATGATATGTGATGTCTAAAACTGGATAAAATGGTGACCTAAAAATCGATAGAACTACAGGGCGAGATTGCCAAATCCACCATCACAGTGCATTTCAAAATGCCTCTTGTATTGATTGATTTGTCATAAGCAGCACAAAAACTTTTAAAGGCAGAAAAAATTTGTTCAGTGTAATTAACTGGTTTACCTTAATTGACATATATTAACACTACTAATAAAAATTTTAAAATTGTTTTCAAAGACCATTTACAAAGATATTCAGCCCTAAAATCTCTCAATATATTTTAATATTTGAGCACATTTTAATCAGAAAGTAAGTAAATTTAAAAGTTAAATTAATTATAAAATTATACATTGAATACTAGTTTAAATATCTCACTTTTAAAAACTATGATATAATTTCAAAATTTTAAGATTTAAGAAGAATGAGAGAACTTTACATCAAATTTGTAGACTGCAGCAAAACGATATTTTTAAAAAATATGTCTATACATTTTTAAGAACAAAAAGCCAGATATTCAATGTTACATTTCTCTACTCATGAATTAGAAAATGATAAAAAAACCTCAGAATAAATCCAAAGTAGAATAAAATAATAATAAGAATCAGAGTAGAATTATATAAAATAGGAAACAATATAAAGAAGAGAGAAAAAAACTAAATTGAAGATTTATTAAATTAAAAAAAATTCTGGTTAGATTGAAAAATGAAAAAATAGTTTAAGGAATTTAAAAGGAAGGTATAATATTTAAATTTCTTAAACTATTTTATTAACTGTATAATCACCACAGTTAATAAAATTCATTAAGAATTTAATATAAATGTAAAATTTTACATGAACAGATTCCTAGGAAATACTTAATTTACAAAAATTGACATAAGAAGACATCCTAAAATTGACAAAAATTGACATGAGAAGACATCCTAAAATAACCTCTAATAATGAAATATGTTGAATCACTTATTATAAGTCATCCTACAAATAAATCAACTCTGATGATTTGACAGGTGAGTTCTTACAAACATTGAAGAAATACATCATTCCTACAGATACAAAATCTTATAAAGAAGAAAGAATTAGAATATAAACACCCCCATCTCATTTTTACTCGCCCCAGTTCAGCCTTAACACCAAAACTCTTCTGAAGTGCAAAAGATGGTACATAATATAAAAAGTGAACAGTTTTTCATGATATTTTCTATAACTATATTAAATGATGTTTGTTTATACCTTAAACCATTATTTTATGTAATCAAATATTAAAATACAAATAAATTGAGATCAACAGCACTGATAATAAAGCTCTAAAATGTCTAAACTCTATATTGTCCTGTATCTATCTTAATTAAATTTTCTGGTGAGTAACAGAAAATCTGATACAGTTTTCAAGCAGGTCAATGATGTATAGTTTTGATCAATACATTCAGAAAAATAATATTTGAGAATATAAAAATATTTTCTGCAATTATAAAATGGTAAAAAACATGAACTGAAAATTTCTCTGTCTCTTTCATCTGAATGTTGAAACATGATTGATATGGTTTGAAACAGAGATTTATGACACATGCTATTCCAAGAATCAAAGATTTAGGACTAAGAATCAGCAGAATATCAGTATGAGGAAAGGAAGAAAATACGTAAGATAAAAATATCCTGTGTAAATTTCGCTCTCAGCCTGTCATCAGAAATTATTTTGCTTATACAATAGGAAAGAGAATAAAACTTGTTTATAAAATTTAGTTTAAATTTAATAGGTTTAGATCTTTATGTCGCTTTTTAAAATATAATAATAATAAAAGATAAAAGTGACACGAAAATCTAGAAGGAATTCAGATGTCCTGAAAATGACTCACCATTTTAGTAATTTAAATATAGTATTTTTAAATTTATTTTTTACATTTACAGAGAGAATTGTACGTATTTATTATGCACAATATAATGTTTTGAAGTGTATATATACATTGCACGATGACTAAATCTAGCTAATTAACGTATGCATCAAATCACATAATTATCACATTTTTTGAGAGAACACTCTACATCCACTCTCTAAGAATTTTCCAATAATACGGTACAGTATTACCTATAGTTACTATGTGGTACAATAGAACTCTTGAACGTATTCCTCTTATTGTTAGACAAAGACAAATTTCGTATCCTTTGAAGAACGTCTCCCTGTCAACCAAACCACCCCAGGCCCTGGTGACCACCATTCCACTCTTCTATGAGATAACGTTTTTAGATTCCATCTATGAGTGTATTTGTCTTTCACTTAACAGAATGTCCTCCATGTTCATCTGTTATCATAAATGAGAGCTCAGCCTTATTTAAGTGCCTGAATTATATTCCTTTCTGTATATAAAAATGTAAAATTTACCAACAACAAAAAGCCCAGAACCTGATGGCTTCACTGCTAAATTCTATCAATATTGTCTTATTACTGATTGAGTTTCCTTACTTGTCATTGGTTCCTTTAGATTTTCTATATCTTTTTAATTCTGTCTTTGTAGGTTGTATGCATCAGATAATGTATCTATTTCTTCTAAGTCATCCAATTTGTTGGCCTATAATTATTTATAATCATCTCTTATGATCTTCTGCATTTTTGTCGTATCAGTTGTAATGTTTTCTGTTTTATTTCTGGTTTTATTAATATGGGTGTTCTCTCTTTATAGTTATTCTGGCTAAAATTTGTTATTTTTATTTATCTTTTAAAAATTAACTCAGTTTTATTGATCTTTTCTATTGCTTTTCTATTCTCTATTTCATTTATTTCTGCTCTCATCTTCATTATTTTTTTCCTCTACTAACTTTGAGCATAGTTTGTTCTTGGCTTTCTAGTTCCTTAAGATGAAGTGTTAGGTTGTTTATCTGAGGTCTTTCTTCTTTTTCAATATTGATGTATGTTGCTGCAGACTTCCCTGTTATAACTGCTTTTTCTATATTCCATATGTTTCGTCCCTCCCTATTTTTCTTCCTCTCTTTCCTTTCGGAATGTTATCACCCACTAACTACAGACCCAAGTCTATTATTTCATAAGAAGTGTGTAAACAAGTTGTTTTCTAATAGCTTCAAATACTTACTCATTCTTCAATTATTATCATTTTCCATGTTTTAAAATAATGATTTCTTTTCCTTAACATTACTTAAAAGTAAAACAGAAAGTGTTGTTTTTAAAATTATAAATACATTTTTGTTGGTAGTGATGTTTCCTTTTGTACTCAGACTTCAATAAATTTGATGTGCTGTAATCCATTGAAACCATTATTCTATTAT
The DNA here is from genome assembly GCF_028885655.2 of Pongo abelii. Classification (NCBI taxonomy): domain Eukaryota; kingdom Metazoa; phylum Chordata; class Mammalia; order Primates; family Hominidae; genus Pongo; species Pongo abelii. The sequence continues at coordinate 193,058,214 of NC_071988.2, forward strand.
GTTCGGCCCATAGGAAGTTCTTCAAGTGAGCTCTAGATTGTTTTTGATATAATCTGAGCACTCTTATATACGTAGTTTCTTAGCTCTATGGTGGAATAAAAAGTTCCAAATTTACCTCTTATGTTTTCTATCCCAGCCATGGAATCATAAGTTTCTTCATGTAAATCTTGTTTCTTTTAATGCAAACTGGAATGTATAAACCATGAAAATATTACCCCCATACATACATTATATATATAGATATATATATATAGATAGATCATTTTGTTTCTGCATATATACCTACTATTTCAAAATAATAATATAAATATTGTGGCTTAGAATTATTGAGTCCAGTGCAGTTATTTTTATACTTAGGGTATTATTAAGTTGTTTTGTTTTAAACACATGTATAATTATCTTTTCTGCATCATTTTGGAATCAGCTCAGATTTTAGTTAGATTCATTCCATGTTGCTTTCTGATTAGGGTTTGCTTTCTTCCATTTTTATCATTTTTTAAATAGTTGAAACATTTTCATATTTCTGAAGTCAAATTTGCAAAATGAAATATATTAAGAAATGTCTATTTTCTATACTTGTTTTTTCCAGTCTTTTCCTATTCTATCTGTAACATTTTACTAATCTGCTTCATTACATTTTACATGTAATTCAAGCATACATATATATGTGTATATATATAGTATACATATTTGCATGTATACATAATAGTATATGTACAATTTATAATATATACACACACAGATTTGTTTTTACACCTAGGTCTTTTATGTTAGTAACATATCTTGGAGAACAATTCATATAAGTACACAGAATCAAATTAAGCCTACTCTTATGTCAGACCAGTTTACTTCAGATTCTATATTATTTCTATTATTCGCTGCATTTGACCTTCTGTGCCCTATGCTGTACTTTCTTGGTTAGGTTTCATACTTATCACTTTCTGTAAAATTATTTTTAATCTCATCTTTATTTTTAATTTTCATCTTTTCTGTTTTCTATTAAATGAAGGTATTAAGTTCATTCATTCATTCATTTTTGGCTTTCTTTTAATTAGTCTTTATTTCTGAAATGTTGGTTTTGAAATTTTATTTCTAATTCTTTTATGAGTTCTGTCTAGTCTCTTCACAATTTCCTTTTCTTCAAATATCTCATTTCTGAATTTATCTAAGTTGGATTCTTGCTATTCTTTCATAGCCTCCAGTATTCTCTACTTTTAGTTTTTTATTTCTTTTTCTTTTTGAAATATTAGATAAGAGTTTTTAAACTATGTGTGGATAAGTCTTTCTGGGGTTCCTCCAGAAATAATCTCTGTAGGAATGTTATTACCTTTACTCTACACTTAAGAGGTAGCTTTTTTATGTGATTTAATTGCAATATTTTCTATTGCTTATGTTAAATTGGGATGAATTTTTCCATGATTCTTGGAGAAAAGGATCTGCCAGGTTACTAGTCATAGCTCCACAGTTCTGAGCTAATATCTACTATGAGCCACATTATTTTTTTCTAACACATGAGTGGCTTTGAGCTTTTTCACATCTTTTGAGTATTCTCTTCTCCAATTTTTGTTGGAAATTCTCCTTTCTTTCCACCTAGAGTTTCTGTCCTATTACCTGGGGATTCCACTAGCCAAAATCTAGCTTTATCCTAATAAAGATTACAGGTAGTTAATTCCAAGAATTCACAAGGTGTGCAACCTTCCAATACAATCAAACATTATGAAGTACATTTGCTCTTACCTGCAAGTTTATGCCTTAAAAGGCTTCTCTTAATTTCAGCTGTTCATCTCGGATTGTCCTATTGACCATTTTTGTTAGTAATTTTGGTAGTTTGGGTGTTCTCAGGTTTTCGGGGTTTTTTTCCTTTGTCTTCCTATTTTTTTTTTTACCCTTCCTACACACTTTCTGAGAGCATATAGTGTTGTTGCTATTGGTAGTTTGTCATACTTTAGGTTTCCCAGTAACACTTTGTCACTTAGTTTGGTTTCAAATGTTTTCAGTACATTTCTTGGTTTAGTTGCTTTGTCAGATTTTGTGGGTGGCTTTGGGAATATTGAAGAACTACAGTGCTGCTGACATCTTACCTGATATATCTTGAATATACTGATTTAAATAAAGCTCCAATAATTTCCCTCCTTCCAGATTTCACTAATGGGCCAAACACTATTCTTTATTTATTTTCAAGATTCTTATGAGATATATTAGGTATAAAAGATATATTAAGAATCTTTTCAAGATTCTGTTCAAGATATATTAGGAAGGAATATTAGTGCAATCAACTTGGGGTATGATGAGGTGAAGAAAGTGATTGCGAGTTTTCTTGCCTGGTAGTTTATACAGGTGTTGGTTATCGCCAAGTAGTACTGGACCATAAAGATGAGTATAAGGGGGGATAGAATAACAGCCATCAGTCATTTGGATAACAGTTTTGAATTCCCATGAGTGGCAAGACATGTTAAAGGCAGACTTATTTCTAGACTAAGTGCAATAAGAAAGAAAGCTTTGAAGAGGATGTGAAGAACTGTCCTCTGCCAGTCTGCTGAAGAAACAAGTTATAGGTAAACAGAACATCTTTTTCAAAGATGTATATATATTTTAAACAGGGTTGATTTTACAAGTCAAAATGATAGTATCTAAAATGTTGGAATTTCATGAACTCTGAAAATGATAATAATCATCATCACAACTTGATATACACCAGGAATTGTGCTATACGTTCTTTTGTACTTTATGTTGTTGAACCTTTGAAATGATCTCATAAGTAAGTATTATCATCCCAATTTTGTGGGCGATAAAGGTTAAATGACGCACCCCAGGTCTCATAGTTTGAAAATGGTAGATTACTTTTTTATTATTATTATTATTTTATTTGAGAGGGAGTCTTGCTCTGTCACCCAGGCTGGAGTGCAGTGGCATGATTTTGGCTCACTGCAACCTCTGCCTCCTGGGTTCAAGCAATTCTCCTGCCTCAGCCTCCCAAATAGCTGGGACTACAGGTACCTGCCACCACGCCCGGCTAATTTTTATATTTTTAGTAGAGATGGGGTTTCAGCATCTTGGCCAGGCTGGTCTTGAACTCCTGACCTCATGATCCACCCGCCTCAGCCTCCCAAAGTGCTGGGATTACAGGTGTGAGCCACCATGCCCGGCCTAGAGTACTTTTTGAATACTAACCTCTTAACTGGCCATAACACTGTATATTTAACCATAGGAAACCATTATGACAAAAAGGTAAATAAATAAACTTGTAACTCAAAAGACAAACTATTCAACAAGTCAAATAAAGCATAAACTATAAATAACAGTAAGCAAAGCTTTAAAATTGTGATTTAAAACCACAAGGTTGTGTCAATAATCCTAGGTTGTGGCTTAAAAAAGGTTATGATACAATTGAGAAAATGGGTTTCTGTTATGGAAAAGCATGCCAGATGATTTTGGAGGAGGCATTGAGATAAGGTAACTTAAAAAAATAGTATACAATTAATTTTGCTGTGATTCAGCTTTATCATGTCTGAATATATGATTTTTAATAATAATTTTCAATCATTATTTGATTATACTAAATCTACTCTATAACTCTTCATTTATCTTTCTTGGGCTGTAAACTTCGTCTTTTAAAAAAAATTCTACAAGTTTTATCTGCTCCTAGATTCATTTCTTTACATGTAAGTATTCTAGGCTAGCTCCACTTAATGGCCTATTAGCATAAAATTTCACTTCTTGTACTTAATTTAAGAGATATACTATCTGCTCTTCTTTAAATCTTTATAAATACTAGCTAAAATAATTAGTTTTCTGTTAAAAATGATTTTGTAACATTTCATGAGGTCTTATCTATTGTCTTGCTCTCAGTGCTTACCTCTAATACCTGATAGCTTATTGTAAAATTATTCGCTTGGTCCCCATTTTGAAAAAAAGAATGAGGAATTCAAATTCTAATTATAACTGTACAAATGGAACCTTGATATGAGATAAACGAATTATCTCAAAGCCTGAGACTCTTTCTTGACAATCACAAGAGTGAATTATTTGACCTACAAATGCTCCTTTTCTGCTGTCTAAACTTATTGGCACCTTTGGCAGGTGTTTGTTCTATTTTCTTTGTGCTATCTTTACCATTAAAAAAATAGGCAGTATTTACTTTACTTTTACCTCTAAAAGTTTATTTGATCATGGGCTACTTTTAACTCAAGTCAGTCAATATCCATTTTAAAAGAGTGATGCGGCCAGGCGCGGTGGCTCACGCCTTTAATCCCAGCATTTTGGGAGGCCGAGGCAGGTGGATCACCTGAGGGCAGGAGTTTGAGACCAGCCTGGCCAACATGGAGAAACCCCCATCTCTAGTAAAAATACAAAAATTAACCAGGCGTGGTGGTATGTGCCTGTAGTCCCAGCTACTCGGGAGGCTGAGGCAGGATAATCGCTTGAACCTGGGAGTCAGAGGTTGCAGTGAGCAGAGATCGCACCACTGCACTCCAACCTGGGCAACGAGAGCAAAACTCCAACTCAACAACAATAACAACAACAACAAAAAAAAAAAAAAAAAAAGAGGGAGAGCAATGCAATAAATGGTAGAGGCTACCAAAACTTATGAATTAAAAGGAGAAGCGGAAAGAGAAAATGGTTGTTAAGAACATAATATATACATGGCATTGTGTGAGGTACTCAGAGATTTCTAGATTTCTATACTCAGAAAAACCCTGCAAGTGTCAATAATTATTATTTATCAGTTATATGTGTGTGCACATGTGTGTGTAGGTGGTTGCGTGGGTGGGGTATGACACTTTAAGAAGTAATCTCTTTTCAAGTTTTTCCAACTAAAAAATCTATAATTTTGCCTCTATCTATATTGTATAGTGTTGTTTGAATGCACAATCTGGAAGATTAAAAACCTATTTCTGATGCCTCCATGTGGCTGTTTCTTCAAGACAGAGTCCCAAATTGATATATCCATGAAAGAGGAAGGAGAAGGACTTGAGGATCTCATGGTTCTCATGATCTTTGTAGTTACAGCTCCTGCTCTTTACAGGTGAGATAATTGTCGAAAGAGGAAGGGATACACACAGGTGTCTTTGCTGGTGAGTGGAGCTAGCATACTTTTCAATTTGCATATTTTCAAACTCACACAAACTCTAGGAGATATTTTTTCATCCATTTTAGAAAAGATATAACAGCAGATCAGGGAATTTAAGTAACTTGCTGTGGTAGTTTTGTACTGTTTGAACTTTGCCAGGTGAAACTACATTTTCCAGTATTCCTTCCTTGTGTGGTTCTAGTTTAGGCTTGGCTACCGGAAGAGATGAATTTGAGATTTAGAAGATGGGACTGAAGCAGCAGCCCCCACTCTCTGAAATTCAGCATAGGATTCAGGTGCTGCCGCAGCTGAAAACACGTTTTCCCTGCTCTGCTGGCTCACTTTGTAAGCACAGGCCAAGCTCACGGCAACTCCAGCTCTGCATTCAAGTGTCTTTCTTCATGCTAAGTCCTAGGACAGGCATTTGTGCAGGTTCAGGATGAAGGTCAACAGTTTATTCCGTAGGTCACAGAGGTTGGAGACAGTGAAAGATAGAGGCAGGGTTCACTTTGTCTTTGTGAGTCTTGGTTTCTCCCCATGAGTCCCGGTTGTCTTTGCTCTTTCCACTTCAAATTCAGTTTTTCTTTCTAACTGCTAGCCCTGCTGACCTACACTGACTGCAGAGCTGCTAAAGACACAGAGGTAACAACTTTTCATAGACATCGGCATTGGCACTTCTAATTATGTAGGATCAAATCTCACTAATAAATTTCTAATTCCACATCACTCATAGTAGTTCTACTTCTCGATAGATCCTAAATTACGTGCTTGCTAGTTTCCATACAGCTGACACATGGGTAAGATTAAAACTTTAATCTGGTTGTATAATACATGCACTTTCCCCTTCACCAGAGTGAATTTTAAGAGAGGGAAAAGAAAGTGCAGGAGACTCTAATTCCCCTGACCATTAATAATAATGTGGCTAGAGAGCTTTCTCCAGATTGAGTCCTTCCTTTTACTCTTTTATGTGCAGACGCATCAAAGGGAATGTATTATTACTGCTGAAATCTGTGCTGAACCGCCAAATATTCAACATTCTAAACCCCTCTCTATTGGATACTACTCATTAACAAAGTAAAAATCAATTATCCTGGGCATGACAGCTTTTTATTATTTTTCATGCATCACAGTAAGCCTTTTTCATATAAAATTATATAGTCACTCAAAATGTTCATCTTTCCTAAATGTACTTTTTGCAGCTGTAATCTATCTGCATCTAGATGATTTTGGTCTTTCAAATGGTTGATAAACTTCTTTACTGGGCAGTTAATCCCATTTATGTTCTGAGTGACCAATTTGTGCGTTATATTACCTGCCATAATATCTCCATTGTACATAATATATATTTAATTTAACAGCTGTAATCTTAGCAAACTGCTGTTTTTCAGTCAATTGTCTTCACGGACTCAGATTTTCAGAGGAAATCTTCCTGGAACAACGGCCAATAATTATCTAAGGGTACTACGTCTACCATAGATGTCAGCTCATCAATAGCATTTTCATATTATCAATATTTTTGTATCTTACATAAAATCTTTGCTTTATTCATGTGGAATGTTAACAAGGACTAGTCCCCCAGCTCCAATATTTAACCCAAAACATTGCTCTTTTAATGATTTAATGATTAACAATTTATTTTAGAAATTGTTTCATGGGTATTATTATTTTTAGAAAGACAAAATTTTTGCCATAAAGACATTATTTCCCTTCAGTACTGAAAGGTTATTAAGTTGAAGTGTCCTTCTTGCATGCAATAATTAACAAAGTGATTTGGTTCAAAGATTCTACATGTGCACTAAAATACATTGTGATGGTTAATATTGAGTGTCAACTTGATTGGATTGAAAGATGCAAAGTATTGATACTGGGTGTGCCTGTGAGGGTGCTGCCAAAGGAGATTAACATTTCAGTCAGTGGGCTGTGCCCACCCTTAATCTGTGGGCACAATCTAATCAGCTGCCAGCAAATATAAAATCAAGCAGAAAAATGTGAAAAGGCGAGACTGGCCTAGCCTCCCAACCTACTTCTTTCTCTCGTGCTGGATGCTGGATGCTTCTTACCCTCAAACGTCGGAGTCGAAATTCTCCAGTTTTGAAACTTGAACTGGCTCTCCTTGCTCCTCAAGCTTGAGGACAGACTATTATGGGATCTTGTGATCATATAAGTTAATACTTAATAAACTCATGTATATATATATATATAGCTCCTATCAGTTCTGTCCCTCTAGGGAACCCTGACTAATACGTACGTTTCTAATATTAAAGATCTTCAGTCCATGATTTTGTTAAGAGCAGACATTGACTAATTCCCATGTGTTAAATTTAAAAGCAATTTAATTTACTTTATTTCATAATTTTATTCAAATCAGGTCACACGTGTAAAGTTCTCACTTTTGGTTAAATGAAATTATATGTAAGGATTGACTTTTGTAGCTAATATATAAAATTACTCCAATGAAGCCCAATTTGCACTTTATCTACCAACCATAATTGTTGAGCGATAAAGTCACCAGAAAAAGGTAATTAAAAGACAATTTGAATCTTGAACTTATTTTGAAATGTCTTCTGAGTACCAAGGTCCCTTGACCAAAATTAAAAATCAGATGCAAAAATCTGGGAAATATACACTTTATTTATTGAGACGAAGTCTGGCTCTGTCTCCCAGGATGGAGGACAGTGGCATGATCTTGGCTTACTGCAAACTCTGCCTCCTGGGTTCAAGCAATTCTCCCGCCTAAGCCTTCTGAGTAGTTGTGACTACAGGCGTATGCCACCATGCTCAACTAATTTTTGTATTTTTAGTAGAGATGGGGTTTCACCATGTTGGTAAGCCTGATCTCGAACTCCTGACCTGAAGTGATCTGCTGCCTCAGAAATATGCACTTTATATACAACTTTGGGAGTAATATTTTAAGTTTATGCTTTACAATTTTGAAATACATAACGTATAGTAAGTTAAAGGTTTACTCTTCACATTTTGCTTTTGTTTCAGTGAAAACTATGATATATGTTGTAGAGATTTCTTATTGTCTTTTGATGTCTTTTTAAAATTTTTTTCTATAGGAGTAATATTTTTAGCTTGACACATGCCAACACAGCATAAAAACTACACTTTAAAGCTTCTGTCTCAGATTACTATGTCCATGTGACTACATCTTGGTCAATAGAGTCTTCTGTGACTTCTTTCTTGAACCTTTCCTAAGATTCATTTGGCCAGTTCCTTGTCCCTCTTCTATTTCATTTCTTTGTTCTGTTGTCTGGAATGTGGATGCTGCCACATTGGATCATGAGGATGATAATTTATCTAATAGATAGATAGATTATGTGACTATAGCCATTAATTAACTATAAGACCAAGTCTCTAGGATATTAACTGAAATGGAGGCAAATATCTAGCTTGATAGCTATATGTAAGCAGTGCATTATTTATATAGTTGAAAGGAAGGGGATGTTCCCTCCTTAAACTAGCTTAAACCAAAGTCAGCATATATTTAATATTCTAAAAAAGGTTTTTAGTTTGATACATACAAAAATGTAAGACACAAAGTAGATATTCAATAGTAATAATAGTATGTATTATATACACTATAAGGCACAGTTTTCAAGATGTTTAGTTATTCATACATTTAATCCTTATAAAATAGTTTGGATTTGAAAGTAACTTTCCTCCTCTGATAAGCTCCTAAGTCAGAAAATAAATTAAGTTTTTAAATCTCTCCTCATGGTCATGATGGAATTTTTAGGCCCCTTCCTGCATGAAGGCAACTTGGGAGAATAAAATAGCAGATAATTGTCCTGACTCCCATTACCACTTTCATAGAACGTGTGGATTTAACAGAAGCCTATGTAAGAAGTTTCCTCTCAGAATTTAAAACTCAAAGGCAAAAAAAGCCCCTTTCTCTCCAAATTCATTTTAAGCAATCTCTAGGACTTGAATTTGAGATAGAAGGTATGAAACACTTACGTCTCATTACCGATTTTCTAAATTGTCTCTGGTCATCTCTTCCATTTCCTTAGCCCTCAATGACGGCCTCATAATTATTCTCATTATTATTTTTTCATTCTTTCTGCTATGTAGGGATTTCCTCGAACTTCTACTCTTTCTGATTCCAGGCCTATGACTTATCCTAAATCACTATTCTCAATCAGAGCAGTATCATCTCTCTAGAGGGCATTTGATAACGTGAGAAGGCTTTTGAGTTGTTGTCACAGAAACTGGTACAAAATACTGGTATCTTTATGCAGTGTCCAAGAATACAATTCATTGTTTAGTAATAAGATTGTTCCCACCCCAAAAGACTGCCTTTCCCAAAATGCTAGCAGTGCACATATTTAAATACTCAGGTCAAAATGATGAAGGGGATGTAGGGATGGAAACCAGCTTAATATGACTGGATACGCATTCATCATTATAAATTGCTCAACAACATTATACTACTAATGAATCAATGCTACTTTCCTGTTTAAAATATCCCACTGGCTCTTCATAACCCAGGCTCTAACATCTGCTCACCCTCAATTAGCAGTGTCTCACTTGCTCTTTATACTTGGCATCCTAAACTCACAATACCTCAAATATGTCAAGCTCTTCCAAGGACTGACCTATTTGGGCACTATTTTTTTTTCTCAACTTAGACTATTTATTCACTTTAACATTATATTAAACTTGTAAAGGCTTACATAGGTCTAAGTATCAAATCATCTGTGAAAAATACTTTGGCCTGGTCAGGGTGACTTTGTGATTTCTTCCTCTGAATAGGAGAGGATTGACTATATTATCACTGGGTCTCTTTACGTTGATTATAAGTATTGGTTTACATTAGAAATTCTTCCTTTAGAGATTTGTGAATTCTTTAAAGACAGTTGGTTTAATCTATATATCCATAAACCTTAATGTTTAACAAATAATATAACCTGTAATAGATTTTTCAAGAAACACTTGTCCCAAAAGTAAATTTAAAAATAATGAGGAGAACTTTTTGTGTGATATGGTTCTTGCTCTTCCTCTTCATGTTAAGTACAATGATAAGTCCTGGAAACAGTGCAAGAGGCAGCCAAATAAGAACTTGAGAAGGTAGAAAGAAGGAAATTAACTGGCTTGAAACCCCAGGACCAGAAGATCATCACGGCAGCTGGGTGTCTTACATTCTGCCACTCAACAGAACAAAGTGATCCATACCTCGCATTTGACAATTTCCAACCAAACAATGGAGCACAGCCCACAGAAGCTGATTACTGCTTCAGACTAGCAGAAGTTCTTCTAACAATACAAAGTGGTTTGGCATCAATGTCAAGAAGGAAAAACAGATAGTTCCACAAACAAACAAACACAAACAAATAGAAAACAAATAATACAATGTTAGACTTAAGTACTACAATATCAATAATTACCTTTAATGTAAATACACCAATCAACGACAGTCTGACAGAATTAGTAAAAAAAAAAAAAGTGACCCAGCCATATGCTGTTTGCAACAAACTCACTTTGTACTCAATAACATAAAGACGTTAAGTAAAAGCATGAAAAATATACACCATGAAAAGATTAACCAATAAATAGAAGAATTAGTTATATTAATGTCTGGTGAAGTAGATATTAGAGTCAAGAAAATTACTATTAACAAACAGAGAAATTCATAATGAAGAAAGGATCAATCCATCAGAAAGACATAACAATCTTAAGCGTGGATTCATTAAACAACACAGTCTGAAAATACATGAAGCAAAACTTTACAGTGCTGAAAGGAGAAACAGAAAAACCCACAATTATAATTGAGGGCTTTAATACCCACCTCTCAGCAACTGATAGATGCACTAAATGGAAAAATGGCAAAGTGACCGAAGATCAGAGCAACACAATCAATCAACAGGTTTTAATTGGCACATGTAGAGCACTTCACCCCAAAAAGCAACGGACAAGTTTTTTCAAGTTCCTACAGAACATTCATGAAGAGACTATATTCTGGGTTATAATACAAATCTCAACAAATTTGTTTTAATTGAAATCATTCAGAGTTTGTCTTTCAGGCCCAGTGGCATCAACCAAAAATTCATTAAAGAAATTCAAATTGTAAAATCTTTAAACGTGTGTAAAGTAAATATTACACTTCTTCTTCTTCTTTTTTTTTTTTTTTGGAGACGGGAGTTTTGCTCTTGATGCCCAGGCTGGAGTGCAGTGGCACGATCTTGGCTCACTGCAATCTCCACCTCCCGGGTTCAAGTGATTCTCTTGCCTCAGCCTCTTGAATAGCTGGGATTACAGGCATGCACCACACCACCACGCCCGGCTAATTTTTTGTATTTTTAGTAAAGACAGGGTTTCATCATGTTGGCCAGGCTGGTCTTGAACTCCTGATCTCAGGTGATCCATCCGCCTCAGCCTCCCAAAGTGCGGGGATTACAGGCATGAGCCACCATGTCTGGCTGTAAATATTATACTTCTAAATAAGCTATGAATCCAAGAGAAAGTCTAAAAAAAAAAAACTCCTAGAACTAAAGAAAAATAAAAATATACTATATCAATATATACGATACAGGTAAAGTAGGGCTAAGAGGAAAATGGTGGCACTACATGAATACAGTACAACAAGGAAAGGTCTTAAATCTAAGTTTCTGTCTCAAGGACCTAGAAAAGGAAGAGCAAATAAAACTCAAAGAAGGCAGAAAGATCAGAGTAGGAAAAAATAAAATTGTGAATATAAAAATAGAGGAAATCAATGAAATAAAAAGCTGGCCTTCAGAAAAATTAGTCACCTATATAGTGTACATCATAACTATTAAATAATTTCTCACTTCTTACTCCCCTTTTACCCTTCCACCCTTATGAGTCTCTAGTGTCTATTATTCTCCACTCTATATCCATATATACATGTAATTTAGCTCCCACTTATAAGTCTGAACATGCAATATTTGACTGTCTGTTTCTGAGTTATTTTACTTAAGGTATAGTCTCCAGTTCAATTCATGTTGCTGTAAAACACATGACTTCATTCTTTTTTATGGCTAAATAGTATTCCATTTCATAAAGAAAATGTGGTATATACACACCGCATTTATTTTTTTTCATTTTTTTACCTTTTTAAAATTATACTTTGAGTTCTGGGTTACATGTGCAGAACGTGAAGTTTTGTTACATAGGTATACACGTGCCCTGGTGGTTTGCTGTACCCATTAACCTGTCACCTACTTTAGGTATTTCTCCTAATGTTATCCCTCCCTTAGCCCCCCATCCCCTGACAGGCCCCAGCGTGTGATGTTCCCCTCCCTTTGTCCATGTGTTCTCATTGTTCAACTCCCACTTATGAGTGAGAACATGATATGCCACATTTATATATGTGTATATGTATATATCTTATTTTTGTATATATGCACACATTCCATTCCATATAGATCCATACATTCCATTGATGAATACTTAGGTTAATTTCATGTCTTTGCTATTGTGAATCATGCTGTGATAAACATATGAGTGTAGGCATCTTTTTGAGTTTTTGATGTAATCATTTATTTTCCTTGAATAAATACCAACTGGTGGAATTGCTAGATTGAATGGTAGTTTATTTTTACTTCTTTGAGAAACCTCCATACCGTTTTCCATAGAGGTTGTACTAATTTACATGCCCATCAACAGTATGTAAACATTCACTTTTTAATAATAACCATTCTAACTGAAGTAAGATGGTAGGTATCTCATTGTGGTATTAATTTTCATTTCTCCGATGATCAATGACATTGAGCATTTTTTCATATGCTTGTTGTCCAGAAATGGACTCACAAAAATATGCCCAAATTATTTTCGGCAAAAGTATAAAAGACATCAATAGAGAAAATAATAGGCTTTTAAACAAATAGTGCTGAAACAATTAAACATCTATGGGCAATAAATAAATAAATAACATTGGCCTAAACCTTATACATTATACAAACATTAACTCAAAATGGATTGCAGACTTAAATGTAAAACTATAATATATTTAAAAAACTTTAGGAGAAAATCTTTGAGTTCTATGTCTGTATAAAGAATTCTTAGACTTAATAGTAAAATAGTGATCCATAGTAGAAAATTTTGATAAATCAAACATTACCAAAACGGTAACTTTTTCTGTGCAAAAAAAAAAAAAAAAAAAAAAAAACCTCAAAAACAAACAAACAAACAAACAAACAAAAAACTGTTAACTGAATAAAAAGACAAGCTACAGACCTGGAGAAAAACATTTGAAAATCATATATCTAATGAAGGAATGTATATAAAGCACCTCCAAATCTGAGTATTAATAAAACAATCACTTAAAAATGAGCAAAAAAACACTAACATATATTTCACTGATCAGAATATATCAGTTATACGTTAAGTGTGTGAAAAGATGTTCAACATAATTAATCATAAGGAAAATACAAATTAAGACCATAATGTGTGTATGTGTATGCATGTGGACTAAGTTTGGCACCATTTTATTACCTGTGTAGGTTTATGTATCCACCATTGCAGTCCTGATGGATGAGTTTCAAATCCACGAGGATCCTTTGTGTTGTCTCTTATAACCACAACTGCCTACTTCATGCTCTACCCACTACTACTCTCATGCCCTTAATTATTTAAACCACTAATTTGTCCTCCATTTCTAAAATTTTTCATTTCATAAATGCTTAATCCATGGAACCATGTAATGTAAGATCTTAATGTAATGTACACCACAATGATACGTCAATACACACCTATATGAATGATTAAAGTAAAAAATTGTGACAACACCAAATGCTAGTGATTATGTGGAGAAACTGAATTATTCCTGGCAGGGATTTAAAATGGCACTGCTACTCTGGAAAAAGTTTTGGTAGCTTCTTGTAAAACTATACATGCAATTGTCATAAACCTCAACATTTGAACTCAGGTGTTTAAGAGAAAGAAAGATGTATTCTCACAAAAAAACCTGTGAGTGTGTACAGCAGCTTAATTCATAATTTTCATTGGAAATAGCTCAATTGTCTTAACAAGTGAATGGTTTCACAAATGAAAGCATATACATCTGGCAGAATACCAATCAGCAGTGAAAAGAATTATGCTTTGATATACACAATGTGGATGAATCTTCCGTGAATTATGCTGAATGACAAAAATCAAATCTAAAAGATCTTACATTACATGATTATTCCATTGATAAAGCTTTTATGAAATGACAAATTTTGGAAATGAACGACAGTTTAGCGCTTTAAATAATTAAGGCGGTGAGAGTAGTGAGAACATGAAGAAGGTAGGTGTGGTTATAACAAGCAACACAAATGATCCTTGTGGCTTTGAAACTCTTCCATCTTGACTGCAGTGGTGGATACATTAACCTACAGGTAGTAAAATGATGCCATAATTAGTGTACATACACACATATATATACATATATGTATGCATGTGTGTAGGCAAGCAGAAATCTGGAAACGACAGCACAGGACCAGTAGATTTTATCCATGTCAATATCTATATTTGTGTTGTCATATTACATCATAGTTTTTCAAAATATTGCTATTGGGGAAGCCAAAACAAAGTATACACAGAACATCTCTGTATGCTTTCTCACAACTTTATATGAATCTATAATTACATCAAATATTTTAATTAAAGAGCAAAGATTTGTTGATTGTTGATTATATTAGTTTCATCTCCCTCTTTGTTTCTCCTGTTCATCTTATATCTGCTTATTAGTGTCTACAAAGGTTTCACTACAGCAGCAGCAGCAGCAGCAGATTTTTTAAAAAATAGCAAAAATAATAATAATATTTTAGGATAGTGGATGTAAAAGTGAAGTTTGTGTTAGATAATAACAACAGCTTAAGAAAAGGCTCAGTTTCAGAAGAAAAACATGCCAAGGAGAAATGGATAAAATTGAGATTAGAATGAAACATGACAAGGTAGAATTAAACATGACAACAAAAACAAAGGGAAAGCAAGATATATATATACACACAAACTTATACATGTACTACTATATATATATATGTAATATGCACATGAAATGAATATAATCACATATTTAAATACCACTGTGTATAGTTTCCAAAATAAGCAATTTATTTATTTTTCAAAGTACATGTATGTATGTTTCATTATCAAAGAAAATAAATGATAAATGTAGCAGGATTTCACTGTATAGTTTTCCACTTTAGAAATTATACAGTGTAAAAATCAACTAATCATCAGAGTATGAGGTCAAACAGCCTTAGAGATTATATGAGAGGAATCTGGAGACACTTCTCAAAGACTTGGAAATAAGTTAAATAGGATTTATCTTATTAGAGGCAAATTACAATCACTGAATGTAGAGGCAGAAAAAATATTAAAAACTTTAGTGCTTCTTAAACTGTTTCATCAAAGCAACCTCAGTTCAAGAGAAGGATTAGTCTTCAGAAGATCTGGACAAAAAGAGTTTGATGCATGTAACATATTTTTGGAGTCTAAGGTTTTAGAGATGTTTGAAATTTGCATTTTATCCTGTGATATATTTATGTAAACACAGTAATGTTGTATGTCCTTCTGCTCCATCATGTAAAATTTTTGACTCAGGGACACAAATAGTTTATTATAAGGCTTCTACCTCTGTTTGGGAAGCAGGGCTTTGTGAAGGCAAATGGCTGTTACTTCAGAGGAGGTTTGATCTAATATTTTAACATTTAAGAAACAGTGTAGATACATTGTAGCAGTGAGTCCTTCCAAGCATGCCCAGAGCAGTCAGTAGCTTGAGTCATGATTTAAAATATTATCATCCTGTTGGCCAGACCATCCTAGTATGGAAAATGATGAATTAGATAGATTTCTTCAACCTAATTATTTAGCTTATTCTCCTTATTATGATTCACTGCCAGTCAAGCAAGTGTCAAATTTTAATTTTTTTCCATGAACACATAACTACAAAAGTGAAAGTTAGCTACAGTAATGCATATATGCATATAAAGTTATGCATATAAAATAAGAAAAATAACATTCTGTGCATATCTCTCTGTAAGTTTTGCCTATAGTGCTTAACTCATGAGAATTTGATTCATTCTTTAGAAACAAACAAACAAAAATCCACCTTTTCTTTTCACAAATCTGTCAATTTTAGACCATTAATCCCTCTGTCATAGTACTACACAGGGAAGCCTCCTTGGTAGTCAGTTGCACTTGGAAACTCCATGGGCTTTGTTACTCTTCAAATCAAGCTTCTACAAAACCAATGGAAGTGTTTCTGGTTTTATAATCTGAAATTTTCATGCTTTCATTTTATAGTAGATGGGAGAAGAAAACATATTTTGAAGGGAGAGATATGGAAGTTGCCTAAGAATTTCCATTAGAACAGAATCTGAGAGAGAGAGAGACAGAGAGAGAGAGAAATGATGAGTATGTAGGAGAATAAAAAAACCCAACATTAGGTAAAGAAATCTAAGAGGAAAATCAGAAAAACACAAACATTCACCAATTAGAGAGCTTAGATGATGATTTGTCAATACAACAAAATACTATTGTATTATTAAAAATATGGCTAATCTATAAATAATTATATACACAGAGACCCAAGTTTGTATATGTGTAAACTGTAAGTCAGGATTTATGGGCTGATCTCATTTCGCTTCACAAACACGCACACATATCTAAGTATATATATTTTAATAACATGCATTGCTTATATCATTAAACAAAACAAATACAAAACGGGAGACCTTTTAGATAAAGAAAATTGTTTTTTTGTTTTTATTTCTTAAACAGTATCTTTATCCATAACTGTAAACCTAAACTTATTTAATTTTTTCAGCATATATTTACTGCTTATCAAGCCGTGGACTAGGGGCTAGGGAGTCAATAAAAAACAGAAATAGATATCATCGCAGCAAGTAGTAGATACTGAATGGTTTATTCATGAAGAATTCTTAAAATGATCTGTGCCTTGAAATGATCACCCCCAATGCAGTACGGAGAAGAGTGTTGAGTGATGCAAGAATGGATGTGGACAGACCATTAGGGAGACCACTGGAATGCTTCACGTGAAAGATAACGGTCACTTGTATGGGATGGTGGTAGAATCAGGACACAGTCAGGAACTCAGGTAGCATTAATGATATTTGCTGCTGAATTGCTGGTAAGATGGTAGAACGGACCCTCTAGCATGACTTTGAGTGTTTTGTTCCTTGATTAATTGTGGAAATATTCACTAACTTGTGAAATACTGAGAGAAAACCCAACTTGAAGAGTAAAAAATATAGTTGTAGACAGCAATACTGATTAGGCAGTATTTTAAGAAATATTATTTGAATATCAAGTAAGCAGATATTTGAATCTAGAGTTTACAGGGGAAAGTAGGTCTGTTATCAACATGTAGATAATCATTGAACTACAAATAAGGATGAAGTTGCCAAAGGGTAGAACATGAATTGAAAACAGAAGATAACAACAGTTGATTATTAGAGACCTCCAGCATTTATTAGCTGAACATTGTAGATAAGCCCATAAAAGATATTAGTGAAGGAAAGCCAAATATATGATAGAAAAGCTACCTAGTTAATGTTTTGCTTTCAACTCTATGGTTAAACTATTTTATATAGATTTTTTTTGTGCTGTGGAAACCATCTTGAAAGAATTTAGTGGCCTAAAATTACACTTATTTTTTTTAATCATAGTTCTATGAATTGATTGAGGCTAGCTAGGAGGTTTTTGCCTGGCACCTCTCATGTCAGATGGCAGCCGGGGCTGAAGACACCCAAGGGCTTTACTGCTCACTAACTTGGCTGACAGTTAAAGTTGGCTGTTTTCTCAAAGCTGTTAAATCTTTCAATCATTATACTACACTTGGAGTGAATAAAAGAATATCACAAGAGTGAGCATTCTGTGAAAGTGAGCAGAAACTTCTAGTAATCTTAATGCCTGGGGATGAAAGAGGCGTAGTGTTAAGCCTGCCATATTCTGTTGTTCAAAGATGACATAGGCCAGTCCAGATTCAAGAGGGTAGAAAAAGAAAAATAAACTGTGCTTCTTAGTAGTGTAGTGACAGATTTTGTAGCTATCTTTAACCAAGTACAGATGAAATAAAGAAAGAGAGTGTTTCCAAGATGAGGGTATGATGCTCTTAAATGAAAATGAGTAACATTTAACATTTAACATCCCAAGTTAAAACAGTAACAAATAATGGCTACTGGATCTTCTAGGCTCAGCTCAGTCTATTTTTCATGTATTTATTTTTTCGTTGAATCAATTATATACAGCTTCTTGTCTCATTTAAAACAAAGCAGAAATTTAAAGGAGGCAAAGAAAAAACTAGAAGTACTATACTCACTCTCTTTTTATTACATTTTTGACATCATGCAGCTCAGGTCCATCTGGAACCTTTTCCATAATGAACAAGGGGAGCAATAATATCATACCATTCAAATTAAACTTTATTTCTCTTTTTAATGTAAAGCAAAATAATTTCTATTTGAATACACAATTGCAAAACAAAGTTGAAATTCTGCCAAAAAAGACCTTTAGAAGCACATTCTAATAACTAAATCAGAGAACGATGTAAATGCTTATCTTAAATGTGTTTTATCAAAATTAGAATGCCAAGAAGCAAACAAAGATATATTTACTGAATGCAATTTCAGATCAGAACTTCACTCCTTAATCAAATATTGTATGCAACTAAAATACAAGATTACTAGAAATACTGCACAGCTTTAGTTCATTTTAAATAACTTCTTTTTAAAAGATAAGTGTGTGTCTCTACTCATCCATAAATTGTTTTAATAACTAAAATAAAATTAATTTATATATGAAATAGAGCTAAACCACTAAGGTGTAAGAGCTTCATATAATGCAATCAATACTGCTTCACAGAGTATAAGAAATACCAATAGATACAGGAGATCGAGACCATCCTGGCTAACACGGTGAAACCCTGTCTCTACTAAAAATACAAAGAAATCAGCCGGGCGTGGTGGTAGGAGCCTGTAGTGTCAGCTACTTGGGAGGCTGAGGCAGGAGAATGGCGTGAACTGGGGAGGCGGAGCTTACAGTGAGCCGAGATCGCGCCACTGCACTCCAGCCTGGGCGACAGAGCAAGACTCCGTCTCAAAAAATAAAAAAAAGAAAAAGAAAAAGAAATACCAATAGATGAAAGGGAGACACAGTCTGGAATACTGTCACAAAAAGTGGCAAAATTCATGAAAACATTTAAAATGGTCAAAAATATATAAGAGGAAAACAAACAGTATTGGACTTTTAAGCCCAGAAACTTGCAGATGAATTTGTAGTTGGGATAAAAGGCAGGCAGTGGTGTCGTTCCAAGACTGGAACGACAGTATGCACCTATGTTAAGACAAGAACTCTGAAAAATGATAGGTGTGAATTGCCATGCAAGGATTTCAGACCATAATAATAAATAATTCATTTCTGAACTTTTGAAATATGAGGAGAGAAATCAATAAACAAGAATTCCTTGAGATCTGATTGTGGAAAATAAAGCTTTAATTCTATTTGGAATGACTCAATTTTTACGCATAACCTAATGCATTTGTCTTTCTCTTACATATATCATGTATCACACTCATCAAGTGCAGATACCAATGTGAAACACAACAGCCATATAAACACTAGGCAGTGATTGGATTTAACTTCACGTACCCTAAAGCAGTTGATTGACACATTTTTAGGTCTTTGGGTGTTTTTGTCCCTGCCTCTTTTAAAATAATTGCACATAGGCATTGCACTGTCATCACATATAGTAATCTAGAAAGTGACAAGTATTCTCAGGTAACAGCTGTCAGACAAGTAAAAAATATGAACAAGTAAAAAAAATGGCCAGACAAAATTAAAAGTTTTTATTTTAATATATTTAATCTACACACTAGTAATATAGATTATAAAATACTATATATAATATAAAATATAAAATGCAATTTATGTAAATCTCACAGTGTCTCCTGCCTATTTAAATATATGCCTATACATTTTGAGATATTTGATATTAGATAAAATATGAAGTTACATTGCTTTAGTTCTAGTGACCCATTAATGCATAGCCAAGCAAAATCTTATCTTGCCTTGGTGGATCAGAGGTGAATATTTCCTTAAACAATTTTTTTTAATTGAGTCATATCTTTCATACAGCAAAATTCAACAATTTTATGAGTGTAGTTTGATGAATTTCCACATATGCTACTCAAATCATTATATACAGTATTTCAGAAACCCTGGTTCCCTATTTCAAATGTTTCAAATAACCCTGGAGCCATTATTCTGACTTCTGTCACTGTAGCTTACTCCGCCTATTTTTGAACTTCACAAAATGGAATCAACACATATGTTCTGCTTTGCGTTAAGCTTGTTGTTATTAAACAAAATGTCTATGAGTTATATCATATTGTTATGTGTATCGGTAGTCCATTCTTTATTATTGTGTCATTTTTCATTGAGTTAATGTGCTGTTCATTATTTTCCATTTTCCCATTGATAGGTTCTTGGGCTGTTGCTAGTTTTTAACGGACAGTTCATGAAAGAAAATATATGGATATACATAAGCACAAAAAATATGTCAACAACATCATTTATTAGAAAGATATAATTTAAATAACATAACAATACCACTGTATATCTGTTAGAATGGCTAAAATCAAATGACTACACCAAATATGAGCAAGGATGTAGAGCAATTGAAACTCAGATGCACTGCTGCTGAAAATGGAAATTGGTAAAATAACTTTGAAAAACATTTTGGAAGATTCTTAAAACTTAAATATACATCTGCTATATGATTCAGCCATTCCATTCTTAAGTAGATAAATGAAAGCAGATGTCCATGCAGACTTTTATATGAATGAAAATAACAATTTGTGATAGCCACAAATTTGAAGCAAACTAAATTCCAATCAGTAGGTGGATGGAAAAACAAACTGTTGTGTATGCATACAATGGCATATTATGCAGCAATGAAAAGCGATGGACTATTAATACACTCACAATATTGATTAATGTCCAAATAATTATGCTGACTGAAAGAAGCTGGAACAAAATTTGTGCATACTGCATAATTCCATTTATATAACATTTTAGGAAATTCAAACTATATGTATTGTATTATAAAATAAGTCATTGGTGTATGAGGAGCAGAGAGGAGAGGAAGAGAGGAAAAAAAGCCTGTGGATGTCTTAATTTCCTTGAATTTGTTGATGATTTCACAGGTATGTGCATTGTCAAAATATATCAAGCCATACACATTTATATGTGTGTGGTTTATTGTGTTAATTACTTCAAAATACGATTAAAATAAAAAGTTTCATTTACATCAATAATGTGGAAGATTTCCAGTTACTCTACATCCCTTCCAGCATTTGTTATTGTTAAGCTTTTACATTTTATGTACTCATTCAGACTGTATTTTAATCTCCTTGCAAAACAATGTTATTTAGCATGTATTCCTATGCTATTGTCATATGTTTATTCTTTTTTAACTACCTATTTACTATGCCCACCAGCTAAAGATAGCCAGGAGCACATCTGTCATTAATCATACCTGAGTTTTTTACTTGCCGTAGTAAGGGGTCAAACATCATGGGAAATCATGAGGCTTCTCAATAAAAGAGTGTGAGGAGAGGTTCACCATAGGGCTTGGACGAGTTTGTGTTTAAGAAAATAGGGTTTGCTCTGGATTAGGTGTTATCAGAAAGCAAGGGCTACTTAGCAGCCTGGTCTGCTGAAAATTTTTATGCAGGACAGGGGAACAATGGAGTGTGGCTAAACCTTTAATTGGTAAAATATCATCATCAGGCGTTCATAGTAGCTGACGGAGAAGAGTATTTTTTAGTTTTCATGGTTTGCCTTGCTTTATTGCTTCTCTCTGTGCTTAGATATGATTATGGAGAGGCTTGTTTTTGTTCCACTTCATTGATGTCATAGAGTGAACTCATGTGATATTATGTTAGGTGCAATTGTTTATGTTTCACAGAAAAAACTTAGCTAATAGTGCTGAGATCCCCACCAATGGAGAGCTGTCAACTTACCATGGCTGCTTCATTCTTAGTATGTATTTTGCCAATTTTAAATTGGAGTGTTTCTCTTTTGGTTAATGATTTCTAGGCAGTCTTTTTAAATTCTGCATATAATAAATTAGTGCTGGATAAACCTATACCTATCTATATCTATCTCATCTATATCCCTCTAATCTATCTGTTTACCTAAAGAGATTTCTCCCTTTTCTCAGCATGTTTTACCTGAGAACAGATATTCTTAATGAAATCTAATTTATTAATTATGTATCTTTTAGTTATAGTTCTTTTTGTATTCTTTGAGCTTTTGGTTTTTGCCTATTCAAAGGTCACTATGAAAATTTCTATATTTTATTCTATTGTTTTATTTTCTCACTTACAGTTATCATCCTCATATAATTCATTGTGCCCGTAAGTGAGATAGGAGTCAAAGATTTTCTTTCATTTGCTAAAACATTTAATGGGTATCAACCTCATTTGAGGCAATTACGTAGATAATGATGAACAAAACGTAATTTATACTCAATTTAGCTAGACTGTGGTTGTTCCACAGTGCCTATAAGTGAAATGTCTGCATTTGAAACAAGCCCTCTCTGGGTGAAACGTCATACAGCACACTATTTATAAAACTAACTTTTATGATGCTCAGTAAATGTGGAATAGGTTTATATGAGAATATGTTATCTTTGCTGCTAGTATTTTTGAAAATAAGTTAGACTATCACCTTATAGAAAGCTTAGAAAGTAGATTTGTTTTGTTAGACATGTGGCATACTCTTCACCTTCTCAAAAGTGAGGAAAATTTGAGCTTTTATAGAAGTGTTAAAGTTCAGGAATTTTCTCTCTGCATTTTGAAACACAAATTGTGATTGATACATATATATATATACACACACATACACACACACACACACACACACACACACACACAATGTAATATTATTCATCCACACAAAGAAAGTCTTGCCATTTGCAACAACAGGGATGATCCTTATGCTTGATGAATTAAGTCAGACAAAGAAGGACAAATGCCATGTGACCTCATTTATATGTGGCATCTAAAAATGTTGAGCTCAGAAGCAGAGAGTAAAATGGTGGTTATCAGAGGCTGTGAGGTGGGGGAAATGAGGAGCTGTTGGTCAAAGGGTAAACACTTTCATCTGTAAGATGAATAAGTTCTGGAAGTCTAATATGCAGCATAGTGACTATAATTAATTAAAATGTGTTAAGACGGTGGATCTTAAATGTTCTTACAATACACACACAAAAGATTACTATGTGAGGTGATGGATAAACCTATTCATCAAAGCCACCCATAAATCAGCTGATTCATGGTAGTCATTTCACAAGGTAGTCATATATATGCGTGTGTGTACATGCATATATAGAAAACTTTGCTTTGTACATGGTAAATCTTTAATTGTCAATTCCTAAACAAAACTGGACTAAAAGTCAAGGAACAAATTTTTCCTGCAATATATCTATGCAAGATGCATTTTTAAAATGGAATAGATAATAAAATGATTAAAACTCAATTGTTAGACATCTCTCTGAGAAAATGTTAATAATCAATTATGAAAACAGACTTGCTACAATCAAATATTAGGCGATTTTCAGTCAATTGTATATAAAATGAGTGTGATTGGTTATTATCATTTTGAAATGTTACACTGTGCACATAAAAACTGAATTAATTATTGTTATATTGGAATTACTTTCAATAATTTATATCAGTCCACAGTGGCAAAAATGTCTTCATGTTATCATTTACAAAGACATTTTTAATAGGAATAGATATTGAGATGGTCAATTGATATGCAAAAGTTTTACTTGCTAATTAAAAAATTAATGTTGCATTTTACAGAAATCTCTGATGTTACCTTGACAACATAGAACATTCTGCATACTGGCAGTGAAATAATAAAGGGAAATCAAAAAACACCTACAAATTGAACGCCTAAAAATAAAATCAAATAAAATAGCAAGCTTAAGTGTAGGCTCTGTGATTTTCTTACATAGTATAAGGATTTGAAGTTTATTATTTGGCTTTACAGAAGACAGAAATGTTTAAATAACATATGGCTTTCATTGCAAAGCAGACTTCTCCTGTCTCTAAACAAATAATTTAGAAAGAATTTATTATGAATCAATAGAGCAACCTTCCCTCTAGTTCACTCCACTTGTTATTACGCTTTCTTTAAAAGTGCCCAAGAAAGAATTTAAATTTATCACTGCTCGTTAAACTTGTAAAAGCCTGTGTTAATTGGATGTCAACCTCTTTTTACTCACATGCTTGCTGACATTAAGGGGCATATGATTTAAAAGCAACCTAAAGAATATGGAGAATATTTACAATATTTACTAGCTTATAGGGAAATAAAATACAGGTCCCATCTCCATTAAACCACAAATACTCAGCATGCAATAAAAGAAGGAATCACTTTTTTAAGGACAGCAAGAAGACATATTCCTTTATTTAATTAAAAGATATGAGTTTAAACTATCAAGATCTGCAAAAAAATGAATGGGTAGTACTTAGAAATGTAATAGTAAGGAATGCTACATGAAAGCTCATGTCAACTTTTATAGTCTGTTTATGTTAGATTAAGAGAACAGAAATTACAAATCATAACACATATACACACACTACATTTTTAACATGTAAGTAGAAAAAAAGTCTAATTTTTCAATATTTTGAAAATCTATTGTCCTTCATAAGAACTCATTAATGCTTTGTAATTACATAGAGAGTTTTAAAGACAAGTACCACATAATCGGTTTAACAACCATGAAAAAAGTGGGTCAGAAACTGACTCCATTCTGGCAACTCCTCCTCATTCAAAAAAAATGAAGAATTCAATTCATTGGGAATTATTTTGGGAGATAGAAGCAGTTGATATACATTCTAGATTTTAGTACAGGCTAAAAATTCTGTAAAATCAGTGGCCTGGCTACTACCATAAACCTGTAAAGCTGAAGAAATTAGACAATACAGAGGAAAAAAAGCAAAGAGCTGCCATTCACGGGGAGTGAAATTTCACTATCAGTCATTAAAATGTACCTTTATTTTAAAGATGTTAGGCTGGGCGCGGTGGCTCATTCCTGTAATCCCGGCACTTTGGGAGGCCGAGGCGGGCAGATCATGAGGTCAGGAGTTAGAGCCCAGCCTGGCTAACACGGTGAAAACCCATCTCTACTAAAAATACAAAAAATTAGCTGCACGTGGTGGTGGGTGCCTGTAGTCCCAGCTACTCAGGAGGCTGAGGCAGGAGAATTGCTTGAACCCAGGAGGCAGAGGTTGCAGTGAGCCGAGATCATGCCACTGCTCTTTAGCTGGGCGACAGAGCAAGACTTTGTCTCAAAATAAAAAAATTATTAATGTATAAGTGTAGGAAGTTAAACAATTCCATAAATTGAATAGTCATGTAACCAGCATCTGGATTAGGAGACAGGATATTACCAAAACCCCAGAGTCCATATGGCACTTTTTTCCAGTCACTAGTGCTCCATACCCAAATGGAATCCCTAGCCTGACTTCCAACACCATATTTTATTATTGCATGTTAATTAAATTTATGTAACATATCTTAGATGTACTGTTGTGTACCTGGCTTCTTTCTATCAATAGAATGCTTATTAGATTTGTCCATATTAACTCATAGTAGTCTGTTCATTCTCATTTCTATATATTATTCCAGTTTGTGAATATAATTTACTTTTATGTATCTCTACTTAGTCAAATGACATCTTGGTAATGTTCACTTTGGAGCTATGGAGAATAATTATCATGGTCAAGAGTCGACTTGTCAATATCTTTTGGTGAAAATGTGTATACATTTCTTTTGAAGATAAACATTGAAATGGGATTCTTAGCATACAGTGTAAGTATATACATTCAATGGTTTCCAAGTGGTTACACTAAATTATGACCATACCAGAAATGAATAAGAGGAATAGTTGTTTCTCACCCTGGCCAACATTTTTCACTTAAAAAAATTCTAATAGTTGCCTTGTGGAATCAACTTACATTTTCATGCAGACTAACAGTAACTTTTCATGTTTTTAATGGCCATTTGGTTATTCTCTTTGAAAAAATACATTTGTCAGTTTTTCTCTTTGCTAGTCTATCATTTTCTATTGATTTTGAGGCATGCTGTATATATTCCAGATGCAAATATTTTTATATATAAGGAATGATAATATTTTGTCCAACTTTGAATCTTGATTTTTTGTTCTTTTAATGTAATCTTCTGATTATACTTTTTTTATTTATAGAGTTTAATTTAACTTTTTTTTTTTTTTTTTTGAGACAGAGTCTTGCTCTGTCACCTAGGCTGGAGTGCAATGGTGCAATCTCAGCTCACTGCAACCTCTGCCTCCCAGGTTCAAGCGATTCTCCTGCCTTAGCCTCCTGAGTAGCTGGGAGCACAGGCGTGCGCCACCACTGCCAGCTAATTTTTTGTATTTTCAGTAGAGACGGGGTTTCACCGTGTTATCCAGGCTGGTCTCAAACTCCTGACATCATGATCTACCCTCCTCAGCCTCCCAAAGTGCTGGGATTACAGGCGTGAGCCACCATGCCCAGCCTAAAATTTTTAAAATAAAGGTACATTTTAATGATTGATAGTGAAAATTCACCACGCCCAGCTATTTTTTGTATTTTTAGTAGAGATGGGGTTTCACCATGTTGGTCTGGCTGGTCTCAAACTCCTGACTTCATGATCTGCCCACCTTGGCCTCCAAAGTGCAGGGATTACAGTTGTGAGCCACTGCACCTGGCCTAATTTAACTAATTTATGTTTAGTAACTTCAGTGGCCTTTTAATAAATTGTTGCTTTTCAAAAATAAAGATATTCAATTTTCTTTTAAAGATATTTTTGTTTCAATCTTTACTTTTATGTAATATTTTTAACCCATTTGATATTTATTTTATAAGGTGTGACATAGAATTAAATATTTATTTTATCATATATCCAATAGATACAATTACCCTTTATTACAGTCATGCCTTTGTCATAAATCCAGTGCCCATATATATGTAGGACTGTTTCTGGATTCTGTTTGTCTATCCTTGTGCCCACATTACACTACCTAACCCATTCTGGGATTATTCTTATACAAACTGTTCCTTTTGTTGGCAGTCACTTCCATGAATTTATAAACATATAGAACAAGGAAATAAATCTTCATAGAATATTATGGATGAAAGTTAGCGGCATTCATATAGTTGTATTCATTATAATAATCACGCTCAGATTAATGCACATCAAAATGTCATAGTGTATGAAATACAAAGTGACTACCATATCTAAAACCCACTAGCAGAATGCTGAAAATAGCAGAAAATTAATGGCTAATTCACAATAGCATATTAAATAATACTGTGTTCATGTACAATGCAAATAAAACTAATAGGAGAAAAGGGATATATACAGAGTAAGTATGTTTAAAATGAGTGGAATAATCAAAGCACAATTAAACTTAGAACACTTCAGGAAGAAAATGGAATGTTGTAGCTGCAGAGGTTTAGGGCATGAATTCTCATATGATTATTCTAAATTAATACATGAATGGTCAATTTTACTAAAATAATTTGTTATTCAATAATAACAAAAGAAAAATAATTTACTATTTACACAACTAATTTTGTTAATTCGGATTCCACTGAGTTGAGATACAGACATTAGCAGGTTAAGTGCAAGTATAACCAGTGGTTCAGTTCTTAAAATAAAACCAGCTATGAAAAGAAAAAAGAACAAGAAAAAGATATGTAATATATGTTCTCAGAGGGTCAAATTAAGGTAGTTAATATTTTTGAAAGAATCCATTTAGAAGATAATCAGAAGAACTTAGTCACCGCAAGATAATGTAAGAAGGATTAGAGGAAAAAATGAGAAGTTAAATGGATGGATTATTTCTCTTTCTCTCTCACTACTGTCTCTTGTCTTTCCTTTCCTTTTTTTTTTTTTTTTTTTTTTTTGAGATGGAGTCTTGCTCTGTCGCCCAGGCTGGAGTGCCAATGGCGCAATCTTGGCTCACTGCAACCCCCGCCTCCCGGGTTCAAGAAATTCTCCTCTCTCAGCCTCCCCGTGTAGCTGGCATACAGGCGCACACCACTATGCCAGGCTAATTTTTTGTATTTTTAGTAGAGACAGGGTTTCACCGTGTTCCCCAGGCTAGTCTCGAACTCCTGAGCTCAGGCAATACCCCCCGCCTCGGCCTCCCAAAGTGCTAGGATTACAGGCGTGAGCTGCCGCGCCCAGCCTCTCCTCTTCCTTTTAACCAGACTATTGAAATAATCTAGACAAAATGCTTCACTCAAAATATTATTTCCACTTGGGTGTTTTATATAAATGTATACACTACTACACAGAATGCTTCACCAAGGTGTAATAGAGTGACAACAAGACCAAAAGTAGAGCATACCCCATCTGAGAAAACAAAATCTGACCATATGTCGTGGTCTAGCTCCTTTCCCACGCAATTTAATAAGAG
The DNA here is from genome assembly GCF_028885655.2 of Pongo abelii. Lineage (NCBI taxonomy): Eukaryota > Metazoa > Chordata > Mammalia > Primates > Hominidae > Pongo > Pongo abelii. The sequence goes on from NC_071988.2 coordinate 193,086,758, forward strand.
AATACTGCGATTTCACCTCACCACTAACTTTCTCAATCCCGTCTCTTTCTGTAGTCGGCCATTGTTTTCACATACATCTAAATCCCATTTAGGTCTAAGTCATTCCACAGCCTTCTTACTTCATGCCACCTTAAAGGCACAAAGACAAATAGCAAGAGACCTGCAATTTACTACATAACAATTGTCCTTTCTTTCATTATGTGTTCCTACCTGTTTTCTTTCACTCAACTCTATTAGGTGAATGCCACGCCTCAAAACCATGCCCCTCTTATAAAACCACTACTATTTTTTGCAGATACTTAAACATCTTTTTCTCACAGGAATGATTTTGTAATCGTTTTGAGAGGGAGGTGTGTGTATATGTGTGTATGTGTGTGAATTTCATGTGTGTGAATGTGTAGTATATTTCATGCCACATACAAAACACATAAATAGATACATAAATGCTACAAAGTGTTTTGATGATATTTAATTGATAATATTTAGTGCATACATAAATAAAGCAAAAGAATTCTAGTCTAACCTAGATGTTTGGTTTATAATAAAGAATCTATTAAGACCGTCTGCACTGGAAGTTAGAACCAATGTAATTCACTAAATACACTGAACTTAAATAATGTTTATTAAGGTTGCATTCCAGAAAGATAGTATCTTACTGAGTTTATGACAGAGTCTTATGAAAGTTGCAATGGGCTTTAATTTTCATCCTATGTGAGCTTAGGCAAATCTTAAAACTTCTCTGAGCCTTACATAAAATGAAGCCAGTAATTGCTATTTAACTGCTTCACAAGGACTTGTGATTGTCAGATTAGAAAGTTTATCTCAAAATGATTATCAGAATTTTATTTTTATAAAATGAGTTATATTTGTCTAAATTAATAACACACTTGACTTTGCAATAAGATTCAAAAAATAAAAAAACTTTTCAAGCAATTCAGATACAGTGAAATTATAGGTTAATGTACTACCATCATTTGGTTTAAAACCTCAAAAGCCATGTTTTGTCCTTTTTAGCTATATCATAAAAATATATGTACAATATTAAATATTTCTCACATCCTTCATATTATACTGTATCAGTCATATTTACATTAGTGAATCCGACTAAGTAAATCTTTTCTTTAACACACTATTTTTTTAAGCTTAGTGCTTCTAACGATTATGAAATAACAGCATAAAAACAAAAATTCAAACAATTCAGCCTCGTTGATGAAAAGAGTGGCATAATGTTCCTTTTTCCTTCATCTCATGTTCTTTGGTTGTTTATTAATTCCTTTCAGTTTGAAAGTGTATTTTGAACCTTGAGTTACAATTCAAACAAAATTCTCACTACCCCAATTCTGATAACTTTATACAATTAATAACTTTATTTAAGAAATTTCTTGTAACTCCGTAAGTATTCTCCTGCTTGAATAGTTTAATATATTTCTCTCTACTTAGCTGAAAGACATAAATAGTTGACATTAATAGAAATAAATATCCCATGTGTGTTAGATACGTTGATTTATATTTTACATCAATGTCTGTCTTCTCTGTCCTCTCCCACAAAACTAGGAATAGAAAATTCAACTTTATATTTTCTAGGTTACTTTACAGCTAGGGCTCTAGAATGGAATGCAAATTAGTTTCAATGAATGAAGTCTTAAATAATGTTTATTAAAGATACATTGCAGAAAGACAGTATCTTAGTGTACTTTTCCAGATTTGGAACCAGATTTTTCCTGCTGCACTTTTGGCTAGCAAGTGATTTCAGCAAGCAGGGTTTAGAAGCAGTTGCAGCTTCCAGATTTAATATTTCTGGCCAAGTGGAGTGGGTCATGCCTGTAACTCCAACACTTTGAGAGGCCAAGGCAGGCAGAGTGTTTGAGCCCAGAAATTCAAGGTCAGCCTGGGCAACATAATGAGACCCTCGTCTGTAGAAAAAATACAAAAATTAGCTGGATTTGGTAGAGTGCACCTGTGGTTTCAGCTACTCCAGAGGCTGAGGTGGGAGGATCACCTGAACCTAAGAGGTTGAGGATGAAATGAGCTGCGATTGCGCCACTTCACTCCAGCAGGGGTAACAGAGTGAGACCCTGTCTCAAAAACAAATTAAAAGAATATTTCTATGCTCTTCATTCTTCTTTGCGTGCCCATAGGAACAGTGGCAGCAGAGGCAGTGGTGGCAGCAACAGCTTCCTACCTCTAGACTTTTCTGTGTCCTTTATATCAGCCATACTGGCAGCCCTCCCTTGACTTTCACTCCTTCAGTGTTTCCAGAAATTTCCTAAGCACTTAATACTCTACATTAAATACCCTGATATCAAACATGCCTACAATGTTTTGTGTTTCTTGTCTTCAAACTTTGACTGATAGGCTGAGGAAAATCATCATAAAAAGATTTACAAGTTGCACAGCCTCAGAAACATCTGGAGGAGTGTGACTGTTACAGAGGTTACCTTTGGAATCAAAAGAGCTAAAAATGGAAGAGTAGGTTGACCAAGTTTTGATTCCACAGAACACCCATCTGAATTTTTAAGTACTTTTCTCAAAGAAATCATGAACAATAATTAATTTACAAGATATGTGATGTATGATAATATTGATAAAGCTGGAAAGAATCTGACATCTTACAAGGATGAACATTTTTGCAAAAGGATTAGAATTGTATTATCTTGTGTGAAGTTCATTATGGTTTCCTGGGCAGAAATAAAAGGATTAAAGTTCTTTTATTTTTTTCTGTTATCTTTTTATAGTAGATTTATTAAGCTTATTTTAATAATTCATAAAAGGAATGAGAAAGGAAAGGTGACTTTTTCATTATTTATGATATTTATAGACATCTGTTTAAAAAGACACCCAATTCCACTAATTTTGAAAATCTAAGTGCTGCTTCTGCTTTAGTATATATACTGGTTATTCTCATCATTATCTTTTTGATGCATCTCTAATTTGTAGGGGTAATATGTTTCAAAATATAATGTATATGAAGCATATTAAAAATGATTCACCATAAAAATTTATGAAAGGGTATTTTATCATTTAATTATAATAGAATATGATTTATTTAGGAAAAGAGATCTAAATGATAATCTTCATCTTCCATATAAATAGTAACTAGTGATAGTTTGACAGAAATAAATGACCAAAATCTAACAGATTGCATACGTTACTGTCAGCTATTAAATTATATACATTCATTCTTCAAAAAATTAAAGATAGATAATTTGTTCGGTTACATCTGAAACCATATCAAAATAGCAATAACTGTCAGTATGCTTGCAATTCCTTTTACATTTAAAAAATGGAAAATATTTTCAAAATTTTTTTGTTTTCCCAATGCATGTATAAACAATTATTATATAGAGAATTGTTAATGCTTGTAATTTTGCGAGACATCTTTATTTTTATTATTTTACTTGCTTCTTATGATGGCAAAAGTCACATTCGACAATGCAGCATGTTAAATGTAGCAGATTTTCATTTGTCCCCATAAAATGGTTTGCATTTGTGTATGTGTGTATATGTGTGCGTACACACATATGTATATATAGAGATACATATATGTATATATATGCACATATACATAATTTTTAAATATATGAACATCCAAAACACTTTTCAACATTAACACTTTATTTTAATACCACTATTAACTTGAAGAGGAATTCTGACACTCATTGACAAAATATCATGTTACTGTCTGACAGGCTATGGTCTGAACATACTCGTTTTGTTAACAGCTATGTATCTTAATCATGCAATAAAAATAGTTTTAGTTGTGTGTGAAATTTAGTACTTACATTCCTCTCTGTCTACCAAACTCAGTTATAAAATCTAGACAGAATGCATGAAGCAGCTATTTGAGGAATCTCAGAAGTAAACAGAAGCAGATGAATTGGAGAAGACTCAAACGCAAAGTACCAATAAATTCACAGTTGAGTTTACCATTTGTTTCCCTTCTGCTATCCTCAGCCTGAATGCAGAGGACCCAAGAACATGGAAGTTGGCATTGAACACACATAGAAGGAATTCTGGGAACAGCCCTCTATTTCTGATTGAGGAGAAAGAACTAAATTCTTAATGCCCAGAGAGTGTGCATAAATGTTCCATTTTCTTCCTAATTTTAAAATTTATTATTATTATTATTGATTGTATCCTAGCCCCTAAGCAATCCTATGGCCCATAGGAGCTAAATTCTGAGGATAAGGAATCTTTCTCACTGATCTACGAAATGTTGTTGCTCTTTTTCTTTTGTTTTTGTCCTCCTGCTACTTGCCCACAAAAGAGGGCACAATCACAGAAATGTACAATAAAATGAGGTAAATAAAGTCTAGCTTTTTGGCTGGAAAAAGAATATGGGGAGCCCCTGAGTAACAAGAGCCACAGAGGACACAGACGGAGGAGCTTAGGCAAAAGGCCCTATGAAGAATTTATGACATTCAAGGGCTAGCCTCAAAGCATGTATCTAATTGATAATAAGATATCAAAGACATGGAGAATGGAACTAACATGTAGACCACAGCACAGTTCCCAGAGTGGCCACTGGCTGATGGACATGCTGGCAGATTCAAATACCACTGCAAAGGCTTTCAGGCTAAACTCTTTCTTCCAAGTCAGTTAACTTGATTATAAATCAGTAAAAATTATTCAGTCTGAACCAAAAAGAAAAAAGTAAATAAATTCAAAAAGGATCAGAAATTCAGGGGCATGCAGGACAATAACCAAAGGTCTAACAATTGTATAATTGACTGCAGGATAAAAAAAAATAAGGTGTGGAAAATATAAATTTAGAGATGAAAGAAGCTCCGTGACCTTCACACAAAATAAACCCATAGAAATCTACACCAATATGTATCATAATTGAATAGAAGCAGCAAAATCAAACTACTAAAAAAGTAAGACAAAAAATCCTTCTGTTATATGTGAGTGCTTATTGTGGCTTTATTCATAATTGTTAGAAACTAGAAACAACCCAAGTGTACTTCAATAAGTTAATGGAAAAACAAAGTATTCTATATCAAAATGGAGTACTATTCAGCAGTACAAAAGAATGGATTATTGATGAATGCAACAACTTAGTTGCGTTTTAAAGACATTATGTTGAGTAAAAGAAGCCAGTCTCAAAGGTTACAATATGTATGATTCCATTTATATGACATTATCAGAAAGAAAAAAAATCAATAGTGATGGAAAACAGGTGAATAGTTGTCAGGGTTTAGACTTAGGAATAGGATATGACTATTAAAAATAGCACCTAGGAGTTAGAAGAAAACTCATAATTTTGGTGATTGTTACACATATCTATTCAAAATCTTTATACCAAAAAATCAACTTTACTGTATTATAATTTTAAAAATAATACAATATCCTTAAGGACCACAAACCAATTAAAAGCCAGAAGGTAATAAAATATTAAATAGAAATCTTAATATGCAACTTTTAATTTTTAAAAATTTTAATTCTGTAACATTCTGTAACTAATTCTGTAACATTTCACAAGCATGTTATTACTATATTTAATATTATTAAGAATATTCTAGAATGTCATCATGTTTCAGAAAAGCCATGAACTCAAATTACTTAATGTGGAGAATATTTTAATTTTCTTTAAAAATCAAGGAGAAGCATTAAATTATTTAATTCCTAATAGTTATAGTGATTGTGATCATGTTATGTTGGATGTTGCCTAGTGTTCTGTATGAAAGTTAGATACTCTGAATATAAAAGCTTAGTTAATTATTAAACTGATAATAAAATAGCTATAGCATTATTTATTAAATAAACCCCCACTGTCTTGATCCAAGGTTGCATTATTGCACTGAGTAGGCAAAAGCTTCTCATTGATCCATCTGCAGTTGCAAATAAAAATGATATTCTGGAAGATTCGTGCTTCGAACTCTGATATATTGATATAGTGGGTTTAAATTTATGATGGCCTTTTCTCCTGCATACATCAATAGACATCCACATGCACACTCAAAGACAGTCAAGGAAAACAACACAAGGAAGAAATGGACATACTTCTCTGCATTCAGTTATTGTTAAAGATACCTTTGCTTAAATTGGAATGTTTACTTTGAAGCATAAACTATATAAAAACTGAAGAGATTTATTTTTATAACAAACATTATAGTGATGAGTTTTATCAATGACAATATGTAAATGTAAGCAGATTCAAAGAAGTAGGAATTCAATATTTTTATTAGTGAAAATTCTTCTGTTTAGTACACATAAATATAAATATTTTAAAACATTCATAAGTTTTCAGTAATCAAAATTATACCCTAGTTGGATTTAGAAAATATTCTAAATCAACTCAATTATTAGCTGTCAGTGAGAGAAAGTCTATAGTTGTCCTCTAGTAGCATGGCCAAAAAACATAGCCAATCATATATACATGTGACTGTGAATTCCTCACTTTTATTTTACTAATCTCCAATCAGCCATGTTTTTTGAATCACTCCCTAATGTTTCCCTAATTTAGCTTTCTGAATCAGAAATTCACTACCAGAGAATTTCTACATCTAGCATTCTTTGTGATAAGCATTACATTTGTTTAACTGGTATGCACATAAAGTAATTTGTTTCTTATTTTTAGTCTTTAAATTATAACTAGACTCATTTAATTTTTTCCAGGTTAAGCTTCTACAGTCTTTGTTGATCTGTTAATAACAGATCAACAATAGGTGTGCCCAGAGAGCAAATGTATTACATTATTATATTAACTTTTGGTGGAAATTCAGAGAGAAGAAGCAGTAGTAATGGCACACAAAAGATAGCATAAAGGAAAGGGAAAAAATCCTGTCCCTTAAGTCTGAGTCTAATACAGAAGGCTAAATATAAATATATACAGCTCAATATAACAGTTAAAAGAAACAAACAAAAAAACCACCGCCAAACTCAATGAAATGTATGAAGTCTATACTAATAATACCTGCCTTTGATAGAGAAATAGCAGAGAAAAGAAAGAGAAAGACAATGAATACAGGGATGTGGTAATTGCTATAAAGATACAGGCAATTGCAAAGGAAGCAAATAGAAGAAGCAAGTTGTGAAGCCACCACGCACTCTGCTGGAGGAGATGACATTTAAGCATTGTGGGCCCCAGGTAGTCAACTTGGTGCCCTACCTGGAGGAAGAGCAGTTAAAGCAGGTATTCTAAGATACAGAGAGATCTTTGCTTTATCTCTTATCATCTAAGATATTTATTTATGTATTTGTATATTATACATATATGTACTTGTTTATTTATGGACAGTTATTTCATTGGAAGAAGAAATATGGTCGGCTGCATTTTCCCACATTTCAGGAAGCTCCTGACACAGAAAACTTTGGCAACGTTTGAATAAAGTGTCCCAATTTGAATATTCTGTGCTGCAGACACCCCAAATTGCTTGTACTATCACTTACTTATATGCATGGGTATGTTAAGTGGGTCCTTGAGAAAATACAAAGACATAGGAGCCTTTGTTTTTAAAAAAGATATATGTATGTATAAATCATATTGTATTCTTTTCCTTTTACACTTCCATCTTCTCATGAGTGTATAGTGGAGTTTTCCAGAAACGACACTATGACTGATATCACAACAAACTGAATGCAGAATCAGGCATGAAAATCTAGCTGGCTTCTATTAAGTCATATATTATAAAAATTTCAAGTTTTATAAAACATATTAAATATGCTATATAATTGGCTTATTATTCTTATTTTTAATGACTTAAAAATAAATATAGCAAATTATTGTTGCAACTTCTAATATGGTAAATATAGCTAGATATACCCACATTAAAATTTCTTTGACATTTTCAGTAATTTTAAAGATTATAACAAGTTTCTGAGTACAAAAAGTTTAAAAATTACTGGTCTAGGGCAAGTAACGTCACTGTAGTGACTATTATCATTTTGAAAGTAAAGATTCTACTGTATATTAAAAAACAAACAACTTTTGCATAATAAAGTTTTTTTTTCCTTTTTTAAGTCAAATAGGTTAAATTATTCCTATTCCAAGGAAAGGATTTTATTTTTATTTCCTGGCAAAAATAAAAATGACAATCTGTCAACAACATTCCCTTAGCACTTAATTTAAAGAAGTTTATAAATTAATATTTTTCCCATAGTAGGAATAACTAATTGACTACTTTTTCAAAGCAAGTGATAAAGATATCTGTATCCCTATTGGTGTATCTCCCAAAGGCTAAGATAATGTTAAGTTTAAGTAATAAAGTTTAAGTAACAAACATGTTTTTATGCTTTTAGGATTCAAATGCTTTTACAAATTTCTTTTAGGCTGGAATCAGCTTTATAATATTTGTTTTTTAATGGCTGGTAAACAACAACTAAAAACATTGGGAAAGTCTTGGAGTTGTTATTTTGTTTTACTTGATGCCGTTGCTTTAAATGAAGACCTTAAATAATTTAGATGTCACTGAAGATAATTTGCAGGAGTTGTTGGAATCAAAGTATTCTAAATCTTCCCAGTAGAAGACATATTGTTTAAGACTGAGGGTGGAGCTATGATCGAGGGAACTTTTGTGCATGCATGGCAAAGTTTGAGGGACCACAAAGTGTGCAAGGAGACACCTTCACCTTATGAAGAGCCTTTTCTCCCTTTTCTCTTTTTAGTACACACATAGCCTCTTGCTTGCTTTCAATGTCTGAATGTTACTTAGAATTACCTCTGCTCTCCTAGCACATATTTAAGCAAATTAAATATTTGTAAAGTTTATAAGTTTAGGATTGGAAAAAGAGGAGGATGCTGCTAGTAGTCACAACCTAACTGTACAATGAAAGCTACAATGTGTGTCAAAGAAAGTTCATTTCTCACAGCTGAAGAGAAATGCAGGAGATGGAATAGCGTACACAGCAGGTTGTATTTTTCAGGCTTGTAACAAACACAGTTATCTGGAAGAGTTTAGTTGAAATGTCTAGCGAGAAAGGAAAGTTACAATTACTTTTGTAGTTTAAGGATAATTTTATTTCATCAAAAGTAAAAACAAATATCTTTATTTGGTCTGGGAGCAATTATTTAAGGGAAGAAAATGTGCTTTTACAATGTATGGACAAAATTTTAATACAAACTTGATAAGTTTTAATGATAGCAAATGCATCATATTTTAATATGTTGATAAGTGTCTATATATATTTGGATTATATAAAATTTCTGATCTAGTTTCCTGGTCTGGCTGTTCTTTCTGCCAACAAAAGTGATGATCAGTCATGCCTAAAGAGGACAGCTAGGTCCAACCAGGTCCAACCAGGGACAGATAAAATAGACCATAATGTTGGCTTTTAATTTTGGGAAAACCATTCTGAAACCAAGGTTTTTATTTTCAAGAATGTGACTTTCTTAAATGGACAGTAATTTTGTGAATTTTTAAATACTCAACATTGGAAGCCTAGAGCATTGAGATTACCAAAATATACTATAGCATGTGGCAAGGAATAATGTGGCATGTAATGCATGTCAGGTTCCCGTGAAACAAAAACAGAAACAAAAAAAAACAGGTGAAATATATTCTGGGGTCAGAAAGAGGATACCCAACTATAGTTAGGTAGGTCCTGAGTGCTTCAGAACCTGTGTGGTGCCTCAGGGATGGGAGTATTGCAATAGCAACTCAGATACATTGTAAAAAAATCTGAAAATAGTTGTTTTTCCCAATTCTTCTTTGGGCCTCTGGCGGGAGCCTTCCAGGTAGGGTTACCCATATGAGTGATGTCCAGAAGTGACAGAGAAGACTCAGTGGCATGGTGTCTTCAAGTTGTGAGAGGCAACAGGGACCCCATCTCCACTGATGCTAACTGGGCCAGACCAAGGTTTTCCCATATGTACCTTGGAGTTCAAAAAATTGCTTATAGACTCCATGAACTTGAAGAGATCTGGGGTGCAAAATGACAGAACTTTATAACAAGAGGCAATGGTGGGAGTCAGACAGAAGTAGTAGATGTCAACACACATCAAAAAGCTCCATTCAGTCAATTCCATTCCTGGTGAATGGCCTGGAGAATCGAGGGGAAAACACAGATTGAAGGCTCCTTGTAGCTGCCATGGTATGACATACTTTCCTCTTTCCTTGTATCCAGATATCCAGATACCAACCAGAAGAAAGAAAATAATTTAGAAGAGGAATAAAGGAAGCCTGAAGAAATCTTATAAAGTTTTAAACTGAAAAATTTGCAGTTATTTTACAGTGGTTTTTTTTCCTTTGTTTTGGTTGAATGGGAGCCAGAGAAAGTTAACAATTTTGTTACAAGAAGAAAAAAAAAAGCAAGCAAACAAGTAAGAAAGAAAGAAGGAGGAGGAAAGGAGAAGGAAAGAAAATGTCTGCACAGCTGAATCTAAAGGTTTAAATATTTAATCCTTTCAAATTAATTAGTTTCAAAAATTATTTTCCTACAGATGTACATCCAAAATTTTCACAAAACAAATTGTCATTAAGTTATATAGTAAACGTAATTCTCTCATGAAAAATACAAGAAAACATACATAAATATCTATACTATATATAGCAATGGCTCTCATTCTGGAGGAAAAAATGTGTCATCATTGTGTTGGTCTACTACGAATTCTATAAATTTTCATATATTATAATTATCTTTGGTTTTGGTGAATTTTTCATTTATTAAATGAAATTCAAACAATTTAAAACCTTCATTTAATATGACTTGCTGTGATATTAGTTATAAATGTCAAAATACAAGTATTTTATTGACTCACAAAACAAACATATCAAAAAGTAATTGATGCAATAATGTTATAAAATATTTTATAATATTAGTTTTATTAAAGACACTTATGAAAAGTTTTCTGGGACTCATATTCATCACAATTTTAATTTGGAAAGTTAAAGATTATATTAAATATATAAAACCTTGCCTTGCAAATTAAATGAGGTTGAAATATTATGTATGCTTTTCTTTTTCATGGCTTATCTAAGCTCCTTGAAAAGTGCATGAGATTATGTGAGATTAAGTCTATAATCGAAATTCATAAATTATGGAACATTTAAAACTCAAAACTATTATTATTATAGATTTAATTTCCTTACATCTTGGTGATTGTAAATATCATAGTGTTGTGTCAGCATTTTATGGTTTTTTTCCTCCCTTTCTAATGAGGTACATGCCAATTTTTGTGCTCTATGAATAACTAAATAATGAAAATATATAACAACAGAGTCACTACTAGGCTGAGTAATAATATATTATACCTGCAAGCTTCCCTTAGAATGAAAGGACAATTGAGGAGACCCAGAGAATGCATCATGTAGTCAAAATCTTCAACATCCAAAGAGGAGTGAGAAACTAATTGAACAAACCCTTGCAGTTAGAACCTGAGTGACTTATTCAAATATTATAGTTGATGGGCAATGTTCATGACAGAGTTAGTGTGAATGAGTAGAGAGAGAGGATTTTTGAGTCTATAAGTGAAAGTGAAAAGGGCAAAGTTAACTTGAGAAAGGGAGAGAAAGAGAGAAGGAAAGAGAAATGCACCCCTTAGTATATATCCTCAATATAACAGTTTATAGGTGACTACATTGCACATGTAATGAGGTAGCTTTAGAAAGTTAATTCATACAAAGAAAAACCAATGGTCAGTAGTCAAGTACCTTGTTTAACTGTCAACTTCCCCACTAGGGCCCTGCTGACAGCCATTGGCTCCCAACTACTGTTTCAATTAAAAATAAAATCTTGGGTAGAGAAAATATTTTAATTTCTAATTGAAGTTAAAATAGTTATTGAGCAAATTTTTTTTGTACATGATGCTGTTGAAAAACTTCACATGATAATAATATTTGTATTTTATGGTCTCCTACTGAAAATTTCAGCTTCCAAAGTGAAATGTTTATCTATTTAATTTTCTTAAGAGGTTTGAATTGCCTGTTCAGTCAAAACAGAGGTTTTAACTGATGGACTTTTTTGTCAGGCTTTTTACCTAATTTCTAGTAATGGATGTAGAGACATTGAATGAAAATTCCCAGTTTGAAATAGTTTTATGGAAAAGAAATCCATATCACTTATAAATCACAGTGTTCATTCTCATTTTATGATGATTGCACATGACTGTCCCTGTCATTACTGCCAGCTTGTACTTTTTTACGTCTGTTACAGGAAATTATTATTTTTGCTATACCATTAGAGTTTGAACCCTAAGAAAACCTCCAGAACTGCTTTTGCTAGGGGGAAAATACACAACGCTCTCTCGGATTATTACATTTGAAAGTAAAATGGGGGACAGGGCCAAGATAACTGGAAACAGCAGAGTTCGGAAGCTGCCATCAAAACTAACAAACAAACAAACAAACAAAAACATAATAAGCATGTGAATCCTTCACTGGCAATGAAAGTGTCCAGGTTCTCTCGTCAGAACCGACTAGTAGGCTGACATGACCTATGGAGAGAAGGAAGAACAGTGTGGTGTGGTGGCCCACCTGAGAGCCACACAGGGCAGGGGAGCCCCCTCCCCCAGGCCAAGGGAGGTGGTGAGTGAGCATGCTACCCAGACCGGGAAACAGTGCTTTTTCCATAGAATTGTGCAACCCATGGTTCGGAAGACCCCACTCACGAACCCATGCTACCGGGGCCTGGGGTCCCAACCCTGGAGCATGCAGACTCTTAACAGCCTCTCAGATGGAATCTGGGGGAGTGGGGGTGGGGACAAGCAGCACCACTGTCGCCGCCTGCTGTCTAAGCCGTTTGAGCTCCTTGAGGGAGGAGCAACAGTCAGCACTGGGTCTCAAAACTTCCTAACATGCTAAGCTCCCTGGGCAGGGAGGCAACACCCATCTCTATAGCTCCAGGCTGTGCTTTTCCCCTGCTGGAGCCAGGGAGGCTAGATGGCTTGGTCCCAAGACTTGCCCCTACAGCCCAACACACCGACTGGCAGTTTGTTGCCAGAGGACCTCTTTAGGCCTGACCCTGATCCATCCTTCCTCACTGGGCAGGGATTCCCTTTAGGAATTCCAATAACTCCAGCCAGAGGCTCAGGGACAGAACCTGGATCTCCCTGGGCCTGAACCCCTAGCGGGAGGGGTGGCCACAGTCTCTGTGGCCTAGCAGATTTAGCCTTTCCTCCTGGTAGTTTTGAGGAATCCAGTCAGCCCAAATGAGTCGGTTTCCCCCCAGCAAGGCACACCTCCTCCACCAAGGAACAAAGTGCTTCATTAAACAGGTCCTCTTCCCCCTTGCCACCCAACTGAGTGAGACCCTCCAACAGGGGTTGTCAGACACTCTATACAGGAGCGATTCTACTGCCATCGGCTTGGTGTCCCTCAAGAAGAAGCAGGCTTCCATCTGTGCTGTTCTCCAGTGTGCTTGAGTGACATCTCCAGCCATGGGAGTGACAGATGAATAAGGACTGAAGTTAACCCCCAGCACACTGCAGCAGCTCTGCAGAAGAGGAACTTGACCATGGAAAGAAAAACAAACAAGCAGAAAGCAACAACAGCATCAACAACAACAAAAAAGCCCCCACAAAAACCCCATCCAAGTGTCAGCAGCCTCAAAGACCAAAACTACACAAACTCACAAAAAAGAACCACCACCAACAACAACAACAAAGGGGAAAACCCAAAAGACCAGAGTGCCTTTACTCCTCCAAATGATTGCAACATCTCTCCATTTCATACAGTATATAAAAGACCCCATATAGCCAAGACAATCCTAAGCAAAAAGAACAAAGCTGGAGGCATCACTCTACCTGACTTCAAACTATACTACAAGGCTACAGTAACCAAAACAGCACGGTACTGATACCAACATAGACATTTAGACCAATGGAGTGAACAGAGACCTCAGAAATAACAGCACAAATCTACAACCATCTGATCTTTGCCAAACCTGGCAAAAGCAATCAATGGAAAAAGGATCTCCTATTCAGTAAATGGCGCTGGGAAAACTGGCTAGCCATATGCGGAAAACTGAAATTAGACCCCTTCCTTCTACCTTATACAAAAATAACTCAGGATGGATTAAAGACTTAAATGTAAAACCCAAAACCATAAAAACCTTAGAAGAAAACCTAGGCAATACCATTTAGGAAAGAGGGATGGGCAAAGACTTCATGACAGAATGCCAAAAACAATTGCAACAAGAGCCAAAATTGATAAATGGGATCTAATTAAACTAAACGGCTTCTGCTCAGCAAAAGAAACTATCATCAGAGTGAAGAGGCAACCTACAGAATGGGAGAAAATTTTTGAAATCTACAAATCTGACAAAGGTTTAATATCCACACTTCACAAATAACTTAAATTTACAAGAAAAAAACAAACACCCCTATCAAAAACTGGGCAAAGGATGTGAACAGACACTTCTCAAAAGAAGACATTTATACAGCCAACGAACATATTAAAAAAAAAGCTCAACATCACTGATCATCAGATAAATGCAAATCAAAACCACGCCACTCACAATGGCGATTATTAAAAAGTCACGAAACAATAGATGCTGGTGAGGCTGTGGAGAAACAGGAATGCTTTTACATTGTTGGCAGGAATGTAAGTTAGTTCAACCATTGTGGAAAACAGTATGTTTGATTCCTCAAGGATCTAGAATCAGAAATACCATTTGACCCAGCAATCCTATAACTGGGTATATACACAAAGGAATATAAATCATTCTACTATAAAGACACTTGCACACTTATGTTTATTGCAGCATTATTTACAATAGCAAAGACATGGAACCAACCCAAATGCCCATCAATGATAGACTGGCTAAAGAAAATGTGGTACATATATACCATGAATACTATGCAGCTATTAAAAGGAATGAGATAATGTTCTTTGCAGGGACATGGATGAAGCTGGAAGCCATCATCCTCAGCAAACTAACAGAGGAACAGGAAACCAAATACTGCATTTTCTTACTTATAGTTGGAAGTTGAACAATGAAAACACATGGACAACAAACACCAGGGCCTGTAGGGGGGCGGAGGGTTAGGGAAAGGAACTTAGAGGACGGGTCAATAGGTGCAGGAAACCACCACGGCACCTGTATACTTATGTAACAAACCTGCACATTCTGCACATGGATCCCGTTTCTTTTAAAAGAAATTTAAAAAAGAAAGTATAATGGACATATATTAAGAAATATTATTTATTATATATTCAATTTAAATAAATCCTAGAACTTTCACTTGAACCTGCCATGTTCCACAGAGTTGAAAATAAGAGTTAAAGTGATCATGAATTTATACATACTCCAGGAAACAGAGCAACAGGATTGCACAATATAACCTAAATGAATATAGTAGTTTTTCTGTGGTGGGATCCAGTGATTCTGACAAAGCAATTGAGTAAATTTCTCTTTATTATGGAGAGATAACACATAGAGTGTAACAGAAAATGCCACCAAGCAAGACTTTCAGATATGATATTTTAAAATGATTTAGAAAAACTCTATTATTTGGAATCATTTCTATTTATTTAAAATTTTTAACATAAATATTTTATTCTAAGCAAACCATAAATAGTGCAATTTTAGGAGTTAATGTTCACAAAACAGCAACTCTATCTCTCAGTCTACTCTATACTGCACTGCTGGCAGCAGAATGTGGCTGGAAAAAACACTACTTTGCTGCCAATGCTTGTTCATTTATGCCTCTTACTCTCAAGTGAAACCTTAATGAGCAGTTATATTATCTCATTTCTGTTCATTCTCTAATAATTCTTTATGATAATTTCACCACCAATAATCATCTTCTAAAATTCCAGTACCCCTTCCTCTCTCCTTTCAATTGATGAACTCACTTCTTATGTTACAAAGAGCATTTAAAGAATTAGAGGAGATCATTTGCAAGTATCTACCAGCACATCTAACTATTTGCCTACACTCATATATTTTTACTTTTTCTTGGAGTTTTTTACAGGATGAACTGCCTATGTTCCTAATAAATGCGGACACTTTCACTCCTGGGTCAGCTTCATGCCTCTACTTGTTCAAGGAACTGTCTCCTGCATTTCCCCTTTATCCCTCCTGCAGCTTCAGTTTTTCTAATTCTGGAAGAAAAAAAAGAGATTTTTTTTCCTTAAAACAAACAAAGAAGCAATAACAACAGAAACGTTTTCTTGACCTTACTTTCCCCTCTAGTTTTCCTTTACAGCAAAACTTCTTGAGAGAGTTGTGTATACTTGCTGTCTCCAATTTTCCTCCTACCAATCTCTCTTAAATCCACTTGCCTCAGACATTTTCCCCATCATTCCATAAAAACTGCTTGCCAAGGCCAACACTCAGATTTATTTACTAAATCCAATCTTGAGTTCCTAGTCTCCACTTTTCTTCATGAACCAGCAACATTTGGCACAGCTTATCAAGTCCTCATTGAAACATTTTTTTTTGTATTGGTTTTCAGCACTCCATACTTTCCTTCATTTCATCCTACCTAGTAGGTATTCCTTCTGAGTCTCCTTTGATAATTTATTTTTATCTACACAAGTGACCACCTTATGTTAGAACAACCCATGACCTTCTCTGCTGATGCTCAGTCTAGGGTGAGATCTCACCCAATCTCAGGACTTTACATGCCATTCACAAACTATTGCCTCTGAAAATGTATGTCTGGCCCAGAAATCTCCCCTCAACTCCAGATTTTATATTCAATTTTCTATTTAATACTTCTACCTGTATTTTAGTCAGTACCTTAACCTTAGAATGTACAAAATTAAGTTTTGGGTATTAACTCCTCTGTATCTGTTTTTTCAGGGTTCTCTAAAGGGAGAGAACTAATAGGATAGATGTATATATGAAGGGGAGAATTGACTCACATAATCACATAATCACAAGGTGAAGTCCCACAATAGGCCATCTGTAAGCTGAGGAGCAAGGAAGCCAGTTTGAGTCCCAAAATCTCAAAAGTAGGGAAGCCGACAGTGCAGCCTTTGGTGTGTCGCCAAAGGCCTGAGAGCTCCTGGCAAATCACTGGTGTAAGTCCAAGAGTCCAATAGCTGAAAAACTTGGAGTCTGACGTTTGAGGGCAGGAAGCATCCACCACGGGAGAAAGATGACCAGAAGACTCAGCCAGAATGCTCTTTCCAAATTCTGCCTGCTTTATTCAAGTCACCTTGGCAGCTGATTAGATGGTGCCCACCCAGATTGAGGGTAGGTCTGCCTCTCCCAATCCACGGACCCAAATGTTAATCTCCTTTGGCAACACCTTCACAGACACACCCAGGAATAATACTTTGCATCCTTCAATCCAATCAAGTTGACAGAATATTAACCCTCACAGCATCCAAAGAGATCTCTCTGCCTTTCCCCTTGCCCCTCAACTGAGTAACCAGATCATCATCCTTCAAAAATTTGAATCAGACCATGTCACACTTCTGCTCAATATCTTCCAGGGCTTTTCATTTCATTCAAAGTAAAGCTGGAATTCAAAGCCTGATGCTCCTGATGTCCTTTCCACCTAACTCCATCTTCCAGCGTTTTTTGTTCTATTTTCTCTGCTCTAGCCCCACTGGCCACCTGGCTGTTCATTGACTGCTTCACATACATTTCAACCTCAGCGCCTTTATACTTGTAGACCCTTTGTCTGAAATGCTCTTTCCATTGATATCCACCTGACTCCGTATGTTATAATACTTGTGTCTTTGCTTATTTCCTTTGTGAGTATTTCTCTAAGGCCTCCATTGAAAATTGCAGTTCTAATACAGCCTGCCACACTTTTTATAATTACACACTACTTTTCTCCATGACATCTTACACCATTTAAATGATATATTTATTTAATTTATTGCCTATCTCTGTCCTCCATAGTGGTATTTCCACTAGGGCATGGATTGTTGTTTATTTGTTTTTCCCACTGTATCAAATATACCTAAAAACAGGACTTGGAGTATAGTTGGAGCTTAATACAATTTTATTAATTGATTTATGAGCAAATGCATGTGTGAATGAAAACATTCCCAAAGATTGATGCCAAATATTAGGGTTTCAACTTTTACAAAGGGACAGAAAAACTGAATTTTGAGTTTTGCAAAGTAAACTTCATTATAGTGTCTGAATATTCTATGGATATGTTTCAGGTTCAGTGTTAATCAAATGTAAGTAGAATACAAGCAGTAGAAACATTTACAGTAAAAAGTTAAAAACATCAGCTTTGAAATTAGGGAAAAATGGACTCAGAACCAGTCATTAAATAGTCTTCTTTTTGTTTTCTGGGAGGGAAACAGTTTAGTCTGTCTAAGCCTTTATTTCATTTTCTCAGAATTGAAGATTAAAATATAAATTCTCTTTGAAATGAGGATTAGTCGGGAGGATGTATATAAAACCCTTAATATACAGTAAGCTCTCAATAAGAATACCACATTGAAAAGGAAAAAAAATCTGAATTTAGGTTAACTTTTAAATATGTCATTATTGTATCATTTTTGGTGTGTATGGATTTCTCTGTTAAAAACTTTTAGGTAAATACTGGTTATGAGATTCTGGGGGGTCAGAATAGCATTCTTTGGATTTTAAGATGTGGACATTACTTTTCTACGACATTTTATAGTTTTGTATATAATTTTATATACTAGAATCTTTAGACCCATATTAGCTATTTTTTACATCTTTATTCCTTTTCATTGCCTAATATACGTAGACTATTAATGTACTTGTTCAGACATAAATATAAAAAATTTCTGACACTTTTAGCAATTACACTTTATAAACTGGTGATAAAAACCATGCACATTTATGATAATATACAAGGGAAATTCAGATTTCTCCAGCCTCTGAAATAATGTTCTTCAAACCACAACTATAATATGGCCCATGGTAAAATTAAATTCATATTTTGCTCCATTCATACATTTAAGGGGTCTGTAACTCTTTTTTTTCATTTTTTAAAATGCCTTAAGCCAGTGAGAATAAGTGAATAGCTTCTTGTGAAAAAATTTATTTTAATTTAAAAACTTATTTTTAGGTAGAAATCTTTTACATTTTAAATTAATAAACTTACATTAAAGAATAATCTTTCAGGTTTAAATAAAAATGTCCAGCACTAGTAACTTGCAAAATTAAATTAGTTTCTGCAAGTCATTTTTCTTACTATGCATCTTATTGATACGGAAAATTGCCTCTTTTCATTATAAAAATTTCTGTGTGGGACTATATCCCAGCTCCTACAAAGTTGTATCAGCATATGTGAATACAATGAAATAAGTTAATGCAGTTCTTCACCATGGAAAGCAAGTCTGCAGAAAAATATCATGGGAGATGACAACTGAGCTTAACCTATCCCATAGGCTTTTGTCACTGTTCATCCTTGAAGGTCTTTTCAAAATTGTGTGCCATGTATTGTATCATTATTAAAGGTGAACTGACTTTTACAGCCTTTTTCTGAAAGGTCATTCCAGGGTAGGCACAAGATCTTGGCTTCTACTTTGCATCAGCTTTTCACATAATGTTGCTGCATATTCTCTTTAGTGCTTTCTTACCGCACCTCACCACCACTGGCTTCTTCTCTTTACCATTTTCACATTTCTGTCATTGGCAAAGTAAGATGATGGGAACAGCACTCACTTGGGACACTTCACAACTCTGTTCTAGAATTAGACAGAAGTGGAAAGAAATAATAAAATCATACTCCTGTTGGGCACATCAAAAGAGGTAATATCTAAGTGCTCATGCCAGGTAGGACCATGTTTTCAAAGGTCCATTTACTATGAAGTCAGTTTCTTATTGATCATTACAGTCAATGGTAAGTTGACTATCATGACATTCATTCAATTTTCAAGATTTCTATTGAGATTTATCATGATAATGGGGAAGAAATGTGATTGTGAGAAAAGGATAAAAGAAGAGCATAAAACAGAGAAATATGAAATATTGGAACCCAGGCATTAATGTGATTTTATGTCTACTGGTAGAGGATCCTCTTAAAATTACCCAGTCATTTTAAATAAGTTCAATCACTCATAAAGCCATTTCTAAATGTAGAAACTGTAATTGTGCCTTAGGATAATTCTCAATGCAAATACTGTAATTAGTAGTTATTGTGTACAATATGTATACATTTCTTTTTCTGATTAGTCAGATAAAATCCTCCCTCCTTTATGACAATCGAATTCTTTCTCATTCCCACCATGTGATCCTGTTGAGGCTTATCAGTTACTCCCTGGCTTCGGAAATGGGCAGCTGGCCACATTTAAAACAATTGTAATACTCCACTCACATGTAGCAATTGATCTAGAGATAATGAGCTGGGACATTAGAATTGTTTCTAGAGGTTATTCTAGTTAGATTTATAGACAACTGCCAACTCTCATTTAGAAGCTGTAAGGAGGTAAGCCAGGAGTAACTAGTTTCTTTCAGACAGCCAGTTTTTGTGAATGACGGTGACATTCAGAAAGAGCATAGATGAAAACAAAAAGGAGAAAGTGGTTTTTACCAGTGTCTGGGCACATGGGTTTTAACCATCCCTAAGGATAAATCTATCCATGGTTTCGAATACATAATATATTCAGGTGAGCAAATGGGTTAGTGTTATGGTTGTTGTTTTTAATATAATATTATGTGTAGTTTGGATCTTGTTTTGATAAACCAAAAAAGTCCTAACACAAAGTTGTTATTATCCTCTTTTTTCTAGGTATACCAATTTCAATACAAAAAAAGCATATAAGTTGATAATGTATAATTTTAGGTCAGCTTATCTCTATGGGACACAATATATTCACATGAAAAGAAAAGTTTCAATCTGATGAATGTCTCTAAAGAACACTATCAAATGAATTAATTTGCATAAAATAACCATTTTTAAATGTAAATGAAAGTTCTAATACATCTCAATTCAACTTTACAACAGAAAAATGAGTGTTGTGGTAATCTGATTTGAAAAAGCAAATTATCAAATCAAAATACAGGCTTTCTGGTTCTCTGAAGTTTTTAATTATTTTATAGAAACCGTAACAAAATACCTCTAAGCATAACACAAAGAACAAAATTCATGTTAATATATAACTGAATATAACTCAATTTGCAAAAGCAAATAATACAAATAATAGTCTAATTATTTTCTAGTTTTCCTGGAAATGACATTTTGTCACTTCGTAAAATACATTTTGTATTTTACCAAAGTAATTATTTATACAGAACTTCACTGAAAAATAAATTCTAGCTGTCATTAACCTGTCTTAAGGCTCAAAAACAACTTCATTTTGTGTTAGTAGTAAATTGATAGCTTACTTGAGCATATATTAATAGTTCACTTTATTAGATAGTTGGTAAAATATCTAGGGATGTCAATAACATGACATGGCACAGAATTCTATTTCCAGAAAAAGAAATTCTTCAAAATAAAGGCAAAATATTTAGACTACCCCTCTTCCCCACATAAGTAAAACAGATAATTTGTTTGCAGAAACCTTGTGTTAATGTCAGTGCTGAAGGATTGAAGAGCATGCCTCTGAAAAGAATGATCTTAGGTAGACTCACTGTAAGGTTGTAAGAAAGTCATAGCAGTGTAGAGATATGTTCACGAATATTCGCAGAGCCAATGTGGAAAAAAAACAATTACCCATTAACCATATAATGGATAAATAATATCTTACATGTTTATACAACAAAATACTATACAGCAGTAAAAATGTACGAACTTAACACTGTGCGACCAGCTTCATGAATCTCACTGACATAATGCTGAATAAAGAAGCCAACTGCACTAAAAATGCACAGTGTATAATTTTATTCACATAACTATGTAACTTATTTCACTTCTAAAATTCCTTAAGTTCGAATATAAAGAAGCTGAAACATTTTGATTACCTGTAGAAATGTTAGATTCCTAGAAACTGGGAGGAGGCAGAGGAGAGAACTATGTGGTACTGGGAATATTTTATTTCTTGACTGTTGGTTACACAGCTATGCTGTTTGTTATAATCCATGAATTGTTTATGATTTGTATACATTTTCATGCAGAATATTTTTTAGTAATTTCTTTTCTTTTAGAATCTCCATTTTCTGTAGATTGAATAATTTGTAACAGACCAATGCTGCAGATGAGACAACTAGACATCAGATGGATGTAGAAGCCACAGAGAAGAAAGGGAAGACCTTTCTTCTAGAACTAAGCTCTCTGGAACAACTACCTCCCCAACACCCACCACCAAGAGTTTGCGTGTTTGAGCCATATGCCAGAGCCATATGCCAAAGCCATATGTTTGAGCTTTGGGTAAGGGTTGATGGTAAAGGAAAGAGACACAGCAGAGCTTTTACCTGTCATGTAGGGGTAAATTTAAAAAAACAACTGGAAACTCGAGCGTCTTTAACACACAGTCAGTTTCCTCTGACTTTTTACAGACATCTGAGAAGGGGGTTGTCTGTGGTAATGGACTTTGGCTATCAACGGGAAATGAGTTTGCTGTTATACAAAGAAAGGTAGTATCTGGAGACTCCTGGAGTACATCCCTAGATTGTTGTTTTCAGAGGTAAATAAAATTTAACTACATAACATTTTGGACTGTGTAATGCCTCTTGAATCTTATGAGTTACCACAGGAGGGAAGGTCTTCAGATGAAACAGGAAGCTATTCTAATAATGGGCAACATTGAATTGGAAATCATGTATTCTAAATGAAAAAGAACATGACTTTAGTCTGGACCTGAATCTGGATTCCAAACATATCTATTACATGGATAATTAACTCGCGCTTAAACTTTTGTTTAAATTTCTGCTCCCGAAATGTAGTAATAGTCTTCATATTCTCTCTTTTACTCCCCATCTCCTCTCTACTACTTTAATAAAATAAAATAAAATTTTTTTCGTAGGTAACAAAAGGCAAGTGGAGCTGTTGAAGGAAAGCTCATCAGGTAGAGATGATTGAGGTCTCTAAGACCAAACAGCCAACATTAAAATGACATATTTTAAAATGTTCAATGAGTATACAAAAGTTGCACATGGTTTTGTGCTGAAAGCAGCAAATACTGAACTAGGAAAAGGAGTACTAGACAATGTTTCATGAATACCAGCTTCTAATGATTCTGGACTCTCTCTGCTTGTACAAAGTTCCCTTAGATTCAGTGATGAGTGTATACTCATGATGAATCCCATTCACTTGAATGGTTTTATCTCTTTTGCAATAAAATTCTTCCTAATAAAAATATTCACAACTTCTGTAAGAATTTATCTCTGATTTGAAATGCCAATATTTATTTTTATCTTCTTGAATTTAAATTGGTCTCATTTTTTAAAGTAACTACATTAAGCATTTTTTTTCTGGGATCTACAGCTTTTTTCCCATATAAAATTTTAGATCAAGGTTTTTGTGAGAGTAATTGCTATTTCACATTTTTATTCAAAAATTATATAAAATATCCTACATTTCCATTTGGGGAAAAATGTGGAAAAGAGCTATCATATCCTTAGTCCCCCAATGTATTTTATACTTTTGAAAAATTTAACAAGATATATACCACTGAAAATTATATGCCTTCTTGAATCAATTAATATAGCAGATACCATGTATTCCTTTTAATAATATTTGTTCATAATCTTAGAAATAAATGTATGACTCAAGGTGCCCACGTAGACCAAAATCTATCATTTACTTGGCCCATACTTCCCTTTTATTTGTCTCTTCTTACCTTTTAAAATAAACTTTTTTTACTTTAAAGCAGTTTCAAATTGACAAAGTAATTTGGAGAGAAATAGAGTTCTCATGTTCTCTATACTCAGTTGCCCCCATTATTAACATATTTATGAGACATTTAGTAAAATCAATATTAATATTGTTACCACATCAACAAATGTAGACATATTATAATTAACTAAAGTTCATAATTTATTCAGACTTTCTTAGTTTTTACTTACTGTCCTTTTTATGTTCCAGGGTCCCCTCCAAGATATGACATTATATTTAGTCCTCATTTCTCTTTTGTCTCCTCTTGACTACGACAGTTTCCTTTATTCCCCTTGTGTTTGATGACCTTGATAATTTTGAGTGGTTATAGGCATTTTGTTGAATTCCCCTCAAGTGGGATTTGTATGATGTTTTTCTGATTATTTTACAGTAATTATGTTTTCTTGGGAAGACCACAGAGGTAAAGTGCCTTACATATCATATCAAGAGTACATACCATCATCATCACTTACTATTATGATATTAACCTTGATCATTTGGCTGAGATTGGTTAGTCAACTTTATCCAATGAAAAGTTATTCTTTTTCACCCCCACCCTTCTCAGAATTTAGTCTTTGGAAGAAAATTACTATGTTTAGTCAATACTTATGAGGGTGGAGTTGGTAAATCTACAACTTCTCGAGTGTGGAGTACCTATATAAATTAGTTGAACTTCTTTATGGAAAATTTGTCTCTTCTAAAATTTTTTCTCATTTATGTATTTATTAAATCATTTATTTATATATTAGTATGTACTCATGGATATTTTATACATTACAGTGTAATCTAATACTATGTTACTTATAATGTTGCTGACGTTTTTCAAGCTTTGAACATTAAACAAGCTCTTAGTTGGCTCCTGTGTCTCTGACATACCCCATCATTTTTTATTTTTT
Organism: Pongo abelii; assembly: GCF_028885655.2. NCBI lineage: Eukaryota > Metazoa > Chordata > Mammalia > Primates > Hominidae > Pongo > Pongo abelii. Next base: position 193,111,238 of record NC_071988.2, read on the forward strand.
CTTTCTTTCTCTCTCTTCTTTCTTTCTCTCTTTCTTTTTTCTCTTTCCTTTCTTTCTTTCTCTTTCTCTCTCTCTCTCCTTCCTTCCTTCCTTATTTTCCTTCCTTTCTTTCCCTTCTTTCCTTCCTTCCTTTCCCTCCCTTCCCCTCTTCCTTCAATTTTCTTTCTTTCTTTCTCTTTCTTTCTTTCTTTCTTTCTCTCTCTCTCTCTCTCCCTCTCTCTTTCTCTCTCTCTCTCTTTCTTTCTTTCCTTTCTCTCTCTCTCTCTCTGTCTTTGTTTCTACTTCAGGCTGGTCATGGTGGCTCACACCTGTAATCCCAGCACTTTGGAAGGCCGAGGCAGGCGGATCACAAGGTCAGGAGATTGAGACCATCCTGTGAATGGTGAAACCCCATCTCTACTAAAAATAGAAAAAATTAGCTGGGCGTGGTGGCGGGTGCCTGTAGTCCCAGCTACTCGGGAGGCTGAAGCGGGAGAATGGAGTGAACCTGGGAGGTGGAGCTTGCATCAGCCTGGGTGACAGAGTGAGACTCCATCTAAAAAAAAAAAAAAAAAAGATACTTCAGCCTCAGCCTCAGCCTCAGCCTCATCTTGTAAATTTTCTGCCTAGTCCGAGGCAGAAAATACATTTCTCCAAAAAGCTCTATTTTCTTTTATTGGATAATGGTATTAGACACCAAAAGCTGGGTGTTTAAGTATGCTCATTGTCACTAGGATGTCATTGCTTGTAGGCCTTCTCAGCTAAGGGAAAGAAAATTTATGTGTATATACTAACTTATGTATATACAGATATCTATAATTATATTTATATGTGACCATTTAAACTATATTAAGTTAAATATATGTGTTTATACTGATGTCTCCAACTCTAATCCATTACTGCATGATGCTTTCCAGCCTCCTCCTCTTGCTTATCTGTAACTTCCCTTTACTGACAGTGAGAAATCTGGCTTTCACCACCCACCATATATTTACTACACTGTTTAATTCCAGGTTATGGTATCACAATTGTTAACCCATATCTTGTGACAAATAATTTTATTAACTAGACTACAGTGCTCGTGTACATTTTATTTTATCTTCAGTCTTAGAGATTCCACTCTTTTCCAACATTACTTAGAATATGAACCTTTCACTCGTGCCTTCATTGAACTTGTTTCATGCATTTATAATATATTTAGATTCTTTTGTCATAATCTGTATTCTCAACTGTTATTCCCTGACCTTGTACATGATTTTTTAATTGCATAAGGTTCACTCTTTCTGCTGTAAAGTTCCATAGGCTTTGGCAAATGTATAATTTTGTGCATCCACCATTATAGTACCAGTCAGAACAGCTTCACCACCACAACAATTCTATGCACTTTACATATTCAGACATTGCCTCCTTTTTCTAAACTCTAGAAAATTTCTCATCTTTTTTCAAGTATCGTTTTTATAGTTTTGTCTTTTCCAAAATATTCTACAACTGAAATCTTGTAGTATATAGCCTTTCAAGATTGCCTTCTTTTGTTTTGAATATGTACTTAAGTTTGATTCATGTCCCTTTGTGGTGGCTTAATTGTGCATATATTTTTTCTATAAGTAATATTTCATTGGATGGATAAGCCATAGTTTAATTGTTGAAGGACATCTACATTACTTTAGTTTGGGGTGATTCTGAATGAAGCTGCTATAAACACTCGCATGCATGTTCCTGTGTGAATGTAAGTTTTCTAATCAGTTGGGTAAATCACAAGGAGCATGAGTACTAAATTGTATGAAATTACTGTGTTTTAAATTTGTAAGAAAATGCCTCTTTTTCAAAATGGCTTATACCATTTTGAATTCCACAGCAATAAAGAGGAATTCTTTCTCACCTTTTATAATTTCTATTCTCTCATGAATGAGCATTAAATTCTTAGTAAAAATCAAAAGTTTTATAATAGAATAAAAGCACATTATGTGAGAAGTAGTGAAAGTTTGGATTGAAAACTTAATATTTAAATTCAACTTATAAAGCACCTGGAAAGATACTAATATAGAATAACAAATTATTTTACAGAGAGCCCTGTGGCATTAGCTTTAAAGAAAAGATAAAGATAAAGCCAGTTCAATATCAGCATATCACCCCTTGGCATAAAATGGATATGGGTAAAATGCTTAAAAATTTATTGCTTTCTAATGGGGAAAGGATTCCCTATTTAATAAATGGTGCTGGGAAAACTGGCTAGCCATATGTAGAAAGCTGAAAGTGGATCCCTTCCTTATACCTTATACAAAAATTAATTCAAGATGGATTAAAGACTTACATGTTAGACCTAAAACCATAAAAACCCTAGAAGAAAACCTAGGCAATACCATTCAGGACATAGGCATGGGCAAGGACTTCATGTCTAAAACATCAAAAGCAATGGCAACAAAAGCCAAAATTGACAAATGGGATCTAATTAAACTAAAGAGCTTCTGCACAGCAAAAGAAACTACCATCAGAGTCAACAGGCAACCTACAAAATGGGAGAAAATTTTCACAACCTACTCATCTGACAAAGGGCTAATATCCAGAATCTACAATGAACTCAAACAAATTTACAAGAAAAAAACAAATAACCCCATCAACAAGTGGGCGAAGGATATGAACAGACACTTCTCAAAAGAAGACATTTATGCTGCCAAAAAACACATGAAAAAATGCTTATCATCACTGGCCATCAGAGAAATGCAAATCAAAACCACAATGAGATACCATCTCACACCAGTTAGAATGGTGATCATTAAAAAGTCAGGAAACAACAGGTGCTGGAGAGGATGCGGAGAAATAGGAACACTTTTACACTGTTGGTGGGACTGTAAACTAGTTCAACCATTGTGGAAGTCAGTGTGGCGATTCCTCAAGGATCTAGAACTAGAAATACCATTTGACCCAGCCATCCTACTACTGGGTATATACCCAAAGGATTATAAATCATGCTGCTTTAAAGACACATGCACACGTATGTTTATTGCGGCACTATTCACAATAGCAAAGACTTGGAACCAACCCAAATGTCCAACAATGATAGACTGGATTAAGAAAATGTGGCACATATACACCATGGAATACTATGCAGCCATAAAAAATGATGAGTTCATGTCCTTTGTAGGGACATGGATGAAACTGGAAACCATCATTCTCAGCAAACTATCTCAAGGACAAAAAAACAAACACCGCATGTTCTCACTCATAGGTGGGAATTGAACAATGAGAATACATGGACACAGGAAGGGGAACATCACACTCTGGGGACTGTTGTGGGGTGGGGAGCAGGGGGAGGGATAACATTTGGAGATATACCTAATGCTAAATGATGAGTTAATGGGTGCAGCACACCAACATGGCACATGTATACATATGTAACAAACCTGCACATTGTGCCCATGTACCCTAAAACCAAAGTATAATAATAATAAAATAAAATAAATAAAAAAGTGTTGCTTTCTAAAGTTTGATAGTCCACTTCATGATTACATTTGCACTTTGAATTTGACAGTAAATATTTTTATATATTAAATAAATTATAGTATATGCTGTTTAAAATTTTATGCATTATAAGTATTCTTGTTAAAATTAAAAATAGAGTAACCATTTGACATGTATCCCATTTTTACATAGTGCAATTTTTCAGATTTGCACTCTTACGGAGTTTTTTCCTCAAATACAGCTGTTTAAATAAATAATGTACTTTTCCCTTGAATTTGAAATGTAAGTTCTATCTCGTATAAGGTCTTTTTAAGAATAAAAGTTTAATGAAACAAAATCATAATCAAAATCCCAAGCAAGCAAAATCTCTTGAGCGCTACCTTTACAGCATCTGTTAAATTTTCTACTACAACCATCGTAAGGGATCATTTAAAGTTTTTTAAAAAATTATTTATTAAAAATAAAAACGTATGCTTCAAAATTGTAACCAGTTCGACTTTTTCTGAGGTATTTTTTTAAACTTCATAATGACCTAATAATCCTCAAAACACTACTGAGAAGTAACTGAGGTTATGTTATGGTATTCTATAAAATTCACTTTTTTATATCCACAAATGGATTTTTGGTTTTGGCTTTGATCATTCTTTTGTGCTGACTTAGGAGCTATCAGAGGCCTATTCACAAATGGGGCCTTTCTGCAATAGCCTTTCAAGAACACAGTGAAAGATGACTCTATTAAAAAATGGTTATTCCAGAAATTATTGCTCAGGAGTAAGGATTAGCCATACTATTTGAAGCAAAAATACAAAATAGTCCCAAATTCATGTATAACTTAAAAAATCATCATGACATTACTAGCTAATATTTCAAGTCACAAATCAAATATTGTCTTTGGCTTTAACTTTTAGCAAAATGCACAGTGATGATATATGTCATATGACTATGTAAAATAAAAACATTAAATCAAATACAATCATACACAACCATGATAACAGGAAATACAGTTTGATAACTCAGCTTCTCTTGGATGCTGGCTATCATGGTAATTTACCACTCAAAAGTGATTGCCAACCTGTCTTATGATATCCACGGATCTGTGTTCTGCCTGTGTAGTTTTGCTTTCCTAGAAAGTCATACAAATGGAATCATTCTCATGTTGTCTTCTGAATTTTGCTTACAAAATTAGCATAAAGTATTCTACAATTACTCATATTATAAGTGTACCTAGAATTCATATCTTCATATTTCTGAATAGTATTCCATCTTTATGAATATACAACAGTTTGTGTATTCATACACCCTTTGAATTACATTTGGGATTTTCTAGTATTTGGTGAATAGAAATTAAGTCATCATAAAGATTTGCAAAATATTTCATGTGAATATGTTTTATTTTATTTCATAATATGTAGAAGTGAAATTGCTGGGTCATCAGGTAATTGTATTATTACTTTTATATAAGACTCAGATCATTTGCTCAAATGGATGTACCATTATAAATCCACATTAGTACTGTATTAGCTTTCTAGTTGTTCTTCATCCTCAACAGAACTTGGTATTTGTTATTTTCTTTATACTCCTTTATGATAGTGTGTAATGGCATCTCATTACGGATTTTATTTTCATTTTCTTAGTTAATAATGATGTTGTTTCTTTTTATGTTCTTCTTTAGTGAATTGTGAAAAGTTTTTCCATTTTGGGGGGATATTGTATTAGAATTGAGATTTGAAATTTCTATGTTAATTCTGGATATTAGTTCTTTATCAGTTATATATTTTGCAAATGTAGCCTGCCGTCTATGTATTTCCCCTAATTTTCTTAAGAGTGTATTTTGAAGAACGTAATTCCTTAATGGTAATGAGGTTTTTCTTTTTACAAAATCATACCTTTAGTGTGGAATCTAAGAAATTTCACCCAACAATGAAAGGTCAAAGAGATTTTTATCTGTATTTTTCTATGGAAGTGTTATAGTTTAGGTTTTTACTTTAGGGTTATGATCTATTACGAGTTAGTTTTTCTGTATGGTACTAAAGACAGATCACTATTCCTTTTCTGTGTATGAGTGTTACAGGGAAAGACAGTCTATGTGTGCATTCTCTGCCCCCCATTTGGGTGCATAGGAATGGATCTTGAGCCTAGAACCCTTTCTTACCAAGAGATAAGGAGCCCGTAAGACCCGTACTGGGTTTATCACCTTATGAGGGATTATCTTTGCCTATTTCAAGCTCAATATATCCTCAATGTATCTACGTAAGCATGTGCATGGCATAGCACCTGGCCAACCCCATTGCTCCCTTTGTCCTCCTCTGGAAGGGTACAGGATCAATCTGTGACAGGAAAGGGGTGTGGGTGGCCATTTGGCTTGCATCTGATGCAAGGATGAGCCCTCCTGGCCATGGGGAAACAATGCACGCAGTTGACATTGATCTTGCTCTGTCACTTCTCTATGTAAATAAAGTGTTGGTCCATCCAATGCTTGACTGTGCTGTTTCTCTTGGTGGATACCAACATGCAATGGCTAGAAGTGTATGGAGTCCTTCCCTGGGATTGGTAACTAGCACATGGTGTTCTGCAGAACAGATCTCAAATATTTTCAGAACAATTGTACAAGTTAAGAAAAGTTCCTTTCCTTAAGAAGCCGACATCATAGAGGGAGAAGCAGTCAATAAACAATAAACACAATAATTAAGTATATTATACAGTAAATAAGAAGATGGTAAGTCCTATAGTCAAAAGACAAATTAGAATACCATAAGGGATTTCAGATACAAATGCATTAAGTAGAGGGATTTATGAAAGATGGGACTGATATCTGACCTTCATGAGAGCTTTTTTACCTTGTGTTCTTTCCTGCTATTATAAAATATAAGAACATCTCTATATTACCTCAATGAAATTCTCTGATGTTCTTTAGAAAGGTAAAATAATTATAAATAATAAAATGTAACTAATTATCTCATTATTAATTATGAGTGATGCCCAAGTAACAATTTTAGTTATGGACAATGACTCATTGAAAGGCACTTTATACTGGACTAGTTTGGTCTGATACTTACAATTAAAATTCCTGAGAAAATATTGAGATTCTTAAATTCTTCAAATATCAGTTTTTGTATTCCAGAATATATTAAAGTTTTTAAAAGTAAAAGAACGACAAAAATGTAGGTGTATATAAATCTTTTTAAAACATAAGAGACTTGAAAGTAACTAAATCCACATGTTAACCATATAATCTATTCTAATGATCTTTAAGGAAACAAGCTATTCAGAGAGATATTCAAATTATGTTTAATATTGAAGTGAAAGTGAAAAGTTGGCAAATGTCTATTTTTACTTATTTATTTGAATTAATAAGCGAAGATAAAGAGTATTGTTTCTGTTTATATGCTATATAGGGATAATAACTATTAATTTCTGTAATGTATTTTATGGAAGAAAGTATCTGTTAAACTATCTTTGTAAAATTAAAGGCAATTATGAGAGGGTGAGTTAATATTTCACAATTAAAACACATTGATCTAGTTAATGAAAGAACATTTACTAGCTTCTAATTTTGACAGTAATGTATTTCGATGTTTCTTTGAATCAACAATAATTTTGTTTATAAAATCATGCAAATATTAGACTAAAATGGAATGATAATAAGAAAAGGAGAACCATGCCTCATTGAAAGAATTTTTAATTACAAATCATTTAATCAATTTTCACATCTATTCAGTATCTTTATTTCAATTTTATTGTTTAACAGGTGAAAAAACTTCCTTTGTTTTTCCTGTGAAAACATAATTTTGTGGATATTAAACAGATGATAACTGTAGTATTTATTTAAACTGGTTTGCTTTAAGAAGGGTTCATAGATTTAATATGCTGAATGTCCAAATTAGCTAGCCTACATGTACCAATTGAAGCCATGTTTCATATGATAATGTTGAAAATGTATACCCAGGCTACGCAAACCAGGGGTGTTCAATCTTTTGACTTCCCTGGGCCATATTGGAAGAAGAAAAATTGTCTTGGGCCATGCATAAAATACATTAACACTAATGATAGCTGAGGAGCTAAAAAATTATTTTAAAATTGCATATCATTTTTAAAAAGTTTGAGAATTTGTGTTGGACTGCATTCAAAGCCATCCTGGGCCACATGTAGCATGTGGTTTGCAGATTGGACAAGCTTGATGTAAACAGTTCAGTTTTCTTAATTTTGTGAGATGTGATAGGTTGACACTCTTTCTACTTTTTCGAATCAAATAGTTGTTTTTAAAAAAGTTGATATTAACATCCTTATTCTGTGTTAATGAAATATCTGCTGCAACATGATTAAAAAATATTCAGGCAAATTATCAGACAGAACTTAGTGTAAAGATGCAATTAACAATATGAATATAGTGAAATAGTATTAAATAAATCAATGCATTTAAAATATATATGTAATCAGCCTATAAACTTGACACTTCTCTTTTCCTAATGATTTTAATTGTTTCTTGATGTCGTCAGTCAAAATAGTGTTTATTTTATGTGCCTTTTACTATAGCTCCCTTATAAAATACTGGTAAAAATAAAAACATAAAAGTATATAATCAGCAGAATTATCAAAATAATTTAACAGCAGCACATCTATTGAGTAAAATACATTCATGAACCAACCTCACTAACATATTTTATCTAGGCTCCCCCTCAGTTTACCTGTGTAAATGGTACAGTTAGGATGTATTAAATTCCATGTTAGTAAAATAAACCTTGAAGCAGTATCTAAGAAAATTTCTGGAGCTGATCAAAGGTGTAGGTGAAGCAGCTCTGATTTGGATTATAAAAGTAGAAAGATCATAGATTCAGACCCATTCTTCAGATGTTAGCCATTGAGAGCATAATTACTCTTAATGATGCTATCTCTTTTAAAGCACAGACAACAGTGCAAGAACACAAGGATTACAAAGAATCAAGAAGTCATGACATCTCTAAAAGAAACTAATAAATCTCCAATAATAGACCTTCAAGAAATGGAGAGCTATAAAATGATTTACCAAAAATTAAGAAAAATTCTCTTTAAGAAAGTAAGTGTTCAGCACTATTCACAATAGCAAAGACATTGAATAAACCTAAATGCCCATCAATGGTAGACTGGATAAAGAAAATGTGGTACATATTATACCATGGAATATTATGCAGCCATAAAAAAGAATGAGATTATATCCTTTGCAGGAGCATTGATGGAACTAGAGGTCACAATTGTTAGCAAACTAACACATGAAGAGAAAACCAAATATCACATGTTCTTACTTGTAAATAGGAGCTAAATTATGAGAACACATAGACACAAAGAGGGGAACCACAGACACTGAGGCCCACTGGAGGGTAGAGGGTGGGAGGAGGGAGAGGATCAGGAAAAATAACTAAGTGATACTAGGTTAAATCCTGGGTGATGAAATAAACAAACCCCTGTGACACAAGTTTACATATGTAACTAACAAAACTACACATGTACCCCTAAACTTAAAATTAAAAAAGAAGCTCAGTGAACTACAAGAATATACACATGTAAAAATTAAATAAATTTTAAAAATACATAAACTACATTTGACAAAGAAATAGAAACAATAAAAAAATAGAAATTTTAAATATAAACAATGTAGTGACTGAACTGAAAAACTTAATAGAAAGCTTCAACAGCAGACTTGATCAGCAGAAGAAAAAATCAGTGAGCTTGAAGACAGTATGTTTGAAATTATCCAGTCAGAGGAGCAAAGAGACAAAGGAGTAAAATAGAATAAAGAAAGCCTATGAGAGTAGCAGGATACCATCAGGAGACCTAACATATTCATAATAAAAGTTCAAGAAGGTGAAATGAAAAAGGTTTAGAAAACATATTTAAAGAAATGATGACAAAAATTCTCAAATCTAAAGAAAGTTGCCAATATCCAGGTACAGAAAGAGCAAGGGTGTCCAATCAAACTCAACCCAATGAGGAGTTCTCCAATATTCATAATAATTAAACTATAAAAATTCAAAGATAAAGAAAAAATTATGATAGCTGCAAAAGATTAGAAAAGCATTGTGTACAAAGGAGTTTCAGCACAACTACCAGTGAATTTCCTAGCAGAAATCCTGAAGACCAGGAGAGCACGAGACACTGTATTCCAAGTGGTGAAGATAAAACCAAAACTGCCAACCACGGATTACCATCAAAGCTGTCTTTCAGAAGTAAAGGAGAAATAAACACTTTTCCAGACAAATAAAAACTAAGGGAGTTCATCATCACTAATCCTGCTTATAGGAATTGCTAAAGGGAGCTCTTTAAGCTGAAAAAAAAAAGACCATTAATTAATAACGTAAAACATTTGAAAGTGCAACACTCAATGATATAAATAATAAGAGTTGTTCAGAATATTTTGACTGTAATGATGGTTTGTAAAGTAATGTTATTTCTAGTATGAGGGTTAAAATTCAAATCTATTAACATCAACTATAGCTAAAATAAGTTGTCAAGGGATATATATTAGAAAATAATATAAATTTTGACATCAAATACAGGAAATGTTGGGGGAGGAGTAAAAGTGGAGACAAAAGAAAAATGTTAGTGATTATGTGGAGAAAGGACTCTTACAAGCTGTTGGTAACAACGCAAATTAGCACAATGATTATGCAATGCTGTATGAAGCTTCCTCAAAAAACTGAAAATACAATTACCATATGATCCAACAGTTCTACTTTTGGATATTTATTCAAAATATTTGAAATCCTTATGAAGAGATGTCTATACTACATGCTCATTGCAGCATTATTTAAAGTAAGTTATAAGACCAATCAAAAAATGTTTATTAAATGACAAATGGATAAACAATTTGTGGCATATGTGTGTACACACAGACACACAGACACACACACATACACACACACACACACACAATAGAATACCAAGAATACTATTCAGCCTTAATAAAGAAAATTCTGTCATCCAATAACATGGATGAACATGGAGGACACTGCAGTAACAGTAAGTGAATTAAGCCGGGGATAGAAAGACAAATGCCACACAATCTCACTTGTAAGTGGAATCTAAAGCAATTAAGCTCATAGAAACAGAGAATAGAATGGTGGTTACCAGAGGCTAGGTAGTGGGGACTATAGGGGAATGTTAGCCAAAGCATACAGGGGAATGAATATTTTTAAAGTATCTATTGCGTGGTATAATGAATATAGTTAATAATAGTGTATTATACATTTCAAAATTTCTAAGAGTATATTTTACATGTTCTCACCACAAAAGAGAGAGGTATTTGAGGTGGTGGATACATTAATTCACCTGATTTAATTATTCCACATTGTGCTTATAACATCACTTTGTATCCCATAAGTATAAGAAACTATAATTTGTAAATTTACAATAAAATTTAAAAGAGAATCTATAATTTAGTGAATATTTTCTTTTTTTTTTCATTTTACATCACAGCTTTGGAGTACACATAGAGTTCAATTAGAAAATTTGCTTTTGAGACAGTCTTTCACTCTGTGGCCCAGGCTGGAGTGTGGTGGCACAATCTTAGCTCACTGCAGCCTCTCCATCCTAGGCTCAAGCGATCCTCCCACTTCAGCCTCTGGAGTAGCTGAAAGTACAGGCATGTATCACCATACCTGGCTAACTGTTTTGATGTTTAGTAGAGGTGAATTCTCACTATGTTGCCCAGGTTGGTCTTGAATTCCTGAGCTCAAGTGATCCTCCCACCTTGGCCTCTCAAAGCGCCTATATTATAGGTGTGAGCCACTGTGCATGGCCTATTTGCAATTTTATTATTTAAGTAGTATGGAACCTGGCATTGTCACACATACAAGGCCAATTGACTTGACTAGGAAGCTTCAAAATAGTCTTGTTGGATTCCAGGGAAGAACTCTAAAAAAAGTAATTGAGATTATGTGATACAACAGTAACAAAACCAGATTAAATTCATAGACAATTTTCAAATCAGTGACTCTTCCAAGATTATTTTAATGTTAAGTCTACAAGTAAACATTTTAAACCATATATTAATGTACATGTTACAGAAAAAATGCAAGAAACTTAACAGTTTTACTTAAGGTATAGATAATAATATAAAAACTGTATCTTGATATTTAATTCAGACCTCAAAAGTACAAATCAGTAAATTTTTTTTTATTTATAAAGGTTTATGTTACACATGTAGAATATATTGATTTTTTTTTAAAAAAGCAGAATGTGGAACCGATGACTTTTTTCAGTTTTACTGAACTTTAATAAAAATTTGTATTTAAAATTTGTCTCCAGATTTTTTATTTTAAAAGTGTTATTTCAGCCAAAACATTCCATAACTATCTGAAGAATCCCTAAATGCTACAGAACAATCTGGCACTCAAAAAATTAAACTGAAGCGAACAAAGAAGAAGATGATTTATATACCATTTATAAGTTAATTAGACTTTTTATAAATCACAAGACCTATAATATAAATAGCACTCATAAATCAACAATAAAAACTAAGTAAATTCATTTTTCATTTTGTACCACAGCTTTGGAGTATACATAAAATTAAATTAGAATATTTGCTGTTGATAAAATATAATGTGCCTATATGTATTTTAAATGTGTTATATTTACACATTCTCCCACCATCTCAATAGTTATGTTTTATAAGATTCATTTTAGCACATTTGTTACCATACCCAGGCCATGAATCCCTGAAAAGTTGCAAAGAAACTAGAAGTGGCCCTTGAATGCACTCACATTCAGTTCTCTATATACGGAGAATATTAGTTTTCAGAAATATTGGCTATATAAAAGGAAGAGAGATTTAAAAGGCATACTGAAGTCACTGTAGAATTTTTAAAATATGTATTTTCTTCAATTAACAAATATTGAGTGCATAATTAATTGCTACTAAGTTGATTTGCAAAATTTTAAAAGATTTTCTACACTCAAAAGAGCTGAAGACCAATGTTTTACAATTCAAAAAATTCACTAAATATTAGAAATATGTGACATGTGAAAAGTTAAAATAACAACAGTTTCATCTAAGAAAATTTTGGTACTGACTCTGAAAATATTGAATTCTGGCAGACAAAGTGATATGGTTTGGCTGCATCCCCACACAAATCTCATCTTGAATTGTAGCTCCCATAATCCTCATGTGTCATGGGAGATACCTGGTACTAGGTAATTGAATCATGAGGGTAGGTTTTTCCCGTGCTATTCTCATGACAGTGAATAAGTCTCAAGAGATTAGAGGGTTTCTTCACATGCTCTCTTGCCTGCCACTGTGTAAGACATGTCTTTGCTCCTCCTTCACCTACCACCATGATTGTGAGGTCTCCACAGGCATGTGGAACTGTCAATCCATTAAACTTTTTATTTATAAATTACCCAGTCTTGGATATTTCTTTATTAGCAATATGCGAACAGACTAATACAAAAGGAAATATAGAAAATATTTAAATTACTTCAAGATACATATGCAAGATCCTATTTTCACTTTAAAAATGAGACCTCTACTTGTTTATTGATTCTGGATGAGAAAATAATTAGTGTGGACAATTTTAATTAACAGAATATTTTCTTCTGTGCTGTGTAATATAGAAATTGTGTAAGGGGAATTTGTTATGATTCCCATATAGTAACCTTCTTGCTAAACTGATTATTAATTTGCTAGTTTTTAATTTCTAATTTTCAATTAATATTGATATATCTTATTAACAGAATGAAAGACAAAACCCACAATCACTTCAACAGATGCTAAAAAAGCATTTGCAAAAATTCGATATTCTTTTATGATAAAAACTCTCAAAATATTGAGTATAGAAGAAACATACCTCAATATGATAAAACCTGAGTATAGAAGAAACGTAACTCCATGTAATAAAAACCACATATATAAACCCACAACTAGTATCATACTGAATGGGAGAAAATGGAAAACCTTTTCTCTAATTCACCGTGTTTTTATAAATCGTAAATATCCCCTCATTATTGTTACTAAGCATAGATATCACTGTCCTATAAAGTATTGCCTTTTGGTATGCTAAATTGAAGCCTAATGGCATGATAGAGTTTATGCATCTCCTCAAATCCTGAGCTCACTTTTTAGTGGTCATTTACTGGCCTATAGAACCTACTTCATAAACTTACCCTCACTATACAAATTTCCATAACAAGAAAATGCAACATATACTTTATATATTACATTTTATCCTGCCCAGCAAACACGCAGTTCTTATGTATAAATGTTAGGGTTGAAAGGACTTTCTGTTTGCCTTGTCTTACCTGCTCTTGCCAAAGCTTCAGCCAAGACGGTTTTCAAAAGTACTTGCTTTATTCATTTTTGGAAGGTACAAGAAAGTTTAATATGTTTGAATTATATTTCCTGGATTAATAAAAGTTTGATTTTTTTTCTTTTTATTTTTGTGTGAGTTGGTAAAAAAATATGTTGAAAGTTTGCACAACACTGAGCAATGTAAAAGGTTTTTCTTTTAAATGAGTTTACTTCAAGATGGGAAAACCAAAGTTCCGGATTTTCCTGATATTAAGAAAAATGCATAGTAAGGACTGCAGGTGTCAGTGGGCCTTTGCACTAAAATACTTGCTTCCTGCCAAAGGCTTTGTTAAAATTTCAAATGCCTCAGTAAAAAAGCCTATGTTTGCTTTCTATGAAAATACGTTTAAACATTACATAGGTCTTAATAAGTTAAATGTAATAATAGAGTAAAACCTAAAAATAGGCAGAATGTATTCAGACTGTAGTCAAAGAACAAATTGAAAATACATGACAATGTAAAGAAGCAATATGAAATTTAAGACCTGTAAATTTACACCTTATAATAAAGATGGACAAAGTAAAAGAGCAGCAGAATTCAATGATATTAGAGGAAGAGCTACTTTCATTAAAATCCATTTGATGCAATCATCTGTAGCTTTACACTGTTTCTCAATTTACTTTAGTCAATGCATTATTTTGATGAGTATGAAACCACATTCCCTCATTTAATCATATTTAACAATTGCAAATAAATAGTATACAGAAAAAATTAAAACTATAAAAGATTGAATATATGTTTTTTCAAATTTATTTACCCATGACCTATATCATTTATTTCACATACATGCAAAAGACCATAAATCAAATATAACAAAATAAATGTCAACAGAATGGAAATGCGGTAAGCTAAAAGGAATAAGCATTTTAATTTGTTCTTTTTAAAATGCAATTTGTTGTGCACGTATGAACTGTCAAAAGCCTTTGATCTTTTCTATTCGAGTCCTCTAGGATTACGTATATATCTGGACATGACCCACTTGAAAAAACCCATTAGGCAATAGGTCTACACATAGCGAAGAACCTTCTTAAAGTAACATATCTAGGAATTGGTAGCTGTAGGGTTCACAAGAATTCCTTCCAGCTTTGTTCAGATTTGTAAATCTCAAGTTGTATGCTGCAGAGACTGCAAGGCAATTAATCAAAGAAATGAGACTTTACTGAATGAACTTTGGCTTGCCTTCTAAGTGACATTTTATAATTAACAGTTTTTTTTTCATAATGCCTACTGTAAGTATTGGTGATATTGATATTTCCACGGACTCAACAGCCTATCACCCTCTGCTAGGTACAACCTAAATTAATGTAAAATTTCATTTTTCCTTGAAGTGATTACACAATGGTATGTTGGCAAATCCTAAACAATCAGATCTCTTGGATTTTACTTTTGCTTAAAAGCTCTGTTATATAGCATTTCCTGATTTTCATGTAGTAAATATTCCCACAATGGCTGATTTAGAGCTATCAATGTAACGTCACTAAATATGCAATGGGAAAGCCAGTGTGAACCAGCTTTACCACACCACTATAACATAAGGTTTATCTTTCATCCTTCTGGTAATTATCATCTTGAAGCAACTTTATTTGTCAGTTATTAATATTTGGTTCTGGGGAAAGGTAAGTAGAGCTTCACACAATAAGAATCATTAATACTAACTCAGAATATCTCATCTCGAAAATTGATGTGCAGAGTATATCTGCAAAATATTTTAATAAGATGATGTGAATATTTCTAATACTTTTATAATTAGAATTGTTTGTTTTTGAAACTAATGCAGATACATAATCCAATGCAGAGTTTAAGGCCAGATATTGTGTATTAAATTATTCCAATAATTTTTTATAAAATATAAGAACAAATTATATTCATCACAACCACAGTCAAATACTATTGGAAATGTGATTTTCCTGAAACTAGTATTCCTGCTTTAAAAATCTCTCTGGTCTAGTGATAATCTCTGTTATGCACTGTAACTAATACTTAAAACATACTTTCACAATGATTTCAAATCCCTAAAATAGAATCAATAGATGTATTTGCAAATAAAGTAAATTGTTTCCAGTTTGTCAACATGATACTAATGTTTCAAATTTTTATATTATTCATGCCTTATAAACTAGAATGGTTTACAAAAAGAAAGTTTTGGTTCTAGTAGAAAAGCAACAGAAATTATTAAAGTAAGTAATATGAAGACACAATTTTAAGATTCTAGAGAAAAAATGCAGGGAAAGTATCACCATAAAGCTTTATAAGTAAGTCTGTATTTTCATCCATTTTAATTCAATTTATAAATCTCACATTTCCATGTTTCCTAGGTGTCTTAAAATGTGCTTACCAAGCCAGAATGTGTATCTAGGTCTTTTACAACGTACCACTACAGCTCTACTAATATAATCGAAACCTTTTAAAGGTTGCCTAAATTTCAGTCAAACAAAATTTATTTTTGCAAATGATAACACTGAAGTATATAGAAGTATATGTTAAAACTTATTTTAATTAGAATTGAGGACAGTAGCTGGTTTTGTAATTTTGACACGAATAGCATGCAAAGAAAAAATTACTACTAGAAAAGTTTTCAATTGATTTTCTGCCTAGATATGCAGTTTTCTTGTACTGTTTTAAAATATATAGATTATGTCCAAAACAAAATTTAAAACTGTATGAGAATGCTTATAATGTTATGTGCTTTGTTAGTTGTAGCAATTGCTTCAATAATATTTTCTTGCAATAACAATTTACAAAATTATGGGAGTTTTACAAACTTAATGTTCCCAAATGTCTACGACCTCACTCCCTTTAATTATGTTTTACACAGACATTCTCTAGCTCATTCTTTCATGCAGATTTTAGGCAACAAGAAGCAAATATGTGAACTTTTTTAAAAAAATAATACTTTTGTAATAATTCTATTCAAGACTTTTCAAGATTTATTATAAATTGTAAAACCGCGGGTCAAACAATCAAATGAAGGCATTTTTGCTCCACAATCTATTTAAATGAAGGCATTTTTGCTCCACAGCCTATTTCCAATTTCAGAGAAAAAAAATAAAAGATTCTAAAAATTACCTACTCTTTTCAAAGAAAAAAATGGATGCAACTAAAACTCAATAACCTTATAGGGCACCTGACCACTAATGTGAAGTTTGAATGACCAAAAGGTACTGGCTTCCAAAGTAAACCATTTATTGACATGATATTACAGATAATAAACCCTCATAACACCTGTAGACCATGACAACTGCCCGTGTCTCCACCAGAACATGATGCATGCACACTTACACACATACACCACACCTGTACACAATACACTTTGCTTCACTCAAATGTAACAATCCCAGAGGAATTCACACCTGACTGAGGCTAAAAAAATTTCTATATTAGAAAAAAAGAAAATAAAAGAGAGAGGCAGAGAAGAGCATAAGCAAAACTCAGGTGAAGAAAATATAATAAAAGTAATTAATCAATGAAATCATGACTATTTTAGAAAAAAAATGTAGTTTATTTTAGTATCAAAGAAAATTGCAGACACTGTGACTTCTCCCTTAAGACCAAAAAAAGGAGGGGTACAAAAATGAAATACAATGGTTCAGGGAAGAGATTACAATATAGCAAGTAGAGAAGATATAGTTGATTTCACTCAGGATAGATGAAATAAAAGAAATTGTAGAGAATAAAATTACTTTATAAAAATGACTAAAATTAGAAGCACAGAAGCTGAGCTTGTGAAAACCTGGGCAACAAAACAAAACAAAATTACGAAAAAAGATTGAATGAGTTGATAAAAGATGATAGATAAGACAGAGAAAAGAAGTTTAATATACGTATATACTGGTGTTCTATTTTAAAAAGAATATTGTATATTTTTAAAGTGTACACATGATATTTTAATAGACATACACATAGTGAAATGATTCATTACAGTCAAGCAAATTAAGATATCAATCACCTTCCACAGTTACCGTGTGTGTGCATGTGTGTGTGTGTGTGTGTGTGAGATGTATGGTGAGAGCACCCAAAATCTACTCTCTTGGTAAATTTTCAATATACAATACAGTATTACTAACTATAGCCTGCATCTCTACATTGGAGCTCCAGACTTCTTCATCCTACATAACTACAAGTTTGTACTTTTTGACCCATATATCCACATTTCCTCTCCCTCTTCTCCTCTGTAACATTCTATTCTGTTTCTTTGTATTCTACTTTTCTTAGGTTCTACATATAAATGATATCATGCAGTGTTTTTCTTTCAGTGTCTACTTTATATCACTTAAGAAAACATCCTCCAAATTTATCCATGTTGTTGCAAATGGCTGTTTCTCCCTTTTTTAACGCAGAATAATACTCCATTTGGTGTATGTGCATGTGTGTATGTATATATGTATATGTACATCTATGTATATATAGGTATATATGTATAAATATATGCATATAAATATATATTTATGCTAAAATTTATCCACTCAGGGCTGGTGTGGTGGCTCATGACTGTAATCCAAGCACTTTGGGAGGCCCAGGTGGGTGGATCACTTGAGCTCAGGAGTTCAAGACCAGCCTGGGCAACATCATAGGGAGAGGCTGTCTTTACAAAAAATACAAAAAAAAAGAAATAGCTGGCTGTAGTGATGCATGCCTATAGTCCCAGCTCCTTGGGGGGCTGAGATGGAAGGATAGCTTGAACCCCACAGCGAAGGTGGCTGTGAGCCGGAGATCGGCCACTGCACTCCAGCCTGGGTGACAGAGTGAGAGGGAGGCCCTGTCTCAAAAAAAAAAAAATCTATCAGTGGACACAGATTGTTTCCATATTTTGGCCATTATGATAATGCTGCAAAGAGCAGGGGAACATAAATATCTCTATGAGGTGCTGGTTTATTTTTTTCAGGGGATGGTTGGTCATTTGGCGGCTCAAATTTAATTTTGGAAGGAACCTCTATACTCTTTCCATAATGGCTTTACCAATTTACATTCCCCTCAACAGGGTACAGAGAT
The DNA here is from genome assembly GCF_028885655.2 of Pongo abelii. Lineage (NCBI taxonomy): Eukaryota > Metazoa > Chordata > Mammalia > Primates > Hominidae > Pongo > Pongo abelii. Next base: position 193,129,984 of record NC_071988.2, read on the forward strand.
TCTCTTTTCTTCACACGTTGGCCAGTTTCTCAAAATGCACCTCAAAAATTTGGAATGTTAGATGTGTGTTTCAGTGCCTCCTATCCTTGGGGAGAATCTGAGAGCTGGGGTTTATCTGATATTCATTCTGCACTAAGCCTGGGAGAGAATCTGTGGCAAATCCTTTCACTCTGGTGCAGACTGCACCCTCTGAGCCTGGGGAGATGGCCGATGGAAATGCGCTCATTTAGAAACCACTTCTTTGTTGTCTGCATTCTGGGGAGATTCATGGAGGCAGAGTCCCATCATCAGAATAAGGTGACTTAGGAACTGGCTCTTGGATGGGAACTATTAAAGTTGAGGTGCCTGATGCATGCAAAAACTCTTTTCAAGAAGAATCTGCAATCCTGCTTTTATTACTGTAGGAAGCTAGGGGGGAGAAAGCACCCAATGTGCCCACATACTACCTATTCGGGCTCCTGGAGCTCACTGTATACCTGTCCTATCTGTTCCAGATGCAGGCTCATTAGAAGCCCAGTCCTCAGGCAGCAGCTGGGAAAGTATGCTGACAAACCCATTTTAGGGAGAACCTGAGAGCTGGGTATTCTATCTCGTTCTCTCTGCACTGATCCTAGGGTAGAGCCGCTGGAGGTGCACATGCACCCACTTAAAACCACCTCTTGTGGGTGATCTTTTCCACTCTTAGAGTTAGGTGATTAAGAGACATACTCGCAGTGGAGGGGAACTGCAAAACTTGGGATGCTCTATCTATGGTGCAATCCCTTCACTGGTCCGGGAGAAGCTGGGACTTTGAGAATTCCTTCCCATTGCAATGTGCTGTGGTTGGGGTGGGGGTGGTGCCTCAGCTTTTCAAGCCCTTTTTGGCATGGATAGTTTCTCAGTTGCCCAGTGTGTGGAAGTCTCTCAACTGGATTCTGGCTTTCTCTCCGAGGTATATGATGTATGTGTAGATGTTTATTTTCTGTGTTTCTGGGAGGAAAAGTCAGGAGCCTCCTGTTTTGTCATCTTACTGATGCCACTATCTGCTGGTGTTTCCGAAAAAGAGACTTAAACAAAAGAAACCATAGGCAAATAAGCTATGCTAAGATAAATGCAGACATTTTCCTGAAATAAAGAAAAAAATGTAAGCCTGTAAATTAACACTGTGTAGTATTAGGAAAAAAATTGATTTAAAAAATAACACCAAAGCTTATCCTCATGACATTACTAAACTTTTTGGCTAAAGAATGTTTTTAGAACAGTCAAACATGAAAAGCAAATAATCTATGAAGGTTGGATATGAACTTCTTTAGAGCAACCTACAATAACAAGCTGTATGGAGCAATGCGTATGGGGGTACATAAAACATAAAATGTGGCGGTTGGAGATGTTTTTCAGTGTGAAGGTAATAGACTAACGTTTTCAAACATACGTGCAGTCAAGGAGTAGAAATCACATGCAACTTCCCAGACCAAACTATTTGATGGTGAAAGTCAGAGACAACTATGATTTGAATCAAGCTATAGTTCCCTGAAATACAAAAGTTAAACGATGAACACTACATTAATTAATACATAAAACTAAGTTACACTGATGGGGGGATGTATAGTAGCATAAGAGAATATAACATTCATAAAACTCGACATGGTAAAGTTTATAATCTAACAAAATACAGGAGATGTGGGGAAAATGAAGTGGGAGCATGTATAGTTGTGTTTTTGTTTATTGCTTTAAAAAATCAGGAGTCAGAACCTAAAATTGAAACATAAACTTAACAAGAAACACAACTTGCAACCACTTTTAACTCCACCACCATGTACATGTATGCTCATGTGCACGCACACACACAAAAGCACATGTACAAACACACACGTTCTGATTTTATGGAGTTATATCCCTTTTCCACTGCTTTACTGAGGCATAATAAACAAATAAAAATGTATATATTCAAAGTATACAACATGATTGTATATGTGTGTGTATATATGTATGTGTGTGTGTATATATACACACACATTGTGAAATGATTACCAAAATCAAGTAAATTAACACACCATTACCTCATATAGTTACCATTTTGTGTGTGTGTATGCAGTGAGAACAGTTAAGTTCTATTCTCTCAGCAAATTTTATGTATGCAATGCGGTGTTATTAACTATAGTCACCACGCTGTGGTGGATTAGATCCACAGTGCTTATTCATTTTATGGCTGAAAGTTTATACCCCTTAACCAACATATCTGCGTTTCCCCCAACCCCAGTCCCTGGTAATCACTGTTCAACTCTCTGTTTCTGAGTTTGACTTTTTTAGATTCCATATATGAGTGAGCTCATACTGCATTTTTCATTCTGTTTCTGGCTTATTTTACTTAGTACAATGTCTTCCAGGTTTATTCCTATTGTCACAAACAGCAAGATTTTGTTCTGAATTGTCTAAATAATATTTTGTTTTATCATTATATGTATGCAACATGTTGTAATCCATACATTTGTTGACAGATACTTAGATTGTTTCCATATCTTGGTTATTGTGAAAAATGCAACAGTGAATATGGAGATGCAGATATCTCTGGGAGAAACCAATTTCAATTACTTTGCGTGCATCCCCAGAAGTGGAATTGCTAGATCATCTGGTAGTTCTATTTTTAATTTTAAAATAAACCTCCATGCCATTTTCCATGATGGCTGTACCATTGCGATCAACAGTGAGCAAGAGTTGCATTTTTCCACATCATCATTAACTTACCTCTTGTCTTTTTGAGAAGAACTAGCCTAGCAGACACGAGGTAATAACTTTTTCGAGTTTTGATTTCTATTTTCCTGATGATTTGTGATGTTGGGTACCTTTTGATTTACCAGTTGACCGTTATATTTCTTCTTTGGAAAAATTTCTTTTCAAGTCCTTTGCCTATTTTTAAAGTCAGATGATTTATTTTATTGTTATTTAGTTATATGAATTTCTTATATATTTTTTATATTAATCCCTTAACAAATACATAACTTGCAAATATTTTCTCTAATTTCATAGATGGTCTCTTCACTCTGTTTATTGTTTTGTTGTTTGTTTGTTTTTGCGTGCAGAAATTTTTTAGTTTGATGTACTACTTGTTTGTCTTTGCTTTTGTTACCTGTAATTTTCAGGTCATATTTTAAAAATAATTGCCAAAACCAATGTCAAGGAGTTTTTTCCTTATGGTTTTGATTAGGAATTTTATACTTTCAGGTCTCACATATAAGTTTATTTTTAGTTAATTTTTGTGTATGGTATATGATAAGATTCAGTTTTATTCACTGGAATGTGGATAACCACTATTGCCAACACTATCAATTAACAATACTATACTTTTCCCCATTATGTTCTCTTTATGCCATTGTCAAAGATTAGTCAACTATACACTTACGGGTTTATTTCTCTTTTCTTTATTCTCTTACATTGTTCTATGTGTTTGTTTTTTATGCTAGTACTATACTGTTTTTAATAGTATAGCTTTGTAATATAGCTTGAAAGCAGGAAATGTGATGTCTGCAGCTGTGATCTTTCTCAAGATTGCTGTAACTATTTGAAATCTTTTGTAATTCTGTATAAATTTTAGGATTGTTTTTCTTTTTCTGTGAAAAATGTCAGTGGGATTTTGATAGTGATTGCACTGAACTGTTAGATCATTTTGGGTAGTATGGACATTTAAACAATAGTAATTCTTCCAATCCAAGAACATAAGACATCTTTCCATTTATTTCTATCTCCTTCAAATTCTTTTATAGATTTTAATGTAAAAATCTTTCTGCTCTTTGGTTAAATTTGTTCATAAGTATTTCATTTTTATTTGTGGTAGTTTAAGTGAGATTCGTTTTCTTTTTTAAATTTATTTCAGTTGGTTTGGGGGGAACAGGTGGTGTTTGGTTCTATGTTCTTTAGTGGTGGTTTCTGAGATTTTGGTGCACCCATCACCCAAGCAGTGTACATTGTACCCAATGTATAAACTTGCATCCCTCACCTGCCTCCCACCCTTTCCCCGAGTCCCCAAAGTCCATTGTATTATTCTTATGCCATTGCATTCTCATAGCTTAACTCTCACTTATGAGTGAGAATATAAGCTCTTTGGTTTTCCATTTCTGAGTTAATACACTTAGAATAATGGTCTTCAATTCCATCCAAGTTGCTGCAGATGCCATTATTTTGTTCCTTTTTAAGGCTTATCAGTAGTCTATGGTGTGTGTGTGTGTATATATATACATATATATATGTATATATATGTATATATATGTATATATATACATATATATATGTATATATATATACACATTATATATATTCAGGTAATATATATTATATATATATCACATTTTCTTTATCCACTCATTGATTGATGGTTCTATATTTTATCTACTCATTGATTGATGGTTCTATATTGGGCTGATTCTATATTTTTGCAATAGTGAATTGTGCTGCTATAAACATGCATGTGCAAGTATCTTTTTTGTATAATGACTTATTTTCCTCTGGATACATACTAAGTAGTGGGACTGCTGGATCAAATGGTAGATTTACTTTTAGCACTTTAAGGAATATCCACACTGTTTTTTATAGTGGTAGTTGTACTAGTTTACATTTCCACCAACAGTTCAAAAGTGCTCCATTTTTACCGCTTCAACCAACATCTATTATTTTTTGATTTTTTTTATTATGACCATTCTTGTAGGAGTGAGATGCTATCACATTGTGATTTCAATTTGCATTTCCCTTATAATTAGTGATGTTGAGCATTTTTTCATATGTTTGTTGGACATTTGTATATCTTCTTTTGAGAATTGTCTATTCATGTCCTTAGCCCACTTTTTAATAGGATTGTTTGTTTTGTTTTCTTGCTGATTTGTTTAAGTTCCTTGTAGCTTTTGGATATTAGTCCTTGTTGGATTTATAGATTGCGAAAATTTTCTCCCACTGTGTGGCTTGTCTGTTTACTTTGCTGATTATTTCTTTTGTTGTGCTGAAGGTTTTTAGTTTAATTATGTCCCATCTATTTATCTTTGTTTTTTGTTGTGTTTGCTTTTGGGATCTTGGTCATGAAGTCTTTGCCTAAGCCAATGTCTAGAAGGGTTTTTCCAATGTTACCTTCTAAAATTTTTATGGTTTCAGGTCTTAGATTTAAGTCTTTGATCTACTTTGGTTGATTTTTGTATCAGGTGAGAGATGAAGATTGAGTTTCATTCTTCTACATGTGGCTTGCACATTATCCCGGGACAATTTGTCTAATAGAGTGTCCATTCCCCACTTTATGTTTTTGTTTGCTTTGTGAAAGATCAGTTGACTGTAAGTATTTGGCTTTATTTCTGGGTTGTCTATTCTTTTCCATTGGTCTTTACACCAGTTTTTGTGCCAGCACCATGCTGTTCTGCTGACTATGCCCTTATATTATAGTTGGAAGTTGGGTAGTGTGGTGCCTCAAGATTTGTTGTTTTTACTTAGTCTTGATTTTCTTTTCTTTTCTTTTTTTTTTTTTTTTTTTTTGAGATGGAGTCTTACACTGTCACCTAAGCTGGAGTACAATGGTGCAATCTCAGCTCACTGCAACCTCCACCTCCCAGGTTCACGTGATTCTCCTGCCGCAGCCTCCTGAGTAGCTGGGATTACAGGTTCACACCACCACACCCAGCTAATTTTTTGTATTTTTGGTAGAGAAGGGGTTTCACTATGTTGGCCAGACTGGTCTCAAACTCCTGACCTCATGATCAGCCTTCCTCAGGCTCCCAAAGTGCTGGGATTACAGGTGTGAGTCACCATGCCTATCTTGCTTTAGCCATACAAATGATCATTCAAGGCTACTATGAACATCTTTACACACACAAACTAGAAAACCTGGAGGAGATGGAAAAATTCCTGAAAATATACAACACTTGTAGATTAAACCAGGAAGAAATAGAAACTCTGAGCAAACCAATAATAAGTAGTGATATTGAAATGGTAATTTAAAAGTTATCAACAGGCCAGGCCTGGTGTGCTCACACCTGTAATCCCTGTACTTTGGGAGGCTGAGGTGGGCAGATCATGAGTTCAGGAGTTTAAGACCAGCCTGACCAATATGGCAAAACCCCATCTCTACTAAAAATACAAAAATTAGCTGGGCTTGGTGGTGTGCACCTGTAGTCCCAGCCTGAGGCTTCCCACTTAAACCCAGGAAGTGGAAGTTTCAGTGAGCCAAGATCATGCCACTGTACTCCAGCCTGGGTGACAGAGTGAGACTCCATCTGGGAAAAAAAAAAAAAAAGTTAATAACAGAAAAAACCTCCAGGACCAAAAGGATTCACAGCTGAATTTTACCAGACTTTCAAATTAGAATTTGTACTTTTTCTATTGACACTACTGCAAAAGATAGAAAAAGAGGGAATCCTCCCTAAATCATTTTATGAAGTGGGTATCACCAAAATGCCAAAATCAGGAAAGGACATAACAAAAATATAAAACTACAGGCCAATATCCCTGATAAACATAGATGCAAACCTCCTCAACAAAATAATAGCTAACTGAATCCAATAGTATATCAAAACGATAATCCACAATGATCAGTGGGTTTCACGTAAGAGAGTCAGGGTTGGTTTTATATCCACAAGTCAATAAATGTTATACACCACATAAACAGAATTAAAAACAAAAACCATATGGTCATCTCAATAGACTCAGAAAAAGCATTTGACAAAATCCAGTATCCCTTTATGATTAAAACCCTCAGCAAAATCGACATAAAAGGGACATACCTTAAGGTAATGAAAGCCATCTATGACAAACCCACAGACAACATTATACTGAATGGGGAAAAGTTGAAAGCATTTCCCCTGAGAACTGGAGCAAGACAAGAATGTCCACTTTTGCCATTTCTACTCAACGTAGTACTGGAAGTCCTAGCCAGAGAAATCAGACACGAGAAAGAAATAAAGGGCATCCTGATCAGTAAAGAGGAAGTCAAACTGTTGCCATTTGCTGATGACATGATCATACACCTAGAAAACCCCAAAGGCTCATCCAAAAAGCTCCTAGAACTGGGAAATTAATTCAGCAAAGTTTCAGGATATAAAATTAATGCACACAAATCAGTAGCCCTGCTATAAACCAACACCTCCAGTTGTTGGGTAGAATGTTCTGTAAATATCTGTTTAGTCCACTTGTTCTAGGGTATAGTTTAAATTCATTGTTTCTTTATTGGTTTTCTGTCTTGATGACCTGTCTAGTGCTATCAGTGGAGTATTGAAGCTCTCCACTCTTATTGAGTTGCTCTATCTCATTTCTTAGGTCTAGTAGCAATTGTTTTACAAATTTGGGAGCTCCACTGTTAGGTACATATATATTTAGGGCTGTCAAATTTTTCAGTTGGACTATACCTTTTATTATTTATTTATTTATTTGAGACAGAGTCTCACTTTGTCATGAAGGCTGGAGTGCAGTGGCACTATCTCAGCTCACTGCAACCTCCACGTCCCAGTTTAAGAGATTCTACTGCTTCAGCCTCCCTAGTAGCTGTGAGTACAGGCGCCTGCCACCACGCCCAGCTAATTTTTGTATTTTTAGTAGAGACAGGGTTTCACCATGTTGGCCAGGCTGGTCTCGAACTCCTGACCTCAGGTGATCCACCTGCCCTGTCCTCCCAAAGTGCTGGGATTACAGGCATGGGCCACCACACCTGGCCTAGACCTTTTATTATCATACAGTATCCCTCTTTGCCTTTTTAAACTGTTGTTGGTTTAAAGTTTGTTTTGTGTGATATAAGAATAGCTACTCCTGCTCAGTTTTGGTGTCCATTTGCATAGAATATCTTTTTCCGCTCTTTTATCTTAAGTTTATGTGGGATTTTATGTGTCAGGTGAGTCTCTTGAAGACAGCAGATACTTGGTTGGTGAATTTTAATCCATTCTGCCACTCTGTATCTTTTAACTGGAGCATTTAGGTCATTTACGTTCAACATTAGTATTGAGATATGAGGTGCTATTCTATTCATCTTGCTATTTGTTGCCTGAATAGCTTGTTTTTTTTTTCTTTCATTGTGTTGTTGTTTTATAGGTCCAGTGAGAGTTATGCTTTAAGGAGATTCTATTTTGGAGTATTTTGAGGATTTGTTTCAAGATTTAGAGCTCCTTTTAGCAGTTCTTGTAGTGCTGGCTTGGTAGTGGTGAATTCTCTCAGCATTTGTTTTGTCTGAAAAAGACTGTCTTTCCTTCTAACCTTCATATGAAGGTTAGCTTTGCTAGATACACAATTCTTGATTGATAATTGTTTTGTTTAAGGAGGCTACAGATAGGGCCCCTATCCCTTCTAGCTTGTAGGGTTTCTGCTGAGAAATCTACTGTTAATCTGATAAGTTTTCCTCCATAGGTTACCTGATGCTTCTGCCTCACAGCTCTTAAGATTCTTTCCTTCATCTTGACTTTAGATAACGTGATGACTATGTGCTTAGGTAATGATCTTTTTGTGATGAATTTCCCAGGTGTTCTTTCAGCTTCTTGTATTTGGATGTCTAGATCTCTAGCAAGGCCAGGGAAGTTTTCCTCAAATAATCCCTCAAATATGTTTTTCAAACTTTTAGATTTCTTTTCTTCCTCAGGAACACCAATAATTTTTAGGTTTGGTCATTTAACATAATCCCAAATTTCTTGGAGGCTTTTTTCATTTTTCTAAATTTGTTTTTGTCTTTGTGGGTTTGAACTAATGCAAAACCTTGTCTTCAAGCTCTGAAGTTCTTCTACTTGTTCAATTCTATTGCTGAGACTTTCAGTGCATTTTGCAATTCTCTAAGTGTGTTGTTTATTCCCAGACATTGTTTTTTATTTATGCTATCAATTTCACTAGAGTTTTTTCTATTCATACCTCGTATAATTGTTTTGATTTATTTAAGTTGGACTTCACCTTTCTCTGGTGCCCCCTTGACTGGCTTAATAGTTGACCTTCTGAATTATTTTTCTGGGAATTCAGAGATTTTTGTCTTGGTTTGGATCCATTGCTTGTAAGCTAATGTGATCTTTTGGGGGTGTTACAGAACCTTGTTTTGTCATATTACCAAACTTGTTTTTCTGGTTTCTTCCCATTTGGGCAGACTGTGTCAGAAGGAAGGTCTGGGACTCAAGGACTGCTGTTCATGGGGTACTCCCTTGATGTGGTGCTCTACCCTTTCCCCTAGGGATGGGGCTTCCTGAGATCTGAACTGCAGTGATTGTTATTTCTCTTCTGGATCTAGCCACCCAGCAGAGCTACTGGGCTCCAGGCTGGTAATGGGTAGTATCTGCAAAGAGACCTGTGATGTGATCTGTCTTCAGGTCTCTCAGCCATGGATACCAGCACCTGCTTCTGTGGAGGTAACAGGGGAAGTTAAGTGGACTTTGTGAGGGTCCTTGGTTGTATCTTTGTTAAGCACGCTGGTTTTCTGTTGGTTGGCCTCCAGCCAGGAAGTGGCGCTTTCAAGATTATATCAGCTGCTGTTGTATAGGGAGGATACAAGCTTGCCCTAGGGTAAGGTGGGGCCATAGAGCTTCCAAGGGATTATGCCCTTAGTCTTTGGCTACCAGGTTGGGTAAAGAAAGACCATCAGGTGGCCAGGCATGGTGGCTCACGCCTGTAATCCCAGCACTTTGGGAGGCCGAGGCGGGCGGATCACGAGGTCAGGAGATTGAGACCATCCTGGCTAACACAGTGAAACCCCATCTCTACTAAAACAATACAAAAAAATAAAATAAAATAAATAAAAATTAGTCAGGCACGGTGGCGGGAGCCTGTAGTCCCAGCTACTCGTGAGGCTGAGGCAGGAGAATGGCGTGAACCCGCGAGGCGGAGCTTGCAGTGAGCCGAGATCATGCCACTGCACTCCAGCCTGGGTGAGAGAGCGAGACTCCGTCTCAAAACAAAACAAAACAAAAAACAAAAAGAAAGAAAGACCATCAGGTGGTGGCAGAGTTAGGCATGTCTGAGCTCAGATTCTCCTTTGGTGGGGCTTGAGGTGGCTTCTGTAGGGAATGGAGGTGTGGTTTCCATGCCAATGGAGTTATGTTCCTAGGGGTATTGGCTGCCTTTGCTGCATCACACAGGTTGCCAGGGAAGTGGGGGAAAGCAGCCAGTCACAGACCTCCCCCAGCTCCCACTCAGCCCGCAGCCTGAAAGGCTGGTCTCACTCCCACTGAGTGGCTTGCATATGATCTTATATATACTCTCACTCTCACTCCTGGCTTGTATATGATCTTATACAAGTTAGAAAAGCAAGCTGACTCACAGTTTCTTGGCTCTCTCACAGAGCCTGCAGTGGCAGTCCACCTCCTTCAGAGGATCTGTGGATTCTCTTGGCTTTCCTGGTATGTTCCTGCCATAGTTCTTGGAGCAAAAGTTCACATTGTGGGTCTCCAGAGGGTGCTCTGTTTATCCGAATGGGAGCTGAAAGTTAGTGCTGTTTCCTATCTGCTATTTTCCTGGTATTCTTTTTAAATTTCTTTTTTTAGATAGTTTCGTGTTAGTGTATAAAAATGCAACTCATTTTTTGTATGTTGACTTTTTATCCTGCAAGTTTACTGAATTAGTTTATTAGTTCTAACAGTTTTTTTGATGAAGTCTTTTGAGGTTTCTGTATATAAGATCATGTCATCTGCAAATATCAACAATTTCACTTTTTCTTTTCTCACTTGGATGCCTTTTTCTTCCCTTTTGCATAATTTCTCTGAAAGGACTTCCAGTACTATGCTAAGTAAGAGTGATGAATGTGACCACCCTTGTCTTGTTTCTGATATTAAAGAAAAAATTTTCAGCTTTTAATTGTTGAGTTTATAACACTGACTCCGAATTTATGAAATTGACATGCATAACTTTTGTTATGTTGAGGTGTTTCTTCTATTCCTAATTTGTTGAGTTTTACTCATAAAAGGATGTTGAATTTTGTCCAAGACTTTTCTGTGTCTATTGGGATAACCATCTTCTTTTATACTTCATTCTGTTAATGTGATATATCTTGTTTATTGATTGAACCTTCCTAGCATCCTAAGGATAAATTCCATGCGATCATGCTGTATGATCTTCCTAATGGGCTTTTGAATTTAGTTTGCTAGTATGTTGTTGAGGTTTTGCATGCGTGTTTATTAGGCCTATAATTTTTTTTTTTTCCTGTAGTCTCCTTATTTAGCTTTGGTACAACAGTAATTGTATCAAATAAGTTTAAAAGTGTTCCCTCCAAGTCAATTTTTTGGAAGAGTTGGAGAAGAATTGGCTTTAAATGCTTGATAGAATTAATTAGTGAAGCCATCTAGTCCTGAGCTTTTCTTTGTTGGAAAAGTTTTGATTACAGATTTAATATCTTTGTACTTTATTGGCCTGTTCAGACTTTTTATTTTTACATCATTCAATTTTGGAAGATTATATGTTTATAGGAATTTATCCATTTCTTCTAGGCTATCTAATATGTTGGAGTATAATTGTTCATAATAGTATTATTTTATGATCCTTTGTATTTCTGTGGTATCAGTTTTAATGTGTCCTCAGTTACGGTTTTATTGATTTGAGTTGTTTCTAATTTTTTCTTGATTAGCTAGCTAAAAATGTGTCAAATTTGTTTTTCTTTTCTCAAAATCAACTCTCAGTTTTGTTGGTCTTTTCTATTGTCTTTCCAGTCTCTATTTCATTTATTTCTGATTGAAGTTTTCTTATTTCTTCCTCCTGCTACCTTTGGGCTTACTTTGTTCTTCTTTTTCTAGTTCCTTGAGGTGTAACATTAGGGTTTTTATAATTGACATTTTTTTTTCATGCAGGTTTTATTGCTGCAGTTTTACCGCTTTTGCTGTACCCAATAAGCTTTCACATTTTTTTTTAAATTTTCATTTGTTTCAAGATACCTTTTTCTTCACTTTTAATTTCTTCTTTGACCTATTGATTATTCAGGAATATGTTGTTCAATTTGGACATATTTGAAAATCTTCCTCTGTGTATTTATTCCTGATTTCATACTATTGTGGCTGAAAAGGATATGATGATTTTAATGTTCTACAGTCTTTTAAGAGTTAGTTTTTGGCCCAGTGGTTCTATTGTAGTAGTTATATTTTTGTTGTAGAAAAATATTTGTATAAAATTAGGAATTCCTTCATCTTAAATTTTTTAAGTTAAATTCAAGTTAATTTTTAAAGTTATATTCAAGAGTCACGTTTGGAATAGTATTCACCCGATATTACATTATTATTGAGAGAGGCAATGTTTTCAATCTTTAATATCTACTTTTTTAATTTTATTTTTTATGAATCATTTTTAATATGAATCATTTTTACTCTTAGAATGAAAAAATTAGTAATGTTTATTCCTTAAAACCATCTAGCTCAGGTGATTTTGCACATACAAACTACATTTCTTGCTCTCAAGTGTGTACAGAGACAGGGTCAAATAATCAAATAATAAAAATTACACAGAAATATATCTTGTTTTTCTTTAGCTACAAAGAAAGTTATTTTTGAAGACTTTTATTATGGTAAAATAAAGTGTACATCATATTTACCATTTTAATCATTTTTAAGTGTAAAGTTCAGTGGCATTAAGTAATATTCACATTGTTGCTCACCATCACTATTATTTATGCCTACAACTTTTTTGTCATCTTAAACTTAAGCTTTGTCTTCATAAAGCCGTAACTCCTCATTTATTTCCTCCTCTTCACCCCTTGTAACCTCTATTCTACTTTCCGTCTCCATAAATTTGACTTTTCTAGGTACTTCATATAAGTGAAATATGTCTTGCTTATTTCACCTAGTGCATTGTCCACAAGGTTCATTCAAGATGTAGCATATATCTAAATTTCATTCCTTTTAAAGGGTTTATCTATATTCAGTTGTATGCATATATCACTTTTGTTTATCTATTGATGCAGATATCTGTTTTGGTTCTTGCTTTCAATTCTTTTATGGTAAACAATCATCCCTTTGTATCTGTGGGCTCTGCAACTGCGTATTCAACCAACTGCAGATCCAAAATATTTTTTTTTAAATAAAAACAATAAAAATAAACAATACACCAATAAATAATACAAATTAAAAAAATACAGTATAATGATTTATATAGCATTTACATTGTATTAGGTAAAAGTAATCTAGAGATGACTTAATGTATACAGGAGGATGTATATAAATTATATGTACATGTTATGCCATTTCACATAAGGTACTTGAGTATCTACAGATGTTGCTATCCTCAGGGGTTCCTGGAACAAATTCTCTAAGGATATTGAGGGACAACTCTATTTTCAGAAGTGGAATTGCTCCATCCATCATATGGTAATATTATTTAATTTTTTAGGAACTGCCATACAGTTTTCCACAGTAGCTGCACCATTTTACATTTCCCACAGCAATGTACAAGGGGTCCAATTTCTTCTCATTTTCAACATTTGTTATTTTCAGTTTTTGTTTTTTTTTTTAAATGATAATAGCCATTTTAATGGGTGTGAATTGATAGCTCATCTTACTGTAGTTTTGATTTGCATTTTTTTTTTTTTTTTTTGAGACGGAGTCTTGCTCTCTCACCCAGGCTGGAGTGAGTGCAGTGGCTCAATCTCGGCTCACTGCAAACTCCGCCTCCCGGGTTCATGCCATTCTCCGCCTCCCGGGTTCATGCCATTCTCCTGCCTCAGCTTCCCGAGTATCTGGGACTACAGGCACCCGCCACCACGCCTGGCTAATTTTCTGTATTTTTTTTAGTAGAGACGGGGTTTCACCGTGTTAGCCAGGATGGTCTCGATCTCCTGACCTCATGATCTGCCCACCTCGGCCTCCCAAAGTGCTGGGATTACAGGCGTGAGCCACCGCACCCGGCTTGATTTGCATTTTCTTAATGATTAGTGATGCTATCTTTTCCTTTGCCTATTTGGGCATTTGCGTATGTTCTTTGAAGAAACACGTATTCAAATCCTTTGCACATTTAAAAAATTGGATTGTTGGCCGGGCGCAGTGGCTCAGGCCAGTAATCCCAGCACTTTGGGAGGCCGACAGGCGGATCACAAGGTCAAGAGATCGAGACCATCCTGGCTAACATGGTGAAACCCTGTCTCTACTAAAAATACAAAAAATTAGCCTGGCGTGGTGGCGGGCACCTGTAGTCCCAGCTACTCGGGAGGATGAGGCAGGAGAATGGCCTCAACCTGGGAGGTGGAGCTTGCAGTGAGCAGAGATCATGCCACTGCACCTCCAGCCTGGGCGACAGAGCGAGACTCCGTCTCAAAAAATTAAAAAAAAATAAATAAATAAAAATTGGATTGTTTGTTTTTTCTTGTTGATACTTTTGCTATATTTAAAAAAATATATTTGTCCAAGAATCCCTTAAAAATCTTAAAATCTAGTTGTATAATTAACTATATGTTAATATCTAAAGCTAAGTAGAGTAAGAAATTTAAAAGTAGAGATTCACAAAATCCTGTAAGCAAAAAATATGTGATAACTTCTATTTTTTTCCTATGAATGAATTTCTTAATTACCCATTTCTTAGAAATAAGATTTTGTGGAAATGAGTATGGGCTAAAATATGAATGATACTCTTACTGGAATCATTTAAAGCAACAAAATATATATAAATCTAGGCATAAATAAAAGTACCTTTTATGGCTATCAATAGAATTGAAATTCTAACTACCAGTTATATTAGTTCTCAAAGCTCTAAGTTTTTAAATTTCAAGAGTGTTAATCTCTCTTGAAATTTTTTCTGCAATTATGGAATTATTTTCAAGTTACTTATTTTGGATTTATGTGAAATAATTTAACAATAATCTATTCTTCCTGCTTTCAAATAAATTTATATTCTAACATCTAATTTTGTGAGCATATTAGCTGTAAATTCACATGTAAAAAATAAGCCATGTCAAACAATGCAATTTTTACTTCTATTCATCTTTTTTATGAAGGACTTCAATAACAAATATTCACAGTAAAAGTTTTCAGTTAAGTGGTGTAAATGCTTTATATAATGATTATTATTATTTACTTTTTTGACACAAGAGTCTCTCTCTGTTGTTCAGGCTGGAGTGCAGTGTGGCATGATAACGGCTCACTGAAACACCGGCCTCCTGGGCTCAAGCAATCCTCCCACTTCAGCCTCTCGAGTAGCTGGGACTACAGGTGTGTATACCACTCCTGGGTAATTTTTTGTTGTTGTATTTTGTATACACACATTTTTATGCATATATATGTGTATACACACACAATATTTTCATTATATAACATATAAGATATATAAATGTATGTATTTATGTTTGCATATGATGTTTCCCATTAGGTAATTCCATCTTCTTTAAATCACCCTTATTAACAACTGAGAGTTCACCTTGAATATTTATGGGGTTTTTTCTTCGAATTTGTAATTATTCACATATTTTTGGTGTACTGGAGACTTGGAATATTTGGAGGACACTAAACTAAGGTAGGACTGTCTGGATTACTGATCTGAACTCAACAGTGGCGAGTAGGTCACTTGAGATACATGTAGAGTTTGTAAACAA
This sequence comes from Pongo abelii, assembly GCF_028885655.2. Classification (NCBI taxonomy): domain Eukaryota; kingdom Metazoa; phylum Chordata; class Mammalia; order Primates; family Hominidae; genus Pongo; species Pongo abelii. Next base: position 193,145,447 of record NC_071988.2, read on the forward strand.
TGGTTATGCAGGGCATGGACCCTGCCAACCTAAACCAACCTTACTTATACTAAACATCCTCATTTATGGATAGGAAAAGCTAGGTTATTGAAGTTTAGCAATGGTAGAAACTTCTGATTTATTAGCAAATAAATAGTTCATTTTATCATTGCTTTAACATCAAATTGTGCTCGCTGACTTATAGGCAGCCTTAATGTACTGGTTGAATCTGCAGGCTCTTTTCTTGGTAGAACCAGACTCCTCGGCTGTGAACTCTAATTCCAGCAATCATCAGCTGTGTCATTTTAGGTGATACATCTGAACTCTCCATGCCTCCGTTTCCTCGTTTGTAATGGAGGCAGTAAGAATACTTTATACTAACCGTGGTGATTATATCTATATCTATATATAACTTGCTCAGACTGGCAACTGACACATAGTATACACTGTACATATCTGTTAAATAAAAGAATCAACATAAAAATTACAGAAAATGATTTGCTTTTCTTTTTAAACCAAAGCTGTAACATGTTTAACAATTAGCAATTTTTCTTAAGTCTCTAAAACATTACACAAATAAGTAGATAAACTTATTCCTTATGATAACACCATATCAAAATGACATCTGTAGTCTTCTTGTCATTGTTTATTCTCACTTTTAAAATTTGTTGTCATGTAATGAAAAAATAAATTAGAAATCGACTAAAATGGAAGTGATGCTATTTTATTCTGTCTGTCTAAAAAGTGGCTAACACCTTGAGGTATATAAACTGATGATTACTGAAAGCATAATTAATAGTTCTTTGTATTTATAATTTTCAAAATATTGTAAGTTGTAAATTTATAGTGTAGTATTGTAGTGTATTACAGTGTAGTAGGCTGAATAATTTCTCCTTCCCCAAAGATATTCACATCATAATCCTCAGAACTTGTGGCTATGTCAATTTACACAGTAAAAGGGGTTTGCAAATGTGATTAAACTAAGGATGTTGAAATGCGATCTGAATTATCTGGGTGTGTCCTATATAATCAAAATACACATCATCTATCGAAATATATTTCCCACCAACTGTTTATAATTGCTTAAGATGTATTGCCATGGAAAAGACCATTGGTTAATAATATCTATTAATTTATGTGAAAAATTAAAATATCTTCAAGAGTTTATCTTCAAAGACCAATAAGATATGTTCACCTCGTAAAAGCATATAAACAGCCATAAGCCATTAATAATAACTGAATATTATGGTCTTTTAAAAATATGCATTTTCATAAGCACATTACAGTTCTAGGGCTTTTATAGCCATAAAACTTATAATGTATACCTTCTTTAATTCATCACCTTAATCTCAATGTAAAAAATACAGCAAATGCAATTGTTTTTCAGGATTGCCCATAATGTAATAAATGTGAATGTAGTCAAATATATTTCTATATATCATGCAAATAACTAGATAAACTCCTAATAATATTAACACTAATTTTATATTATCATGTACCTACTTATTCTTGAAACATTTTTATTATTATAATTTGTTCTAATCAGAGCCCACAATCCATTTTCACTGAATTTGTTTGATACGTTTATTCGATGATTAATTTTGGGTGTCAACTTAACTGGATTAAGAGACCCTTTGATAGCTGGTAAAATTCTTATCTCTGGGTGTGTCTGTCAGGGTATCTTTAGAGAAGATTGGCCTGTGAGTTGGTGGGCTGAGTGGGGAAGACCTCCCCTCAATGTGGGTGGGCACCATTTAATCAGCTGGGAACCTGGAGAGAGCAACAAGGCAGAGGAAAGACAAACTCTTCCTCTCTTTCCTAGAAGCGGGGCATTCTACTTCCCCTAGCCTTGGACATCAGAACTCCAGGCTCTAGTCTTTGGATTCTGGGACTTGTATCAGCAGCCTCCTGGGTCCTCAGACTTTCAGCATTAGACTGAGAGTTACACCATCGACTTCATTGGTTCTGAGGCTTTCAGACTTGGACTAAGCTACAGTACCAACATCCCTGGTTCTCCAGCTTACAGATGGCCTACCCTGGGACAGCTCAGCTTCCCCAATTATGTGAGCCAATTCTCTTAATAAATCCCCTCCTAGCTGTCTATCTATCTATCTATCTATCTATCTATCTATCTATCATCCATCCATCCATCCATCTCCTATTGTTTCTTTCTCTTCTATTGTCTGTTTCTCTGGAGAACCCTAATAGAGTTTCGTAGGTCTTTTAGATGACTTTTTAAAAAATTTTCTTTTCACCTTTTGTTGTTTAAGAAACCAGAACATTTTTCTTGTAAACTATTCTACCATCTGGATTTGGCTGATTGAACCTCCATTGTTTGTATAGTATGTTCTATTTCCATTAAACCGGTATTTAGATAGAGAAGCTTGATCAGATTTATGTTTGATTTTCTTCCAAAAATATATAACATTTCCGCAAGAGGAGGTGCAGTTGTTCCTATTTATTTATTATGTAATTCCTCTCCATTTTTCACTTACTGGTTTTAGCAGTTATTGATAATATATTATAGGGTAGGTCTACAGTTTTAATCAGGATTCTGCAAATGCGATATTCTAGTTGCACCATTTTTCTTCATTTATTAGCAGAATTCTTCCACAAAGAAAATAATTCCCTTATTACCTTTTTGTTGCCCTAGGTTGCCACTAAGTTATTGAGTCTAGATCTTTATTTGGAGTGGGGGGGATGTGGAGGTAAGAAATGCACTTACACAATTGCATGTATATGTTTACCATATATTATATGTAATTTTTACATATAAAAGTCTTTTAATTTATTTTTAAAGAAAATACATCATGAGTTCATATTTACATGTCAAATTCAAATTTAAGATTACAGTATTTTTATCTATTTCAGTTTTAATTAATGTAATTTACTTTTCATACATTTTTCTATAGTTTTACTATAAATAAAACTCATGCTTATTAATGATATTTATGTAATTAGTTGATTTTTTCAAATTTATATACATGCTTATATACTCAGGTATATATAATTCAGAAGTGTATATTCATATACATATAGATTATGTATCTAATATATTCAGAATAGAATAATATTTCAACATTACTAGTAAATTATGGTTATGTAAAAATGTTTAAGTCTTTCTTATGGTTTATTTTGTACTTAGGTTATATCCTTCTTGGAACGTATGCTCCAATTATTTTGCTTTAATATACCTTATATCAAGTTCTATTTGTGTAGTTAAGTCATAAACTCAATAAGCAGTTAAAAGACAATTTGTTTCAGTTTGCTTTTGATGTTTAAAATTTACTTTTTTCTTTTAAAATTTTATTTTTGATTGACAAATAATAATTGTACATGAAATACTTAGTGATGTTTCTATACATACAATGTGCAGTAATCAGACTAGTGTAATTAGCATACCTATCATCTCAAATATGTTTTATTTCTTTGTGTTGGAAATGTTCATATTCCTCCTAGCTAGTTGAGACTATATATTATATTATTGTTAACTAGAGAAAATATTTTTAAATGTTGATTTCATTTTGTTTTGTAATTGTATGAATACTTATTTAGTTCCAATGTCAAAAAAAGGAGATTTAGAGATTCTCCATTACTATCCCTGCTCTTCTATACTATTTCTTCCCACCATATATATAACCACATTTTAAAGTATTCATCTTATCCATCTTGTTTCTTTTTCTTTCAGTGCTGTGTTCCTATGCCTTGCTATTTTTCTCCATATGTTGTTGGTCTTTATATTTTTTATTCTGTATTTTTTACATTAAGAACATTAACACTTTTCTACAATATATGTTGCAATTATATCTAGATTTTTTACTTATCTTTTAAAATATTGCTTATAAAGTAATTTTACTATGGTTGGGATTAATGAGAGATGCTTGGATGCCTTTCTAAGGAAACTGGACTCTTTTCTTTTAAATAGGGGAGTAATTTTTTTGTCTACCCTTCAAAAAATTAAGCCTGGCAAGTATGTCAAGGATATAATAGACAGTAGAAAGATTAAAGACAGTTCAATAAAACTCAACTGAGAAAGAAATCTGTTGTGAGCCAGTTCATCACTGTCACATTTGAGAGGCAACATATTAACGGATCTGTTTCAGTTTTGAAGATAGCCACTTTCGCACTGAACAAGCTTATGCTTTGGGGCAAGTTTTTTTTTTTTCTTTATATTTATTAACACAAGTTGTCTCACTGGAGGCACCTGACAAATTGCCACGTTCCATGAGGAATTTTTCAAAGTAGACTGCTATTGCACATAATAAGTTTGGAATATAGCTAACAAATTCACTTTTAAAAATGTAATAATACCATGAAAATTTTCAAAGCCACTAAATACATTAAAGATGGTAAAATGAAGGAATGTTTAATAAAATGTTCACGTTGTAATAAAAGTGCTGATTTTTTTTAAAGAAGGAATTTTAAAGTATTGTAGAGGAAGTCTAGAATAATTTTGCCATTCAAAAATGATGACTTTCTTTGGTTGTTGTTTGCCGCCTCCTCCTCCTCCTCCTCCTCCTCCTGCTCCTGTTCCTCCTCCTCCTCCTTCTCCTCCTCCTCCTTCTGACTGAGTCTTGCTCTGTTTCCCAGGCTGGAGTGCAGTGGTGCACTCCACTGCTCACTCCAATCTCGGCTCAAGGCAACCTCCGCCTCCCGGGTTCGAGCGATTCTCGCGCCTCAGCCTCCCGAGTAACTGGGAATAGAGGCATCTGCCACCATGCCCAGCTAATTTTTGTATTTTTAGTAGAGACTGGGTTTCACTATGTTGGCCAGGCTAGTGGCAAACTCCTGACCTCAAGTGATCCACCCACCTCCCCCTCCAAAAGTGCCGGCATTATGGGCGTGAGCCACGTGCCCGGCCATTTTTTCTTTCTTTATGTTTTCTATTCTTTTTACTTGTCATCAAAATTTAAAACTATTTTTTAAGTTTTAAGTTTTATTTTAAATACAAGGGGTAAATATGCAGGTTTCTTACATGGAAATATTGCATAACGCTAAGGTTTGGGGTATGAATCCTGTTACCCAGGCAGAGGGCATAGTACCTGATAGGTAATTCTTCAATCTGTGGCCACCTCACTCTCTCCCGCCTCTTGTAGTCTACAGTATCTGTTGTTCACATATATATATGCCCATATTTGCTCAATGTTAGCTGCCACTTATAAGTGATAACGTGGTATTTGAGTTTCTGTTCCTGTGTTAATTTGCTCAATTATGGCCACCAACTGCATCCATGTTGTTGTAAAATACATGATTTCATTCTTTTTACTGATGTGTAGTATTCCATGGTGTATTTGTACCACATTTTCTTTACCCAGTCTACCACAGATGGGCACCTGGGTTGATTCCATGTCTTTGTTATTGTGAATAGTGTAGCAATGAACATATAAGTTCATGTGTCTTTTTGGTAGAATAATTTGCTTTCCCTTGGGTATGCATCCACTAATGAGATTGCTGGGTCAAATGGCAACACTATCTTAAGTTCTTTGAAAAATCTCCATACTGCTTTCCACGGTGGCTGAACTAATTTACATCCCCACTACGAGTGTATAAGGATTTCCTTTCCTCCACAGCCTCATCAGCATCTGTTCTTTTCTGAGTTTTTAATAATAGCCATTCTAACTGGTGTGAGATGGTATCCTCTTGAAGTTTGGATTTGCATTTCTCTAATGATCAATGATGTTGAACATTATTTATATGTTTGTTGGCTGTTTGTATGTCTTCTTTTGGAGAGTGTCTGTTCATGTTCTGTGCCCATTCTTTTACATGAGGTTATTCTTTTTTTTATTGTTGATTTGTTTAAGTTCCCTGTGGATTCTGGATATTGGACCTTTGTCAGATGCACAGTTTGTGAATATTTTCTCCCATTCTGTAGGTTGTCTGCTTACTTTGTTGATAGTTTATTTTGCTGTGTAGAAGAAATTAGGTCCCATTTGTCTGATTTTGTTTTCATTGTGTTGCTTTTGAGGACATAGCCAAAAATTCTTTGCCAAGGCCAGTGTTGAAAAGAGTATTCCTTAAGTTGTCTTCTAGAATTTTTATAGGTTGAAGTCTTACATTTAAATCGGATCCATTTTGAGTTAGTTTTTGTATACAGTCAAAGATAGGGTTCCAGCTTCAGTCTTCTGAATATGGCTAGCTTGTTATCCCAGAATCATTTATTGAATAGGTAGTCCTTTTCCATTGCTTGTTTTGGTCAGCCTTGACAAAACTCAGATAGTCGTAGGTGTGTGGCTTTATTTCTGAGTTTTCTAATCGGTATCATTGGTCCATGTCTCTGTTTTTGTACCAGTATCATGTTGTTTGGGTTACTGTAGCTTTATAATGTAGTTTAAAGTAGGGTAGTGTGATACCTCTGGTTTTGATCATTTTGCTTAGGGTTGCTTTGGCTATTTAGGCTATTTTTTTTGTTTCAATTGACTTTTAGAATAGTTTTGCCTAATTCTGTGAAAAATTACATTGGTAGGTTGACAGGAATAGTGTTGAATCTTCAGATTGCTCTGGGCAGTATGGCCATTTTTACAATATTGATTCTTCCACTCCATGAGCATAAAATATTTTTCCATTTATTTGTGTGGTCTCTAATTTCTTTTAGCAGTGTTTTGTAGTTCTTCTTGTACAGCTCTTTCACCTCCTTGATTAGCTGTACTCCTAGATATTTCATCTTCCTTGTGGCTATTGTAAGTGGGATTTTTTCACTCTCCTGAACATTGTTGTTGTAAAGAAATGCTACTGAATTTTGTACATTGATTTTGTATTTGGAAACTTTACTAAAGTCAGTTATTAGTTCTAGTTCTAGAAGACTTTTGGCAGGGTCTTTAGGATTTTCTAGGTATTGAAACAAATCAGTGAAGAGAGATTAATTTATTCTTTTCCTATTTGGATTTTTAAAAATTTATTTCTCTTGCCTTATTGCTCTGACTAGGTATTCCAGTACTATTAATAGGAGTGGTGTGAGTGGGCATGCATGTCTTGTTTCAGTTCTCAAAGGGAGTGGTTAGAGCTTTTGCCCATTCCATATGATGCTGGCTGTGGGTTTGTCATAGACGGTTCTTATTATTTGAGGTATGTTCCTTCAGTGCCTAGTCTGATGAGAGCATTTATCATGAAGGGAATTTATTTTTATCGAAATCTTTTTCTGCATCTATTCAGATAATCGTATGGTTTTTACTTGTAATTCTGTTTATGTGATGTACCACATTTACTGATTTGTCTATGATGAAATAGGCTTGCATACCAGGAATAAAGCCTACTTGATTGTGGCGAATTCACTTTTTGATGTGCTGCTGAACTTGGTTTGCTAATATTTTATTGAAGATTTTTGTGTCTATTGTGTATATATTTATCAAAGATACTGGCCTGAAATTTTCTTTGTTCATGATGTCTCTGCCAGATTTTGGTACAGGCTGATGCTGGCTCATAGAATGATTTATGGAGGAGCCCATCCTCCCCGATATTTTGGAAGAGTTTCAGTAGGATTGGTATCAATTATTTGTATGTCTGGTAGAATTCAGCTGTGAATCCATCTGGTCCAGAGCTTTTGTGGTTGTTAAGATCTTTATTACTGATTCAATTTTAGAACTTAATATTGTTCTAGTCTGGGTGTCATTCTCTTCATGATTCAATCTTGGGAGATTGTGTGCTTCCGGGAATTTCTCTAGACTTTCTAAGTTGTATGAATAGAATCATTCATAGTAGCCTCTGAGGTTCTTTTGTATTTCTATGTGGTCGGTTGTAATACCACCTTTGTCATTTCCTATTGTGTTTATTTGGGTCTTTTCTTTCTTTTTCTTTGTTAATCTAGCTGTGGGGGGGGGTCTATAAATTTTATTTAGTCTTTTGAAGAACAAACACTTGGTTTCATTGATCTTTTGTATGAATTTTTACATCTTAATTTCATTCAACCCTTCTCTAATTTTAGTTATTTCTTTTCTTCTGCCAGCTTTGAGGTTTTTTTTTTTTTCTAGTTTCTTTAGGATAGAAACTAGAAAAAAGTTAGAATGTTAATTTGAGATCTATCTAATTTCTTGATGAAGGTGTTTATCACTACGAACTTTCCTTTTAACATTGCTTTAGCTGTATCCCAGATATTTTGATAAGTTATGCCCCTATTTTTATTAATTTCAAAGTTTTTTTGATTTCTGCCTTAATTTCAAAGTTTATCCAAGAGTTATTCAGGATAAGTTGTTTAATTTCTATGTATCTGTGTAGTTTTAAGAGATCTTCTTAATACTGATTTCCATTTTTATTGCACTATGGTCCAACATCTGCTTGGTATTATTTTGATTTTTTTGAATTATTGAAACTTGTTTATAGATCTAGCTTGTGGTCTTTCTTGGACTATGTTCTGTATTTTATTGAGAAGAAGTATATTCTATGGTTATGGGGTGAAATATTTTGTAGATGTCTGTTGGGTCCATTGGTCAATTGTTGAGTTAAATCCAGAGTTTCTTTGTAAGTTTTCTGCCACAATGATCTGTCTAATGCTGTCAGTGGATTTTTGAAGTTTCCCACCATTTTTGTGTGGTTGTCTGAGTCTTCATGTAGGTCAGGAAGAACTTGTTTTATGAATCCGGGTGCTCCAATGCTGGGTGTGCAGACATTTAGGATAATTAGTTCTTGTTGGATTATACCCTTTATCATTATGTAATGTCCTTCTTTATGCTTCTTAATTGTAAAAGGTTTAAAGTCTGTTTTATCTAATATAAAACACAGCAATTCCTGCTTTTTAAAATTTTCTGTTTGCAGGGCAGATATTTATTCAACTTTTTATTTTGAGCCTGTGGATGTCATTATGTGTGAGATGGGTCTCTTAAAGACAGTACACTATTGATTCTCATCTTTTTATCCAGATTGCCATTTCATGTGTTTTAAGTGGGGCGTTTAGCTCATTTACATTAAGGGTTAGTGTTGATATGTGATATTTTTATCTTGTCATCATGCTGTTATATGGTTGTTATGCAGACTTAATTGTGTAGTTGCTTTAGAGTGTTTGTGGGATATGTGCTTAAGTGACTATTTGTGGTAGCAAGTGCCATTCTTTTGATTCCAAGTTTAGCACTTCCTTAAGGACGTCTCGTAAGTGTGGTCTAGTTGAAATGAATTCCCTTAGCATTTGCTTGTCTGATAAGGATTTTATTTCCCTTCACTTTTGAAGCTTAGTTTAATGAGGTATTAAATTCTTAGTTGGCATGTGTTTTCTTTAAACATACTGAAAATAGGCCCCAATCACTTCTAGCTTGTAAAGTTTCTGCTGAGAGATCTATTGGCCGCCTGATGGGGGTCCCTGTGTATGTGACCTGAGTTTTGTCTTTAGCTGACCTTAAGATTTTTTCTTTTGTGTTGACCATGGTCAATCTGATGACTATGTGTCTTGGGGAGGGTCATCTTTTATAGTATATATCCGGGGTTCTCTACATTTGTTGAATTTGCAAGTCTACCTCTCTAGTGAGATTAGGGAAAATTTCATGAACTATAAACTCAGATATATTTTCCAAGTTGCTTATTCTCTCTCCTTTTCTCTCAGGTATGCACACAAGTCATAGATTTGGCCTCTTTAAATAATGACATGTTTCTTGGAGGTTTTGTTCATTTTATAAAATTCTTTTTGTTTATTTTTGTCTGAGTTAATTTGAAGAACCGGTTTTGAACTCTGAAATTATTTCTTCAGCTTGATGCATTCTGCTCTTAATACTTCTGTTTGCATTATGAAATTCTTGTATTGAATTTTCAACTCAAGAAATTCAGTTTAGGCCTTTCTTAAAATTACTATTTTGTCTTTCAGCTCTTGAATCATTTTACTGGATTGCTTGGCTTCCTAGGATTTGGTTTCCACCCTCCCAAATCTTGATGAGCTTCCTTGCTATCCAGATTCTGAATTCCATATCTGTCATTTCAGCCATTTCAGATTGGTTAAGAACCATTGCTGAAGTCCTACTAAGCTTGTTTGGATGTAAGGGGACATTCCGGCTTTTTGAATTGCCAGAATTCTTACACCGATTATTTCTCATTTGGGAGGGTTGGTGTTCCTTTAACTGTAGGTAAATTGAATATAGTCAGTTTATTTTACTTCTGAAAGTTTTTATAATGCTCTGTACAGGGTCTTTGTTGTTGAATTCTTGCCCTTGGCTTCCCAGGAGAGAGAAGCAGCTGGTTTTTGGTGTTGTAGTTTGGACTGTGATCCAGTAGATAGCGCTTGTGAGCAATGAGTAGTAGATAGGCTCTTACTCTGTTGCATGAGCCTTTTGTGCGTCTTCTGGTTTGCAGCTGTGCTCTGTATTGTGAGCTGGAGAGATGTGACTTTCTCACCGGCTACACTCCTAGGCCACTTCCGATCACTGGCACTGTGTCTGTGATTTGTTGTTGTTGTTGTTGTTAGGCGTTTCAGAGTGGGGGCTCCCTTAGGTAGAGGTTTTTCAGGGAGATAGGTCACACTCTTACTAGACCAACCCTGTGGAGGGAGGCACAACCAGGTCCTACAACAGCCTGCAACCTGTGAAACTCACCTCTCTTAGTTTTATGGGGGTGTGGCCTCCTTCCTCCCTCAAGTGCTGGGCAGCGATCCCAACTTAGTACTCCTGAATCATGAGCCAGAGCTCTTAGGCACCAGGACCTGCTCTCAGCTCCCTGCTCCAGATACTTAGGGTTGAGTTCTGGATGTGCTGGAGGATCTGAAAGGCTCCTGGTCTGCTAGGTTGCACTCAGATGGAGCAAAGCATCAGTACCGGGTAGTGGGGGCTGCATTGTGTACATGTTCTTGCAGAGTGGCCAAGCAGGAGCCTGGGAGAGGCTAGCAGGTAAGTAGGCCTATAGGACAGAGGTACCCCAACCCTGCAGGGAAGCCAGCCCTGTTTCTTCCAGTTCATCTATTAGCTGGTGCCAAAGTCACTTAGAGGAAGATGGGGAGCCCTGGGGGATGGCACTTATGGCTGGGTTCCATAGAAGCTGTCCTATGCACAAAGATCACTCCACACCTACTGAAGCCTTATCTCCATCTAATCTCTAGAACCAGGATACCAGAGGTCTATGGAGAGAGTGGGCAGTCCCCCAGTTCCTTCACTCACCCCTTCTCCAGGACCCATTCAGGGCCACTAGCCAGCCCTTACATTCGGGTACCCCACATGGGGTTCCCAGCTTCCTTCCTCTTCAGGCTCGGTGTGTGCATCCTTTCTCCATCCACAGTCAGCATTTTCTCTCTGAAAATGTGTTAAAATTATGTTGGTTTAGTCAAAATTCTGGTCCCTCTCAGTGGGAGTGGCACTTCCTGGTCACATCTAGTCATCCATCTTTCAGAAAACCCTCTTTCATTACTTTTACTTTTTTCTTTTATTTTCTTTCTCCTTTTCTCTCTTCTTTCTTTCTCTTTCCCTTATCTATCATCTATCGTTCTCTCTTTCTCTCTCTCTCTTCCTCCTTCCTTCCTTTCTTCCTCCTACCCTTTACTTTAGTTCTGTGAAACCTCACTGTTCATTTTTTTTTTAGGATTTTGAGTCATAGAAAAGTTTTTCAATCTGCTGTTCTACAGAGGAATTCACCAAAGTTTCCTTTTGATATTATATGGAGTCATTTTATTTTATTATATCAGATACATCTGAATTTTATACTTGGAAGATGTTTGGTGTAATCGATTTGCCACTGAGTGGCTGTTTGTTTATTATAATGTCTTGGACCTTCATTGAACTCTTTTTTGATCCATACAACTTAATAATTTTGGAATTTAGTAGAAACAGCTGCTTTAAAATATTTTGTGAAAAGAAGTACATGTTGCCACTGTGACTTTCCTACTCATGGGCCTATTGTGCAGTACTGGGGTTGCTGACGATAGAGGGTGACTTACCATCACTGGATAACTATCTCCTCTGTAATGAATGATCTCAGGTGGAAATTGATGTAAGGTACAACATCTGAGCACTTTGAGCCAAAATACCTCTTCCCTCAAACTGCTTGTCTCGAATCTTTTAATCTATACCAGTGACCAATCAATAATTTACCATTTACCACTGACCAAGAGTCTATATCTTTATTTCAGACCATCCCTCTATATACAATGTAAATGCCCAAGTGCACTACTTACAAATCTGTGTACAGGAAGGATTTGTTCCTTCATTATTTTTCTTTACAGTCACCCCTAAGTGCCACTTAATGCAGCTCCAGTATTTTTTGGTCCCATTAACACATTAAGCTGAACCACCTGCAAACCTGGTCCAAGTTTTCTTTTTCTTTCTGCAACTCATCATAAAGAAAGTTTATGAAGCTATTAGATGCTAAATTTAGACAGAGGAGTCAGTGTTAAAGTGAGAAGTGGCATAGGATTCTAGCCGCCTATTTGCATAAATTAATTCTGTCCTCTGGACTTACTTGGTGTGATCCCAAAATGTTATTTTCATAGTGTGATAGGTTGATGCTGCACCTGTCTCATCTTGTGATATGGTGTATCTGAGAGATCTGAGTTTATGAGAACAGGTGCAGTCACCTAGCCTTGTGGTTTATGCTACAAAGAAGAGCCTTGTTCCAAAGCACTGGGGGTATGTATTGTGAATTGCATAAATGGGCTTGCCCTTTACACAGAGCTCTTATGCATCTCAAGACAACTTCATTACATATGATACATCCACTCACTGAAATAACACTGTTTGTAACAAAGCTTTTAACCTTCTTGGTAAGAAACATCTTTAAAGAAGTATGTTTCTAGATAGACTAGGGAAGTTTTCCTGAATTATCCTATCCAGAATGTTTTCCAGATATTTTAATTTTTCTTCTTTTTCTCCCTCAGGAATGCCTGTTACTATGCATCTGAGAAAGGACTAAAATCCAGAATCTACAAGGAACTAAACTCAACAAGAAAAAATAATCTCATTAACAAGTGGGGAAAAGACAGGAACAGACATTTCTCAAAAGAAGATATACAAGAGGACAAGAAACATAAAATAAAATGCTCAATATCACTAACCGTCAGTGAAATGCAAGTTAAAACCACAATGAGATGCCATATCACACCGGTCGGAATGGCCATTATTAAAAAGTCAAAAAACCACAGATGTCGACAAAGATGCAGAGAAAAGGGAGCACTTACATACCATTGGTGTGAATATGAATTAGTACAACCTCTATGGACAACAGTATAGAGATTTCTCAAAGAACTAAAAATAGAACCACCATTAGGCCCAGCAATCCCACTACTGGGTATCTACCAAAGTCATGGAATGAACCTAAGTTTCCATCAAAAGATGATTGGATAAAGAAAATGTGAAATACCATGAAATACTATACATCTGTAGAAAAAAAAATCATGTCTTCTGCAGCAACATGGATGTAGCTGGAGGTCAAAATACTCAGAAACACAACATCAAATACCACATGTTCTCACTTATAAATGGGAGACATGTACAAACAGAGAAAAATAATCGAGGCTGGGGACTTCAAAAGAGGGGCTTGGGAGGGACTTGAGAGTTGAAAAATTACCTACTGGATACAATGTTCATTATTCGGGTAATAGGAATATTAGAAGCCCAAATCTCAGCTTTCCACAATATATCCATGTGACAAATCTGCATATATACCCACTGAATTTATAAAAATAAAATAAATAAATTTTAAAAAGCATGTTTCAACACTTCATAGAAACTCTACAGTTTGGTTATTAACATAGAATCTTCTGGGTCTCATGGTCAAGTAGCAACAGAGCTAAATCTATTCCTAAGAGTTCTTTTTCTATGAACCTCAAAACTGACAGCCTTAAGAATTATCTAACTAATAGGCTAGAACAATATTCCTAAACATGATATATTCTTCCTCCAAAATCCAAAAAGTTCCACACAACACTGTGCCTTTTTGTTGGAGGTAGTAGGTACAAAGAAAAATAACTTGACCTTGATTTTAGAGTACATATTCTGATGTGGACTAGATCATTAAATCACTAAAATAATAACCAATATGGCAGTGTAATTATGATTATACGTTTTATCTCTGACTCTTGGCAGCCATGTTTGCTAGGAAATTATTTGCCATGGTCTGCTCACCAAATCCAATTTACACAATATTATTACAATAGAGGGCCACAGTGATGCTCTGTTGAATGCCAAGATGAAAATGGTATCTTCTAGAGAGGATGGAGGTAGCCTACCCCTGTGATAGGATAGTGACTGTTGTATATATTTTCCTAGGTGAATTTGAACTACTACATTTACGCTCTTTGTGCGATTAAAAAGGACGTATCTTCCAGATGAATAAAAGCTTACCAAAAGTTACAGTATGTATTGATCTCTTCTGGTAATGATATTACATCCAGCACAGAGCTGCAATTGAGTTTTCACACGCTTAATTATGCCGTAGTTCTCTGTCGTCTGCCATGATCCATCTGTTTCCTTTTTAAGAACTATGTAAGTGAATTAAATTGAGAATACAATAAGGTGAAATATCACTGAATCATTTGTGTATTTGAGGCAGCATTAACCTCTGCTGTTTCACCCAGGGTATCATTTGGCTTCTGATTTACTATTTTTTTCCAGGAGAAAGATGAGTAGAGTTTTAGGGCTTATCAGTTACCCTAATTTTTTCATTAGGGAACTCACTTCAAAGATTAGAGAACAAATGCAAGGTTGTTCCAGCTGCAAGTTATATTTATCTAAATTATGTACTTTGGTGGTGGGGAAAAGAAATGAGGTGGTTCTACAGCTTTTTTGGATTCACCACTGTGAGAAGAACTTGGGCTAAAATTTTATCATGCCACCATTTACCCTCAGTCCTACAATTGAGTTATGATAGCATTTTGGTTTCCCTAGAATTAATGGAAGCTCAGGTTCTGTATCTAATAACCTCAAAAAGATCTGATATCCCTCTTTCTAATAAACAGTCACACAGAACAATGGCTATAGAGATACTGGTGAAAGATGGAAAGATCAGCTTTTGTATATAATTGCAGTGGTGTTCAAGGTTCCTTCCATAGATGAACTAACATAATAATATTTGGGCATGAGTACTCTGGATATTGGAAAACAAATTATAGTTTTCCATTATGTTGGCCAATACTAGCTTTCTGCTCACCAGATATTTATTTTTTTGTTATAGCCTCATTGTCATTCTATCATTCTTATCTATTAGCCATCATTACAGATTCCTGTGGGTCACAATCCCCTGGTAGACATTTAGTGGCCCACTGTGATAATTAATTATATCTACCTTATTCTGGATGGTTAGGTACTATCAGCTAATCTCTCCAACTTAATCACAATGTCTGTGATGATTAATTTTATGCATCAACTTCGCTAGGCCACAGTACCTTGATATCTCATCAAATGTTATTCAAGAAGTTTCCATGAGGTATTTTTTATATAAGATTAACATTTAAATTAGTAGATTTTGAGTGCAGCAGAATACTGTCCATAATATGAGTAGGCCTCACCCAATTAGTGTAAGGCCTTAATGGAAAAGAATAAATAAACAGACTCACCTCCTCTGAAGAAAAGGCAGTTCTGCCAAAAAACCTCCCTGGATCTCTAGACTGCCAGACCCCCTGAAGATTTTAGATTTGCAAGTCTCCACTATGAGGGCCAATTCCTTAAAATAGATGTCTCTGTCTTTCTGTCTATGTCTTCCTCTTTCTCTCTTTCTCTCTCCATACGTATTTATATATTATTTGTTCTATTTCTGTAGAGAACCGTCACCAATAAAACATTCTTATTTACAAGAATGGACTCAATTATATGAAAGTATCTCCTACCTTCACCCATAGTCTACAGCTGCAGCTGCCACTGACTATGGAATGATACGCATGCAAAATATTTGTGCTTTGGTGAAGGGCATGCTTTATGACTCTCTGGAAGAATATTAACATAGGGGGAGTTCTCTATTCTCACATGGTAAAATTTATTTTAACATGCTCCAGCCTTTAAGCTTACTGACATCTTCCTATATATTTTGACAACACATTTCTAGCATTTCCAACTCATTTTCTATAGGCCATCGTCATGTCTGAACTTTAAGAAATGGTCTCTGAAGGGAATTATTATCAACTACAGGTATCATTTTTATTATATTAAAAACAAAATTATGAGAAAGTGTCCCTTTGTCCATAAACATATCCTCCAGGGCTTTATTCTGTCTCTGGTCAACACCTCTTACTTCTGTTCAACACCCTCAATATCTACTCTCATCATGTTCCCTCAATTCCTGGTGGTATATAGTATTGCAGTCCTACAACTATTTTAGTAAACAAGCTAATGCATCCTATAGCTGCGATTACTTTTCTCTATTCAAACTGTGCAAAAGCCAGACAGCCAATGGCTTATATGCCATGGAGAGGTATGGTAGATCTCGAAAAGAATACACATGATCTTGGGAGTCATCTGACTTAGGTATGGCCTTAAGTGTTCTTCAATCAATGGCAAGGACCTTTTCCTTTAGTAAAGGGTTTCCTTCTTCTTCCTGTCTCAAGGATTCTGGGATATCTTAGGGTATAAAAGTTCCAAGTGCATATACACAGATGTTCTCATCCATATCTCTAGCTCCCACTCCTTCCTTTTCTTTTCCTGTCTATAGCTTAGAAGACCTGCTAGACTTTGTTTTAAGAACATGTCAGCCTCTTTTTCCATCAATGCTGTTATGATTAAATCCTGGACCTTACTGTCAATATGATTTTCTGTCCAGCTTCAGAAGATGAGATTCTCTGCCAAGGAGGTCTTTTGGTTTCCACCCATGAGCTGAGAGCTGGCACACCTGAGCTTTGCAGTACTTCCCAGATGATTAAAAGCCAACTCTACAATCGCTACAATTACTATTTTACCATATATTTAAAGTGCTAAAGTTAATGCATAAACAGTCTTCCATTTTCATCAGTATCTCACTTTAATCTATTATAGATGAGAGTCTTACGAATTGTGATTCAACAGCATGCCAAGAGTAGCACAAGGTCTTTTACCATAAGCAAAATGGTTTTTATTGTCATCTGGCAAGTAGTCTGATACTGGGCTTGCACTATGATTTTTTTAAGAGCTACTTGTGCTATCTAAGGATTTATTTG
Source organism: Pongo abelii (assembly GCF_028885655.2). Lineage (NCBI taxonomy): Eukaryota > Metazoa > Chordata > Mammalia > Primates > Hominidae > Pongo > Pongo abelii. Next base: position 193,162,440 of record NC_071988.2, read on the forward strand.
GGTTTACTCCAGAAGTATGAGATCATGAGACAAGGACTTAAGTGCAGATAAGTTATTTTGAATGCGATCTCAGGTAGTACATGTGAAAAAGTGAGAAGAGTGACACAGAGAAGGCCAGAAACCACCCCCTGCTCAACACACGATGTAGTGCTGGTTATTATGGAGAAAACTGGCAACTGATCCTGTGTGAAATCATAAAATACACCTCAAAATCTTGTTATTTGAGCATTGAGACATTTTCCCACTATTATCCCCATTGTTACGGATGGAATTATGTCCTTCCAAAAAGTAGTTAAGCTCTAGCCTCCAGCAACTGCTAATGTGACCTTATTTAGAAATAGGGACTTTGCAGATGACCAAATTAAGATGAAGGCATCAGAGTAGGCTCCAATCCAATCTGTGTCTCTTGGAAGTTGAAACATAGGAACAGATACACAGAGAAGGAGAATATCATGTGAAGAGCACCCAGTTTGTGGTACTTTGTTGTAACCGCCTAAGAAACTTATGCCACCATTAAATAAGTGTTGACCACAAGAAATTTAATGCTCACATTTTCCTGGTTTTATCTGCTTGAGACTGAGAGAAAATGTTTCCTTAGTGTCCGCCAGAGATCACCTCAAACAGAGAAGAGAAATGCTGTGATTGAAGTGGTAGGTACCACATGTGCTGCAAAAAGCCTGCTGTAGCTCCTAGTGATCTAAATTGAAGGATGAGACTTGGGAGAGCTCATCAACAGTATCAGTGACAACAATGCACACATTCTTATGTATTCTCACTTGAAACTATCGTCTGTTTTTATTTATTTATTTATTTATTTTTGTACTCCTGAGCACCTTGAAAGTAAGATTCTCCTAGCAAAATCATAATGATAAGATTTTGTTAAGTACCTACTGATGAACCTAAATCCTCAGGATTAGCAGTGGGACTCAGGAACTCTTAAAGATCAAGCACAGAATGCAAAATCTAAGAAAAAATTGTACATGGGCAGAATTTATGAATGACCTCCAATGACCTTTATCCTTGTATAATCCCTTCCACTTTGAGTATGAGAAAACCCATAGATATCTTAAGACTTCATTCCTATGACTATGTTACGTTATATAACACAATTGATCTTAAGATTGGGACACTACCTTGGTGGGCCTAATTCAGTCACCTGAGTTCTTTAAAAACAGAACACTTACCCCAGATAGTGGCAGAGGAGGAAGACAGAGAAGAAAGCAGGAGAGAAAGTCAGATGAATTTGAAGCATTAGGGGAGGTTAATGTGCCATTGTTTCTTTGAAGGTGGAAGGACCATATGAGAAGAAATGCAGGCAAACTTCAGGAGTCAAGAGAGATGCCCAGCTGACAACCAGCAAGACACAGGTACCTCATTCTTGCAGTCTCAAGGCACAGAACATGGTATCAAAGCTGAATTAGGTTGGAAGTGGATTCTTTTCTAGAGCATGTAGATAAGACCCCAGCCGGGCTATCGCCTTGATTTTGCCCTTGTGAGACCCTAAGTAGGAATAAGCTGAGACTTGCCAGAATTCTGAAGTGGAGAACTGTGAGCCAATTTGTGTTTCTTTAAGCTTCTATGTTTCTGGTAATTTGATAACACAGAAATTGAAACGATACAAATAGTGAAGTGTGTAGTACATTTTTATAATGTACTACTTTTAAAATATAATGGTGAGGAATGTATATGAACTATTTTAGTTAATGCACGTGTCTTGAACAACACTGATTTTACCCAGTGTTAAGTTCATAGTGCTAATTAGCAAAGCCTCTACTGTTGATACTAAAACAAGAACAACAATTATAAATAAGTAATTTAATAGTTTCTAGTGGCCTCATTGGAGAGGAATCTCATAAATTAAAAAAAAATAGTGGAATCCTATTTGTCTTGCGGTGTGGGTGGGTGGTAGAGAAAGTTGGAGGTGTGTTAAATTCTCTTAAATGGGTAAAGATGCCAGGGAGTGTGGTAGTTCTGTTCACCAAATGTTTCCACTTTTATTCTATATCATGGCAACCATGCACTTTCTAGGCTTCATGTGGTTGAATGGAGCCTTGTGACTTGGTTTGTCCAGTGAACTTGAAGTAGAAATTACATTTTTCACTTCCAGGCTAGACAACTGTAAATGCAATATCCTTCCTTGCTCTCTTTTTTCCTCACCTGGTAATATTTGAAATGTTCACTCAGGTTCTTCTCCCTGGAAACCTAAATAACTACAATAATAAGCACTGCTGTAGGTGATAATACATTTTACAAGGAAGAAATAGATGTTTGTAATTTTAAACTATGAAGATTTGAGAATTACCTGCTACCGCAAAATTAAGTAGACTATTCTGAACGATATAGAATGTACACACAAGTGAAGATTTAGAGGGAACTAGCAAAGATTATGTTTCATGAATCCAGGTCTGGGATATCATTTCTATTTCAGAAGAGTATGGGACAGTCGTGTTCAGAAATGCAGGCAAAGTTGAAGGCTGTGAGACAGTTTAGCCCCAATAGTGTGAAAGCATAAGGAAATACCTACTGCTCTGGGACCAAAATGGGCCTTAGCATAAATTCTCTCTTCAGGGAATGCTATAGCAGAGTAAAAGCAGCGAAAGTGAGAGTGGCTTAACGACCAAGGAAAAGGGCATACTACTTTTAGATTGTTAAGAATTAATCCTGGCCGGGTGTGGTGGCTCACGCCTGTAATCCCAGCACATTGGGAGGCCAAGGTGGGCAGATCACGAGGTCAGGAGTTCAAAGCCAGCCTGGCCAACATGGTGAAACCCAATCTGTACTAAAACATCCAAAAATATTGGCTGGGTATGGTGGCGCGTGCCTGTAATCCCAGCTACTCGGAAGGCTGAGGCAGGAGAATTGCTTGAACCGGGACCCAGGAGGCAGAGGTTGCAGTGAGCTGAGATCACACCACTGCACTCCAGCCTGGACTACAGAGCAGGACACCATCTCAAAAAAAAAAAAAAAAAAAAAAAAGAATTAATCCTAGCCGGGCGCAGTGGCTCATACCTGTAATCCCAGCACTTTGGGAGGCTGAGATGGGTGGATTACTTGAGGTCATGAGTTTGAGACTAGCCTGGCCAACATGGTGAAACCCCATCTCTACTGAAAATACAAAAATTAGCTGGGCACGGTGGCTCTCGCCTGTGATCCCAGCTACTCAGGAGGCTGAGGCAGGAGGCGGAGGTTGCAGTGAGCAGAGATCATGCCACTGCACTACAGCCTGGGTAGCAGAGTGAGACTCCATCTCAAAAACAAAACAAAACAAAAGAATTAATCCAATGTATTTGAAATCGTGTATTTGTTTATACTTAATTTAGGCCCAACCTTTAAATTTAATGGTGATACTTTGTTTAAACTCAGATTTAGACACCACAAAATTATTTGAGTCAAGATTAATTTATTACATTGTATGCATCACTTAAAAATACTATAAAGTGCTTTAAATTAAACAAATGAAAATATAAAATATGTTTTGAGCATGTAAGTTTTTTCTTTCTTTTTATTGGTTAAACATCTCTCAATACAGACCTTTCTTGGCATTTATTTCTTGACTGTAGACTTCACTCCTATACTGAAGAATTATAATTTATGTCACACACATAAACTCTACCTCTAAAACTTTTATTGTAAGCAAAGCTACTGATAAATTATAGATTCATGGGAATGAGAAAGGTCTATGTAATTTCTATTCCTAAAGATAGTGCTAACATAAATGAAAACAAAAGATTATTTAAAATTCATGTTTCAATTAAAAATAAAAATAAAATAAATTGTTTTACTACTATATTTTATAAACTTACTCTGATTTGCTGCTTCAGAAATATTTCAATGAAATATGTTGTTTTTTTCTTTCGAAGTATTGTTTCCCCTTTACATATATCTAACAGTGAGGTTATTTTTAAACTCAAAAGACATAGAATCCTCTGACAGAATACTAGATTTAGAGAACAGTGATAGTGTATCAATCCACGTGTTTGAAATAAACTCCATATAAGCAGTAAAAATGGTCTGCATGAAATTGCTGATGAAATCTACAATTCTAAATATATGCTTTTGTCCCTAACTTTCAATGATTTAGTAAGTTATTTATGAAATAAAATTGTTACATGAAGAGTTTAGTTTCCTAGAATGAATTATATCAGGATGACAATTAAATTTATGTCCTTTTATTTCATATACTATCATTTTATTTATATTGGAAAGATATAGATAAAATCCTCTGTGAAAGAGTTTAATGATTCTGAAAATTTCCCATCTTCTACTCATCAGCTTTTCGATGTTCTTTTTCCCCTTGTAAGTTTTCTGACTATCAGTTTTCTATCATAAGTAAATGAATAACAATTTTATAAATCATCAAGATCATTTTAGCTGATGAAGCAAAAATAGATCACTTGTGTTGCTACTTTAAAGTCAAATGAGTGTTTCATTGAGATAAAATACAAATCATCTCCCATTTTATAGTCTATCTTGTGATAAATATTTGAAATATATTTGAAAAGTATATTTGATAGACATAAGAAAGTTGTTCATTATGTTATAAATTTTTAAAACCTATCTTGTGCTAAATTTTTGAAATATATTTGAAAAATATAATTTTATAAACATCAGGAAATCATTAATTATATCAAAAAGTGTTAAAAATATAAGGAAGCAATATAATAACTTCAGATTGGTATCCGACCTTTTCAAGGGTACCGCATGATTTGATTCAACATACTTACAGTCCAACTTTTACAGAGAAAAATATTACAATTATTTGCACATGAAGGCGATCCAATGGTTATGCTATTTTTAGGTTACCTAAGGCAAATAGGTGCCATTTGGGGACCGTGAAGGAAGTTGTATCTAAATCAGTGTTACCAACACCTTAGAGTGCATAGGAATTACTTAGTTAAAATTGTGGAATCCTGACCAAACCTATAGTAATTCTGATTTAGTAGACCTGAGCTATAGTCCATGAAAGTTCTGATAAATGTATCATATGTGATTTTGATGGTAAAATTCCATAAATCCAGTTTCAAAAAGCTCTTTTATAATGGGATTTTAGCCAAAGTCACCTAATGCTGTTATGTTTTCAGAGTGTAGTACACCCATGAGACCATGCTACCAAGCTGGAAAGATTTTCTTTTTGTATATTTTTTTTCTCTTCTTAAAATTATATTTATTTTAGATTCAAAGGATACATATGTTTGTTTGTTGTATGGGTATACTTTGTGTTGATGGGGATTGGACTTTAGTGTATCCATCACTCAAATATTGAACATTATCCCCAGTAGTTAACTTTTCAAACCTCGCTCCTGCCTACTCTTTCCTTTTTTGGAGTCCCTAGTGTCTATTATTGTCGTATTTATGTCCATATGTATCCATTCTTTAGTTCCCAGTTATAATTGATAACACGTAGTATTTGACTTTGTTTGAATTGTTTCACTAGGATAATTGCCTCCAGCTCCATCTATGTTGCTGCAAAGGACACCATTTTATTTTTTATGGCTACATCATATTCTATGGTGTATACACCACATTTTCTTATCCAGTCAACAGTCTGTGTACACTTAGGTTGATTCTTTGACTTTGCTATTGTGAATACTGCTGTGATAAACATACAAGTGCAGTTGTCTTTTTTATATAAGAATTTATTTTCTTTTGGGTAGATACTTAGTAGTGTGATTGCCGGGTTGAATGGTAGTTCTATTTGTAGTTCTTTGAGAAATCACCGTACTAGTCTCCAATAGAAGTTATACTAGTTCTCATTCCCACCAATTGTGTATAAGCATTCCCTTTTCTCAGAACTCCATGTCTGTTTTTTGACTTTTTAACATTCTGACTGGTGTAAGATGAGATCTCAGTTTGGTTTTAATTTGCATTTCTCTAATGATTAGTGATGTGGAACATTTTTTAATGTTTTTGTTTGATGCTTGTATGTCTTTCTTTGAGAAATGTTTGTTCATTTTCTCTGCCCAGTTTTTAAATTAGGCTGTTTTCTTCATATTGAGTAGTTTGAGTTTCTTGTAGATTCTGGGTATTAGTTCTTTGTCAGAGGCATCATCTGTAAATGTTTTCTCCAACTCTGTAGGTTGTCTGTATATTCTGTTGATTCTATCTTTTTCTGTACAGAAGTTTTATGGTTTAACTCCCATTTGTCTATTTTTTGTTTTGTTGCATTTGCTTTTAGGGTCTTCATCATGAATTATTTACCTAGGCTGATATCCAGAATTTTTCCTAGGTTTTCTTATAGAATTTTTATAGTTTCAGGTCTTAAATTTAGGTCTTTAATTCATCTGGAGTTAAATTTTGTATACGGTGAGAGTTAGGGATCCAGTTTTGTTCTTCTGAATATGGTTAGCCAGTTTTCTCAGCATTATTTATTAAATATGGTGTCCTTTCCCCATTGTTTATTTTTGTTGACTTTATTGAAGATCAGTTAGTTGTAGGGACGAGGCTTTATTTCTGGGTGCTCTATCTGTTCCATTGATTTGTGTGTCTACTTTTGTACCAGTACCATGCTGTTTTAGTTATTATAGCCTTATAGTATAAATTGAAGTCAGGCAATGTAATGTCTCTTAGAATTTCTTTGGCTATTTGGGCTCTTTTTCGGTTCCACATGAATCTTAATATTGTTCTTTCTAATTCTGCAAAAAACGAAAGTAATCTGATAGAAATTTCATTGAATGTGTAAGTGTCTTTGGACAATATAATCATTTTAATGATATTGGTTCTTCCAATCTATGAGCATAAGATGTTTTTCTACTTGCTGGTGTCTTTTTCAATTTCTTTCATCAGTGTTTTGTGGTTCTCCTTGTAGAGATCTTTCACTGCTTTGATTAAATATATTCTTAGGTTTTCTTAGTGGGTGTGTGTGGCTACTGTAATGGAATTGAGTTATTAATTTGATTCTCAGCTTGATCATTATTGGTGTATAGAAATACTACTAATTTTTTTACATTGATTGTATCTGGGAGCTTTACTGAAGTCACTTATCAAGTTTAGGAATATTCTGTAGGAGTCTTTAAGGTTTTGTAGGTGTAGGATGATGTCAACAGTGAAAAAAATTTGACTATCACTTTTTTAATTTGGATGCCTTTTATTTTTTTTCTCTTGCCTGATTACACTGGCTAGGAATTCCAATACTATGTTTAACAGGAGTGATAAAAGTAGACATCTTTGCCTTGTTTCAGTTCTTAGGAAAAATGCTTTCAGTGTCTCCCCATTCAGTATGATGATGATTATGGGTTTGTCATATATGGCTCTTATTATTTTGAGGTAAGTTCCTTTGATTTCTAGTTTGTTGAGGGCTTTTATCATAAAAGGATGTTGGATTTGTATACAATTATTTTTGTATCTATTGAGATGACCATATGGTTTTTGTTTTAAATTCTGTTTATGTGGTGAATCACATTTATTGATTTGTATATGTTGAACCATCTTTGCATATCTGGAATAAAGCCCATTTAATTGTAATGAATTATCTTTTTGGTGTCCTGTTGGGTTTGGTTTCCTAGTATTTAGTTGATAATTTTTTGCATCTATATCCATCAGGGATATTGGTCCATAGTTTTTTGTTTGTTTGTTTATTTTGGAGTTATTGTGTATTTGACTGACTTTGGTATCAGGGTGATACTGTATTTGTAAAATGAGTTATAGAGAAATTCTTTTTTGTCAATTATTTTGATACGATTTTTCAATAAGATTGGTTATCTGCCATTCTTTGTATGTCTGGCAAAATTCAGCTGTGAATCTGTCTGATCCTGGGCTTCTTTTCGTTGGAATTTTTTTATTACTAATTTAATTTCATCACTTGTTATTGGTCTGTTCAAGGTTTCTATTTCTTCCTGGTTCAATCTTGGGAGTTTGTATGTTTCCAGGAATTTATCCATTTTCTCTAGATTTTCTAATTTGTGCATGTATCTTCATTGTATTTGTTTGTGTAATGGAAACCCAACTTTTCCTGTCAAATTGTTCAAAATCTACACTACACTGTATAGACACTATTTAATCAAGGATATGTAATTTATAGGCTTAAACACCTCACTGACTAACTTTATACTTTCAAATGGGAAGAGTTATCCACTGCAAACGGCAATTACTATAAACTTTCAATTCTCAGAAGTGTTTTGAAAATTAATGTTAAAAAAACAGTGTCAATGAATGACAAAACCAAGATGTTAGGATATTGTATAAATATAAATTGAGAAAACTGCATAAGAAATAAAATTCAACAATACTTTTTCTGATAGAACTAATTGCAAAAGAAATTGCAAACAATTACTATCTAGAGATCTTAGTTCATTTGATTACATATACATAAACAAAGGTATGGAATATTTTAGATTGGCTGGTTTCTGGGGGACTGAATAGAAAAGCACTTGATCATAAGAAAGAAAACAGATTTATCTAATTTTTTACTTATAATTGAATTCACAAATAAGATTTAATTTACATTACTGTAGGCCCTATGCTTAATTAATCAAAGATGCTAACACAGTGTCAGAATTTTTTGACTCCTCTTAAAATCTTTGTAATGACCAAATGAGACAAACCAGGGTAGAGAAAACACATAATTCTTATGTCTCAGCCTTGTGGGTTGTGCCTTCCACATTAATTGGCATGTTTAAACAATTTATATTTTATGTAATTATCAATATACTTGATATTAAGTCTTCCAATTTGCTTTTTATTTTCTATGCATCCCATCTGTTCTATGTGCAGTTTCTTTTTATTTCTTGCCTTTTATGGTTTGATTATTTTTTAATAATTTCATTTGATCACTACTATTAGCATTTTAGCTATATGTCTGTAATTTATTAGTTAACTGTTGTTCTAGGATTTCAAGGCACATCTTTTACTTATTGCCTTCTACTATCAAATAACATTATATTACGTCACTCATAATGTAAAAATCGTAAAATATGACCAGTATTTTCTCCCTCTGATTCTTTGTGCTATTGTTGCCATACATTTTTCTTCATATGGTATAAAAATAACATCATTATTATTATTTGTTTAACAATTATAAAGAAAAATAATATAAAATATTTTATATTCACTTTCAAAAGTATCATTACTAGCCATCTTTATTCTTTCATGTAGATCCATACATAAATCAGGTAGGATTTTTCTATTGAATAATAAACATCCTTAACATTTCTTGTAGTGCAGGTCTGGTAGGGATTCATTTTCTCTGCTCTTATTGATCTAAAAACATCTTTATTTAGTGGAGAACAGAATTTTAAGGTGAGCATTTTTATTGTTTTGTCTTTTGTAGTCAGTATTGTTTAAAATATAAATTAATTAAAATATAAATGTATTGTCATCAGGTATGTATAGGTTTTAGTAATAAGTCTGCTGCCATTCTATTCTTTATGTTTCTGTAAGTGCAGGCTTTGCTCTTTAATTTGTGGTTTTAAACTCCACAGTTTCATTTACCATTAGTATAATACAATAACATATTTTCAGAAAGACAGAGACAACATTCACATAACTTTCATTACACTGTTGTTGTAATTGTTCTATTTTATTATTAGTTACTGTTTTAATCTTTTATGATGCCTAATTTATATATAAATTAAACTTTATCATAGGTATGTAGATATAGGAAAAAATATAGTATATATAGGGTTTAGTACACTCTGTGCTTTCACGCACTCACCAGGGCTTTCGGAATGTATTTGCCCTGCAGAAGGGGGACTACTCTAATGTGTTCTTTGTCTTTGTTTTTGTTGTTGTGTGTGTCATGTGGTTTCAGAGAAGAATAAATGGAGAGCTGAGACTTCCGTATTCCCCTCATAATAGCAAGCCCAATTCCCCCCAGCAGTATCACTGGAGACCATGTTGGAGCTTGGATTTCCACCCTCACCCAGCAATAAGGAGGTACTCCTCCCCTTTCTTGCGAGAGGATGTCTCACAAGCTTAGTGGAACCCATAAATATTAACACCACCCCAAAGTAACAAAGGCCTCTCTCTGGTATTAGTGGAGGCCACGCAGAAGCAATAATGAGGTGCACCCCTTACTCTCAGCCAAGATATGTAAGTGGAGGCCTACTGGGGAGCCTGAACTCCCATCCCTTATCCAGCAGTAAGAAAGCGGTCCCTAGGGTGTAAACAATGGCCAGATGAAAAACTTGGATTCTACTCTCACCTAACAACAGCAGGTGGGGTATTCTCTTTTCTCCTACTGGCAGGCATTATAGAAAGCCAGCTGAGAGAGAAGAAGATCTAAAGATTATTCAAAGTCTTACAATATAATAATCAAAAATGTCTAAGACACAAGGGAAAACTCTCACCATATCAGGAAATAAAATAATTACAACTTGAACAAGAAAAGATAATAAACGCCAACACCAAGAATAACACAGATAAAGAGATTTTCTGAAAAGGATCTTTAAGCAGTAACAATAAAAATCACTAAACACTTACAAACCTGTTTGAAACAACTAAAAAGAAAATCCTAGCAGAATAATAGGGATATAAAAAGAACGAAACGTAAAACTTAGAATTGAAAAATACAATACATGCAATAAAAGATGCAAAAGAAGGGCTTTACAGTGGAATGGAGAGGACAAAGAAAACAGCCAGTGAGCTTGAGGATAATTGAATAAAAATGACCCAGTTGGAATAACAGAGAACATAGACTGGAAAATAATTGTTGGAGACTCAGGAATTTGTAGGAGTATAACAAAATATCCAATATTTGTAAAATGGAAGTATCAAAATGGGAGGAGAAAAAAGTGAGGGCTGAAAAAGAATTTTAAAAAATAATTGCTGAAATTCCCACAAATTTGGCCCAAAAAGTACCTTAAAATAAAAATGTGTGAAACTGAGTGAATCTTTGTATCAGATAATCCAAAGAAATTACAAGAAACATAATCAACTTTTGAAACTAAAAAGAAACAAACAAGCAAATTAAAAGCATCCACAAAGAAGCAACACATTATTTATAGGGGAAAACCAATTTGAATAAAAGTGGATTTTTCATGAAAAATGATGACATCCTAAAAGAAAAAGTACTATCAAACCAGGATTCTAAATCCAGTGAAAATATTCCTTGAAAATAAAAGAAAACATGACATTTTCAAACGAAAGGAAGCTGAGAGGATTTGTCACCAGAAAAGTTACCCTTAATGAAATAGCCAAAGGAAGTTCTTGAAACAAAATAGAAATTATTTAAAAAGAAATCCTGGAACATCAGGAAGTAAGCAAAAAGAAAAAAAAATTGCAAACTTTAAAATATGGGTAAACAGAATAGACTTGACACTGTCTCTTGAGTTTTAAAAATTATATTTGACAGTTGAAACAAATGTTAAAACATTGATGTCATTCTCAATGTATGTAATGAAAATATTTAAGACAATTCTACAGCAAGAGTACAATGGGAAAACTTAAACGTAGATGTTTTCTACTTTTTTTTTGAGATGGAGTCTCGCTCTGTCACGTAGGGTGGAGTGTAGTGGCACTATCTCGGCTCACTGCAACCTCTGCCTCCCAGGTTAAAGCAATCCTCTCATCTCAGCCTTCCAAGTAGCTGGGACTACAGGCGCCTGCCACCACACCTGGACTAATTTTTATATTTTAAGTAGAGACGGGGTTTCACCCTGTTGGCCAGGCTTGTCTCAAACTCCTGACCTCTACTGATCCACCCCTTGGCCTCAAGTTTTCTACACTTCACACAAACTAGTAAAATGTTGACATCTGTAGATTGTGATAAATTTTGTATGTCTAATATAATATCTAGAGTGATTAGTAAAATATTTATAGAAAAGAGGTACATACACATGGTTACAGTTGACCATGGGTTACATAGGCTTGGAGAGAGGAACATGATTGAGACTATCAAGGGGTTCCATGACAGATAGCTTTGTGATCATGGAGTATTTTTAAATTTCGTTTGTGTCAGTGCTCACGCATACCTTCACATGTGTTAAAATGGTGTGGAACAATGCACACAATGCATTAAAACATTCCCTATCTTTATATTGAGAAATTAATAGTGAGCAGAGTTATAATTAGCACATATTTAGAAATAAATGCACGTAATCTTTTTCACAGTAAGGGAAAATGCCTCTAATAAGGTCCAGCAACTAAATTCGTGAAGCTTACTCTAAAACAAAAATGTGGGGTCCCATTTTCAAAAAAAGTTATTAACAAAGTGCCATTAAAGGTACTAAAATATAAAGGTTTTTTGCATTCTTGTTCAAATCAATATGATATGTTTTACTTGCTATTTGATTGTTTAATATCATCTAATTTTTTAATATTTACTTTTTATCTATTTAAAGACAAGGTCTTGCTATGTTGCTAAGGCTGACCTTGGTCATAAGTGGGTTCTCTCTCAGTTTACCTGAGATCTGGTTGTTTAAAAATAGGGCACCTCTCCCGCCTCATTCTCTTGCTCTCTCTCTCACCATGTGATGTGTCTACTCATGTTTGCCTTCCACCATGATTAAAAGCTTTCTACAGGCTTGGCACAGTATCTCGCACCTATAATCCCAGCACTCTGAGAGGTCAAGTTGAGTGAATGACTTGAGGTCAGGCATTTGAGACCAGCCTAGCCTACATGGTGAAACGCCATCTCTACTAAAAATAATATATGAAAATTATCCAGGCATGATGGCACATGCCTGTAGTCCCAGCTACTCTGGAGACTGAGGCATGAGAATTGCTTGAACCCGGGAGGCAGAGGTTGCAGTGAGGCAAGATCATGCCACTGGGTGACAGAACAAAACTCCATCTCAAAAAAAAAAAAAAAAAAAAAAAGCTTTCTACAGCTCTCACCGGAAGCCAAGAAGATGCTGGCATCATGCTTCCTGTACAGCTTGCAGAATGACCAGCCAGTCAATCTTCTTCATAAATTACACAGCCTCAGGTATTTCTTTATAGCAATGCAAAAATGGCCTAATACAGCAAATTGGTATGGAGGAGTGGGTGTTGCTATAAAGATACCTGAAAACGTGGAAGCAAGTTTGGAACTGGTTAACAGTCAGAAGTTGGAAGAGCTTGAGGGTCTCAGAAGAAGACAAGAAGGTAAAGGAAAGTTTGAAACTTCTTAGAGACTAGTTAAATGGTTGTGACCAAAATACTGATAGAAACATGGACAGTGAAGTCCAGGCTGACAAGGTCTTATGGAAATAAAGAGGTGATTGGGAACTGGAGTAAAGGCCATCTGTGTTACGCCCTAACAAGAAACTTGGCTACTTTATGTTCATGTGCTAGGGATCTGTGTAAGTTTGAACATGAGAGTGATGACTTAGGGTATCTGGTGGAAGAAATTTCTAAGCAGTAAGCATTCAAGGCCTGGCTGCTTCTAACAGCCTATAATCAGATAGGGGAGAAAAGGAATGACTTAAACTTGGAACCTACATTCAAAAGGAAAGCAGATCATAAGAGTTTGGAAAATTTGCAGCCTAGCCATGTAGCAGAGAAAAAAAAATCCAAGTAGGATGTGGAGCAACCACTTACTTGCAGAATGAGAAATTAACGTGACTAAAAAGGAGCCAAGTGCTAATATTCAAGATAATGAGAAAAAAAAACCCTCAAAGGCATGTCAGAGATCTTGAAGACAGACCCTCACATTACAGGCCCAGAGGCCTAGAAGCAAAGAATGGTTTCAGGGGCTAAGTCCAGGACACTGCAGGCCTGCACAGCTTTGAGATACTGCCCCCTGCATCAAGGTTGCTCCAGCTCCAGCTCAAAGGGTCCCAGGTACAGCTTGGACCACTGCTCCAGAGGGCATCAACTGTAAGCCTTGGTGCCCTCTGGAGGAGGTGGTAAGTCTACAGGTACACAGAATGCAAGAGTGAAGGAGGCTTGGTGGCCTCCACCTAGGTTTCCCAGGATGTACGGGAAAGCCTGGGTGCCCAGGCAGGAGCTTGCTGAAAGGACAGAGCACTCACAGAGAATTTCTACTAAGGCAATGCCAAGGAGGGTATCGCCTTGCTCTAGATCCCAGAATGGTAGATCCATTAGCAGCTTGAATCCTGCTCCTGAAAAAGCTGCAGACACTCAACTCCAGCCTGTGAGAGCAACTGCAGGGGCTGCATCCTGCAAAGCCACAGAAGCAGAGCTACCCAAGGCCTTGGAAGTCCACCCCTTGTCCCAGTATGCTATGTATATTAGTCAATTCTTGTATTGCTATAAAGAAATATCTGAGGCTGTATAGTTTATGAGACTTTTCAATTGGGTCATAGTTCCGTGGACTGCACAGGAAGCCTAGTGGTATCTGCTTCTGAGGAGGCCTCAGGAGGCTTACAAACATGGCAGGAGCTAGCACATCACATGGAAAAAGCAGGAGCAAGGAGTGGGGGGATGCCACACACTTTTAAAGAACACCTTGTGTGAACTCAGAGCAAGAACTCACTTATCCCCAAGGGGATAGCCCAAGCCACACATGAGAAAACTGCTCCAACAATCCAAACACCTCACACAAGACCCCAACTCCAACACTGAGGACTACATCACAGCATGATTTGGAGGGGATACGCAATCTATATCACTCTGGATGCAGGACATGGAGTCAGGGATAATTTTGGAGTTTAAAGATTTAATGACTGCCCTGCTGGGTTTCAGACTTCTGTCGAGCTTATTATCCTTTTCTTTTGGCTAATTTCTTCCTCTTGAAATTGTCATGTTTAGTCAATGCCTGTACTACCATTGTATCTTGGACGTTAATAATTTGTTCTGATTTTACAGGCTCATCAGTGGAAGGAGATAAGTGAGACTTAGGACTTTGGACTTGAGGTTGGAACAAGTTAAGACTTTTGGAGACTACTGGTGGTAGATGATTGTATTTTGCAATGTCAGAAGGATGTAAGATTTGAAGACAGGGGGAAGAAGGATGTACTTCGAGTGCTTGTCCCCTTCAAATCTTATGTTGAAATGTAATCCTCAATGTCGGAGGTAGGGCCTGAGGAGGGGTGATGGGATCATGGGAGTGGATCCCTCATGAATGGTTTAACATCACTTCCTTGGTTATAAGTGACTTTGCCCTTAAGTGGTTCACATAAACTCTGGTTATTTAAAAGTCTGGGACCTCCTCATCCCTCATTCTCTTGCTCCCACTCATGCCATGTAGTGTGCCTGCTCCCCTTTGCCTTCCACCATGATTGAAAGCTTCCTGGGGCCTTCACAAGAAGAAGAGCAGATACTGGCGCTATGCTTCCTGCACAGCCTGAAGAACCCTGAGCCAATTAAGCCCCTTTTCTTCATAAACTACCCAGCCTCAGGTATTTCTTTACAGCGATGCAAGAACGGCCTAGTACACTCTATTATTTCATATTTATACCACACACGCCTAACTGGGGTCACTAGGAAATGTTTCTATTATACTATTTTGAAATTTTTCATACAGTTTGTTAGAATTTTGTGGTTTAAAAAAACTGGAAAAAGTCTATTATAAGCAATTACTTATGTAATAAAATAATTCAAATAAATAAATCTTTCATTATTTTGTACAACTATATTTTATTGGAAACTGCTGTGAGATATTTCTACTGGTAAAAGGATATAAAAGTGTATATTTTAAACTTCTTTGTGATTAAAGGGAATTGAGAGTCTACAATCCTGCTAATGTTGATTTATTCCACTTCTCTAAAAGGAATAAATACGATTTTTTCCTCCATTATACACTTGATTTGGAACTGTTCTGATTTCAAATACATTACAAAAATGTTTCAAAATAAACTCATCATGATATCTAGAGAAATTTGAGTAAATTTCAGTTCATTCTCATTTGTCTAATGCTTTCTTTCAAATAATTCAGAAAGCTCATTTTGTAAAGGTCATGGTGAAATATTCTGGAAAAAATATCAGCAAGAATATTTTCGGTGTATTAAAAAGGAAACAAATGCAATGAATACATGGCAGTAGAGAAGATAAAGAATACAAAGGCGGACATAATTCTTATAGAAAGTAAGTTTCTCAAAAGCCCACAAGTGAGTAAAATATAAATCTAGCACATGAACATTATCTGCTAGCTTCCAACTTACTATCCAATTATAAAACTGTCATTCACCATCTGTCAGTATCCATGTATGGACATTTGTCTTTGTGGTGTCACTGCAGGGAGCTGTAAGTATCACCATTACTATTCTTAATGAAGACCCTGTCTATGGGCATCCCTCCTGACAGCTTCTGTCCATATCATTCGTTATTGTCAGCCTACAACCAAGTGAATAGAGGCTGTATCTTATGCAGCCATTTCTTAAGAATATGTTCCAAAATGCTAACTTCTAATCAACAAGTATATAACAAGTTGATTCTTCCTTTAGGCTTCCTCCAGTGAATATTTTGTATAGGTTTAAAAATATCCCTGAAAATTCACACACTTCTGAACATTGATGCCCCAGATTTTATTCAAACTTCTAGAATGGTGTTTATGCACAAAATAATTGAAATATCCTACAGTATGAGACTGGTTCAAATGAATTAGATGCCTCTTTGACATCAAATAGCCTTTTTCTATACATAGATAAGCATGTAAGACCTCCCATAATTCAAGTCTGTTATAGATGTCAAAATCTTACCTACTCTTTAGTATTCACACACAATGAATGTTACACTAATAAATAAAGAAATATCATTTCTTTTTAGTCCCTGTTATTGGACTAAAACCTTGCAATTTTTGATATAAGGTATTTACATTTCCAGTAGAACATTCTGTCAGAACTGTTGACAAATTTTAATTTAAGGAAACAGAGAGACAAAGGGCAAATTTCTTTAATAGTGCACAGAGCTCTAAAAGTTTTCTAGGAGATAGAAGGGACATATACACCCCTATAATTCACTGGCTCTAACAGAATACTGTATCAAAGGCATAAACATGCCTATACACTGAACAACAGTTTTACTACATCAGTTTCTCAGTTTTCTTAGTTGCTATGAAATCTGAAATCAAAACAACGTTTTATGCTTTTGCTCCAAGACATAAAATCAACGAAACCTAGAAAAAACTTTGATGGGAGCAAGAATGCACTGTCATAGTAAGACCAGATTTTTAGAAAAGAGCCTTCAGTGTGTCAAAGACCTTTGTGAGTATGCATATGTGTAAGTACATATAACAATACAAAGAAAGCATTGGCAAAACTAGAAATTATGCTAGGAGGGTTTACTGAAGCAAACGTTTACAAAACAGAGGAAACTACCCCTATGCACTGAAAGATTGTACTACATCTATCTATCTATCTATCTATCTATCTATCTATCTATCTACCTATCTATCATCTATCCATCTATCCATTTATCTATAATTTATCTTTCTAATGTTTCTATCATCTATATACTTATATATTGTATAAAAATGAATAAGAAATGGCATTGAAAAAGAGATACCTGTGTCTCTGTCAAATTTGCTGCTTCAACCCAACCATTCTGTAGAAAATCAAAGAGCACATTTAATCTCTTTCACCTATCTCTTTAAAAAAAATGGAGAATGTATATCAGAATTTGTCTTTTCTGTGTACTTAAGAACATGGCAATTTTAGATGTAGCAATATCCAAAGTTTATTCTTCAATTTTATACTTTCCCTTTGCATACTTATTCTATCATTTCTGAAACTTTTAGGGAAAAATACTTATCATGTTATTTTCCCAGACTAGAAAGCTTGCAAATATTATCAGCATATCTTCTTGTGGTCTAGCTGTGTCTCCATGGAGGAAGAAAGGGAGAAAGGAAGGAGGGAAAGAAGTATTCAAATGAGAAGATGTAATCTTTTAATTTATCTATTCCAAAAGCTAATAAAATATTAGTCCCTTAACTCTGTCATCCAATGAAAACATAAAATGTTTTCTTACTTCTAGAGTCCAAGCAAAAAAATATCACACATTTTTAAAGGCCACAGTAAGTGAGTAGCAGAAAGATTTATTAACAGTAAGGCTGCTTAATGCAGACTGAATTTATTTATTCAGTCTTGAGGGGCCCTTAGATTGTACAATTATGTAAAGTCCTTAGTATGAGAATAGCATCAGCTTCAGAAACCTAAGAAATAGTTGAACTGGGGAGACAAGTAAATAAATACAAAGAGAAAAACTTACTGGGAGCACATAAATATGTGCATTAACTCTTCTTGAGAGAACTGTCAAAGATTTTTTTGTTGAAAAGATTAATTTTGTTCTGTAATATAACACATGAAAAAGGATTGTTAGAGAAAATTATATATTGGAGTACTTTTTGATTACACTGGAAACAAAACATTTCTGCACAATGGTCTGTTGCTTAAGATTCCTGGAGAATCATTTCTGTGTTCTTTAGACAGTTTTTTAATAATTAAAAAATAAACATATTTATAAAATTAGAAATAGTTGTATTATTTTATTTAATATTTCTTTATGTTGAATATTTAATGTCCATGAATTAATCTTTAAATTATTAAGTAACCATTAAATATTTTAAAATATTGAATTTCCAGGAAAATTCAGTTAAAGACTCCATCAACTTTAGGACATCCCAAATTAATTAAAAGAATTGGGCTTCGATTTTAAGGAATATAGAAAGGATATAGGCAAATATATACCATAAAGTGACTAAAAGAAGAGAACAAAGAGAAAAAAAAATTCCACTCTTTTGAAAGAGTGGAATTCAGACACACCATCTAAACAGCTATATTATACATGGGTTCTTTGTTTGGACAGTATTAACATTTATTGTTCAGAAAGCAGAATTATTTAAATACATATAATAAAGAAATTAAATCTTTGAAAATCTCTTTTGGATAGAAAAAGCCAGTAGGTGGACCTATACTATCTATCAAACTTGAAAAATCTATTGAATAATAAAAACAACAATTTTATAAGATAATGGTTAAGTAAAGGTTCTAACTAATATGAAAATCCTTAGGTTTTAGAAAACTTCAGAGATTAAATAAAAACAACAAAAACATAATTAAGATACCTACTAAAATGCCAATTAATGGTAAAGAGTTACATTACTTACCAGGTTTAAACTCATGCTAAATCGGTTTTAGAGGATTGATTTCATTATTATCCTAAAATCTGTTGGTGTAACAGAATGACTGATATGTGTCTGGGTATATATATATATGTGTGTGTGTGTGTGTGTGTGTCTGTGTATATATGTATGTGTCTGTATATACATATATGTACACATATATACACACATATACCTATATGCGTGTATATTCATATACACGTATGCATATGTATATATATATGTGTGTATATATATACATGTATATGTGTATAGATATATACATATTATCCAATTCTAGAGCACATTTGCAGAACTGCTGAGTGCCCAGTTAACCCAGACTCCAGACTCATCAGCAAGATATATATATAATGTGTATATATATACATTCACACTATCCATTATATACTATATGTGTGTGTGTGTGTGTATATATATATTGCTCAGGAGTCTGGAATCTGGGTTAACTGGGGACTCAGCAGTTCTGTAACGTGCTCTAGGATTGGGTAATTTCAGCTTAGCTCCTTCATGCATCTGCAGTCAGATGGCAGTTGGCTGGAGACTGGCTCCTGTAGGATAGTCTCACTCACATGTCTGGCGATTGGCTCTCTGTCTGTTGGGACAATAGGATTCTCAATTGTCTCTCATCATCCAACAGGTTAGTTAGCCTGGACTTATTCTCATAGTGTCTGGGCAGCATTCCAAGATGATGAACAAAAGCATACAAGACCTCTTGAGACATATGCCTCTTTCACTGCATTCTATTTGTCAAAAGAATTCAAAAGACAATCCTGATTCAAGTGAGCCACAAAAGCAGACAGCTTATATTTCTAGAGGAAAAAACATGAGAAGTCACATTGCAAGTATGAGTGATTACATGGAAGGAAAGCATTCCAGCTACTTTTTCAAGCAATCTACAATTCTATGCCATTAAATATTTACATCATCTTTTGACATTTTGTGAAATATGTTGATGTAAGCAGGGTATAGATTATAGCAAATTTTGAAATCTGAAAATTACTCCTCTAAATTATCAAATGTAGGAATTATATGGTCTAAAAAAACTAATATATCCTGGTATTGTGTACATTTATTTTTGAAATGATAGATTAAAGCTCAAAATGTGAGAAAACACATCGAGCAGAGTCAGAGTGACTACAAAAAATTCTCTTAAAGACAAAGCGAAGCTGCAAAAAGAATTTGGTAGCTGCAACTGTAGAAGGGAAAACTATACATCTGTAAATGTGTAACAATTTTAAGAAGAACTAAGATAATTTTGTATCTGCAACTAGCAACTTGTAAATTTCAAAAAGGCATTAGTACTAGAAATATATATCCTTGCATAATCTTATAGCATTTTCCAACCCAATTTAGATAAAATTAAGCTTTACCAAAGCAGAAAGTGCAGCTATTCTACAAGTTATAATCATGACAAGGAATGATGTACTAAACAGTGAGTATGTGTTTGAAAGTGAGGAACAGGCCGGGCGCAGTGGCTCATGTCTATAATCCCAACACTTTGGGAGGCTGAGGCAGGCGGATGGCTTGAGCTCAGGAGTTTGACACTACCCTGGGCAGTACACCAAAACTCCATCTCTATTAAAATTACAAAAATTAGCCAGGCGAGGTGCCATGCACCTGTAGTTCCAACCACATGGGAGGCTGAAGTGGGAGGATTTCTTGAGCCTGGGAGGTGGAGGTTGCAGTGAGCCGAGGAAAAAAGAGGAAGAAGTTGTGACTTTCTCCTTAGGGATTTTCTCATTGAGATGCACAAAGAAATTGTATTGTAGGCAAATACTTGGACCTATACTACTTATTTTATATATTAAATACTATTACGATTTTCATACATGACTTGTGAATATAATTCTACTAAAAATAGCAATTACTTTGTGCCAGGCACTGTGTAATTTTTTTATGGCATTCACAATATCATCTAAAGGATGAAAAATGTTTTTATTTACATTTTATACAGGAGTAAATGAAGCCTCGGAGAAGTGCACTTTTATTTATTTATTTTTCAACGATTACATAGTAATTTACGTGGTTTCAAACTCGAGCAATCTGACCCTTAAAATTGTATTCTGAAATCTTCAAGTTTTATCAGTACTTCAGGAAACTAAATATTACTGAGGTGAACTAATAAATTATTTTATTTTTTTGTTGAGGTTTTCTTATATCCAAATTTGGCTAAAATAAGAGATGAAAATAAATGATAAAAATCAAACATGTATACAATTAATATCCACATGGCCAGTGGGTGTGTATGTAAATCACCTTCTGAAGGCAATTTGGCTTTTTGTACCCTTTTGTTCTTCCTACTAAGATAATGTTTCCTCCTTTACGTTCCTCCTTTTCCCCTTTTCTGTGTTCTCCTTTATGCTAACATGTGCATATATGCCGTATTTGGCATGTGTTTTCCTGGTCTACCTTCTCATTTCTTGCTCATATGTTCTGTCTAGTGTGCCTCGTAGACTTTAAAAAATATGTATGTGTTTCCTTTTGTTCTTACTGGAAGCCTTAGACACTTCTACTAAAATTTTAATTTAATTAAAACACTTTTTTACTTACATGTTTTTTTCAAATCTGTGTCTTTTATATGTATTTTTAAGCTTATCCTCTATGTTTTTAAATAGCCTGAATGTTACTTCATATACATTGAGTTCATGAAATAAAAGTAATACATGTGAAATAAAAGTATTTCATAGTATTTCATATATATTAAGGCCAATACCTATGCATACTGTATGTCTGTGTATATATAATTAATATTATATATAATTATATACACACATTTGTATATATAATTTTATATATTAAATATACACACATATAATTATACATATGCACACATATAGTGTGTGTGTATACTATACATACTATATGTATATATTATAGTATATAATATGTAATATAATCATATGTATACACATACATATAGTGTGTGTATAATTGCTTATAGTATGGGTAGGTATTGGATATGATATTGATATTATTATTTATACACACACATACACACACCTAGGACATATACATATACAAATTAAGTCTTTTTCTGTTGTATGTTGTTTCTGTTGGTTCTTTATCATATGGTGTAGTTTCTTTGTCTGATTATCTTCGACTCTTTACTGAATATTGCATGTCAAAAACTATTTGCAGGAATAATTTAAGACATAAAATGAATATGTATTCCTCCAGAGAGAATTTACCGTTGTTTTTACAAAGTTCCTGGAGACATTACCCAACATAAGGACATGTTACATAAAATTCAAACTTAATACTAGAAATTCAATCCAACACTATATTATTATGTGGGCTTTTTCACTTATTCATTCTTGCATTAAGGGTTTAGTTCACAGCTGTCCAGACTTATCATGGAGAGGTTATACTGCTAGACCACTTGCAAAAGCCCTAGGATATTATTTTAATTACCTTTGTTCGCTGAGGCCATAAAACTAAATGTTTTACTTTCCCTTAATCTGAGAATGCCTTTGTAGCAAAAAGTGGTAGTGATATTTGTGCTTGTTTCTAGTGTTCTCTTAACTTTTTACTTGGTAAATTATTACTTTCTTGTCACTACTTTTGACTTTTGTCAAACATCATCTTGAATAGGAGCCGGGTAAAATGAAACTGAGACCTACTGGGCTGCATTCCCAGATCTTAAAGGCATTCTAACTTACAGAATGAGATCGGAGGTTGGCACAAGATACAGGTCATAAAGACCTTGCTAATGAAACAGTTTCCAGTAAAGACGCTGGTCAAAACCCACCAAAATGAAGAGGGCGATGAGAGTGACTTCTGATCGTCCTCACCGCTACACTCCCACCAGCGCCATGACAGTTTACAAATGTCACAGCAACATCAGGAACTTATACTATATGGTCTAAAAAGGGAAGGCATGAATAATCCAACCCTTGTTTAGTGTATAATCAAAAAATAACCACAAAAAGGGGCAACCAGCAGTCCTCAAGGCTGCTGTGTCTATGGAGTAACCCTCTTTTATTCCTTTACTTTCTTAATAAACTTGCTTTCACTTTGTGGACTCACCCTGAATTCTTTCTTGTGTGAGATCCAAGAACCCTCTCTTGGAGTCTGGATCAGAACCACTTTCCCGTAACACTTTCATGATTTAAGATTTTAAAAATTAGTTTATCAAGGATTTGGTTGTTTATGTGATTTTCAGTAATTTTTTATTTGGAAAAATATCTTGAATGACCTATCTACTATCTCTGTAAACAGGAAATTTCTGAATGCATATAGTGATTAGGAGACTTTTGAAAGGAAGAAAGGATTAAAAGTCTGAAATACCTGAAAGCAAAGAATGGGACTTCTATGAGAGAGAGGAAAATGGTACAGTAAAGCAAGACCAGAGACTCCAGTGATTTAAAATGGTAATTTTTGCAGTTAACTTTATCTATGCTTTAGAATAAAATTCTCTTTAGATTTAAATTTTTATAGAGCTATAATCTTTTCTTGAAAATATGAATGTTAAATGTTACCCTACATTTACATGGTGAAGGTAATTAATTATGCCTACATTAATTGAATGTCTTAGAAGGCTATTCACAATCAATTGAGAGAATACGTATGCATTGTCAATATGTCCTTGGAAACTGCAACCTTAAGGAAAATGATTTTTAACAAAACTATTTTTTTTATCAACATCATAGAGAAAGGACATTAAAGGAAATGATATTATTCAAGGACCTGCTGTGAGTCATTTGGCATAACGTTAGAGTTTCCAAGAACCTATCAATGACATGAAGTGAGAACTTACTGTTCTTTATTGGTATGTCAACAACAAAATCTTTTTTATTTGTAATATGCATGGGTTTAAATTGGGCAAATTTTCAGACCTTTTTTCTTTTTAGACCTGAGAGCAGTAAATACGACTTTGTCCAGAATGAAGAACAGGGTGAAGCAAAGGTGTATGAGCCAACTGAGCAGCTTTTAAAAAAACATCATTTACTCCTTGTTTTAATTTATGCATATTTTTCAGAAGTCATATAAAAATAATATAGAACCTTATAATAATATTAAATATATAAATATGAAATAGATTTAAAGAAAATTCTCCTTTTAAAACTTTTCTTTTTTTGTTTACGGAGGTTAAAAATGACCTTTGCAGGGACATGGATGGAGCTGGAAGCCGTTATCCTCAGTAAACTAACGCAGGAACGGAAAGCCAAACACTGGATTGTCTTACTTATAAGTGGGAGCTGAACAATGAGAAAACGTGGACATATTGTGGGGAACAACACACACTGGGGCCTGTTTGTGGGGTGCTATGGGGAGGGAGAGCATCGGGAAGAATAGCTAATGGATGCTGGGCTTAATACCTAGGCAAGGGGTTGATCTGTGCAGCAAACCACCATGGCACATGTTTACCTGCACATTTTAAAAATTTACAAATTTTACACAAACCTGCACATTTTACACATGTACCCCAGAACTTAAAATAAAAAATTAAAGAAAAAATTTTTCTAAAAAAACTCGATTTCATTTTTTTAAAAGGCTAAAACAATGAGTTTTTTTTTAATTTAAATACTCTAGATAGGGTTACAGGGGGGCATAAAAAGTTCTGATTTATCAAATAGTCTTACAGTCTTAAAATATAATTTAAAAGATACTAATACATGCAGCAAACCTAAGAAACAATAACCTCAGCAAAATAGCAGCGTTAACCTTTGAAATCAAAGCAATGAGGCCCTGACTGCTGGAGCAGCACATTGAAAAACATTCTAACATTAACAAAACAAAACAACCAAAAGACAAAAGCCCTGATTGAAACAGAACTCAGTGGGATGGTGGTTTGTTGTTGTCATTGTTGTTGTTGCTTTTGTTTCTGAAATATTTCACTTCTCCAGAAAAACTTGACTGCTAATATATGCTGGTTACATTTGACTTAACATGGCTGTTAATCATGTTACTATCAGAAGTTCAGAATCGATTGAATATTCCCTTGGTTAGCTATATAATGAACATTGAAAGCACCTGTCACCACCATTGTTGATTGTATGGAGTCCTTTGTGTGCACTGCAAGAGAGGACAGCCACATGGGCTCTTTGGAGACATTTCTAGAACAGACTTAGAGGCAATTCTTTTATAGGATTCTAAAGTCTTTCCCTCTTTGATCTTATTTCCTTGATATCAAACAATAATCCACACAGGCTTTACACAGTCTAGAAAAGCAGCTCAGTCTTAGGTTTTAATGAAGGCACAAGGGAGGGAGGTCAAAAATGTGATGGGTTAATATTGGGCAGAATTCTCTGAAACAAAGACCCAGCCTAGACAAGCTATGAAAATCTCCTTGGCAGACAGTGTGGTGGCTCACGCCTTTAATCCCAGCACTTTGGGAGGCTGAGGTGGGCGGATCATGAGGTCAGGAGTTCGAGACCAGCCTGGGCAACATGGTGAAACCCCGTCTCTACTAAAAATACAAAAATTAGCTGGGTGTGGTGGTGGATGCCTGTAATCCCAGCTACTCAAGAGGCTGAGGCAGGAGAATCGTTTGAATCCAGGAGGTGGGAGTTCCAGTGAGCCGAGATGGTGGCATTGCACTCCAGCCTGGGCAACAGGGTGAGACTCCATCTCAAAAGAAAAAAAAAAAAAAAGAAAAAGAAAGTCTCCTTGACACATGGGGAAGCATGTATGGGATTCAGTGTTGCACATTTGTGAAGAATGCTGAATCTGGAGCCAGGCTGCCAGGGTTACAGTCCTGGCGTCACATCACCTAGCTATTTGATCATGGGCAACTAGTTAACCTGTTTTCAATTTCTTCTTTTGTGTAATAAAAATAATACCTAATCTGTATTTTTGTTGTTGTCATTGTTTGTGGGTTTATTTAGAGAAATGTATGGACTATAGCACATGCTCAATAAATGAGTAGTATACATAAGAAGAATTCCGTATGTACAAAATGATTATCCTAACACATCAATCTTTGAGGGCCATGAAAAATGAAATTTCCTTTGGCCCACTTTTTCTTAATTAAATTCTGTTCAGGTATATTTCTATTAAAGTTTTGAGCTTTATTTCTATATTGCTGACCAAAATTTTAACATTGTTACTGGGGCATGGCCCTAGCATCTGCTTTTTTTAGATGGATTGTAATGTTTCGATTATTTTGTCTTTTTAAATTATTCTATTCCAAAATCTATGATATATATGAACTTCTCTAATTAAAACAATTTAGGTTGCAATCAGTCTACAATTAAATATACCAAAATGTCTTGAAAACACAAACTTTCCTAATTTAAGCAATTAGAAGTAAATTTGTTTGAGTAGATTTTCTTTTACTACTTTCAAAAAGTTATTCACTAACAATATACCCACAAGAACTGTTTTCTGAAATGGCTTCATTTGAGGTTTTAAATTTGAGACACAGATTGATTGTTTCATATAAGAAATTATAGACTTATTTCTTATACTATCTGTCTTAAAAAGATTCCTGTGTTTCAGTTAAGAGGTAAACTAACTTTAGGGTGTAAAATATGCTTAAAAGTGTCTGCCAACTCATGTAGTATATTTATAGAATGCTATTAAGTTAATATAATTACATAGAATTTTTAGGTGAAGAACCAATTCCCAGAGTCATAAGTTCCCTAAGCTACACAGGTACATTATAGTGACAGTCTTCATTAATTAGTACTCCCTCTGTCCCTTTCTTTTGCTTCTTAACTTTATTTTTAGTGACTTTCCATTGTGGACTGGATGATATTTTCCACCCCTTTACACTGAGTTCAGACATGTGTCTTGTTTTCTTTGGTCAATGGTTTGTAACTAGATAGATGGAAGCAGATGTTTGAAATGGGTTTGCACACTGAAGCTTGCACCCTTGAAACTCTGCCATCTCCCTAAGGCTATATTTGGGGAGAATGAGAGATATGTGGGGAAGAGCCCAGTCTTTGCAATTTCTCCGTGAAAATTGCTCACTTCATCCTTGAGAGTGATAGTTGCTTAACCCTCAGCTAGCAGTAAGAATATTGTATGCCACCAAGGTTTTGTTGCTGCAGTATTGCAATAACACCCAACTGATACATTTTGGCTAAATATCATCTAATTAAGTATTTTCCTTAGGAAGATGTGGAAAGGTGAAATAATGTTACACTTTGAATCTTAACATTCATCCATGAAATATAAAAGGGCACACAAGCTTATTGAGACAAGGAGAAAATAATACCAAACTCTGCGAAGATCTGTGTTTTTGAAAAGATTACTTCCTTGACTGACTTTTCTGAGAATGCCAAAGCATAGTAGTAAAGGCTTAAATAGCAAAATCTAGCTATAATACCAAAAAAGAAGTTTATAACATGTATTCTGTTATAGCATAGCTGATATAATTTATATGTTTTGAAATTAAACACAGTCATTCTTGTATTCAAATTTTACATATAGTATATGAAATTATTCAGAGTTAATAGAGCACCACAATGTACACCTATAATTTTATTCCTACATCTGGATGAAGATTTTAGATTTTAATGTGTGTCTTCACCTAGTGCTTTACCAAGGACACGCAGACATTTTTCCATACTACATTAAACTTAAAACACAGCTTTTATTATTATTTATGCAAAGCACATCATGCATTTAAAATAAAAGGCCACCTATCAATTGTGATTTAGAAACTTGTCAATGCCTGAGACGACTCCTGAGTATCTCTCTCATCATTTAATTATAAAGCTTGAAATTGTGCCTATTAGAGTCACCTCTTTGAGTGAAAGCAGAGTTCTCTAAGATTTCATTAAAAATATTTCTACAAGAAGAAGCATATGAATAATAGTGGTCTTAGACATCATATGTTATTCCATATTAATGAGCATTGTTTCTTCATCTGGTGTGGTAAATAAAATAATGCCCTCCAAAAGATGTCCACATCCACATCCCCAGAACTTGTGCCTATGTTATGTTATGCAAAGCAGAATTAAAGTAGCATATGGAATTAAGGCTCCTAACCAACTGACCTCAAGAGAAAGAGACTATCCTTGTTTCCCCAGCTGGACCCAGTATAATCACAAGCATCCTTAAAAGTCGGAAGAAAGGTAGTAGGGTCATGGTGAGAGACACGCAATGTGAGAAAGACTCAACCAGTCACTGCTCGCTTTGAGGATGGAAGGGGGGTATGAGTCAAGAAATACAGGTGGTGTTTAGCAGCTGGAAAAGGCAAGAATAGAGATTCCCCCCTAGAACCTCCGGAAAGAAATGCAGCTCTGCAGTCACCTTGATTCCAACCCAGTGGGACTCATTTTTGTATTCTGACCACCAGAATAACACAAGATAATAAATTTGTATTCTGTTAAACCACAAAGTTTGCAGGAATTAGTTATTGCATCAACAGAAAACTAATGCACCTGAGTAAAGGGAGAAAAAAAAACTCGAGGAAGCAGATCAAGGGTTAAATAACAGTTAATAGAGTTGAATGGGAGAGCTAATGGCACAGATATATGAGAAAAAATTCTGAACTGTGGCCTGCCCTCAGGCTCAACACACATAAGATTTTAATATGGCTCTAGTTAACTATTTTATGACTAGTTCTTGGAAAATGAGCAATAAGAGAAGGAAAGCTTGATCTGAAAGGGTAAGAAATATGATAGAATGAGTTGAAAATGTAGCAGAAAAAAAATTATACTTAGAATGCAAAATTGCCAGAGATAGAACTGAAATTCACTTCCACACACACAAATACAAACATGCATGTCCACATCCACGAGGTTTTGGGATGTATTGAATAAACAAGCTGTGCATTTAAAAAATCCAGAAAGCCAATACACTTTTATAATCCAAGATGTCTAGCAGTGTTTAAAAGCATGTGTTATAAGTTGTCATGGGATATCTCAGCTATAAAATAACTCTGAAAAGTATTATTAGGTTTTCTATTTTTAGATTATGAAATTATATTCAGAAGCTGTTTTTCCAAGGTTGCACAATAAGTACCTCAAATAGTTAGGCTTTAAGTCTAGGTTTCTATAAAGCCTTGGTTCATCCAATGGAGTTTAATTATTGAAACTATAGATTCCTAAAATGTCCATAGGCAGAAATTAGTAGGCATGGAAATTTATATGAGAAGTGATGTTTTTATTATTGCTTCTATATAATTGAAATTTAGTATTTTT
The DNA here is from genome assembly GCF_028885655.2 of Pongo abelii. Taxonomy (NCBI): domain Eukaryota; kingdom Metazoa; phylum Chordata; class Mammalia; order Primates; family Hominidae; genus Pongo; species Pongo abelii. The sequence goes on from NC_071988.2 coordinate 193,191,471, forward strand.
CCACTAATGTATCAAGGAAACAAATCACAGTAGTATTATAAGTACCTGTGATTTTGTCACCAATATAAATATAAATTACAAATATTTTCATATCACTTATACTTACTACAGATATCTCAACTATCATTAACCTTTACGACTAACTGAAAATTATCAGAGACATGGTCATATCTTATTATTTATAACATTATTACATATGCATATGTGATATTGTATCATAAATTTGTTTTAAAATTCAATTTTAATAATACATGGCTACCTTCATAATTTTGTATTTTAGTTTATGTGAATATCTATGCATATGCTGTTATTTTTGTTGTCATAAATTATTATTATCATTTTTCTGAGGGTGCTCAATATTCTTCACCAGGCTGTCAAATGAAACCATGGCAAAAACATAAAATGATAAGAAGCCCCACTCAATGTAGGCTTAGTTCTATTTGGACAGCTTTTGTCTTGCTTTACTGTGTTCAATTATATACACACACATACACACACACACACACACACACACCCCCTATATATAGCCCTATTCGTTGTTATATGCACATATAAATACTGGTAATCAAACATGCATCAGATATAATGGGTATTAAATAACACTTTCATGACTCCTTTCCCTGGTCATAATAAATATAATTCATCATTGTCCACTGAACATTGTGAAAATACTAACCAAGACATATAGTAATAAATTATGTCCACATAAGAGATACAATACATAACACATTGCATATGAGAATGACAGAATTGTTGATATCTGGAGGATATTCATATGCTTAGATATTTAATAGCATCATAATTTTCATTTATTTTTCCCCAAATTCATAAAATGAGCAAATAAATGACTTGATGACATCATTAGCTATCCTTACATCAAATGTTTAAACTTTGACTAGTAATGCAGGACAAATAGACTAAAAGTAATTTAACCACAAATTAATCTCACACCCAAAAGATTACTCATTAATTCCATTGCTCTATTTTAAAGGTCATTCACTGGACAATCTCATGCCAAATGTTCCACTGAAACTCAGCTTTGGTCTATCTCTATCACAAACCAAAGTTAAAGTAAATACTCTAATTAATGGAGTCCTCATTATTCTTTCTTTTCTAACACACATAAATAAATAGGCAAAGTTCCTTTATTTCCCTTGGCAAACTGGGATTATTGTGAAGTTAATCAGAGACATTATTTGGATACTTTTTTCTGTTCCTGTCTTCTTTTCCAATGTTCACATTTAAGATAAATGTGGAGAAAATGGAAATGTCCAATGAAAAGATAAACCATCATTCTCAGCAAACTATCGCAAGGACAAAAAAGCAAACATCGCATATTCTCACTCATAGGTGGGAACTGAACAATGAGAACACTTGGACACAGGAAGGGGGACATCACACACCGGGGCCTGTTGTGGGGTGGGGGCAGGGGGGAGGGATAGCATTAGGAGATAAACCTAATGTAAATGATGAGTTAATGGGTGCAGCACACCAACATGGCACACGTATATATATGTAACAAACCTGCACGTTGTGCACATGTACCCCAGAACTTAAAGTATAAAAAAATAAAAAATTTTAAAAAATGATTTAAGGAACAAAGATTATATGTTCATAACAAAGATATTATGAACAAAGTTTAAAGAAATTGAAGTCAGTCCAGCACAAGGAAGGTTGAGAGAAAGGTAATTGTTTTCAAATAGGCAATTAATAGTTAAGACGTGAATACCCAATTAGCTGATGTCAACAGCAATAGATTTGTAGTGGTTCTCTCTTTTTGCTTAGAAATATGCTATAAATAAGATATTTGCTTTCCGTTCCACACTCTCCCACAATTTTAGCATGCTTACAACAGAAACCACAGTGATCTTGCCCTTTGAAGTCACCGAACAGGATGGATTGACAAGGCGATTGTGGAAAAGAAAAAACTGACAGTGTCGATTGTATCAGGTAAGATGGCTTTGGAGCACCTCAAATCAAGTTGCCATAAATGATGACACTATTTTCTCACACAACCGCAATGCAGAGTGGCCACATAGTTATTGAGTTCAGTAACAGATATCACCAAGGACCCAGTTTCCTCCCATCTCTCCGTTCTATTCTATGCAAGCGTGGCTTCCTTAGAGATCAGCAGAGAGCTGCTGTATTTCCAGGCATCAACATTAAATACTACTCTTAATTGCTTCATCCAGTGGCAGAAAAGGGACTACTCTCTTGCAGGCCTTTGAAAACGTGCACCTATTTAGAACTAGCCAGAATTGCATTGTTTCTGCATCTAAGTCTATCGATGGCAAAGAAAATAAAAATCTCACTTTTGATTTCTACTTACCATGATTCACCTCCCATGAAAATTGTGCAAGAGAGAATGAACTCATTAAAAGTTTGATTTCTATTAGAAAGGAGAAAGAGAGTTATGCCCCTTTAAATATCCATGTCGGCAAAGGAGTTGTTTATAAACAGGAAATACGGGAGTTGAAATTACTGACATTAGGAACACAGTAGGCAAATTTAATAGCACATTAACATAAATGTAGTCGTTTTCTGTAGCTACCATAAAAGACTGCCACCAACGTTCTGGCTTGCCATAACACCCAATTATTATCTCTTGTGTTCTGTAGATCAGAAACCTGGGTACCGCATGGCTCAATTGGGTCATCTGCTTAGTGTCTAACAAAACCGAAATCCAGGTGTGGCTGAGCTGCTTTCCTTTTTGCTCTAGGGACGAATTCACCCCCTTGCTCACTCAGATTTTTGGTGGAATTCCACTCCTTGTGGTTGTAGAGCAAAGGTCACTGTTTTCCTGCTGGCCCTAAGAAGAGTGCTGCCCTGACATACTGGAGGCCTCTGTCTGGCCCACGTAGGCTCCTACATTTTGGAGCAACCAACAGTGAGTCAAATCCTTTTCACTTCTTGAAGCCCTTGCCTTCCTCTTTAGCAGCATTTCTCTTCTTCTGCCTGATCCATCCTGTCCCAGTTGTGGACAGTTTTCTGCTTTCAAGGACTGATGTGAATAGATGGGGCCCAGCAGAGAATCCAGGATAATCTTCTTGTGGTAAAGTCCATTTACATCTGCAAAGCCCTTTTGCCACGTAACGTTAAGTAATGTAATGTAATGTAATGTAATATAGTCACAGATTCCAGAGATTAAGGCGTTGATATGGTTTGGCTTTGTGTCCCCACCCAAATGTCATCTTGAACTGAGATCCTATAATCCCCATGTGTCCTGGGAGGGATGCAGTAGCAGTTATTTGTATCATGGGGCCAGTTTCCCTCATGCTGTTCTCATAATAGTAAGTGACTTCTCACAAGAGCCAATGGTTTTATGAGCGTCTGGCTTTTCCCCTGCTGGCACTCATTCTCTTTCCTGCCGCCCTGTGAAGAGGTGCCTTCTGTCATGATTGTAAGTTGCCTGAGGCCTCGTCAGCCATTCAGAACTGTGAGTTAATTAAACCTCTTTTCTTTATAAATTACCTGGTCTTGGGCATTTCTTCATAGCAGTGTGAGAGCAGACTAATACATGTGTGAACATTTTGAAAGTCATTCTTTCCACCACAATAACTGAAGGAAGAATCATTTTCGGTAGAAAATATCCACATGAAATTACAGAAAGACAAAAGGGTGATAATCAGGATCAGGACCACACGGCATAAAACACAGAGTATTACAAACATTTAATTAGAATCCATCAAGAAGAGGAAAGAGGAGCAATAAAGACATAGCATCTGAGAATTTTCCAAACTAAGGAAAGACATCAAAGCACTACTATTAACCCCAAATAAGGGAAAGAGAAGAAAATAATAACATGTGTAGGCACAGCACAGAAAGACTGAAAACAAAGAGAATATTCTAAAAGGTGGGAGAGGAACAAAAGATACCTTCAAAGGGGCAGCAGTAATATTAAAGAATGACTTGATTTCTTATTAAAAAAACGGAAACTAGTAAAACTGATGATCTAGATTAAAAAAATCAAAATCTTCAGAAATGAAGGTAAAATATCTCTTTTTCAACAAAAGTGTAGATGAGTAAAGTGTGATATTGAGTAATAGCTCTGGTGTGTGTGAGATGGATTTGAAATAGAATCCTTTTATACCTGGCAAATCGATTTATTAAAAACAAAAGAAATACATTTTAAAAGGTAAGAACATAAATGGAGAAGATAGAAAATAAATATAAACTAAAGGATATCAACAAAGCCTAAAGTAGTTTCTTGAAAGGATTAAATAAATTCAATACATTTCAGAGGAGATTAACAAAAAGAAACACACAAGCAAGAGCACAGACAACAAACCTCAGCCATGAAAGTGAGAGATCAATAGCTACAGATATTTCAAATATAAAATAAGGACATTATAAAAAATACCGAGCCAGTACATTTTAAAAGTCAGAGGCAATGCTCAAAGGCCTAGAAAAACACATGAAAATTTACAGAGAAAATCTGAACATCTTATAATTGTTAAAAGCATTAAATTCAACAATTATTAAACCCTCTTTCAAACCATTTCAGGCTTCTATGGCTTCACCAGCAGATCCTATCACACATCTAAAAAATATGTATCCCCTATTTGATAATTATTCCCAGAGAACAGAAAAAGTGGAAACACTTTTTATTCCATTTTATAACCAAAAAACTTAAAAATATTTTAAGTGTATAAGAAGAAAGTAAACGTTAGGAAAATCTAATGTAGACTAAAATATTTGAAAGAAAATGTTAGTCAGTGTTGGAAATATAAAAAGTTTATTTAGAAAAAGCACTTACATTTCTAAATCCTGTAACAAACATCAAATAAAACAAAAAAATACCTTTTGTTATTCAGAGAAATTAATTTGGAGATATACCATATTCATTGACAGAAATAATCAAAATTTAAAGATATCAATTATTCATGAACTCTGCAAGTAAAGCAATTTCAGTCGCAATACTAAAAGTTTTTTGTTGTTTTGAGTGGTAATTGACAAGCTGATTTAAAAATAATTATAGAAATACAAGGAGTGAGGAGTAGGTAAGACATTCTGGAAGAGGAATGAGAGGGAGAAATGGCTATAAATGACATTAATTCATTTGAAAACTTGAGTGATTCAATAAGTGAGTGTTGGCTCAGTGATTGACAAAGAGAGGTGGAATAAAAAAGAGCTGAAGAATAGACCCATGGATATATAAGTACAAAGTAGAATTTCACAGCAGTGAAGGTGGACAAATCTTTAAGATAAATATTCTACTATATTGACAATTACATACTTCTCCCTCTTCCCCCAAAGAATAAAGAGGAAAGAAAAAATAGAAACTTGATGTCTACCCCCAAATTCAGAAAAACTTAATTTTACTTGAATATAGATCTGATATTAAAAAGCTTTGAAAATATAATATTGAATAATACCTTTATTATATGATAATTGAAAAAGATTGTTTATGCCAGACATAAAAGTTACCAATAATAAAGAAAAACTTGATTAATTATACTGCATTAAAAATAAGAATTTTTGTTTATCAAAAGACACCATTAGGAGATGAAAAGGAACACTCTGAAAAAGAAATGAGATTTATGACACACGTAATCAATATATAAAATCTAAAGAAATAATTCATAAATGATTCCTCCAAACCAACCTATCCAAGGGAAAAATGAACAAGAGACTTGTCAGGGTCTTCACAATGGAGGATTTATAGATAGAAATGTGCTCAACCTAGCTAATTAGCCAAAAATGGAAATTCAACTTCAGTAATAAAAGAAATGCAAATTAAATCCACAAATCAATACCACTGCATACTAACTTGCATTGCTAAAAGAGAAAACATACCATACAACAGAGATCTACTAACAATTCTACAGGGTATGTAACTTAGTATGACCACTTTGGTAAACAGCTTGCAAATTTACATTTTTATATCTGGTGATGTTCATATCTTATCACCCAGAAAATGCATTCCTAAGTTATACCCAGTAGAGATACTTGTACTTGTGAACAAAACATGTGTGATTCTCTCAAATGTAATATTGAGCTACAAGCTAACCATAAAATGTATAAATTGTATAATTCCATCCATTTTAGTTTTTTTAGCACACTTGTTGAAGAAATTAGACACTAAAAACTAGCAAGAAAATGATTAGCACAGAAGTCAGAATGAAAGTTTTCTTTAGGGGGAGGAATTAAAGTGAATAGTGGTTGGGTAGGGAATAAGCAGGGTTTCCAGTGTACAAGTGATTATCTTTTCGACATGGTGGTTACACTTCTGTTGTCTTTGAAATAAGTTGTTGACTGTACTCTTCTGTACAAAGTTTTACTGAGTGTACATTTTGTATATGCCATTTATTGCAATATAAAGGAATATGAAAATAGGGAGCCAGCTATGTCTTGTATTAATGAAAATGAATTAAAATTACAGTTGAGGTTTGGGTTAAAATTGTGGAATGTCATCTTCATGAAATCTTGGAGACTAATCAAACTCTCTTATTGGGAAAGTTGCATGATTTCTGGTGTGTATTTATTTTACATCACTGAAGCAGTTATATAAGAAAAAAGTATTCCTTATTTAATCTGATTCATTTTAGATTATTAACAACATGTTAATTGAAGTTTTGTGTATGTTGTGGATTAAAGGAATTTCTATAACAGAATGTCAAAAGCCCTGTTCTCTAATTAGACATTTCCTATTTGCCTTTTGATTTGACTCCCTTTTTCTAGCAATTAATTGCACAGCCAAATACCAGTATTTTTATTCCACTGATGAGAACCAGTTCTTTTAGACAAGACGTACTATTTTATACTATCACTATGCAAGTTTAACAGTTCTTGTCTGGGGAGTGAGGGGCTAGGGGAGGGATAGCATTAGGAGAAATACCTAATGTAGATGACGGGTTGATGGGTGCAGCAAACCATCATGGCATGTGTACATCTATGTAACAAGGCTGCACATTCTGCACATGTATCCCACTACTTAAAGTATAATAAAAAATTTAAAAAAAAAACCTCACTGTTTTAAAGTTTTATGGAGGGATCAGCATTTTATATAAAAACATTTTTTCACCATAAATTATTTTTTCTTATGCTTCATTCTTTTAAAAAATTAAACACTCTCTGACTCTGAAAAATGTTTCTCAAAAATAATAATAAATGGGAATAATAAAACAAATTTATATTGGGAAAAATAGTTCCTATTCATAGTTCTTTCTTTCCTTTACCTTGAAAACTTTCGGCTCTGTGAATGAGTAGGTGTTAACATTGATTCATCTGTTATCCTAAAAGGACTTTTTCCACCCGTGTGTTCTTTTTGCTTATAAGACTTTTTTCTACCCAACTAGAGTAAGAGCAGTTTTTTTGTGAACTACAGCTTATTTGGCACTCCAGCTACATGAATGGAAAGTAAAAACACAGCAAGAGAGAAACAGACCTAGGGGACTCACTCACAGAGATGGCATGAAGATGTCCTGCTAAGGGAACCACGTGAGAGGTAAATGATGTCTCTTGAAATCTGGAGATATTCTCTTAGGAGACCTCCACCAGTCACTTCTAGGAAGCATGCCTCTGTCCTGACAACCTGCCGAGCTCTCAGTTTGTGTACTCCACAATGAACCAGGGGCACTTGTGACCAACACCTTACAGAAACAGTGCTCTGAAAGTTGGTAAAAATGAAAGTAGAGGTGGTGCTTGAGGATAATGAAACTCCCAAGAACACATACTTGGGTGCAACTTGGCTTGGAATTTCACTAAATTCAACTCTAAATTACATTAGAATAATAAAGAGAACAAAAGCTGAGAAAGAATATTTTGACGTGAATATATGTTTCATAGACTTAGTATATTAGTCTGCTCAAGCCGCCATAACAGAATACCAAACTAGATGGCTTAAAGCACAGAAACTTATTTCCTTACAGTTATGGAGGCTGGAAGTGCAAGATCAAGGTGCTGGAAGGGTTAGTTTCTGGTAAGGCCTTTCCCCTTGGCTTGCAGATGGCCTCCTTCTCAGCTCCCATCTTGTTGTGTGGTTACCCGGTCTTTTCTCTATGTACACACCCTCCTGGTGCCTCCTTGTCTTCTTATGAGGACATCAGTCCTATTGGATGAGGATTCTACTCATATGACCTTATTTAACCTTAATTATTTCCTTAAAGGCCCCTCTCTCAAATATAGTCATGTTGGGGGTTAAAGCATTAACATACTAATTTTTAGGAACCCACAATGCAATCTATACATCTAGAAAAACAAGTCTTTAAGAAATCTGACATGCGTTTGAATGATGATTAATGTGCTAACGTATTTTCATTTATATTAATTATGAATGGTCAGATTTTGTGTATGTATTTACTGAAGAAAATCTCAATGAAAATGTTTCCAAAGAGGTTACTTCTGCAAATAAAAAGACCATTTTACATCAGCTGGCTAGTAGCAGACAGCTGTCACAGGACTTCCTACCACAAACTTAGCTTGGAGAAAAATTAGAAGCAATATATGAGTTTTTCCTTTCCACACTTGAATGACAGTTTTATTATGTGACTCAGCTTCAGTCAATAAGCTGCGGTTCACTGCGATATCACTGACTTTCTTGTCTCTTTTTTCTTGGCTTTATAATTTCGCAGTATGACAACTACTGCTCATATTCTCAGTGCAATCCAACTTGGCATTTTACAAAGGCCAAGGAGTTTAAAAAATATCATGCTTTAACGTAGAATTTGGAAGGTAATATTGAATATAAAAAAATCAGAACACTATTCCAATGCTATATATAAGATGGTTCTATAAAAAATGTAATTATAAATCCCATAAGTTTTTGATAAATTATGATTGCATGGAAAGAAAGTAATATAATATAAAATATATAAAATATTATCCATTTTCTTATTTTACTTTATGTCTGATAACTTAATCTTCATTACCAAATGTTTTTCATTATTTAACAAATACTTATTGGGTATCCATTATGTGCCAGATTCATTCTAGATACTGGATCTAACAAAAATAGTAATGAAAACAAAGGATTGGACTTCATGAAACTTACATTTTGTCTTTTTAATAGTGATTGATAAAATTATGATTTCTAACATAGAAAGATACAATTAAATTCTAGGACCTGTGTCCTACTTTAAATGATTTTACACAAATAAATTATGACATAGAAGCAGACAAAAAGAAAGGACTTAACAATTATTTAGCCACTGTATAATCAAGTGCATCTCTGCTAATTATTAATATAATTTTGTGTTTCTATAAGCATATATGTTACGTATATTATGCATGCTATATATATATACAAATTAACTGTAAACTCAGAATTTAGAATTGAATGAATCCATAATGATAACTTACTTCAGCTTTTATGAAGTACAAATTATTTGTCATCCCTAGAAATAGGTCATTTACAAATTCCTAAAATAGTCTTTGACACATAATTAATTCATAATCTTCTGGGGAAAATTGTTTAAAAGTTGATTTTAAAACATTATAAACAGATTTTTCATTATAAAATAAAATAATGCCCAAAATTTAAAAGCTTATATAAAAAAATTTTGTGAGCTAATGAATTTTATAAGTAAAAATGTCATCTATATTCCTTCCAGAGAAAATTAAGATTCTTTTTGTATATGATAATAGATTTTGCATGTAGATACACATACATAAATTATATTTTTGTAAAAATTTATGCTGTCATGTATTTTAGATTTTTTCCATTACAAATAATTATGAAATTTTATTCATCAAATGTATAACTAGATAAATATTTTGAATGACTTAAAATTTAATTTTTCTAACATAACATATTAATTAACCAAGGTCCTTTAAAAAGAAGATGTTCCATACAATAATCAATGTTTATATGGTCACTCTTTGTGCATACCTTTTTATACTTTGGCTAATAATTTCTTTCATTAGTTCTTGGAAGAGAAAATACTAAAACTAAAATATTATCAAGATATTTTTAGAAATATAGTAGTATTAAAACTATAGGTATTGTATTAGAATATATTTTTTCATACCCTAAATTATATAGAAATTTAACAATTTTAATTGTTAATTAGATAGATACAAATACTTCATTGCGATTTGCAATTTTCTCTTTGATTAATAGAAATTACAATGATCTTTGATTTTTTTCTTTTTAACTTGACACATCACTTATTTGATATATCACATATCTTATCTTCTTGTGATTAATCCAACTTTCCTTTGGCACTAGAAACCTCTTTGATTACTTTGTGTTGCTCTACAAAACATTTTAAAATATGGTAGGGCAAATTTCTATTACGTTTTCAGTATAACTACTTTACCTATTTCTCCTTTGAAAGTTACTTTACAAATATTGAAATTCTAGGGAATTATTTTTCAGATTATAAAAAATTTATATATTTGCAGAGAATTGCCATCTGCATAAAATTAAGTCTTACTGAAAATTCTATATGCATCTCAAGTATTTTATTTATCAAAGGCATATTGAAGGAGAAATGAGAATAGAATTAATCTGTTGTGGTCCTTTGGGAAGGAGACAGTAATTTGGGGGCAAGGTTTTCAGTACAAAAGACTTAACTTTGACAGAGAAGATTAAAGAACATGATAATGTCAGCAGAGATTGTAAATACACAACAAGGCTCTTTTTTGTGCTATTTAACAAATCTCTTTTTTGTGTATGTCCAGGGAAATAGGTAATGCAATTATACATATTTCAGGATTACTCTCTTAATGGCATGGCTTCATACAGACTTGGTAACTAAGATAAGAATTCCCAAATGTATAGTTACAACAAGTACATTTAACTGAAAATCTAAAATGATATTCCAGATTTTGACCTGTAATTCAAAGTTCTCAAATATCAGAAAATGTGCCTGCATGTCTAGAAACAATTCATTTTAAGAAATCAGAGAGTAAACCAAATTTACCTAAAGGAAAACAGCCCAAGATGAAAATAGGCAACAATTTCAACAGTAACATTATACATATCCAAACTGCCATTCATTAGTCATTAAAGAAATGTAAATTTATTTATTTGCACATGTTGAATTACGTGATCCATCACATAAACAGAACCAACGACAAAAACCATGATTATCTCAATAGATGCAGAAAAGGCCTTCGACAAAATTCAACAGCCCTTCATGCTAAAAACTCTCAATAAACTAGGTATTGACGGAACGTATCTCAAAATAGTAAGAGCTATTTATGACAAACCTACAGCCAATATACTGACTGGGCAAAAACTGGAAGCATTCCCTCTGAAAACTCGCACAAGACAAGGATGCCCTCTCTCACCACTCCTATTCAACATAGTGTTGGAAGTTCTGGCCAGGACAATCAAGCAAGAGAAAGAAATAAAGTGTATTCAATTAGGAAAAGAGGAAATAAAATTTTCCCTGTTTGCAGATGACATGACTGTGTATTTAGAAAATCCCATCGTCTCAGCCCAAAATCTCCTTAAGTTAATAAGCAACTTTGGCAAAGTCTCAGGATACAAAATTCATGTGCAAAAATCACAAGCATTCCTATACACCAATAATAGACAAACAGAGCCAAATCATGAGTGAACTCACATTCGCAATTAATAAAAAGGGAATAAAGTACCTAGGAATCCAACTTACAAGGGATGTGAAGGACCTCTTCAAGGTGAATTACAAACCACTGCTCAATGAAATAAAAAAGTACACAAATGGAAGAACATTCCATGCTCATGGATAGGAAGAATCATGAAAATGGCCATATTGCCCAAGGTAATTTATAGATTAAATGCTATCCCCATCAAGATACCACAGACTTTCTTCACAGAATTGGAAAAACTACTTTAAACTTCATTTGGAACCAAAAATGAACCTGCATAGCTAAGACAATTCTAAGCAAAAAGAACAAAGCTGGAGGCATCACGCTACCTGACTTTAAACTATACTACCAGACTACAGTTACCAAAACAGCATGGTACTGGTACCAAAACAGATATATAGACCAATGGAACAGAACAGAGGCCTCAGAAATAACACCACACATCTACAACCATCTGATCTTTGACAAACCTGACAAAAGCAAGCAACGGGGAAAGGATTCTCTATTTAATAAGTGGTGCTAGGAAGACTGACTAGCTATATGTAGAAAGCTGAAACTGGATCCCTTCCTTACACTGTATACAAAAATTAATTCAAGATGGATTAAAGACTTAAATGTAAGACCTAACACCATAAAAACCCTAGAAGAAAACCTAGGCAATACCATTCAGGACATAGGCGTGGGCAAGGACTTCATGACTAAAACACCAAAAGCAATGGCAACAAAAGCCAAAATAGACAAATGGGATCTAATTAACCTAAAGAGCTTCTGCACAGCAAAAGAAACTATAATCAGAGTGAACAGGCAACCTACAGAGTGGGAGAAAATTTTTGCAATCTACCCATCTGACAAAGGACTAATATCTAGAATCTACAAAGAACTTAACCAAATTTACAATTTAAAAAAACCATCAAAAAGTGGGCAAAGAATATGAACAGACATTTCTGAAAAAAAGACATTTATGCAGCCAACAGACAAATGAAAAAATGCTCATCATCACTGGTCATCAGAGAAATTCAAATCAAAACCACAGTGAGATACCATCTCACGCCAGTTAGAATGGCGATCATTAAAAAGTCAGGAAATTTTTTACACTGTTGGTTGGAGTGTAAATTAGTTCAACCATTGTGGAAGACAGTGTGGCAATTCCTCAAGGATCTAGAACTAGAAATACCATTTGACCCAGTGATCCCATTACTGGGTATATACTCAAAGGATTGTAAATCATGCTACTATAAAGACACATGCACACGTATATTTATTGTGAGGCAATATTCACAATAACAAAGACTTGGAACCAAACCAAATGTCCATAAATGATAGACTGGATTAAGAAAATGTGGCACATATACACCATGAAATACTATGCAGCCATACAAAAGGATGAGTTCATGTCCTTTGCAGGGACATGGATGAAGCTGGAAACCATCATTCTAAGCAAACTAACACAAGGACAGAAAAGCAAACACCGCATGTTCTCACTCATAGGTGGGAGTTGAACAGCGAGAACACATGGACACAGGGCGGGAAACATCACACACTGGGGCCTGTCGGGAGGTGGGGGGCTGGGGGAGGGATAGCATTAGGAGAAATACCTAATGTAAATGACAAGTTGATGGGTGCAGCAAACCAACATGGCACATGTATACATATGTAACAAACCTGCACATTGTGCATATTTACCCTAGAACTTAAAGTATAATAATAAAAAAGAGAAATGTAAATTAAAATAAAAACACAGGTTCCAGGTTAGGCGCGGTGGCTCATGCCTGTAATCCCAGCACTTTGGGAGGTCGAGGTGGGTGGATCACGAGGTCAGGAGATGGAGACCATCCTGGCTAACATGGTGAAACCCTGTCTCTTCCAAAATATAAAAAATTAGACTGGCGTGGTGGCGGCGAGTGCCTGTAGTCCCAGCTACTCGGGAGGCTGAGACCACCTAGGAAAAAGCCGGGGGGACGTAAAAGCTTTGGGAATGATTTGTCTGTCCCAGTGGCACTTTGCGACATGAATCTTACTGTTTTATCATATCTCCTTTGCCATTTATGAGATGAAGAAATGTAAGAATATAACACATTAATTTCTACTATATATTCCCATATAAAAGCTCAAAAGCAGGACATTGAATTGGCCCAAAGAGCTCTACCCATAACATGAGCTCACATTAACTTCCCTCAGTATGGACCTTCAACAAACCCCAACGGTTGAATCCAAATGAAACCGGTCCCCATGAGAGTGGATACAATAGTGTCCTGCATTTCTGTATCCAGAGGAGTAATAAAAGTTTGAGTCTCTGCACTCCTTCAAGTTCCCAGCATAGACAGATGCCTGTGTTTCTCAGTTCCCTTTGACACAGGCGGACCTCAGCTCCACTGCTAAAGGCCGTTCCCCTTAAAGCAGCTGGATACAAGGTAGAAACACTGAAAACAACCAGGGACCATCTGAGGAGAGAGGGACTTCATGCCAATAAGCAAGGTGCAATTACTTTCAGTTTTGAGAGGAAAAGCTCAAGAAAAATAACTTCCTTTTTTTTTTTTTTGGTCTACACTTTGTGCTATATTCTCATTGCTGAAACCATTAATTTATATTTCTGTTTCTTGAAATTGGTTGGTAATTGCTTTGTAAAAATTTATCAAATGTATTTATTGTCTGTTGAACATCTCTATTAGCCAGAAAAGTTTACACACACACAAAAACCTGTTGATATTTATTAAGCTGTACATCTTCCATTTGCCTCGTTCTTCTGTGTGCTCTGCCTTCCTCTGTGTCCCAGAAGGCTGAACTGTAAAGCCTGAATCAGTGTATTCTTTATTTTCTAGCTTCTAGTTAAATTCAGTCAGAGATAAGCTGTGCTAGAAGATCCATAGAGAAGAAGAGAAATAAGAGAGTAAGATCAGTATGTTTAATACATAGTTCCCTCTGTGTAAGGTGGGCTGTGTCCATCACTGAAGATCAAATCTTTTGCTATGTGAGCCTTTCAATCTAATCCCTTTATCTTGTGGGTTATAGCCCTGGATTACTTCCCTACATCATGTGGTTTTCTTAAACTCTAGACAATTCTTTCTCAAGAATTCTTTATAAAATCTCTCTTCAAACTATCCAATTTGGGAGTGTTATGTAGTTCCCACTATGACACAAAATGCTTATACTCTTCCTATGGGCAAGGCATATTTTATTCATCTATATGCATGATTTTTAATAGCCACTGTAAAACTTTGAAGGAAGTATGCTGCATATTGAAGAAATTTTGGCCTAGAGAGGTTAAGCAATTTCTCCAAGGTGGAAGAGCTTGAACTCAATGTTAATCCTAACTCCATAGCCTGTTTTTTCTACCTAATAAATGATAATAACAATGAAATTTTGTCCCTATCAGTAACATAAACTATGTCATTGCCATTATATTTTGACTTTTTAACTTTATAATTACTCTGAAATACATTAATGATAAACTACAAAAAATAATAAATATTCAAAATAAAACATAAAAAATTGTTAAGCTTTACAAACCCTAGACTATACTTGAGATCTTTGCCTTTTATACTCAGAAAACCCACAAAATTATATTCATTCTTAGATCAGAATAGTTTATCATCTGAAAAAAAGAACTTTAAATTTCATTTTCATTATTTGCTGAAGCATCCAGCTGATTTAGTATGATTTGAAACTTTAAGAGGCAAGTAGCATCATGGCAGAACTACGAAGTGTGGAAAATGGAATGCAAATGCTAAAATATTTAGCTTTAGATTAAATCACTTTGTATATAGCTGATCATACTGTTTTTGCTAAACCCGTTTAAATATCATGTTTATATCCATGTATTTTTATTTTAAGCATGCATACTTTCCGCAAGCAATAGTGTTTATACTGCTATCTAGTTTCTGGTTATTACAGTTGTTTTGAATTCTGACACAAAATACTGACCTCTGAAGCTCTTTTTTATTAAAGATGCCTTGAAACTTGTTTCTTCCTATTATATTAAATTAAGATTTTCCTTCTTCAAATATCACACTACTGTGTATGCCTGGCAGTAAAGATTTTATTCTATGCTCAAAGGATTCACAACTTCAAAAAAACCAAAATCAAACCAACAAAATTGAGCGTCAAATATGTGAAGCATAAGAGAGGAGAATTTAGTTCAATTATTTAATGACTCTTTCCTGCCAACATAGGAAGCACTGAGGATCTCACAGGATTTGATCGTTCCATTTGTTCATTCAATAATTTAATTTGCCTTCCTAAACTAGAATGGGGAAAACCGAGCAGCTAAACAATAATGATTTTTCTAGATACCAAGTCACACATAAAAATAAATTATTTGTTTCAAAATACAAATTTGATTATGTTACCTTAATTTTAAAAATGGGTTCCCTATGCCCTCAAGATAAAAATAAAAAATAATATGATATAGTTTGGATATGTGATCCCTCTAAATCTCATGTTGAATTGTAATCCCCCATGCTGGAGGTCGGCCTGGTGGGAGATGATTGCATCATGAAGGTGGATTTCTCGTGAATGGTTTCGCACTATTCCCTTGGTGCTGTCTCCAGATAGTGAGTTCTTGTGAGAGCTGCTTGACTGAAAGCATGTAACACTTCCACCCTCACTCTCTCTCTAGCTCCTTCTTTTGCCATGTGACGTGCCTGTTCCCGCTTTGCCTTCCACCATGAGTAAAACTACTTGAGATCTCCCCAGAATTAGATGGTGCCATGCTTCCTGAATAGCCTGCAAAACTGAGCCAGTTAAACCTCTTCTCTTATAAGTTACTCAGTCTCAGGTATTTCTTTATAGTAATGCAATAATGGCCTAATACACAGTTTTTCCAAAACAGATAATGACTGTGTCCTGGCCCCGCATTGTGTTCTTTCAGCTGCACTGTTTTGCAGTAATTCTTCCTGATTCAGGGTCCTTGCATGTATTTTTTCCTGCACTTGGAATACTTTCTACCTGTTCCTCAATTAAATTTTATGTTTTTCTGATTTCAACTTAAGCTTTCCCTTCCAATAACAGTTTAGATTACAGTCTTTTGTTCTAAGTTCCCATGAAACTATGTTTTATATTTTTACAACACATATCTCAGTTTGTATTTATAGATTCATTGGTATAATTATTGGTTTAATGTTAATTTCCCTATCTAGCATGTAAGCTCCTTGGGAAGGGGTACTATGTCCATTTTTCCCTAGCTTTTTAATCTCCGTATACACTAGACTGATCTTGCGAATACTCTAAATGAGCTATGTTGATGGTGCACAGTTCAAACTGAGAGAACTGGCTGATACCACATTCTTCACCTCACACTCAGGTCTAAAACTCCCACTACCCTGATCCCTGACCTTGCTAATCAATTTTTTTTTTTTTTTTTTTTTTTAGAGAGGGTGATAGGAGAAGCTGCTCATAAGATAAATTGAAACCTTGATGTGCATTGTTATCTCCTTACTCTGGGGTGTTATGAGAAATGCTCTAAAACAATATTTTTATACTTTTAAAATGCCAATATGCTCTGGGAATGATTCAGAGAACAAACACTTGAAGGGTAAGTAAAGAAGCATCCTCTATTTCTTAGTTGCAGGTTAAATACATGGAGTTCACAAGAGACTTCTGGGTCCAATATGAAAGAACAATTCCATAAGAAATCTGATTTTCATTTTTATCTGTGCACCAAACACTGCAACACTTATTGGGCGTAGGAAAGCAAATCAGAAAGACATGTTATATTATATAACATGTTTTGTTACAGCAGGAACAGGAGAGTACAGATGCAGTAGTTGATTTCTTATGAAAATGTATGGGGTCACGAAAAGCTTTACAGGTGGTATGATATTTTGCAGATGATTGGGAGATCGCCATGGGGATGGGGGTGGGGCCAATAGAAGTGTCAGTAAATGTATTCCAGGTAAAGCGATTAGTATATGTCTCATTTAAATATGAGCCTGACAGATTAAAAGGCCTGGAAAAAGTCAAGTATGTCAGGTGCAAAAAGTGCAAGATAGCATGGCCTGAGCTGAAGCTAGGAGAATTAGTAATGAAAGTCTCTTATAGGGGATTCTTTTAAGTTATGGTATGAGCTTGTACTATATTCTAAGGCCTATGAAAAGGCACTGATTCATTTTAAGCAAGAATGTAACATGATCAGTTCTTATTAAATATTCCACCCCAGCTGCTTTGTGAAGAATGGGTTA
Organism: Pongo abelii; assembly: GCF_028885655.2. Lineage (NCBI taxonomy): Eukaryota > Metazoa > Chordata > Mammalia > Primates > Hominidae > Pongo > Pongo abelii. The sequence continues at coordinate 193,209,164 of NC_071988.2, forward strand.
GAATGATCAAGATTGTTGCTGCTTCAGTGCCTGTGAAAGATGCTGATGTACTTCACAGAGATGGTGGCCATGAGGCCAGATGGGGATGAGCGTGTGCAGCACATATTTTGGAAGTAGAAAAGACAAAACTTAGGGGCTTATTGGATGTTGATGAGTCTTTCTTAAACTTTTTTAGAGCCCAAACTGAGAAAGTTTAATTTCTGTATAGCAGCTATCCAAATATGGCTGGTGAGTAGTCAAGGGTATACAGTATCATGCTACTGAATACCCTTCTTGGATGGTACTTGCAGGGGTAGGTTGTTGAAGAGAAAACTACTCTGTGGAAGAAGTATAGTTCTCTCTCCCTGCTTCAAGAAAAAGAGAGGTTTGGGAAAGTTATGTGATACAGTTTGGATGTATATCCCCACCCAAATCTCATATTAAAATGTAATCTCCAATGTTGGAGGTGGGGTCCGGTGGGAGGTGACTGGATCACGGTGGCAGATTTCTTATGAATGGTTTGGCATTCCTAAGAAATGAATGCCAGATGAAGGCATCCCCTGTGGTGCCGTCCCCATATGAGTCATTGAGTTCCCATGATATCTGGTTGTTTACAAGTATGTGTAGCACCTCCTCCCTCGCTCTCTTGCTCTTACTTTTGCCATGTGATGTACTTGTTCCCCTTTTGCTTTCTGCCATGACTGGAAGCTTCCTTAGGCCTCCCTAGAAGCAGAAGCTGCTATGCTTCCTGTACAACCTGCAGAACCGTGACCCAATTAAACCTCTTTTCTTACAAATTACTCATTTCAGGAACTTTTTTAAAGCAATGTGAGAATGGACTAATACATTTTGAATCATTATGAAAGTCTGTAGAACATCTAGACATAGCAAAAAATTATATGTACTTATTGAGTCAGATAGTTACTGTTTGAAAGACCGGTGAAAAAGGTAAACTTTCTTAGCCAAATTGACTCTTTGCTATTGAACTTCTTTCTCTCTAGTACTCTTTCTACTCTTGGTGACATTTGTTGTCAGTGATGTTATTTATCCTCTGAAATATTCATTATGTTCAGCCAAAGCTGCTGCTTTTTGCCTTTGTTTGGGTTTTATCTTTGCACACCGTGTGCCCTATTTTCATTTTATTTATTGAAGATAAAGAAAAAAAAACTTACATGACTTTATATTTCTTAACCTATCTGATGGTCAGTTTCTTTATATCTGGCTTTGAGATTGTTAACAAAATTATTTAAAATAATGTACTTCTGTCAAATTCTTGACTGATAGACTAATTCTTGACAGCAAAGACTGCTGTTATTCAGAAACAAAACACATGAATTCCAGTGTAATATATAAGGTAAAATAATCAATGAAATAGTTTAAAGCTGGTGGAGGAGGCTTTGGTCCATAAGAATACACAGTGTCATTATTGCTTTTATATTTTACTCAAACTTTATAAGAATAATATACTATTTTCATCATTCTATAGTTGAAAAATCCAAGTCATGGAATATTAAGTAAATTGTCCACTGTCGGCCGGGCTCAGTGGCTCACACCTTAATCCCAGCAATTTGGGAGGCCGAGGTTGGCGGATCACCTGATGTCAGGAGTTCGAGGCCAGCCTGACCAACATGGAGAAACCCCGTCTCTACTAAAAATACAAAAAATTAGCCAGGCATGATGGCGGGCACCTGTAATCCCAGCTGCTCGGAAGACTGAGGCAGGAGAATCGCTTGAACCCGTGAGGCAGAGGTTGCGGTGAGCAGAGATCACGCCATTGCACTCCAACCAGCCTGGGCAACAAGAGTGAAACTTCATCTCAAAATAAATAAATAAATAAATAAATAAAATAAAATTGCCCACTGTCAAAATGCTAGTAAGTATAACATCACATAAACTCAGTCTGTCTGATTCCAGAGACTGAGTGGGCAATCACTGAACTAATTTATGTTTACTATAGATTCCAGTGTGTCAAAACACATTGCAAACATTCTTTTTCTTTTTTTTTTTTCTGAGACGGAGTCTCGCTCTGTCGCCCAGGCTGGAGTGCAGTGGTGTGATCTTGACTCCCTGCAACCTCCGCCTCCCAGGTTCAAGCGATTCTCCTGCCTCAGCCTCCTGAGTAGCTAGGACTACAGGCGTGCACCACCACACCCAGCTAATTTTTGTATTTTTAGTAGAGAGGGGGTTTCACCATGTTGGCCAGGATGTTCTCGAACCCTTGACCTCGTGATCCGCTCACCTTGGCCTCCCAAAGTGCTGGGATTATAGATGTGAGCCACTGCTCCAGGCCGCAAACATTCTTAAATACGAATGTGTAACCTGCTGAATTCAAGTCAATCACTGGGCAACTGCCATAGAGAACCCCCCCAATTGAAGACATCTGGTAGTATAACATGAACTGTGTGGCAACAAGTATGTGAACCAATCATGTTTCAAAAATACCTTAGTTTATTTTTGTCATTGTATTACACTTAAGCACTACCTCTGATATCCATAGACAAGGTAACTCAGAAAATTAGTTATGTGGAAAATAATTAGAAACTTGGTTTAAAATAGTAAGAAAATGTAATTTGAGACAACAGAGAGCTACAAAAAAGCAATGTAAACTTATGAGGCAAGGACCAAAAGAAAGAAAAAAGCATAAGTGGATTCATCTTATATTTGGAGTCACTTATATCATATGACCAAATGCATCTTCCTTACAGATGTGCCTAACTAATTGAGAAGTTGAGCAGAACCATTAGAAAGTTCATAAAACCAGGAAGGCAATTTGAAGTTCAGGACCACCTACAAAAAGCATTTGGTAACCACATTCTCCCACCACCTGCAATCCTGTAATCTGTGGCCCAGAAAGGCTAGACAATAGCAATAAGAATGAACTAGAAATTATTGGCCTTTGCAAAGACTGAATCCCTAATCGGATTAAAGTAATCTGGATTGTTACTGACCCTAGCTTTCTACAAAAGCAAAGTTAATGCTTTGAATATTAAGCAAAAAGTAACACTAGCCTTGTATTTGCTATGCCCTATCTCCACCTATTGTACATTTCTGAATGTTATAGCTCTAGAGTTTCCGTTTGTTGTATTTTTATATATTCTACTTATTTGTCAATGTTGTCAGGCTTGTTTTATATATCCATGAACACTTTGAATTTACCAAATATCTCAATTTTCTGGATTAACTTTGGGCCTGTTTCACTTCTCATTTGTCTCTTTTGTTTTGTGATTATATTTTCATGTTTCCTCGTATGCTCTTTTTAATCCAACTCTGAAGAGTTTGGTAATATTTCAACCAAAATATTATAAAATTGTTTAATTAATCAGCAAAACTATCTTTGCCTATAGGATTCTTTGTGGGAAGATTTTAAACTATAAGCTATTATTTGTTGAATGAGATTTGGTTACATGTGATTTTTAAGCAACGTGTTCATTTTATCTAAGATGCTGAATTTATTTGTATATATTATTCATAATGTTATTTTATTTTCCTTTTAACATCTATAAAATCTGCAGTGCTGTTAACTCTTTCATTACTGACATTGGTGATTTTTGTCTTTCTTTTGTCTTGATGAATCTGGTTTGCAGTTTATCAAATGTATTGATCTTTTAAAATAATCAGCTTTTGATTTCATTGATTTTATCTTCTGATTGTGCTTTCTATTTTATTTTACTCACATTTGTTTCTTTCTGCCGCTTGCTTTTCATTTTAAACTTATTCTAAAAATCCAAGGTGAAAATTCAAGCCACTGTTTTTTGTTTCCCACTTAATCCTTAAGTGCTATAATTTCCCATCTAAGTACTAATTTAGCTTCATTCCTTCACTGTAAGAAATGCAATGACTTTATTTAAATAATAGCTCTTAAGAATCAAACTGGGAGGAAAATCTGTTGCCCACAGTTTTGTTTACACAGGCATTAAGGTAATAGCCCAACTCCTCTTGCTTTTCCAAATGTCGCCCTTGTCATAATTACCTTGCTGGTTTTCCTTGACTTAATTATGATTTTCTAATTCACTTGATCTTGAAATTTTTCAGTACTTTCTTGAGAAACACACACACATTCACACACATACATAACACACAACTTATAACTTGGACTCAGTTGGCGGTCATCACTTTGGTATAAGATCTGTTTTATGTACCCTTTTGCAGATACTATGGACTAAGGCAGGTTTGACCACGTGGAAGTCTTGTCCTTGGAAGAGCAGAGATCTCTATCACTTCATGGTCAGTCTACTTGGAAGACATGCAAGTCAGGCTCTGGTGATTCTTCCAAAATTTATCATTCAGTTAAAGAGCTCCAACACTTTTTTGGTAGAATGAGTAAAAGGGTAAAGAGAGGCCAGCAGTTGCATATTATTGGGCTTGTTTAAACATCAAAAAGAAGCAACAAGAATGGTGAAAAATATTTTTTCAAGATTTCCCAGTTTTTTTCTTTTTCATTTTCTTAATTTACCTGTTGAGATTGAACATGAAGCCTATGATTAGCCAGAGTTTTGGCTCTCTGTGACATAGGAGGCAATTTGTTCTGCTCTCACATTCCTTAATCCACACTGCCAAAACCAATAAGTTCTCTTTCTGTATTTTAGTGGGATTCTGTCAATTCAATTAGAATTTGCCTGGAAAAAAACTCTCAAGTGCATCTGAATAGAATATTTATTCTATTAATCAAAAAGTATTTCATTTCAAACCTGAAACATTATTTTCTTTTGTATTTTTCAACTCATGTTCTGCCACGTAATGCAATCTGCTTATTGAAGGTTATACAATATTAAATGATATTATAATTTTTTAACATCATATAATTGTTAAAGAAAAAAATCTAGGAAAATTGCATAATGACACATTAGTAATATAATAACAACAGCTAAAAGATGCCACAAAATCCTAAGGTGAAATTAAAGCTTCAGAAGCAAATCTTTGGAAGTTAAAATATCAATATTAAAGAAAGTAAATTCTTAAATCAAAACTTCTCCTTTATGAGTTACAAACATTAGTCTCTCTTGCTCCTATCTCCTTATTCCAAAGTTTCATTTGTAAAAGTTCTGAGTTTCAATCCCAATTTGAGCCAGGATTGCAATGAACTAGGACTTCTATGGGTGTCACTGTTATTTCCAGATAGCTAGCTTTGCATGAATTAAATGTCAAATTTCGAATGGGTGGATCTCTACTCTAAAGGCTCCAAATAAACATCAAAACATATGCAATATCAAAGCACTGAAAACCCTCAATAGCCAACTTTAAAAAGTAGGTACATCTCAACTCTTAGAATTTCTATCCAGTAAAGTTTTATTTCAAGAACATCATAATGTTACCAAAGACTATTACAAAAACTCAAAGGTTACTAAGTGCTAATAGAAAATCTTCTGTGCTTAGCTTCACTAGGGTGTCAACACTTAATACTAGTTATGTAGAATTACAACTTTATATTTATTACAGTAAATATACAGGCATGTAGGGAAAAATTCTAGAAAAGTTTTTCTTAGTATATTAAACATTTTAATCACTATTTCACCTTTGAAGATCATTCTCTCTTGCACAGAGCACTAAATTCAGTATGAGATCTGCTATGATGTTTCTCTCTTATATGTAAGTACCTAATAGAAACTTCATGCGTGGGAGAGGGAATTAGAATTTGCCTGGAAATTCTAATTTCCCGGTGGGTGGGCGGTTACTCCAGTCATGCTGACAAACCACATGGATTCAAGGTTGTGTTATTACCTCCCAGTGTGCTCTGATGGCTACTCAAATCAACATTTCAAAAAAAAGCACATAATTAGGGACACCCTAATAATACTACAATGTAGAATGGCACCCCATATTTCAAGTTAGCACCTTATACCTCACATATTTGTGCTCTGTAGTGGTTATGATAGTTAGATATATGATTTATCTACTTAAAGACTTTTCTGGCAGACCTAGCTGAGAAGAACAGCAATAGTAACAAATATTCACCCTGATAAAGTCTAAAACTCCTGGACACAGGAAGTCTCTCTGTTTCCTCTATTTGAATCTTGTCCTTGATAGGTACCTCCTTACTGCGAAATTTTAACCTACGTATTTGTGAAGGGATGAAGCCTTCAAAGTTAAACATCAACTGGCATTACCCCATACAATTTGCATCACCCAATATGTGGCAAAGGACCAGAACATTTAAAGTCTTTACTCTGTGCAAGATGTCTTTTTAACCCAGGCTCTATTGATTTCCCCAGTTTTTACTCTTTGTTTATTTCTCACAGTTTGAAGGCTAATCATCTAGATGTTGGGGATTTTGATGTTAATCCCAATAAAAACTACGGCCTTCCTACCTTGCTCCAAGGATCAGAGCATGCTGCTGTAAAATTTACTGCTTGGAGGAGAGCAGTGGAGATTCCATGCCTTTTCCTGATCAGCCTGCTTCCAAAGGACAGAGAAAGTGCTGGCCCTTCAGGGAATCTGGCCCAGGGTTGGCCAACTACAGTTGGGAAAGCCTACCTCTGAAGGAGGAATGTTTTATGAAGAAAAGAAATAGAGGAGTCTGAACCCCGTAAGGCTTTTTCCGCCATAAGTTTACTTATCAGCGAAGTCCATTTCTTCTGCGTTGAGAAAGTAAAGAGGCCATGAGATGCTAGAAATATTATACCTGCTGAGCTTCCATAACACGTAAGGTCAACCAGGCAGAGATAAACTGTGTTCCCTCTAATAGTAGCAATGTTCTTTCAGTTGAAAGCTTTGGAAGCCAAGAACTAGATCACAAATCTTAAGTTACAGAAAAATAACTTACATAGATCTTCACCTGAAATATTAAAACTTGCAGAAACATTTAGTGGAAATAAGTGCCTGTACATGAACTTCAGTGCAAGATACTGGAATATCTTGGTCTACAACTCAACGGGCATCTCTTCTCATTTAAAATTATTTCCACTTCATCATGCTGACTTGTTTTATTTCAACAGAAGTTAGCTACTAGTGAGATTACAAAATGTCTAATTTGGTGGAGTGTTTTATTCTAAAGCATGGTGTAGTCAAAGTAAACAGCATCCCCCAAATTATCCAACCCATTGTAAACTTTCAAATTGAGACGATTTATACAGTAAAAAACTACCTTCAAGTATTTTGACAAATGAGTTAAACATCAACCAATTACCAAATGATGGAAATAAATAATATGGAAGAAATATCAAATATAGCTTTAATAAAGAACTGGGAGGGAAGCTAGAGAAATTGACATTATATATCATCACATTTTAGTCTCTTATTTTAGTTGATCTATATTACCACAGAAAGATGTAGAATGTAAATATATTAAGATATAAATATTAAAAGAAGGTTCAAGTTTTTAAATGTATATTTACATAAATATTTTGTATAATGATGAGATTTTCTTTCTTCATAGAAATAAGATGGCATTTTATGAAGATGATAAGCATTTTCAGGAAACTTCAAAACTGTCAGGAGGATTTTAAATAAGAACTTCATAAAAATTGTGGGGAAATCACAAAAAAACAAATGGGAAAAGACCCACAAGCATAGTTTAGCAAATTATAAAATAAACAAAGATTTGAAACAATCGGTTTGATATTGTCAGTCTGGTGAATTTGCCTCTTTCCTATATGCCTTTACCGAGCAACAGAATGAGGGACTGTGTGTTCCCTTCGAATCATTCTTCCAGAACAAAGCTGTACAGATTTCTGTGTCCTGCTAGCTGCCTTCCTCAACTTCCATTCTTTCTGAGGAAAGTAGCCCATGGTTTTAAAGTACCTTATGAAACTGAGAGGTGACAGTGTGCTGGCAGGCCTTGCAGCCCTCGCTCGCTCTTGGCGCCTCCTCCGCCTCGGCATCCGCTCTGGCCATGCTCAGGGAGCCCTTCAGCCCGCCACTGCGCTGTGGGGGCCCCTCTCTGGGCTGGTTGAGGGCGCAGCTGGCTCCCTTGGCTTGCTGGGAGGTGTGGAGGATGAGGCGCGGGCGGGAACCGGGGCTGCGCGCGGAACCGGGGCTGCGCGCGGAACCGGGGCTGCGCGCGGAACCGGGGCTGCGCGCGGTGCTTGCGGCCCAGCTAGAGTTCCGAGTGGGCGTGGGCTTGGCCGCCCCGCACTCGCAGCAGCCGGCCGGCCCCGGGCAGTGAGCAGCTTAGCACCCGAGCCAGCAGCTGTGGAGGGTGCGCCGGGTCCCCCAGCAATGCCGGCCGACCGGCGCTGCGCTCGAATTTTCGCCGGGCCTCAGCTGCCTCCCAGCGGGGCGGGACTCGGGACCGCAGCCAGCCATGCCTGAGCCTCCCACCCCACCCAGGGTTCCTGGGCAGCCCGAGCCTCTCGGACAAGCGCCGCCCCCTGCTCCACGGCGCCGGGTCCCATCGAGTGCCCAAGGGCTAAGGAGTGCGGGCGCAGGGCGGGGGACTGGCGGGCAGCTCTACGTGTGGTCCCGGTGCCTGCGGGATCCACTGGGTGAAGCCAGCTGGGCTTCTGAGTGTAGTGGGGATTTGGAGAATCTTTATGTCTAGCTAAGGGTTTGTGAATGCACCAATCGGCACTCTGTATCTAGCTCAAGGTTGTAAATGCACCAATAAGAGCTCTGTGTCTAGCTAACCCGGTGGGAACTTGGAGAATCTTTCTAGTTAAGGGATGTGAATGCACCAATCGGCACTCTGTATCTAGTTCAAGGTTTGTAAATGCACCAATCAGCACTCTGTCTAGCTCAGGGTTTGTTGATACACCAATCAACACACTGTATCTAGCTGATCTATTGTGGACTTGGAGAACTTTTGTGTCTAGCTCAGGGATTGTAAATGCACCAATCAGCACCCTGTCAAAACAGGCCAATCAGCTCTCTGTAAAACAGACCAATGGGCTCTCTGTAAAATGGACCAATCAGCAGGATGGGGTGGGGCCAGATAAGAGAATAAAAGCAGGCTGCGTGGGGCAGTAGTGGCAAGCTGCTGAGGTCCTCTTGACGCTTTTGGGGTGTTGTTTCTTTGCTCTTTGCGGTAAATGTTGCTGCTGCTCACTCTTTGGGTCCACGTTGCTTTTATGAGCTGTAACACTCACCACCAAGGTTTGGGGCTTCACTCCTGAGCCAGCAAGATGGCGAACCCACCAGAGGGAAGAAACTCTGAACGCATCCGAACAGCAGAAAGGACAAACTCCAGACGTGGGGCCTTTAAGGATTGTAACACTCACCGTGAGGGTCCGTGACTTCATTCTTGAAGTCAGTGAGACCAAGCGCCCACCAATTCTGGACACGAAATGAACAGATGGTTTTAAGCAGTGCACATGGCAGGCAAGAATAGAAATGAAATGTTTAAAGCTCGTGTGAAGCTGGGTTTGGCAATATGACTAAGTTGTATTCAAACAGGGGAATGTATAAGTGTCCCATGCCGCTTTTAGGAAGTGTCTTTAAAGGGAGAGAACATAAAAGGGATTGTGGAAAGTTTATATTTGAGGCATAGCTTTTGAATTTGTTGAAATGCAAGTGTAAAAGCAGAAAAACACAAATTGGATAACAAAAATATATGTCCAATATAAGAAAAAAATTAGGAGGTAAAGTTTCCTCAAACAGGAAGTCATGATCATGAACCACCCATACTTACAAGACTTCTACTGTGCCAGTTACCCCAGGATTCCAAGGCATAGCATTTGTGCAGGAAGACTCCGAAGTAAGGAATATGGAGGCTGTCCAGCTTGAGAACTCAGAAAAGCAGACAAGGGTTCAATCAAAAACTCAGCAAGAAAAATTGAGGATAGCAGCTGAAACAGAGAGGCAATTATTCTATGGTAGGTGATGTCAATAAATAATAAATCAATAGTAATATCTAAAGAGGTTGAAACTCTTGACCAATCTAAAACTAAATCTGTAGTTTTATGACTAAAATAATTCTTAAAATCAACAAAAGCTCGTTTTGTTGATTTTTTATTTTTGTTGAAATTTGAGGAAATTTCAGAATAATCCTCGTGATGAAAACAACTTCTGGGAGTAGAATTTAACCTGAGCAGGATGAGGGCAAGAGAGACAAAGAAAGAAAAGTTGCAGATACAACTGGGAGAAAGAAACAGAGCCACGAACTATCTGAGAATGAGATGTCGTATTTTGTTTCTCTTCATTTTGAACGATAATTTAACTGGGGATATAAAATTCTAGGTTGATAGTTTGTTTTCCCAACACTTCACGTATTTAATTTCCCTGTCTTCTTGCTTGTACAGTTTCTGACTGAAGTTTTCTGTAATTATCTTTGTTCCACTCTAGGTAAGGTGCTTCCTCTATCTCTCTCGACTCAGTTTCAAGATTTTCTTTTTCTCTTTGTGTTTTTACATTTTGAATATGTTTAGATTTTTGTTTTGTTTGTTTTTGGCTTTTGGTATTACTTGATGTTCTCTGAGTGCTGTTAATCTGTATTTTTTGTCTTTTTGGTGTTTCAATTACACTTAAACCTTATGTCCTGTTCTTGCTTTCCTTTTTTTATTATTTTTATTTTTGCATTTAAATTTGGAAAGTTTCTACTGACCCATCTTCAAGCTCACTGAGTATTTGTGCCCATTGTGTCAAATTTTCTGATGTGCCTTTCAATGGCATTATTTATTGCCTTTACTGTTTTGATTTCTAGTATTTCCTTTTGGTTCTTTCTTTGATTTTAAACTGTCTGCTTACATTACCCATTTGTTCTTGTGTGTATCTACTTATTCCATTAGAGTCCCTAGGATTAATCACAGTTATTTTACATTCTGTGTTAGATAATTCCAATATCTGTTTCATATCTGAGTCTACTTCCAATGCTTGCTTTTCTCCTCAGATTGTTTTTTCTTACCTGCAGTCATACCTTGAAATTTTTTGTTGAATGCCAGATATGCTGTATTGGGTAAAAGAAACTGTGGTAAACATACCTTTAGTCTGAGGATTTTTGTTAATCTGGGAGTTGGACTGTGCTTAATGTGTGTTGTAGCTACATTTAGGTGCTAGAGGCTTTAAATTCCTGCAGTGTTCTTGGTTTTGTCTCCCCTCTTGACTTTGGGCTTCCCTTCTTACTCCTCCTTAGAGAGAGGTACCGTGTAGCCTGGTTGTTGTGGTAGTAAATTGTGAGAGAAGAGGAGAATTCTGTAATCTTTCCATTAAATCTCAGTTGTATAGCGGAGCCTGTGTCTCAGGGATGTTACCTTGACAAGTGTTTCTCCAGTGGTATAGCTGGTTCTTTGTTGTTGTTGTTGTTGATTTGTTTTTCTTCTTACCCTCTACTATCTATGCTGGTTGAAACAGCCTTTCTCTATGTTTTGAAGCTTTGACACCCGATAACTATTTTGTTATTGTTGTTGGTGATTTTTCTTTCAGATAAGTCAGGAAGGCTGAAGAGAGCTGGGATGAGGAGGATTTCCCCTATCAATAGATAAGGCTCTGGCAAAGTCCTTTATCCTCCAGCACAGGATATTTTTATAGAGGATTATATAGAGGCTCGTCACGATGGTGACTCTTTCTCTCCCTAAACCAGAGGCAGGAGAGTATGTTTCTTGGCTCCTCATCATAAGAACTGAGGTGTTTCAGGGGGAGAAGACTCATGAAAAGTTGCCCCCACACCCATAGCTCCTAGGAGTTTCTGCAGCTCCCAGGAGCTTCTCACTGTCATGCTAGTTCTCAGTCATCTTGGATCCATTCATCAAAAAATTGGTATTCAAATCTTATTTAAATCTTCTTGTATTTTTATGGCTGTACTGGCTTCTGCCCTGGGTAAGCAGATTTTAGGAGGTACCTATCTGTCCAGATTTTAGATTGGCAGTTTACCTTGTGAACTCAGTTCTCTGATAGGTCTAAGAAAAGTCAGGGATTTTTAGTTTGTTCAAATTTTTCTTGTAACAAAATCTGGAGTGTATGGAGGAATGGAGTCCAAGCAATTTTCATATTAAACCTGTAAGCAGAAGTCACCACCATATTTTTGAACTTTACAAAAACAGCAGAAGCCATTCAGTTTCCAAAAAAACAGAACAAAAGCTAACCTAATGCAGCCCTCATGCAGAAAAGCTTTGCTGTTCAAAAACAGCAAAGAAACAAAAATATCAAGTTCAAGTCCTGTATAAAGTTCTCCAAGAGAAAATCATATTATAATAATAGCAATTCTATCTTTCCGTAAAGATGTAACCATAAACAGATAAAAATCATAATCTAATATTTCAAAATAAAGTTTAACATGTTAAGAAAATATCACAAAATGAGCACAAAAGAAACAATTAAAATGTGGTATTGAATAACAGGAAACAGAAAGGAAAGAAAAATATTTCAGAGCTAAGATAAAACTTAAAGGAACATATGAAGAAAACAAAACAAAACAAAACACTATAAAAAATCCAGAATTAGAAAAAGAAGAAAAATTCATCATCTGTTTTAATACATAAGTTAATTTCTCTATCATTTTGTTGTAATTGTTAAACTTTGATATAGCAGATTCAAAAGTGACAAAGAGATGACAGAGAAATTTCTATATATGTGTATAGTTATATACACATATATATAAGGTAATCAAAGAAAGGTAAGGATTTAAAACAGTCTCATTGACTTTCAAGTATAATGACTAAAGTATAAAATTTCATCGCTGTGCAGGCAATAAGGAAATATTGTGTCTGGGAACTTATCTCTAGTAATCTAAATGTTTTCATACCAGACATCAGATAATCAAAATAACTGGAAAGACATTAACATAAAGACTGTTAGTAAACGTCGAATGTATAAATTTACACATAGAACTAACAGTGAATGAGATGTATAAGGAAGAATGTATAGTTTGTAATCGTTAGCTGCTCTGTCAATATAGGTAAAGTGCAATGTGAAAAACTGAAGTGAAACTAGCAAGAGCTTTTGTCAGCAAATTATTGGTGTTGAAGGTATTGTTATCTGATAATGTTTCCATGTAGTATAAATTAAAATATATGATTATTTATGTTGTACTTTAATTCTCTTCACAATGTTCTTAAAAAACAACACTCTGTTTGGTATAAAAAAGATTCAGATTCAAGATTGTAGAAATTGAAGAAACACTCTGTAGCAATGAATTTTAAAGAGGCACAAAGTTTGAACTAAGATTTTACACTAAATGCTTAGAAATTATAACAATTCAATAGAAATTGATCAATTGAAGCCTGATACTGATTTGAAATGCCACTTTCTACTAAAGAGAATCAGGGTTTCTTGAGAAAATAGCTGATTATAGGAAAGATCAAGGAATGTTTAAGATTACTTGAGTTATTTTGGGATCGTACATAGAAAGGTAGCTCTCATGTAACACTTGGTGAAAGTCATCCAAATTTTGGAATCAGCTATGAGTTTCACACTGGCCAAAGAACATAAAATATAAGCATCAAAATCTAATACCTAAATTAGATACAAAAATGTCAAATAAGCTTTAATTC